>NC_140582.1:331805544-332405544 GCF_964204655.1 Triturus cristatus
TGTAGCTGAAGAATGTACCACAAAAACTTGAAAGTCTGTGACGGAATTACTGTATTACAGTTGTTAGAGTAGGGATGGAAATTGTAAATAGTCAAACCAGTGGTATAGGCTGCTTAGTCCAAACGTAGACTAAACCATGAGTAAGTCAGGTGACAAATGCAAGATGGCAGCCTCCAAGTCACTGCATTTTGGGAGCTGAACATTACTGCTGCACATTACTAAAATATCATGCTCTTCCACAGCAACTAAACTACTTTGAGAATAAAAATACATAGACATTTGAATCCAGAGAAAGTAGCGAATCACAGGCAGCTGGCATAAACGTGAGACAACACTACTAAAAGCCAGCGCCTCAGTAACTGATATCCGGCAAAAATGAGTGCACTGTGTATGCTGGAAAACCTATGTTTAGGGAGACCAGGCTTTGAAAATTAGAAACTGGGACATTTCATAAACAAAGAATTAGGACTACCTGTCTGCATCGATGCAGGGGTACAGAATGACTTATCTGACAGTGCTCACAAGGTAGAAAACACAAACAATGCGGCACTAAAGGTAAATAAATGTAGCCTTTAGCATACAATACTATCTGAGTTAAAAAAAAAACTGCTTTCTGAAAAGGGCTGCTAATTAATTCTGCAATGGAATGCATGAAAACTTGCCTCGCTGTGTGTTGACCAAAACTGTGAAAACTGAACATGTCCTACATTCTCGAATATTTGCTGGAACAGATGGTGAAACCCACCAGGACAGCCCTTGCAATTCTGGACGGTCTGGTCACCCCATCCTTGTTGGAATCTTTAATTGCAACAGTGAGGATGCACCTGATGAATGTCTTTTGCTCTTCATCCTCTCGTTGATCCTGGAGTTCACTAGAGAGCAAGGGAGCTCATAGATTCAGCTACATTTCCTATAAAGTGCTTTGAAAGCAATGTGAGATCATAGAGATCTCTCAAGCTTTGTCATTTTTTCACAGCATGTTTTATGAGCTTTAAATGCAAGAAGGGAATCATATTTAAGTCCAAAAAGAAGGGCTAGCTTTTCCTGCATTACAGTAGTGATGAAAAAAACACTGAAAGTGTCATGTCTTGAACACAACAAGAAGGAAATCAGAGGTCGTAAAAAGACTAGGCCGGGGCTAAAAATCCGTTCCGCTCACGGAAATTGTGATAATTTGACATTTTCGTGTTCCGCGGAGAGCGCGAAAATGTCAAAATTTCCGCAATCCACATTTTACCGGAAATTTGTTGCTTGCTCGCGCTGTAAAATAATACATTCTCACGTGCACGTGATCGCCTTACCTGAATCCCCGCGTTCGCCGACAAGTTTTCCTGATCCGGTCGCGTTCTCCATGAGATGTTGGATTGTTGGTAGCCATTTGCGCTGTCTCGCAACAGTTCGCGCCCGCAGTAACATCATTCGTCGCGCGATCACGTCTTTCTTCTCGCGATCATGCACCGCGAGACAAGTGAAAACAAGATGGCCGCGAGCAACCGCATGGGTAAGTTGGCGAGCCGCGACCACGCAGAAAATACTGCGAACGGGCGGGAAAAACTTCTGCATCTTCGTGATATTTCCGAGTGTTTGTGGAGATTTTTCACATTTTTGCGATAATTTGCGAAAGTGAATTTCGCAAATTCTGCCCACCCCTAAAAAGGACAACTGCAGATGAGCTGACAGAATAAAACATAACAGGCAAAGTTCAGCAACCTAAAGAAAGTACATTTGCTAGTTATCTGTGACAAGGTGAAGTGTTGAAAGGGTATAATTTTGAAAGAAAGAAGGTTTCAATTACACATGACCCTAGACTTAAATATAAAAAGGACAGCCTGGCCTCCCATTTGGAGGTGGGTTAGGGGCATGGCACATATACACGCTGGACCTTTGGTTTCAGGCTCAACAACTACGTTTATTAAAATGTTAGAATTTTCTGATGGACTTCTGACCCCCCCCCACCCCAAAAAAGAAACCTATTACATCTTCCAAAAGGGAAGACGCAAGGATTCTGCATCTTTTGTGATAGTAAACGAACAATGAGCACTTCGGTCATACCCGTGCAGTGTTTTGGTACGGGTTCAGGAGGAATTTTTAATTCTCACCATTCATGTATCTGGAGAGGTTGTTCAAGGCAGAACACATTGAAGAAGTGCTCCAGGACAAGATCTGGAACGAACGTGGACATTCTCGGCTAAGGCAGATCCAGGAATGGAACCTGGTATGCCTGGCTTGAAACTAACTATAACTAAGTTTAACCAAGGGGAACCTTCTCTTCTAGGGAACGGGTTACCACCCAAGCTTCAGGGGCTGTAACTTCTCAGTGGTTTACATGAGTGGCGTCTGGCACTCTTTGGGGGTGGCGGGGCGAGGGGCGGGGGTAGTGGGTGGATGTAAAAAAAAAAAAAAAACACTTATCTTATTGCCATGTCTCTGCATTAGACTTGGGCTGGAACAGGAAGCAGGAAGCACCCAGGCTCCCCTGAAAAATCACAATGCTGTAGTGCAGTGTTATTGGTCTGAGCGCCGTGGTTCGGCACTCAGACGGGGACTGGGGGCTGGGCATGTTCTCCACCCAGGCTGTAATGCAGGTTGCGTGGAGAACTTGAAAAGTGTGCAAGACTGTTCTCGGGCCGGCCAAAGCGTCATGTGCACTTGGAGTGGGCAAACCACTCCTCCCTTGTCCTGCTCAGAGCAGAGCAGCCCCACCAGCCCCGCAAAGCAGCAGGAACAAATGAAATTATAATAACATTGCGTCATCATTTTTTTTCCCTTTCCTTAAAAGCAGTGGGGCGACGCTCTTCCGCCTTAGCGGAGGAGCCGCTCATTCAGTCCTAAACCATCGATATATAATGATTGGAAACACTTTTTGGAAGGGATGCCAACAACATGCCCCTTCCAAATAGTAATTCCATATCCATTTCTAAACCTGTTTTAGGAGTCAGTAAAAAAAATACAGACTTCTAAAATGGGTTTAGTATATTGCTAACAGCAGTTTTTCGATTGCAAACTCCGAATCACAGTGTTTCCGACTGAAAATCTGCTTTTGGCCCCAAATTATGAGGCAGAGTTGACTAAATTATGCACCAAGAATTTGAAAATTATTCATCAGAAGACAACCCATTTTGTGGCAGTACTATTTCACTATTTTGTCATTTTAGCATACATTAATGCTGTCGGGAAAAGTTTACCCACTTTAGTACCACTTTAACACCCAAATACAGCAATCGGCAGCTAAAAGGTGACCAGTTAACCTTTGCAAAGAGTCTGCCACTATGCAGCACCAGTTTTGACTCTTAATTTTTAGTAACAATTGAAACTATTGAGCTAAAAATATTTTTGGTGTGATTGTGTGACAAGTGCAATACTATCCATGACATTGTGGAAAATGCTGCGGCCACAGGGTTGTGTAATTTCAGTGGCCCTGGCATAAGTCCACTATCTTTCCTTTTAAAGACAAGCACACTTCTCAGAGACACGCACAATTTTAGTATCCCAGTTTTAGGCACATTTTCTAGGGCATGTCTAATCCTTCTCTTGTGCTTAATTTGTAAATTGAGTGCCAGTGCCCAAAGCGGTGCCTAGAAGTCCACGGTTGGCACCATTACATTTCAGTGCACTGAATAGCAAGGACTTGTAGTCCTGAATCCACCTCAGGCCTCTTTAATCCACTATCAGACAATCCCTAACCCTTCATCTCACTCTTGCAGGTTCCTGCTTTCTCCCCTCGTGAAGGTTTTCCCTTTTTTCTCTTCCTCCTCCTTTCTCAATTGCGTGTTTTCCCCTCCTTTGCTCTCGAGAAATGTATGATAAGTCAAAATAAGTGCCGGCCCCCAACAATGAGTGACAGTGGTCCCCACTGGCTCAAATTAAGCAGTGTCGTTCCCCAAAATGCACAGTGCACAGAGACACGTTTAGACCTTCACTATAAGACCTAAACCCTTTAAAATCTTGATTAGAGTTCCGAAGTGGACTGTTCAAGGGTGCGACTCCTTAATGCACTAGTAGGTGTCCTCTTCCAATCAATCTTATTCATGGTATATTTAAAAAACGCCTAGCTATATATTCGTTAATCGGTTCTCGTTCCTTGGAACTATCCATTGGTTACAAAGAATTTATAACTAACATCCAATCATCCTTGGACCATGTTGCTATTGGACAATCAGGTCTTTCAAAGTCCTGAACAAGAACGGTAGAATCGCGAGGAGTGGAAATGTGGATATCATGTTATTAGAAGAAGCTATTCATAAAGCTAATGCATAGAACGACTTTATTTTATGGATAACTTTTGTCAACCAGGTTGCTAATTGGTCTTTGAATGCTGAACAGAAACATTTGCTTTGCCGGGGAAAGTGACTGCACAAATAGTCGAAATAGCACCGGAGCGCCTACGGCAAAGGGGAGGGGACATGCAGCACGCGCAACAGGGAAGAGAGCTCGCCGGCTATTCTGAGATGCTTCCTTCTCAACCCTGATATATTTCTGTTTGGATCCTGGATACAATATCAGATGTAAATCCAAAGGACACTGAAATAAAAAATAGATCGCTCTGCGCGTCAGAAGAAATAATATTTAAGCGTTACTCTGCCAACGATGCGCCCATACGACCTATAGCAGCTCATAACACCCAAGTGCGTCCCACAGGCAGGGTCTATTACCAAATGGTGCTGGGAGATTGACAGCTGCTCCAGGACCGTCAGAAGGAGAAGTTAGTGCGATGGTCATTTTAGAATCAGTGATGACACTAAATCCCAACATGCAATGGCCCCAGAGGAGGGTCATATGAGTGCAACGGCCTTTTGGAGGGCACTGAATCAGGATGTGTTTGGTTTTCTAAGGAAATACAGACTTACTACTACTGTAGGTTGATAATAAAAAAATATTTTAAAAATACAAAAAAGGCCGGTGCTCATAGGGCAAACAGGATGTAAATCTCAGGCATACTGCAAGGGTCTACTAAATACAAAAATACTCCTGCACCCTCCTCTCTCCTTCATTGCTGTCCTCCATTTCTTTCTGTCCTTACTCTCTTTCCTTTCTCCTTACTTTGCCATTTTACACCACGTGCCATTTTACACCATGGCTCTATTTTTACGAGGCTTACCTCTAAATATGGTTTATATAATTCCAACAGCACATCTGCTCCACCATGCTTCTCTTCCACTTTCTTCCTGTCCTTCTCCCTCTCCTTTTCATGCCTTGCCTCACCTTATACGTTCCACATCCGGGAGCTGGGAGGGACTTACGACATTTTTGCAATTCCTCTTCTGACGTCAATAAAAGTAGTACCTTTAACTTTGCTAACACTTCATATCGCGTTTCAAAAAATCAAAATGATGCTGCAGCAAACGCCATGGAAAGAAAATATTGCCAGGTCATATTTAAAGGACCTACACTCCAATGAATATGTACGCATGCATGCCTATCGGTAATGCTGCACTTTGCACCCTAGTATGTTCATGTGCAAAAATGCTTATACCTAAAGCCTGCACTATGTGCCATAAGACACGCTGTGCAACTGCCAGTCGGCAGCAAAAGCAAGCCACACGCTGTGCTGGGCCTTGCAAGCGCACGCACTTGCCTGCGAGTCGAAACCCTCTTCTGCTGTCAAGATATGTGATCTGCCCCTCGTCTGTGCTGTCTGATGAGAGGTGGGCTGAATCAGTGGAGCTTTATTGTGGAAGCATTTTGTGGTAGTGCATTGAATATTAGCATTTACAAAGCGCTTCACATCCCTGGCCAGGTGTTTCCTTTTGCCTTTAGCCCTGTAACCAAAGGAGCTTTGACTTTACTTAATGTCCAGCCAAAGAGAGGTGGTTTAATTTCAAATCACAAATAAAAATAAACTGCAGCCCATAACAGATTGCAGGAGAAGGTCACTGCGATCCAGTTCTGTTTTCTCTAAACTCCCGCCAAATCATATCCCTCTTTATATAATCTTGTTTTCAGTGTTGATCTTACGGTTTAGCAAAGCAAAGGGGGAAGCAATTAACTCAAAGAGCCCTTTCCCAGAGCAACTCTGGCGCCCCTGAACAAGAACGGATGCCAGCATGTTATATGTCAACAAACGCGGTTCGTGGGCAGACCGGTCACGTTTCATTGTGCATTGGCACAGGGCGCATGCTTTGAGGGTGGCCCACACCTGGGCCTCCAAGAACGAGAACCTCAGCTTTTTCCTTGTCAAGTTATTTGTGACAACAAACCCACACCAGTCTTCACTGTTCTTCGCACAATAGGTAGTATGGAATGATAGGCATTCCATGTTTGATCTTACCGTGTAGCTGTCTCCCACAGCTGGTTTGTCACACTTAAGGCACATGCCAACACCATCATCCTTTGATGAGTTCCTCCTGCATGATCAGCTCAGTAGGAAGAACACAGACTGGAAGACAGGGGGAGTGCATGTGGCACTCCAAGGACAGTAGGCCGGGCGGCACATTTTTCACCCGAATACTGAGGTACTCAATACTCACCTGCGAGTGAGGGGGTGGGGGGGGCACTGCTGTGATTGAAGCAGGGCATGTCACTCACCAGCACTCCGCCCAAGTTTATGTGCATCATCTTAAAGTCTTATCTCTGAAGGCGCAGTCTCCATGCATAGTAGCAATTTGGTCTTTAATTTACATAATCACTATGGGGCAGATTTACAAGAAAGTGACGCATCTGAAAGGATGCTTCACTTTCACTGCGCCACCATGCAAAACCCTTGCGTCACCATGGATGCGCCGTATTTATAATACGGCGCACAATGGCGCAAGGATTGACAGATGCGTCAGAAATTCTGACGCATCTGTTGACCCAAAAGTGACGCATTGCTGGAGTTGCTCATTAAAGTGACGCAACTCCAGCAATGCGTCATAACAGAGGTGAGTTCCATTTAAAAAGCCTTGAGTCATTCCTTACGCCTGGTCTGAGCAGGCGTAGGGATTTTGACGCAACGAAGTGGTAGAGTGACGCAGTGAAATGTTGTAAATTTCACTGCGTCAGTTCTACATGGCTTTTTGCATGGGAACACCCACCCTGCATACATTATACCTGGCGCAGGTATAATGTGACTCAGGGCTTTACAACATGACGCATCTCCCTAGATGCGTCACGTTGTAAATGGGCCGCAACTTTTACGCCGCCGCTGCGTCACAAAAGTGACGCAACGGTGGAGCAAAAGTGACGCAAGGGGGTTGTAAATCTGCCCCTATTTTTCTAATTTAGCACTTGCCTCTGCTTCATATTGCTCCAAGTTACAGATTTTACCATTACCCAACTCGATGGCACTGATTTTATAGATCTCAGATAATTGGATATATGGCAATACTGGAATGCACACACCACTGCCAAACGGTCCTTTCCAGCTGAAAATGTTACGCTTCTGACAGACTTCTTATGGCATTTGAAACAACCTTTTGTGCAGACTCTTCTAGGCTTCTGTAGTTCCAGTATTATTCTCAACCCAACTGAACTGCTGTCAGACCTTAGTTCAAGGTCAAAGTATGCCATGAGATGACTCTTGCCTTTAACCAACTTAAAGCATGTCTCCTTGAGTGTTGGCAACAACCTGAATGTATTTACATGTTTGATCAATTGCCGCAGAAGCAGGTCATGCTGGTGAATAACCTCAAATCATACACAACTTTGGGGACATCTGGGCAAGCCTTCTCTGGATCAGACCGTGTATTTGTCGGGGGAAATGATGATCATACAACTTGAGTTCTGGATTATGAAGTCTGCACTTCACCAAGTTAAAAGTCAGCTTCGCTTCTAGGAGGCCTTGACGCACTTTTTCCAGCACAATGTCCTTTAGCCCCCATGATTTCTCTGTAATCAAATGCCATTACTGTAAGTGCAACTACTCCCACCTGAAAATATTCGGCCACAGCTTTGGACTAGGTTGTTGAAAATCAAGTATTGCCAGAAGAACCAGCTCAACACTCCTGTGTGGGCCCGGCCACTACTGTAAGTCGAATGTGGGATGGTTTTTGGCACCTGCGCCAAACATCAACGCTAGCTGTCTTGGGCAGAAGGGGCAGAACGCAGGGTATTGCACGTGCAGCATGAAGGCAGCAAATGTGCACATGCACCACAGGCCAGCTTTGTTCACTATTCTTCAAACAGGAGTTGGATCAGACTAGAACACGTATGCATGCTTTGTTTTCCACAGGTCATGCCATCTGTGCATGCCAACATATGTAGTGCACATGGCCTGTTGCTCCTTCCGTCCCAAGGCTGCTTGCGCGCGACTTCTGGTCTATTGGCTGGCACTGCTGTAGCACTGGACTGATAACAAAATCTGAAGCCAATCACTGGAGCCAGAGTGCTTTAGGACCTGGGCAGCGGGTTGTTAGTGGTGCCACGTGGTCACACAAAGTACTTCCGAAGATCACAGTTACCATCATACCACCTTGTAAGAGCCTCAGCAGTCTATCTCAGTCTGTCGCTTCCATTGTGTCCACGGACAGAAGAGGCTTCACTGGTGTAGGAGGGTGAACAGTGGTCTCAGCGGGGACGTCTCTGCACCATGCAGTGTAACAAAGAGCAGTCTTGCTTATTCCATGGTCAGTGCGAGAGCGCTTGCCTTCGCCTGCACTGGAGAGACAGCCTCCAAGAGTGGCCTGGGGCTGAATGGCAGCTAACTTGCCATCTCTTATATCTGGAGTAACAGGACAGTCTTTAGTATTCTTTACCTCTTATCCTGTTGGGTCTCCAAGAAGAGAGAGGCTAGAATTTTTAAGAAGAGTTCACATAAATTAATTGATGTAACCAATTCTTTGAAGGGTTAGGAAGGTTTGAACGGACTCTGTTCAATTAGTGTAGCACTGGGCAAACTGGGTACATATAGGTATACTGCACCATTATCATTGTGCAAAACTTTGGCGTTGGGCAAAATGGCAAATGAAGTTTTGATGTAAAAAAGAACAAGAAATATGCATCTTGGTTTTGGCTAACTGCCTTATGGTAAAGCAAATACATATGAAAAAAATGCCATGGCATAAAGAATGCATGCAGATGTGTAGGGTATAATATGCTATTAATTACCATTGTTGAGGGTGGAGAGGGCCTCCCCCCCCCCACATTCAGCAATGGTTAGTAAATAGCACATTACACTCTGCACATCTGGCATATATGGTTTATATCATGACATATGCCTCTGTGAAGTTCCCTTTAAATCATGGCCCATTTTGACCAGCGATGTTTATCTAATGACCCTTGAAATGTACCGTGTGTGCCACAGATTATCGAAAAAGGGCCCCAAATATTCCTACCAAAATGGTGCCCTGTGTATCACAATTTTGCAAAAGTGGTACAATTATTTTGTGGCGAACCTCTCTGCTGTCCTAATTTGACCATGTATGATGCATGGAAATGCCATCTATTACTTAGGTATAAAATGAAGTGGGTAGGGGGGCGGAGCTTGGGTACCTGCTTGGGGTCCTGCGTCGGCCTCTGTACAGCCTTTCCCGAGACCCGTCTGCTGGCCGGAGGTGCGAGGGGGAGAGCCAAGATAGACGCCGCGGCCCGGACTGCCTGCAGCTTGCCAAACGCCGAGGACCGCACTGCCTACGACCTTGCGTCCTCCTGGGGAGCTGTTGAGCCTCCCGCGACGATCTCCCCTGGTCTGAATCTAATTTTGGGAGCGGGGTGTGAGGAACAGCTGACTGGAGTGCAATTGGCATAGCACAAAGAATTGTGACGCAGATAAGAAGGCCGGCTGTGGGTCCCAATGGCACTGTGAGTAATTGCAAACAGGGACAGTGATTGATAAAAATAAGGCATGCTGGACTGGACAATTGGTGGCACTCCGCCTGGGGCAGCCAGGCACTGTGTATGAGCCCTTCATGAAGGACTTTTTCCATGAAATAAGGGATGTGGGCACTGACAGGCGTCACACGCTTCTTTAGCATATTGAAAACCTTTGGGGCCTGGAAACTGGGGTTGTAACTTCCCAAACTCTATCGGCTTAAGGGTCGCACACACAACGCCGAAGAGAGGGGGGTGCCAGTAGTCATTTTGACACAGGACACCCTGATATCTCGTACTGAGGGAGGCTTGGATTGCACGCCAGGAAGCGAGACGAGCGTCATTGTGCTATGGGGAAGGCTGACAAAGTACAATCCAAGCTGCAGTTTGAGCAACGGAAAACTAGGTCCCGTGAAGAAGGGGACTCTCACCCTTCCCCTGAACAAGGAGACATGCCAGATGACGCTCTGGCAGACCTGCGTCAGACCCTTGCTGCAATACAGCAAAGCCTGAGCCCTATTGACAGTAAAATAGACTACCAGGTTTTCCGCATGGACCGCATGTCTGAGCGCATGGACAAGCAGGCAGAGAGACTGGACATGACAGAAAGGCACGTAACAGAAGTGGAGGAGGCACAAATGGAGACTGACGCAGCTCAAAAACAATGTAATAAAATCTTAGCGCAACTGCAAGATAAAGCAGAAGACTTGGAAGCTAGGTCTCGAAGGAGTAACATCCGCATTATTGGACTGGCTGAATCTACAGCTACAGGAAATATGGGGATCTTCACAGAATAACTTCTGGCGACCCTATTGAAAAGAGATACCTTTTCTCCCATATTTGTGATTGAACAAGCTCACCGCTCTTTAGGCCCTAAGCCCCCCTGGTGCCCCTCCGCACCCGATAATTGCTGAATTCCTTAATTACAGAGACAGGGATGCAGCGCAAAGGAAGGCCAGAGAACTAGGCGACTTGCAATATGAGGGCTCCACTATCTCACTCTTCCCTGACTTTACTCTCAAGGTGCAAGAGGCAAGGAGGGAATTCACACTGCTGAAGCGCATACTAAGATCCCAAAATCTCGAGAATGCCATGTTCTACTCTGCGAGACTCAGAGTAAAAATGAACGGAGAGTCAAATATATTTATGGACCCTAAATCTTTGCAGAAAGCGCTAAAGACTACTCCAAATCACAAAAAAGCAAAGGAACAATAGAACAAACGCTGGAGGCTGCTGGCGGCAGTCTCGATGAACAAGACTAGGGTTAGGTATTGCTAGAGCTTTGTTTTTCATTGCAATAACTGATGGGGAAGGAGAGGGCCCTATTCTGCTTTAATGAATGATCGGGCAAGGGACGCAATTAGCAGTCGCATGATGTAGTTATTGAAATGTAAGAGGAATGTGCTGCTATTCTCTTGAGTTGAAGTAATGTATTTTGCTGATTGGATATGGAAAAGTTGCTTGACTTACTCTGCACTTCACCTCTAAGTTACTTTTTGAAAGGATCAACTCTGCATTAAGTAGTGGCTTTTGCACTATACCTGACTCCATATATATAGAACGGAGGGTGGATATAGCTCCCCGACTCCAGAAAAAACTTAGATAACTATAGAGATGGTAGCTAGTTACTACATAAGTTGCTAGATGGCTAGCACCTGTGTGGGATCCACCTGATGGCAACGTACCATCTTTGTTGCAGGGACAAGAGGGAGGGCCATATCGTGCACGTCAAGTTGAGGACGACATGGTGTGAGAGGGAGAATGTTGTTGTTTATTGTTTGAACCACAGAGACTGTAATTTTCCATGTACCACTAGTGGAGGGGATAGACGGCTGTGCATGCTGGTTCAGTCTGACATGGGCGACTCAGACCTAGGCTCCAATATCACTTAGAGATGACACAAGGTGAAGGCAATAAGGTGAAACATCTTACTTGGAATGTTAGGGGCCTTAACAATTACCGCAAAGTAAGCAGTGTGGTTGCATATCTCAAACGACACAACATAGACGTGGCGTTACTGCAGGAAACCCACCAGCCAGTAGACAGCAGGATTTTAACGCAGAGGAAATTACAGGGCCACTTACACGCCACTGGTTTTTCCACACATGCAAGGGGTGTACTCACATGGGTGAGTCATAAATCAGGCATGACGCCGGAACCGATTGACACAGACACCGAGGGACGATGCACATTATCCAGGTGCAGGGGAAAGGGCATGGAACTCTTGGTACTTAACATTTATGGCCCAAATCTTGACAACCCACAATTTTACCGAACACTTTTAACAAGTCCACATATAAATACTAGCCTGCTGCCTATTGTGTGTGTGTGTGGGGGGGGGGGGGTTTAACTGTATCCTCGACCCAGCTTTGGATCGCTCAGGAGGTCCAGCAAGATGCCCTTCTGCATCAGCAAAGATCATAGTCGATTCCATGGTCAGTTTGGACCTGGTGGATGTCTGGCGCACTCGCTGCCCGGGACACGGAGGTTACACTCATTCTGCTCCTCATGACTTGCACATGAGGATAGAGTACTGGCTGCTTACGAGAACATTATACCCTAGGGTTGTACACTGCGTGATACACCCTCGAACCTTATCAGATCACGTGCCGATAGTGTGTGAGATACTCTGTCCTCAGAAAAGACCAGCCCCATTCACGTGGTGTTTCCCTCGGTACTCATTATTAGATAACGTTTTTAAAACCGCCATATTTGAGGCAATAGAAGAATTCTTAACGAATAACATCGGATCGGTTGACCGCTTCGCTACAATATGGGAAACCTTTAAAGTTTATATAAGGGACGTCGCAATCTCTAAGCACTCTGGGGTGTTGCACTCTATTAGGAATCGCCTGGATAGATTAGAGGGATAGTTGGCTACCCTAGAAAAGAAAGTGCTGGACGGGGAGGATCAGGGTGCTATCGAAGAGTGGAAAAAGGCACTAGAAGAATATAATGTAGAAGAAGACAGTGAGATAAAACACATGGGTAAGTATGCGGTGGCTAGAGCGTATGGGGAGGGAGAACACCTGGGGTCAACACTAGCAGCATTGTTGTGCAATAGAAGGGAAGCAGCAACGGTTACAGCAATACGAGCAGAGTCGGGCGATTTATTGACTGAACCGGCAGATATTGCACAACAATTTAGACAGTATTACTCTGAATTGTACCAGTCTTGGAATTCCGCTAACGGAAATAATATTTTAGATTATCTCGAAAACATCAAGTTACCATGGCTGACTAACGAGCACCGGGAATATCTTATGAGACCACTTGAGGCCTGGGAAGTACATGAGGCCCTAAAAAGTATGCGCTCGGGTAGTGCCCCTGGGCAGGATGGTCTCACAGTTGCATTTTATAAGGAATTCAGAGATCTGCTAGTGCCTCATTTGGTGACACTATTTGAGGAGATAAGCGAGTCAGGAGAAATGCCCCCTACAATGAGAGAGGCTTTAATAGTTACAATCTTGAAGCCAGGTTAACCCCCCAAGCGAATGTGCCTCCTTTAGGCTGTTATCACTATTAAATGTAGATACCAAAATATACACCAAGGTCCTAGCAAACCACCTATCCCCTCTGGTGCCAAAGCTAGCGGGCACAGAACAGGCGGGATTTGTTCCAGGGAGAAATTTATAATATAACCTACGAACTTTCTTTGGAACAGTACAGCACACAAATCCAGAAGTCAAGGCTGCCGCTGTTTTTTTAGATGCAGAGAAAGCTTTTGACTCAGTGGAGTGGTCATTCATGCACATGGTGATGTGCAGAATGGAAGTAGGCAAACTAGTGGCAGTATTGTATGCCTCCCCAACCGCGAGGATAAGAATAGGAGATATGGTTACTGACCCTATTAGAATATCTAGAGGTATTAGGCAAGGATGTCCATTGTCCCCTCTCCTCTATGCAATTGTAGCGGAGACGCTTGAATGTGCCAAGAGAGAATACCATGGGTGGCGTGGGATTCCATTTCCAAATTACAACCTAATAATTCGTCCTATGAAGATGACACACTCATACATCAGAGACCCTGAAAATAATTTACCCCCCCCCCCCGTGATTAGGGAGGTGGTTCGATTTGGGGAACTCTCAGGTCTTAAGATTAACTGGACCAAGTCAATAATATTCCCCTTGACTGAAATCACAGCGCCCTTTGAGATGGATTTCCTCTTCGCCTGGTCAAGTGATCCAGTGTGATATCTGGGTATACTGATCTATACAGATCCAGAGATAATCATTAGGGAGAACTACGGCATCGCTGTCACTGCACAGGAGGAGGATGTAGAACGAAGGAATCGCTTACCATTCTGCCTGATGGGTCGAATATCACTAATAAAAATGGTTGTTCTTCCCAGGTTCTTGCTCCTCTTTAAAAATATGCCAATGGTACTTCCGGCACACTTTTTAAAAACTATGTGCAATATTGATAAAACTGGCATGGGCTGAAAAGCAACCATGAGTCCAATGGGGGATTCTTACTCTTCCCTACTCGCTGGGCGGACTGGGTGCCCCAGATCTGGAGCTTTATTACAGAGCTGCACAAAGCCCTCATGCCTATCACTGGATCCACCCACAGCTGGACCCCCCCTCATCTACATTTAGAGAGGATAGCTGCATCCCCTGCCTCTCTCCCGCCTCGTTTGTTTCTTACTACTGATCGCAGTACTAGTATTCTGGACTCGGCGAATGCTACAGTACATGTATGGCATGACCTGGTGAAGAGGCAAGCGTCTGCAATATTATACTCCCCATGTACCCCATTGAGCTGGTGTGATTGGCTGCCTGTTGTAGGGGAAAGAGAAGTGACTAAAGTATTAGAAACTGTCAAAATTACAAACACTGGGGAACTATTTGTGGATGGCAGGGTACGAAATTGGACTGAAACTGAAGTTGACAATCAGGATGCGACGCCCTTAGTCCTGTTCCACTTCTACAGAGTTCGACATGCTCTGCGGGAACTCCTGGGGGAGGATATGGCGGAGCCACCTGAAGTCACCCCTTTCAGCTGATTCACCTAGCAGGCTAGTTTCTTGTATTGCTATTTGGTCGAGAGATATGCTTTACTGCAACACGCAATCAGAAGTATACAATGAACTACTTCCTCTCCAAAGTCATCCCAAAAACTTTTGGGGACTCTAAGAATTATTTGGCAGGGAAAGCATCTAATGCCCCTGAATAGAATATTGGCTTCAACCTGAATACTAAGCTTCTGAGAACCTACTATGTAGACATTAGATGTGTGTCGCTGTACAAGCCACTGGCTATAAATAGAGATTAGAGTCCTTTATAAAGGTTACCTAGAATAAACTGAGTTAAGCATACAGTGTTGTGCAACATAGCCCTAACTAAAACCCAATAGAGATTGTAACTGGATTTCCAGAGGTGGCTTAAACGTCCCAGACAGTCCCAGCTGTAAGTTGTCTCCCCATTTATAGTTATGAATGGATATTTTAAGGGTACAGTATATGGATGTTTTCTTCTTTAGGCAGGTAGACAAATTACTGATGTGGTTCTTTTTGTGTTTAACATATTATGGTTTTTCACCCAGAGTTTGCTTATAATTTTGTTTTTTGATTTAGCCTTTATTATGCAGTATTGATATTGCTTGACATGATTGTAATATGTGTTATAAAACCCTAATAAACATATTAAAAAAGAAAAAAATGATGCGGGTAGAACGAAGCACTGAATCTTTGAAATGCATGGGGTTGCATCCAATCCTTGTCATTAGATGAAGTGCTCCCCTGATACATAACCACGTGACTACAAACACAAGTATTTTTTATATTCTTCTGTATTCTGCCCAATTACAAAGCAGCCATTGTCCATAAGTTTGATTTTTGGGGACACTTGCCAGTGTACTAATTTCCTGTGTAATCTTCCTCTTCAGTAGCACTTCAACATTCTACGTTTCTGTAATCTCCCAAAGGGGAAGCACTCAAAATCAAGTCAAATTTTCACATTGGTCAATAACATGTTACATAAACCATGGTCTCAAATGTCCATAAAGTTGAGGTGTAGTCATCCATCCATATGTAAATCCAATAAGGAGACAAATGTCATGGATTAAAAACACATGGTCAATCTTTAATCTTAATTTTTTCGTAAAAATAAATAATAGACAATGACAGCCCAGCCACCGCGTTTCACCCCCACACAGGACTTCATCAGGGATTTTGTGATATTTCGATTCCTGGGCGTGCTGATGGAGTGTCAAAGGCATGCCAAAGCGAAGCCCGCCTGTGCCTAAACCGGACCCAAGGCCATAGGCCTGGTGCCTTTTTCTTCCCAGTGAAATGCAACGTCTTGCTGGCTTTAAGAGATTTAACATTGTTTTAAGAAACACTTGGGGACTAAGAGTTTATTGACATTTAATTTGTATGAAATTAAGTATCACAATCCCTGATGAAGTTCTGTGTGGGGACGAAACGTGCTGGCTGGGCTGTCATTGTCTTTTTGTTTTGTTTTTTAAACAAAGAATAAAGACTGACTATGTATTTTTAATCACAACATACAAGTCTCCTTGTTGGTCGTTACATATGGAGGGATGACTGCACCACAACGTTAGGGCATCTGAGACCATGGTTTATGTAACGTGATTGACCAATGTGAAATGTGGACTTGATCTTTGAGTGTTTCCCTTTGGGAGATTACTTTCATCTGTATATTTGGGGGTCGTGAAGCAGTCCGAACCTGGGGTTAAAGCACAAAATACATGAAATTCCTTAATTAATCCTTGTGTGGTGTAAGACAACTATTTCTGTCAACTTTGCAGGGCTATTATTGGTGTTTCTGACCCTTTCCATACTCTGGAACTACCAGGGACTTAGTTATGACTCTTTGCCCTCGGATGTTGTGGTCAAAAACAGCCACCCAGGATTATATGTACTTTCTTAAACTCATCCTTCTATTTTTCCTCTTTGGAATCTGAGAGCTGGCTTCATGGTGCAGAGATAGCCCCAACCCTGGCACCACAGAGAAGACGGGCAGAGAAGTAAGCTAAAATTGTATATTGCCTTGAAATTTGATTTGCCCGACAGATGCTTGACAAAGCAAAAATTACTTTTAACTTTTTCTAATTGTAAAATGACGTATGCAGTGTTAATTAAAAATCTTATGAAAGCATTTCACTTTATTGTAACACAAGGATCACAATGCTCTACACAAACATGTTGAATATGTTAGCAGTGCTAAATGGCATCGGTTTTCATGGAATGTACCTCAGAAACCTGAAATGCTGAATTGACATTGCCATAGTTCTGGTCTCTGACATTTATCCAACATTAATCTGTCTGAGACTGCATTAGCCAACTGTGTAAACCTCCAAGGAAGCCTGGGGCAGGAAGCATCCCAATGAAAGTGTTCAAGGCAACGAAAGATGTTACAGCTTTCCCGCTGAAATCCATCTTACATTGGTTCTGTTTCACGCTACTTCCACTTCATCACAAATTTTGCTAGTTTTATAAGGCATAAACGCCCCTTGCTATACATTATAAGGATATTGCGAGTCACCAAGGAGTTACATAACCATATAGAGGAACAAGGCCGAAGGCTGATTTCCTTTATAAGGCTATGGAATTCTGAGGTGACTTGCAATATCCTTATCATGTATGCCTTGAGGTACTTTATCCCATGTAATACATGGTCACACCATAACCTTTCCAACAAACCACTTAAAACCTTTGTGAATTGTTCTTTCATATAAAAGAGGGAGCATGTCTGCAAACATGAAACAAATAAAGCCTATAGGGTAAAATTAAACACATAAAAACCTGGTCAATGTTAGTTGCAAACCGATATTAGAAACAGTTCAATATAAGTCGTCTAAGGAGTGAAAAAAAAACATTCTCTCTGCTTATCATTGTTAGCTATTAAAACAGAGCAGAAGAAAGTAAAGCAAAGGTCTGTTTGTTGCTTTAAACAGCTGCTTTAGTTATGCTCCTTGCCCTGACCTGCCTTTCACCTCAGCTGCTGGTTCTGGCAGCAGGCATTGTGAAGTCAGAACTCGACTGTCATAACCTTATAATAGTTGAGTTGTAACATCTTTTCTTTATAATAAAGTAATTAGTGACTGTCGTTTATACAGAGATTACAGAATCCCATGTATTACATTTCTATAACGCACTCTAGGGATAACAGTGAAGTACAGTGGTCACCTTATGCCTTCTAATGTGCCGGTAACCTCACTGCTGCTTTACCAAGGGCAAACCTGGGCTCAATGTCTGTGTTTGAGGACTGTAAGACCAGAAAGAGACTAAATAACTTACAAACGGCCATGGAGGAAAAAACGTCCAGAGATCGCAGCCTATGTGAAGAATCTGAGTGACTTTATTTGCACGTTGTATAGCATACCTCACGGCTGCTGGGGAGTTGATACATGGTGAGGAAATACAAGGCGGGTTGATGCAAGCCACCACTTAACTATTAACTTCTGTTTTTCTCACAAAATGAATAACTCAAAAAGCTAAACAACAAAGCATCTAGACCTACAAAATATCGGAAGGACAACCACATTTTCAGCTATGAAATGTCATCATTCATTTTCTAGAAAGCTGATAGTACAACAGCTGTTGATAATAAAAATGTCCTCCATCATCTGCATTAACGGGAGATACACCATAGCCCTCGCACTGCCTCAAGTCTCACACTGCCAAGGCATTCAACTGCAATGCACTTTTGCATGTCCATGTATTTATTCATCTATATTTCAATCAGCAGTCTGGGCAGTGAACTTCGGAGTTTGCGGAGATTGCCGCACTCCGCGGAGCTCGTGGAGTTCCGACAATCTCCGCTCCGTTAGTTTTTTCCCTCGCTCGCGTTCGTCAATGTCAAGTTGGTAAGCGAGGAAAATCCACCTCCCCGCAAGATTTTTCCTCGTTTGCGATCGTCACCATCAAGTTGGCGAGCGCGAGCGTGGAAAATCAATCTCCCGGCACGATTTCTCAACATAGGTGGTCAGATTTCTCATTGCGAATGGTCGCGTATGCTTGCGACCGCTTGCGTTCAGAAACTGTCCACTTGCGTTGAGAAAGCTGCCGCTTGAGTAAAAATCTTCTTGAGCGACAGAAAAGAAGCAGCGCCCGCTTGCGCTGTGCATGGTGCAGTGCGCAATGATTACACAGTGCAGACAAGCACCTGGCATTGAAAATCACTGTGAACAGTATTTATCCAACGCACTCCGCCACTTGCGGATCTCCGCGTACCGCAGCAAAGTTTTTTTTTGCACTTTGCGGAGTTCCGCGTAGCAGAACTCCACCCAGACTTACTAAATATGCAGCTGTGCCTCTAACAGAATCAAAATTCATCAGAGGCAAAAAGCTGCAAAAACAGTATACTAGCCTAAAGACCGTTAGTTGCTGCCTATAATTTCAAATAAAAATGCAACCTCCTCTCTAGTTGGAAGAAAGTAGGTAGATTTATATAAATCATTTCCATATACTCAAACCTAGGAAAACATTTTCATAAATACGTGTGAGACCTTGAAGTCATAAGGCAGTATTAACCGAATGTCAAGAAATTGCATCTGTTAATTTGCGAGTTATATTTTCCACGAAAAATATTTCGATCCGCTTTGAAGATATGATTTCCTAGTGTTTGCTTCTTGGCAACCATAACAGATTTAGAGAACAAGAAAGAAAAAGAAAACTATAAATCTTGGCACAACTCTCAACATTGGGCAGAATGTTTGCAGCTAAATCAAATCAAACAGTCACGCCGAGCTCTTCTGTTACACATCTGAAAAACATGCTCTCAACAGTCCCTTTTGGATCCAACAAAGGCAGGGTAACTAGACTTCAGTCTTTGTCTGTCAATAGCTTAGGAATCGTTAATATCACTTTTTTGCTGGTATAGTGAGAATTTAATAATTTGGGGTTTGATGCCTTCTATTGGCCAACACCCATGCACTCTATGCCATGTTTAATTTGTAGAATGATCATCACTTTTTTTACATGACCTCAACACCATTTCAATCTACTGAAATGCAACTAGGGTAACAAATTATGTTTGACAGCAGTAAAGCAAAAAGTATCCAACACTTGTCTCTAATGGTAAAATTCTCAAAAAGGGAACACTAAAATATTAATAAAGAAGAGTACAAATAAGGGCCCTATCACAACTTGCCCTGTGTTATCATACCGAGGCACTGGAACAGAAGGATGCTCTCCACATACCTGCAACTCCACCAGAGGGGTAGCACGGAAACCTCCCTCTGGGCTGGCAACAGAATCACCAATACACTGGAGTCCTCAGCAACCAACTCCCGACCAACAGACACCTCCCTCCGCAGCCAATAGGCTCAAAATCTTTATTGCAGATAAGGGCAGTTTTGACATGGATGGCTCTATGTGACTTCTGCATAATAGGAGAGTGCATTGTTTCACGGTGGTGGCCGAGCAGAGCATCTGAGTTGGATATACAAATAACCTGTTGCAAAATATTGGAGTTTTGTTAAAGAGATATTAGTCTACAATATCTTGGGTTTTGAAATGTATCTGGCTCAAAATCAGAGACCCCATGCTGATTTCTGAATCCTGGAATAATGTGCTCACTCCTTTTCAGGTTTAGATTCAGATAGGGGGCTCATTATAAGAAAGTCATCCGAGTAGGCAAAAATGCAGGAAAGCTGTGGGGGGGGGGGGGGGGGAATCGCTTCACAAGTCCTCTAAGTACTTGCTCATGAAATTCCAGGAGGAGGTTACTTGCATAATCAAATCAAGACAAAGCCTGTACCTCGATATGGCATGCAAGATACTGTAGGAAGCTGGCTTTTTATGTGGTGGTGCAACTGTAATATCACATCATGCAAAACGTACAGAGGACCCTTATTGTTTTACAGGGTGTACATTAATAATCCCAAGTGCTCTACTTGTGGTAGTCTGGTCGAGCAATTTAGGCTTATCAGAAGGCAGTTAGGCATTTGTTTTACACACAGAGTTAATAAATGAGACACACCCTCAAGAATAAACTCCAGACCAATTTAGAAAATAACACAGATGTTTATATAATTTTAGATACCAAGATCTTTGGGATCAGGTAAGAACTTTAGACAATATAGATTTTTACAGGTAAAACAGTAGAACATCAGAGCTGTCCGATTTGAGGCATAAGCCTTAAATGCTATAATGTTATCCAATGGGAGGATAAGACATTTACTGCATAGGTATACTTGCAAGTGGTTGTAGAAGGTATCCTTTAGGGTATAAGTTGCTTAGGGCCCAGGGTCCAAGAAACCACTAGCAGTTCGGGTTGCACTGCCCTGGTGTGTCCTGGTGCAAAGGTGCTGGTCACATTGGTAGCCTCGAGCGCTTCACAGTAAAGTTTAAAGGGGCCTGTCAATACAACAGAATCTGCAAGGGTAGGACTTTGGGACAAGTCCAGCAGAACCCAATATGGAGCTCAGCTCGTGGGGACTTCTAGACCAAGGGGACGCAGGCAGAAGTTGTGAACTCCACTGAGGGACTTGAGTCCAGAGGTGCTGGCTGGCCACTTAGCGTTGGATGCTCTCATGGTTCTTGGGGTACCTGCAGAGGATGGAAAAGAAACAAAGTAGTGCCACTCTCTGTGTGGAGCTCATCTCTCCTTTAGGCCATCGACGTGCAGGAACGTTTTTGCAGCGGTAGGGTTTGGATTGAACACAAACAAGCTTTGAGCGCAAACAAGTGCCCCAGTTGTAAGTGTATTGGTGCAGGAGGGCTCCTGGAGGGTCTAGTGTCTTGTAACTCGGAAGGGAGATGAGGCTGACCTCATATAGCCTCAGGGACCTCCTCCTCTGTTGCTCCGCCTTCAGTGGACCCTGTGACGAACAACATGAGGTACAGGGTAGATGCTTTAGGTTCCTGAAGATGTAGGAGGATGGCTCCTCCCCCCCCCCCAAGGGAGAAGCTGCCTGGTTGTTGAAGTTGCTGGATGATTCTCCACAGCTTTGGGAGGCGGAACAACTACTGTACAAGTCGGGTCAGTGCAACTGTCGAGGTTTCACGAGCGAGGTAGGGTTTGGTGCCAAGTAGTGGTGAAGTCCTCAGTTCTTGAGGTGACTGCTCTTCTTTGTCCTTCCTTCAGTTCCCAATAGATGAATCAGACTTCCTGGTGTCAGGGGACCACCTAAATACTGAATGTAGGGGTATTAAGGGGAGTATAAGGTAGTAGTCAATGGGCTACTTGCCCCTGGGGTGACAATACCCCCTCGATGACACTGCCTGTGGAGAGTGAACATAAACCTGATCCTGAGTTCCTAGTTTTACCAAAAACAAGATGGTGAAACTCTTCTTCGAGTGTCCCCTTCACGTGGCCCACCTTAGGGGTGTGCCTAGTTTGATAGGGCAACACCTCTACTGACTAGCTAATTTGGCATCAGTGTGGATTTATTCAGACGAGGTGTTTGATACCAAATACCAATATTTTCAGAGAAGCCATTATGTAGCTGGGTAACTCGTAATGACCAGTGCCCAGTACATATGCTCAAGATGGCTTCCTGATCACTTGCAATGTCATGGAAATGGAACCAGACATCACAGGAGCATATCTGCTCATGCAAATATGTCCTCACATATAATATAATGCACCCAGCCTTAGGGCTCTAAGCCTGCTGTAGGGGTGACTTACATATAGTAAATGCAATGGGCATGGTACACAGGGAGTGTGCCATGTCGTGTTTTCAAAATGGTTTGTACCATTCCACGCATCCTGCAATGGCAGGCTGCATGCAGTTTTTGTGTGGGTCTCTTTGGGTGGCATAATACATGCTGCAGCTCATAGGGACACTCTTTCTTTAGTACCTATGCCCTGGGTACCAGAGGTACCATTTACTAGAGACTTAAAGATGAGCTAAAGTCCTAGCCAATTGGGTTACAGTTAGACATTTACCTGTTTTAAGGAAAAGAGCACAGGCACTGGCGGCCTGTAAGCAGGGACCCAGTGTACTTCCAGTCGAAAAGCATCTGTACTAGGGCAAAAGGTGGGGGCGACCATGTCAAAAAGGGGCACTTTCCTATAGATACTTCATGATCTATTAATGACATTTTATATAGAGTGGACATTGCCCAAAAGCACTTTACATAAAGTGGCAAGTTACAGACAAATAAGTAAATTAGGTAACCTATACGTATAAGGCAATAAGTTACAAGGAAATACATTAAGTGCATTAAAACAAATTATCCAGCCAAATCGTACAATAATAATTATGAACAACAAGAGAGTGAGCCAAACCACATCACAAAACCTCAATAAAAGGAAAATATATAAATGGCGTACACTATGGTACAGTGTGGTACAGGCTGTATAGAAATAGCCTGGTGCATCCCATTGGCCAGCAGAAAACATTCTTGTGGCTCCAGGAAAAGATAGGGGTGAAGGCTGTTAACTTGAAGTACAAAAGGGTGTTACAAAAGGGTGTTGAGGAAAAATTAAAGGGATGTGGAAATTGGTCAGGCAACTGTGACCTTTGTGGTGCAAGTGAATAGAAATTAATTGTGAAGAAGAACTAATCACTCTACTTTATTTTGATGATTTTTGCATCACTAGCTTAACATCAGAATTTGAACGGAAAGCCTGAATCTGTTTGATCAAAGGGAGAATAAACCCATCAAAGACTAGCAGGGAAGGAGACGAGCCGTGATGAACCAACAATCCACCAGCCCCATGTCTGATAAATACAATAGGAATGCTTTTGTTTTTACCTGGACTGTAAAGGACAAAATCGCAAATTCATTTTCAAGGTAGAGTCTGTTATGGAGGATGTAATGATAAATGTGCCAAAGCGCACTTAGAGATTTAATAAAAATTGGGTCGAACAAAGCAGATACCTTCTTCTCTTCTAAAGTGATCCATTCCTGAGACCAAATCAGTCTTATTCAGTCAAAGGTGCAGAATCAGGAAAGATTTTGAGTACTGAAGTAGTGCTACAACAGTAGTTTTATTTACTCTTACACGCCTTTCTGAAGCAGCCCCAAAACATGCAACTATTATCTATTATTAACTAATATCTATTCATACTAGTTGCATATGAATATTCCCATTTTAGGAGCACGTAAATAAGTATTACGGGGGTACTACTTTATATACTCCACTATCAGTGGCGGCTGCTGACTTTGAAAGTGGTGTGGCATAAATGTGAATACTTTAAAGAGAGTTACCATGACAATCTTTTTATACTGAAAGCACTCAGAGTCCCGAGGTTAATCATCCCGCCTCGTACTGCTTGCTTGTGAAGATGTGTTTCCAATCCTGGCTGGGAAAAATAAGCCTGAGTTTCCCAGCCAATCCAAGCACTGCTCTTATGCTGCATATAATACTAAGCAGCATAAGAGCAGTGCTAGGATTGGCTGAGACATGCAAGCACAACGCTCCATTGAAAACCGATGGGGCTTTGTCTTTGCTCATGCAGCTCCATGGTAGCCTTCAATGTGTAAGCCTGAGCTGCGCATGTCAGCTTGGCCACAGTAAAAATACCGGCCAATCTGAAATGCGCAGCTCAGTTAACAGCCTCAGCTCCTCGTCCCTCCCACTGGGAGCTCAATAGCCCTGCCCCATTAGGAACTACAATGAATGGAGGTATGGCCGTATGGGGCTAATTTCATTCATCAAAATGAGCCTGGGAAGAAGTAGCTCGCAGCAGTTGAGGGTCAGCGTCCATGCGCCCCTGTGAAGAAACCGCCGCTGTCCACAATGCCTTTGCGTATAGACTCCTACATGTTCAGTAGTGTGGCAAGAGTAGCAGGGACCATAATGGAAGCCATGAAAACTATTGACTGGGTTTTGTCCTTAGCAGAGTTGGAAACAAGCCATAATAGGAAAGCAGTGGGCCATTAGCAGTCTTAAGTCCAAGTGCCACTGTACCTGCCGGCCTAATAAGATAAACCTGGTTCCATTTTTTTTTAGATTTACAGACATTTGAATGCATGAACATCAGCAGTCTGGGGATGGAATACATTAGTAGAGTCCTGGCCTGGTCAGGAAGACGTCTAACAAGACTCGTTCAAAATACAGACTTGGTGTGAAAGTCCAGAACTTCAGTTTTTTCCAAACTTTTTGTTTATCAATCCAGCCTTGTGTGACACGGAAGGAACCCAGGATTTGGGCATTTCACAAGTGTTTCAAATTATTCCAAAGGTTATTTCGTTTTGCATTTGTTCTCCTTACTAAGAGTTTACAAGGCATAGGGCCAGATGTATGAAACGATTTTGTAGTCACAAACCCTTCCATTTGCAAAAATCACACAGCTTGTGACTGCAAAGTGACATTTCTTAACATAAGAATCCCCTTTTGAGATTTGCAAAATGCTTTCCAAATCACAAAATGGGTTTTTCAACTGATTCCGAAATGCAATTCGGAAGGGTGACCAAGGGGCATACTTTTCTAACTGCGAATCAAAATTAAATGCATCAATGGTTTCTGACTACCACTGCAGTCACAAACCATTGAAAAGTTAATCACAAATCGAAGGAGAAGATAACTCATTTGCAACTGGGCAGTTGTTCCCGCTGGACAGCTTCCCTTTTTGGAATTGTGTCAGGTGGCCTCAGGAAATTGGAGGGGGTGGCGGGATTGTGGTCTGTTGACCTTTCCAGCCACCAGCCCTATGTCAGCAGCCAATCACACAAGGTCGCACATAGTGACATGTTTAATATATAATAGACAGGCTGTTCTGCTACCCCTATGGCTGGACATTTTGTGACCTACTAGTGCATAGATTGCATTCCCAAATTACAAGCAAGTTAATTAATTATTGTTGAGTATTGGATTTCTAACTGATTTTAAATGAATGCTATACATTTTGACATGTAGCGTATTTACTGGAGGGAATGTTACTTAACTCGCAGCAATTTTGTAGGGCAATGTTAAACTAAGGTGCTTGGGCCTACTCGCTTGGACGTCCACAGCCGTGTTTTCACGCCTGACATAGTCAAGTAGGAAATCTCATTTGTGCTAGCTCAGCATATGGAACACTTCCTGGTTGTATCTTTTTCAAGGTCTTTTGTACTCTTCTCATGAGACAGTCATGCACCTGCTAACACCCTATCTAAAATGTCGGTTGCTATCACGTGTATCCTCGTTCAACTGCATAAGGAGAAGAAAATGTATATATGTTGAAACATTTGGGGGGAACCTAGCATTTAATTCTCTACTCCCTAGGGAGATGAATCACTGTATCTGTCCTGTGACATCAATGTTTGCTTGTTTTCCACAATGAAGAAGTTTTAGACTTCAAGTGGGTTGATAGTCACTTTGACTTCCAGAGTATCTCAACACCACCTCATGGAGTAAGTCTAATCTGTTCCACAACAGATGCCAACGTAAGGAAAGGGCATTAAGAGAAGTTTCAGATTCCTGGGTTAAGGAAATCTTTGGACTTGTCTCTGAAACAATATACTTGTAGATTCATTTCCTTATCTGCACTTCACTCTATATTCAGACAGCAATGAGTACTGAATTTATGGATTGACTGACAATTATATTCATGTAATTCCATTCAGGGAATATCTAAAAGTCAGCTTGGAGCCCAGAGCGGGATCACTCTGTGCTGCTCAGTCTGAAGGCTGGTTGAGGTCCATTATGGCGCTTGAGCGTTGCCCCACTAATTAATTTGCTGGCGGCACCACACTCAAGTTGAGAGTTGCCGTCACTCTCTCTGACACTCACATTTGCAATGCAATCATCTATCCCAGGCCACCGGAGACAGTCGGCCCAGAAGGGGGCGGGGCAGCAGAGGAGTTCAGCTGCAAGTCTCTGATGCGATAACATGTATCAGCCTCAGGTCGGTGGTCTGCGGGGCGCACACCAAGAGTGCGCATATTTTGTTTAGGGCTGAAAATGCTTTGCGACCAGCCCGAACATGCGCACTAGGCGCAGCTCATTAGAAGAGCGAGGGTTGTTCCATGCCGCTCTTCTAATGAGCAGCCTAGTGCGCATGTGTGGGCTGGTTGCAAAAAATGTTAAGCCCCAAACAGAACATGCGCACTACTGCTCAAGCCAATCCTGGCGCGGCTGCTGGAGCAGCGTCTGGATAGGCTGAGATGCAGGCGATATTTGCCAAGGTGCCAACATGGTTGTCGGGCCGGCACAGGAGGAGCAGAGACGGCGCGGACTCGGTAAGTTGCTTAAAGCTTTATTTTAATCTTCCCCGTGCGACCCCCAACCCCTCCCCCGCGAGTATTGGAGCGCGAGCTGGGACTACTAGCAAGTGTGATTGAACTGCTTAGACAGAGCAAGGGCACAATATACTTTTATATACTGTGGACATCATGCGTGCGATAGTTTAAGAGCTTTAGAAGAAGGAATTATAGAATGATATGAGAAGTTTGAATTTGAAGCACTCTTACTTCGAACTGTTTGCACCACCATGGCTTCTTAGTGAGGATGAAAGACTGAGGCATACTTTCGGAGGGAGAGTGAAATTGGTGTACCACATTATGGAAGTAAACCTAAATACCAATTACCTGTCGTTATAGAGAGGGGTACGGCTGTTCCATAGTGTGGAAGCGAGAGTTAAAGGCGTCGCTTTAATGGAGAAATGAGAGTGAATGGCTGTACCCCGGTTTCGAAGTGAGAGTCATTGCTGAAGTGTACCATAGTAATATATGAACAAGTTATCTTTTTATATGCAAAATTAATAGAGATGTGCATTAGTTTAAAAAGAACGCGTCGGTGTAAGAGTGAAAAAGGCTTTTTTAGAGTATTGGGGTCAATACGAAAAAGTGACAGCTTTTCAGTGGAGTGAACTGGCAGCTAAGTTGTCACTGGGAGTAAAAGGGTGACAATTTAGTATCGGCGTGAGTGTAAAAGGCCTCCTCATTGAGTGGGAGAAAGAAAGGCTGTTCCATGAGATGCGAGGGAGACTACACGGCAGCTCAGTAGCACCGAGTGAAAGTGAAAGGCTGTCCCAGAAGTCGGGGGCGAGCGAAAGGCTCATCTACGGGGTGGAGGAGAGTGTGAAAGACTGTCCCATAGAGCTGAAGGGAAAGGCTGTTCCGCGGGAGTGAGTGCGAGTGCAAGGTGACTTCGCAGCATCGGAGTGAGAGCCTGTCCTATGGAGTGGCAGAGACCGTGAACGGCTCTTCCATGGGGTACACGTGAGAGCTCAGTGTGTCACGTTCCTGGCTTTCGTTTAGGTTCCGAAAACAACGGAAGGCTGTTACCCATTTTTATTAACTTGGATTTTTAAACGATGTGTGCTTCAGTTGAATGCTCAATTGCAATCGCCAGTATGCATCTCGTATTTTTATGAATGTCTGCTTCCACTGTGCTGTGGTCGTTAGCGCATTACTAAAACGTTAATCAGCTATCATGGGTGATTTGGGACGAAAATGACTACATTCAATCTCAGAGCATATAATATAAAAGGGTCAAATATTGGCAGTGTTTGTTTATTTTAAGCGGGACCCACTTGCCACCTCAAATGGCGGTGTTTGTAGTCAGTTGCAGGTGCTACCCTCAGGGAATGAAAGGGTGTCTTAAGCTGTTGTTGACATTGAAAAGATCTCATACTGCTCTCCTCCTAGTGGTACCCAAAAGGCTGGCGCGCTGCATAGCTCCCTCTCTAGAAGTTAGTAGCGCTGGCTCTTTTTCTTTTTAATATCTGCGCTTTCTAGCGAAAAGTCATGTTTTCTATCAAAAGACGCTTACCGTATATGTACCCAGTCTATCAGTGACCTTGCAAAAACACACGGCAAAGCGCATTTGGCGGTGTGTAGAGGTGCATTAGATGGCTTTGCTGGACTGTCATCTTGTCCATGCTGTAGGTGTGATAGGTGAGTTTGGTAGGTGTTTGGACATTCAAGGCCAAATCTTTTCTCAGAGTAGGTGGTGAGGCTTGCCTTTCTGTGGATATGTGACCTGAAAACTTTCCTCAACAAAGCTGCCATATGATCTTCAAGGACAAAATTCCATTAGTGCAGGTTAGTAGGCCGTGTCCTGAGCTCACTGTGGAAGCTCACACCATGTCTTTGTGGTGTGTCCCCTGGCTGACAGTGTATGGGTCACAGTGTTGTGAGGGCTTAGTGAGTGAACTTCACAAGCATACCCACCATTAGTGTATATTGCTCAGAGGTGCGTGGCACTGGCAGGGCCTAGCTTCAGAAACATTTCTATCTGCATGTTGTTGTTATAGGACATCCCTTTATTAATGTAATAACTGCACTTTCACAATTGCTTTATTAACCTTCTTGCTTCTCAAATTTGCTTGAAAATGCACCATTTACCCATTTTTTTTTTCAAAATTTCCCGCCCTTAAGATGTTCGGGCTCGCTCGCTGCGCTCGCTCGCCACGGTGCAATCCGACAGAAAGTTTACGCCTCACCACTTTCAAATGTCACCAGCCACCACTGAAGAATACGTAAAATAGTAGCAAAGAAACAGAAATAGTTTTAAGCCGCTGGTTATATAACTACAGCAGAAAATGCATCATTTTATAAAACAATGTTCACAAACCCTTCTTGCTGATAGAATGGCCAAGACATTGGAAACAGTGGCGTAGCAAGGTCAGGTGGTACCTGGTGCGGAAAATTTCTTGTCACCCCCGGCTTGACAAAATGGCAAAAATATGTGTTTAAAACACATATTTTTGCCATTTTGTCACCCCCTCAGTGATGACAACCGGGCCGGCCCGCACCCACCACACCCCCCCTTCCTACGCCACTGATTGGAAACCTGAACTCGAAACTTGTCCTTTTTCGGCCAGCTGTAATACCGGATAGCAAAGCCTTAGATGAAGTAAACTACAAGCTTGACTCAGACATGTGTACAATGTGAGAGAGAAAGACTCATCCACAATATGATGGGTAAAAATCACTTTCACAGTGCACAGAAATATAGCTATTAGTTGCCCATTTTAAGGAAATATATAATGGGGGGCTCTTAGATAATGAGGCGGGTCAGGCTGGCCTAACATTAGGGAAAGCAAATGTGACTTGAGGGGGGTTTCTCATGACATCCAGGCTCTCATGTAATAAGGCCCTAGGCCCCGATGGCCTCCCCATTCAGGGACCGCATCGAGGTTTGGGGGCCAATCTTGACACTAATTTTAAATACGGCAGTGAGGATAGGAGCTCCGATATCATGGTCCACAGCCATTACCGTTCCGCTGTTTAAGAAAGGTGATAGGTAAAACCCCCAATGCTACCGCCCCATTTCACCTATTGATGTCGCAGTGAAAGTTCTTGGAAGGATACTTTTGGATAGGTGGTCAACATGGGTGGATAAAAAGGGTATTTTCTCAGAGGTCCAATACGGCTTCAGGCAGAGCAATTCGACCATTGATCAATGTATTAATCTGTACCTATCCATAAATAAGTATGCTGTTGCCCAGCCATGATCGCTTCACCTAGCATTATGGACCTCACGTCTGCATTTGACAGGGTAAACAGGCGTAAGTTGTGGGATCTGTTCCTTGCTATGGACGCAGACCCAGAACTCCTGTTACTCCTGTCAAATTTGTATGCCAACACTTTTGCAGCTGTGAGGTAATCCCTGGGTGCGGAGCTTACCGAGGATTTTAGGACTTCCAGGGGAGTACACAAGGGCTGTATCTTGGCTCCTTTCCTATTCTCCCTTTATATTAACGAACTGGAACTTTCTCTTTTTTCTGCCATGGCTGATTGCCCCAGGGTGGGAACGAGGTCACAACCAGTGCTCCTATATGCTGACGATGCAGTACTTATGGCCCGCACTGCGGTGGGACTGCAGTTCCTCCTGGATAGATTTGTTAGTTTTATGAACAGTCTAGTTCTAGAGGTTAATTTCAATTAATCACATATTTTGACAGCCAGCCCACGCTCAACACAGTCTAAAACTTTCAGGGCAGGAACTCACACCCTCTCTAAGGTCTCAGCTTTCTTGTGCCTGGGAGTGTTATTTGATGCCAGTGTGACATGGAACACAAAATTATATACAAGAAAAAAAAAATTATGATCAAATTTAGAATTTAAAACCAATGCCAAATATAATGAATGTATTCACAATATATTATCCTATATGTAATCTAGACTATTAGGTCCATCCATCAATTAATTTTCTGATCTAAAGTATGCACATAATGTACTGGGGTCGTGTAACTAGTTAGCATGGAGGAGTCTAATTCGTTATCGGAATTAACCAGACAAATCGCTCCACCAACTAAGAACGGCCATGCATCACCACCCACAGAATTGAGAAAGAGCTATCAATCTGTCAATCTTTTCATTGTCCGGGCCAGGTGAGGCTTCCCATAATGGGACCCATGGTCCCCGCCAACCCAGTGGCTGTTCTACTGCTGCCAACGCATGCCAGGCGATTCCCTATAATCCTGTTGGGCAACTGCAGGTGTTCAGTGCAACCAGCTGCTCATTTTCCTTTTGAGACCGAGATGCGGCTTTCAGCACACCCTGTGGCTTATTTTAGTCCTGCTACTGGGCTGCTGCGGCTTTTCAGCACATTCAGAGGCTTCTTTTCTTTCTGTTGTTTTTAATATCCTGCTAAATACATATACAAAAATACACTCCTTTTTATTTCCATTTTTTTAAAGATAAATACATTTAACTTATTATTTTATTCTCTTATTTCAAATCTTCATTATAGTAATTGGAACAAACAATTTTTTGAACCCTTAATTTACAACCAGCCCTCCATGGGCAAGGGGGGCAGTATTATAGTTCATTTGATCATTGGCCAGCAACAGGTCTTACCCTGTCAGAATTAATTAATCTGAGGACCATATCTGCCTCACCTAATTTTGGTTTACAGTTGACTTGGGTGACCTTATCTTCGACTCATATCTCATTGATCAGGGTGTTGGCTGAAAAACAAACAGTTTTAACCAACACCCCTCCCCCCCTAAACTCCCCCCCCCCCCTCCCCATCCGTGGCAATTAAGTGTACTTCATAAAGAGTCTAGGGGTATGTCATATTTTCTCAAAGCACTTGCAATTCTTTAACTTACCGGAGAGGCTCATGTTGGTCATTGTTTTCTTCATTAGGCGAACCACAGGGAATACCAAGCCCTTACATTGCAGAATCCAACAGAAGCATGGTTTCAAGCAAATGGAGGTTGTTGGCTACCTGTGTGACTATGTATGATTATTTCAACTTTCAAAGCAGTCAAGTCATAGATATTGTCTGGCCTCCTATAAAAACTAGAGGCTAGGATTCGAAAAGAAAATGGACAAAAAATGAGCCTAATATATAGAAGTAAATAAAAACCAGGTGGGTAAGAGATTTCAGTTGTCATAATGGTTTGGGGTACTTGCTGAATGAAACAAACTCGCTTCAAGTTCACAGGCCCACCAACACAAAAAATGCTGGATGGAGGAAAGCAACTATATTTTTGCAAACATTCTCAAGACGAAGAGGACTGTCATATAAAACGGAGGAGAAAGAGTGTCACCATGGCGAATTACAAAAGACGCACAAATGAGACTACATTAAACTTGAAGATTATTATTCTTGGAGTGAGTAATTTGTATTATCAATCAATCTGACAAAGATGCCTTGGCAAATACGTTTTTTTTTGGAGCGGCTTGATGGAAAGGAGTTCCAGGTAAGCAGGAGTATCAGGATAATAACTGAGAAATTAATAAACATAAGAATAAAAAAGCAGGGAATATAAAACACATGGTTGCAACTGATCACTCCGAAACATTTTTAAAATGCACGTGTTTTCTGAAAATAACTTACAAAGAAAATATTCATAAGCCACAATGCTGGCAGCTAAATCTAATTTCTTGGCATCAAGCATTGAGTTGCACCTTCTTTGTGATACAGTCAGCATTTTGGAATGACCTGCCTTTAGCATGAGGGCCAAAGCATATCCAGTTAGTTTTTTCCTTAAAAATGGCTTTTCATAAAAGTGACCACGGACATTGTATGGCATTTCCCTCTCTAGATTGCTTACTCCTTTCTTAAAATACTATTGGCATTTCAGCTCATTTGGCAAGCTGGGTTAGATCCACAGAAAACCCCAAAGCCTAACATGAACTATTCATTGATGTTTTCATCTTGTATCTTTATAACTTTATGAAATAACCCATTGTGGAATATTTTTAAATTCAGTAATTTAGTATGTGTATTCTATTGTATAGTCCTTCGTATTTTTGGAACTCCAATAACAAGGTTAAAAACAAGAATAGGTTTCATGCCTACACTGAAACTAAACAATTATTGTCAATGGTCATTACCAGCTTATTTTTCAGGATATCCTAATCAGAATTTTGAAAATCAAGTATATGTGCTACACATGGAAATTGGGTGAGTCTTTCCTCCATTCAAAACTTGTAGTGCCTTGTCACTGCTACAATGATACAAATACACTCTCACTAAGACCTTGGGTAGTATTCCTTTTTCTTTTCTTAGTTCTGGTTTTCATATTGACATGGAATTGGAAGTAACAATTGAGCACAGTTAAGTCATTTTGAGGTCCAAGATTACTAATTTAATTCTTGCTCTCAAAATGACAATAATTTCAGATGCTGTTAACGGTAATTTTGGGGAGATCCAGGTTTCCATTGTTGCATTCTATATCAGCATACCTTCGCTAGTGGAACCAGGCTGCTCACAATGATAACGGTATGCTGGTGATCAGCTGGTACCTCTATTAGGTGGGAACCTCTGCACCATTTCAGCTACCCTAATTTTAACATGGCCAGACTATTACACTGTTACAAGAGATATCCAAACACCATGAAAATGCGTAGGAGTCCTATAAAAAGACAAATAGATTTGCCTAGCATGGAAGCACAAGAGTGACCTTTTATTAAGCCTCTCCTTTCTGCCTCCCAGAGTAAAATATATTATAAAACATTTATAATGTTGCACTCTGCAGAATACCACATTTATACACTTCTTATCATAAAAGAGGTGCCTTAATGGTTCGGAGCATCCCAATTATGTTCTAAAACTTGTATTACGTTTTAGGTTGTAACTCAGTTAACACTTTGAGGCCTCTGGAAGCAGAAGGTATAGTACATTTGTGTTTAATATATATATGTCCTACTAACAACACTTTAGGATACACACCATTGGACTTTGAAAATAGATGTAATATGTTTGGAATTCTTGTCATGTACAGTGAGCTCTCAAAAATATGTTGGTTTGATAGTCTCTGTGATGTTTTGCAGGAACAGAGAAACAAAGCAATTTCATGGTAATAAAGGAAAATATTGTTCCACCCTGTTTGAATTATATTTAGGTTCGAGTTTCCTGTGGCAGACAAAAAAAAGATCCTTTAAGTCCATCAACTGGGTAGGTTTACACTAGCTGATCAAAATTGGTACTTCTTCCAATGCCTGAAAAAGGCAATAAACAGCTGAGTTAACTTTGTGAGGTGAGTGATGTTATTACCTTTTGAAACATTTAAGCTAAAATCTTTGTTTAAATCAGAGAATTATAGAGCAAGTTGTATATTTTGTGGCAATAGTTGTAATTTCATATTTACATGGAAAAAGCAGCAGCTGTGAAATAACTCTTTTCCAGTTACCCCGCTAATAATTTTGGCTTTTATTGCTAAATTTGTACAAAATATTTAAAAAAGCAATTGGCCACCTAATCTTGATTTTGGAGCATTTAATGAAGGTTGATTGGGGTTGTTTTCATAGGTGGTCTACAAATGTAAGGTTTCTCATTAAAAATCCCATATCAATATTTTAATCATCAACACAAACATACCTCCAAAACAGAGGTTGCAATGTTGTGCGCACATGTTTGATGTAGTAAAACTTAATTTAGCATTTTTTGGTACAAAATAAACAGCTGAGTCTGTGGCCAAAACGTTTAAACCTGCTTGCCATCTTTTTAGCTGCTGGGAACTGGACAGTTCTGCTCAGGCATTCGTGTAGAAGTCCACAGACCTGAGATGAGATGAGATCTACAGAACTTGTTTTGGAAAAAAATATATTTTCTAGGATCATGAGGTGACATGGTAAGCACACCCAAAACACCGAGTAAGGATAAGGAACATGACAGAGGGAGTTTAATAGTCCCTTCAATTCCCCCAAAATTACTTTATTTTAGTTGCTTAGTTTGTGGGCCAGTTTCTCGTCCCAAGAAACATGGATTCAAAATGCACATTTTGGCCACCTTACTATAATTAGGCCTTAACACATAAAACGTGTATAGATAGCTATGAATTACAATTATGGTTCACAGAATACAAAAAGGTTAAAATAAAAATTATAATGGAGCAGTGGTACTGGGCTTAAGACTTGGTCCCGACAGTACTGGGTCGTACCCGACAGTACTAGGTCGTACCCTGTACTGAAAGCCTTTAAGAAATGGCTATAGTCCTCTCTGAAAGAGATTATGCATGCATGCTGGGCACAAGTTTTGGTGGAAGGCCATCCCTTCTCCCTGGCACCCACAAAAAATATATTTTCACTACTGGCAAGTTGTGGGTTAGGCAAAGCTTAGGGCTATGGGCCATGACATCTGCTAGGTGCCAGCGTGGTATGCCTCGGGACGGGTCTAGTGATATTACAAACTGTGGACAAAATATATCATTCAAAATTCCAACACATCAATGAAAAAAGCATTGTAAAAAAATGAAAAAATTCACTGAAATATTTTTAGATTAAGGGACAGGGCAGTAAGGATTCAAAATCTAAACCCCATTGAAATCCACTTGATATTTTTATTTTTAACTATGCGCCCATATGGTCTCTGAAGTCATCAAAAAGAATATTCACAAAACAGACGATAACGCAGGTGCCCACTACATTTGTATGTCTATTGCACAAGACATTTAATAAAGCTGTAACCATTATGCCCTAAATCGCTGTATGTAGTTCATCATTCTCTGCTTCACTTACATGTGTGCCCTGTGGTCATGTATTCAGCACACAACACTGCACTTAAAGTAAAGATCCCTGATAAAGTCCATGCCCAATATCCATACAGAAGTCAAAGGGCACTGCGAAATGCCATACACTGTGCGCCATACATACAGGTGTGCTTTTAGCCCATGAAAGTAGCAGCCACAGGCCCTCCTTAAAGTACAAACGGGATGGAACAGGCCTTTTCCCCTGTGGGTACTTTGGTGTGCCAGGAGTACCAATGATGTGTGCTGTAATGAGTGATATGGTAGGTGTGGCTGTGCCCTTAAAGATAAAGACGAAACTGAGTTATTAATAGTGGCTGGATTGGAACTGAAATATTCATTCTTTATAAGTGGTGTACAACCAACAATGTAGGTTAATATATAGGTTAGTATATGATATTTGTAAAAAATTATAGGTTGTTTCAAATATATATCTATTAGACAGGAATAGCAGGCATTTTCTCATCTCTGTTTAAGGATTCATTAAACCCCACCCAACGTGGAACCTTGGAAGACATTCAGTTAGTTTAAAGAGTGGTTGATCTATGTGCAACATACGTTCTCCTTTTTCCATTTTATTATTCCTTTATTAATACTTTCCTCTATTCTGGTGAGTGCTGCTCCTTCTGTCTATTCTCCTTTTTCAAAACATGGGTTGGAATACCTTACTACACATCACCCATTCACTTTCTACTGTTCCTATTTAAGGACCTGATTTCCAGTACATTTGTGAGCCTATGGTCTACTTAGGACCACAATCAAAGAATTTGCAAGAGTTATGTCACAGAATCGGAAATTTTATTCTTGTAAAATTCCGTTCTGTATATAGAAAATCCAGCAATATGGACTGATGTATGGGTAACAATGGTGGAATTCCAGGAGGAGCGGCTCTGTATACTGCAGTGAAAATCCACAAACGTTCAAGTGTATGGATAATCATCATCTCTTGTTGGAAACACAACAAAACTATTTTGGGAGGTTTAAAGGGAAGAGTGTCTCTACACTGAAAAATGCTTTAACATCCGGAGAAGAATAAACCCAGTCTGCAAATGCACATTTCTGCACCATTCACTCTTGCGAGAATTTCTCAGTGTCTGTAAATTCCACACATACAGTAGTACACTTTGATAATTCACAGTTTTTTAGAAATCTTTGGCTGCTATGCATTTTTAGGAATGCCTGTGTTGTTCTTTCTGAACCCCATAAACGTTGGAAATATGCTCCAAATGTAAACTTAATCCTACATAAATAGATTTCTGACCTTGTAAACCTTGGCCTTGTGAATCTGACTCTTAAGATCTTCGAAAACCCTTTTCACATTCAGCTCGCTTTGTATTTTTCCTTGCGCTCCTTGTTATGCGAATCTGAGTCAAGAAGGTCCCATTCTTCCAGCAAGACTGATTCAACTACCTACCTTTCTTTCTCCTGCTCATCACCTTTATCTTTGGTCTCCTGAGTTTCTGTGCAGTATTTGACACGGTGGCCAACTCCTGCTTTGGATGTCTGGGGCTGTTATCATATCCATCTCTACAACTCTAGTTGCAGTTCTTCCATCGCTGAGCCCTGGACAAAATTCCAAGCCCCTCAGCTCCTAAATCACAGTTCCTATTGACTTTCCCCATTATGTTTTTACCACTGTCTCAAGTGGTTTCCAAACTGTACTCTTCTGCCTCCTTCCTGTGCCATTACACCCCCGTTTCCATTCTTTTTAAGTGTTTCTTCCTCTACTGCAGAATGCTCTCTATAACAATATTGACGCTTATGCCACCTTTGTTCCATGAATTTAAAACCTTTTTTCCCATCTCCATAGTAATCCTTCAAGTTTTCAAAAACCAGTGTCAGTCAGCAGCACAACAATTAGCTGCCATCTGCTGTTGCATTTGACTTTGTACTTTTTCTGCTCAATACCTATATTTTCTGTAAATTCCATCAAAATGTAGTGTAAACATTCCGAAAAATAAAAATGTATTGAAAGAGTTCTAACAAATTCTGGATCCGGGGCTAATGAATTAGATGCCGCAAATTACTCCACTTCTGTGACGAACTTCTTGTCTATATAATGCTTTTATATAAATATTCTGTTCTAGGGAAAAGAACATCCATCTATCTTGAATTTGCAATGGATCTACATTTTGAAAGTAAATGACTACTTTGGGGGGGGGGTGGGCAAATTTTACATTTCAATAACATGAGCTCAAAAATAGATTTACAGGGTAGTATGGACAGACAGAGACAGACAGACAGATAGTAACACAGATAGACATTGGACAGTGTGTCCTATCACAATAAATGTGCTCTTCGCAGTGCAGGCACAAACGTGTGCCTGCACTGTGAGAAGCACATCACTGAAAGGCGCACAAGCAGTTTCAAACCACTGGTCTGACTTTCACTGCAGAGCGTAACCCAGCCTCACTTCTGAATAAGGGCTGGGATACCCCTTCTGGAGGGCACCGGGAGTGACTGCACCTGCCTGCATGAGGATGCCTGGGATCCTGATTTCCACTTCCAAGGGGTGCCTTTTTGTGCCACCTCTATGTCTCACACAGTCATTGTGTCTGCTAGCGGCCTCTTTGCCTCTGCACCCATAATGGTAATAGGACTTGGGCGCAGGGAAAGAATTCCCTCACTTTCATGGGGGTCCCACTCCCCTGCAAATGAGGGTACACTCCCTTGTTATTGCTCCGGGGTGATCCATATTATAGAAGGACATCAGAGCAAATCGAAAGGTATTTGCCGTTTATACCTAGTTCTTGCATGATAAAGGCACAGGCTACCTGATCATATTTTTATGGAGAGCTTGCCCGCCATATCAGCACGCTAACAGCCACTGCCTACTACAGCACATAATCATATGATGTAACCGTGTGCTACATGTCATCTACTGTAAATCATGCAACACAAGGCTTGGATCATAGTTTTACAACATAGTACTAAGATTGAGTTTACAGAAGAAAAACTAGATATTTAATTTTCACTTAACATGTTTTGGGTCAATATACATGCAAGAAGGTGGTACTTTCAACAATGACTTCACAGAATTGAGGAACAGCACGTTGATGCCTGGGGAATACCACTCACCCGCTTGGGTCAGGGGGGGGGAACGCTTAAACTAAAGCAGTAATGTTGGGGTGGGGGAGGATTACAGTTTCTAATGAAGAATCAAGAGGAGAAAGAATGCCCACGCTAAAACACTTTGGCATCCTGACAAACACTTAAGATGTGAATTTTCCTTGACATAACACATTTGGACCCTGTATGAAAGCCAATCAAGAAGCCCAAGTGGCTGCCAATCTATATACTGCTCCAAATAGAAGTTTCGGGATAAAGGTCATGCTTTAAAACTAAGGAAATATTGGTCACAAACACTGCAAGAAAAATCATTTTAATAGCACAAACTTTTTAAACACAAGGACAAGTTCAAGAGTCAACAAGTGAAAACAGAGAATGCAGGAAAAATACAAATAAAAAAGTAACAAATAATCTTAAACCACCCCATGAGGTCTGTCTGTACAAGTGCACCACTTTTTTTCGCACATGAAAAGTAATGAAGAAAACATTTGCTTGCCAGTTCATTTACAGTTCTGGTTAGTCTCTTAAAATATCGAGACCGTGATGCCATCAAGCCATTTTCTGACACAAAGAATAAAAGAAATATAGTTCAGCTAACCTTGGGGCCGGCACCTTATGCTGGCTATTCTTTGGCTTACGACGTAGAATGCTGTAAAACAAATGTCCAAAAACAGAAATTCCACATCTTCATTTTCGTTTTTTTTCCTCATTTGAGGAGGCCAGACTTGGGTTCCTATCAACATGTTACATTCCAGCGGCCTTACACACTCTTCAGTTTTCAGAGCTTTTCTGTAATAAGAAAAACAAAGCTGGGAGATACTTTAAAACGAGCCCATTTGGCCCTTAGGGTAGGAGATGTACAGTCATCACAATTTTCTAGGTTAAAGCACCGACCAGTTAAAACTGTCGTCCTCCAAAATACACGTAGGAAGCACGGAATGCGTGCTCGAAAGACGTGTTCTTGGCCATTTTTGGTCTGGTATCGCCTTGAAAATTAGTGTTTAAAGTCTGTATCAACCACTGGAATGTAAATGCTGTTTTAAAGAGACAGTATCCTTTTGGTCATAAAACCAGGGTGATTATTATCTTGTGTTTTGCAACTCAAAAATGTTGAAAGCTAAAATTATATACGTCGTGCACGAAGGAAAAAGAAAAGGGCTATAGCCCACTCTGTTGCAGAAACTGGATGCTTTTCTTGATTGGGCCGTACCTTCTTCTTTTGAACATGGAATAACCCCCTCCTTCTGGGACAAGTGTAAACATAGCAAACACCATGAAAAAATACCTTATTGGGGTAGCCAAAGACAGGCAACGTTGTGACCATCCCCTGCATGCGCCCAGCGTAGATCCAAGTCGGTCGCAATAATGCCATGTTTTCAAGATGAGCTCTATTCTGTAAATGACTATCACTTACATTGAGTTTATGTACATGCATCTTATGTGGATATCATGGAAATCTTTCATGGATCTGGCACTCCAAGAGTTGCTTTTTTGCTCACACACACACCCATGCCATCATACATTAAGACTGCACATTCTACTGTGAAGACAGAAAGTGGACATGCCAGCCACAACATAACTGCTAACCGTACCCATCTTCAAACAGATATTGTGCCAATCTTCCTGCATCACCAGCCCACTCCTTTGTCCTTTATAACTATTTTTGAGAAAATCAGACCTACATTTCAATGACTGCACACATCAATGTTCATCACTATGTAAGCAAGTCCAACCTTAACCTAAATAAAACAAGGGTAGGAATTAAAATCATCTGCGTTTTACTTGTCTTTCACAATAGTATAACACGATAATCTGCACCTTTGTTAAAATGAACATGCATTTTGTTAATCACTTGTTTTTAGGTCTCGCCTGGCGTTGGAGTGCGCATGCCCTCCTCGTCTGCGAGAGCTATAGTAAACAAGTCAGTTTCCAGAAGGGGACTCGAGCCACGCCCATCATTTCCATTGGGTAGCGTTAGCGTTTATGGTAAACGCTGGCTTCCCATTGGAAAGGAGAGCTTTTCGTTGCCTCCCTTTGGCTTTTTGATGGACTGCCTCACCTGCTTCACGACTGTCGTGAAGACTTTACTTATCTGCTTGTTTATTTAACAAGCAGATAAGAAAAGTCTTCACAACAGCTGTGAAGCAGGCACGGCGCTCAGAGGCGCACAGGGTCACGGGGAGGACAAGGCAATGGCGAGCGCTTGTTCTTATTATTTATTTAGAACTTGGTGACTTGTATCGATGGTGACGTCTTCGTCTTTCCATGTGGCTCAGGCTGATGCCGGAGCAACAGCTATGGCTGTGTCAAAGATTAAAGCAATATATTTGATTTGTTTTATATTTATCAAAGCGAATTCCATTGGGGAACGAGTCCAATTATCATTTGACTAAAGATGTAAAATCGAGCTCTATCTCCAGTGTAAGAGCTTTTTATACCAATTGCTCACATTAAAAAAACAGCTGGATGTCTCACATGTATTTTCTAATATTCATTAGTGAAATTATTGCTCTCTTTGCTATGACGAAATGTTAGTATTTCCTTGCAACATGTTGCTCTGTGAGAATGACTTAAAAATCCTCACTTCCCAACATGGCTGACTCGAAGGAGGCCGAGAAAGGCTCTTTAATGAACATTTAAAAGGTGGCGGCCATCTTCAAGTGACTGATTTTAATTTCGAATTCATCTTATATGTACTGTGTATTGACAAATATGTGGCGACACAAGAGGTGGAAATAAAACATATTCGCATCAGACCTCCTATTTTAACTTTGCATAGTTCCGTCCTGGTATCAGACTCGAACCAGGATATCCGTGGTAGTCTTTCTTCTATATTAGTAGCCCTCCTCCCTGCCAGTTTCAGTTCTGGTTTCCTGGCTCCTCGGAGGCCGGGTGTACCGCCCCTGCCTCGGGTGTGTCCTGCGCCGCCTTTCACCAGCCTCTGCATGTTGTACAGTATCCTCGGCTCGCTGTCCCGCATTCCTCCCAGCCTTCGCTGTGTTCTAAGCACTGTCATGAAGCCTCTGGTGGTGTTCGTTCTCGGCGGGCCCTGTGCCGGCAAAGGCACACAGTGTGAGAGGATAGTGGAGGTGAGTCTGAGAGGTACACTTTCCACCCCATCCTAGCACAGTTCCATACTCTGGCACCCAGTAGAGCAGCAAAGACGTCCAAAAAGGCACTTCTCCAGGCCGAGGGCCTCTTTCCCACCAAATAGCCGCTGTAGCTGCTACCTCAGGCGCTCTTTGCATATAAATACTTAAATGTTGGGCATTGCACCCCACCTCGTGACTTGCACATATGCACTGCTGCAGCAGTGAGCACGGCACTGTGATGCGTGGCAACCAGTTTCGAGCAGGTTTTGTTTGCCTAGGCCACCCTGGGGCGACGGTGCTACCCCTCTGTCCCGGGGCAGGCTGGGAGCCCGGCCCTCCCTGCACACACACACAGCATCATCACGGGGCTGCAGGCGAGCTTGTGTGTGCCTGCTTCCTATTGGAGAAAGGACTTTTAAACCCCCTTTGTAATGGAGGGCGGGCAGCAGTAGCAGCAGCGAGCCCACGTCTTCATGCCTGCTGACGACTTCCAGCCCTTGTGAGTAACATCCGAGAAGCGGGTGTGGGGCCCTCTCCCCTTTGTTTATGGGGTTCACTTGCAGCGCAGCTGCATGTTTACATATGCGTTTGCCTCCACACGGGTCTTGCACGTGGCAAGGGTAGGCTGGTGGGGGTGGTATATTACGAGTTTACATGCCGTGGCAATTTTGTAAACTTTGTTTGCACGTGTATTCTGAGACCTGTAATGTTATCACACTGTATCTTTTGCTGCGTTCTAGTCGCATAGGGATTTTTATTTGTTTTGTAGACTTTTTCCTTTTCCCCATATCCCTGCTTATTCCTCATGTTGGATCGGAATATCTGTCCTGTTCTTCCCGCTTGCATTGTGGTACTTGCAGTTTTGCTTCTTTGTAAGTGCAGAGCAACCAGTCTTAGAGCGCACAAACAAGGAGCTGAACAAGCTAATTAGGCCTGACATGGGGCAACATGAGATCTCTGCTCACCTCTGTGAACGCATTGTGTGATCTTTGTCTGGTAAGGACTTTATCTCTCTGTCTCTCAGTTCCCTTAGATAACAAAACGAGAGGAGTGAGAAACACCCCGAGGGCTTTGCTTGCCAAAAATGAGCTAATTAATACTTACCCCCATCAGGGCAAGGCGCATTAATTCTTGGGGCTATTGGCATTTTCCGCTCCAACAGTGCCCTCTCTACTTGGCTTCAAAAACTGAGGAGTGAAGGGAACGGCCTGTGTACATGGAAGAGACAGACCGCTGCCCCATCTGTTCTTGGTGTATCCTAGCCAAAAGGGACTGTGCTCTCCTTCTGGAGAACGCCCACTCCCGCCCCCCGCCCCCTAAAAATGTAATTAGTCTCGCCTTTGATTAAGTTAAAGCCATTTGCTTTGCTAATGGTATTGTATTCTAGCTTTGCATTATTTAGTGTATATTTGTTATATGTGCATATATTTGCTCTCCCCTCGCCCCTTTCGTCTGCCTCATGCTATTGTAATCCTCACTATACTAAATAAACACACATACTATTCTTCAATTCATTCACCTTCCAAATCTAAAACACTGCTGTTTTCCTACTAACGCTATGCTTTAAACTACTACACAGCTAACACAATTCTAACTACATACAACTACAGCATATCACAAATATACACTAAATAATGCAAAGCTACAATACAATACCATTAACAATGCCAATGGCTTTAACTTAATCAAAAATCAAAGGCATGACCTGTTGCATTTTCAATGCTTGTTAAAGTGTGGTATTGATGTCATTTTGGCAGTTTTGACCAATGCTGGGCCTGTATCCATACCAGAAATGTAGGCTAATCACCTTAATTGTAAATTAACTACATTCTGATTCATTTTATCAGGTCCCGCCCATTGTTAAGGACGGAGAGGTCCACCCCTGACCATTTTTTAAAGCACGAAGAGTGTCAGGCTGAGCAAAGGTTATATTTGGGTCATGTCTGGGTGCGGCAGCCAGACTCTGTACATGCTTAGGCGCTTGGATGCGTGAGCCGAACTTGGCAAGGCTAAAGATTCCACTGCCTGGTGGACGTCACCTCCTCAGCCCAGTAAAGCACTTCAAGGTTGTCCCCCTCATGACGAGGCGGCATGTCACCGAAAGACTAGGATCTGGGCGCTTCAGTTTTAAGCCCTAGGTGCCCAGAACCAATTGTCCATCAGTGACACCTCGTCACAGAATGAGCTGGGGTCAGCAAGTCTCACTGACCCAGTCTCACTTTGTGAGGAGTAAGGGAAGGTCCTCCTGTCATTGGCTGACCCATGCCAAGGTCAGTCAAGGAGAGGAAGCACCGAATCTTCCAGCAGTCCCTTCCCCGAAGCCCCTAGGAATCATGGAGGCTTCCCTTCCACCACACACTGTAACAGCCACAGTCCAGTAAGGTTTTTAAAAATTTGGGTAAGTGGGAGTATGTATGTGTATTTGTGCATGTGTGCTGTGATCGGGTGCGCTCATATGTGCTTGTCAATGGTGAGTGTATGTGTGCATGGGTGTGACCGAGTGTGCATGTGGATGAGTGCAAGTATGTGTGTGAACAATTTGTTCACCTTCCTCCGTGCTCATGCACATTACTGTCCGCCACAGCATTGTGTGTAAATTACTCTCATGGTGGATATGCGAAAATCTGGTCCTTGTGAACCAACATTGTACCTCTCTGGACTACACGAATAGTTAGTGCCATTTATTTTGTGGTAAATCAGTCCTCTTACTACTAATCGGAAGCCCAAAACAATTATTTTGTATTTCATTGTGCCTTGCTTTTTTAACACAAGCAGATGGTCTTTGCTGAGACTTTAGACACATCAATCTTGCTCTAAAACCTCTCACTGTCTCAGAAATGATTGTGGAAGTGATTTTTTGATTCCATCTTAAATGAAAGAATTAATTTTGGGACATTTACAAATGTCAAAGTAAAAATTGATGCATGTTTTGCATACGGTGGCCGAAAGTTCTTTAAATCTATAAGTATTGTTAGAAATGTATTAAAAAGTTGAACGAATAAAAAGTCTAAAGCACAGATTGGAAATACTTTACCCAAAGCTTTAATTTGGTAGCAAATATTTATTTGCTGCTATCTGACCCATATGCAGAAGGGATGAAGTCGCATTAGTATATGTAGGGTATCCCGATTAAGAAGAGCGCAGTCACTAATCAAAGTATGTCTAGTAGTGACATCTGAAGGAGTTAATAATTTAAAAGCAGTGTTTAAAACTATTTAATGGTCAATACTACCAGTTTTCCTGTCCTTATGGACAGCCAATTATATAATAAAGGAAAAGGATGAATTAATATGCCCCCCAGGAAAAGAAAGATGGACTAGGAGCACTACATATCATATACCACACCGCCTTTATAGCAGCACCGGAATGTGCCAGGTAATGGGAAAGGAAAACCCATTGGGGGTGGAGACCTCTTTTGGGAAATCTTTTGCTGTCCCCTGAACAAGGATAACTTGGTCCAGGTCGAGGAGATTCCATGTTGGTTGTCTTTGAATCCATAAACCTTCATGAAGTTAAGTCCCTGCATAATTGTGAGCCGAGAACTACCTTCTTTGGGTCTTGGGCCATTTGTGTAGCATGGACAATTTAGCCAAATAGCCAGGATTAGGGCTTGAAGATTCTCACGCAAATCCAGCTTTTCTCCAGAGTGTCATGACTACTTCAACCTAAAGAGGGCAGTGTGGAGGCCAGAGTCCAATTTGTCCACTGTGTTCCCAGGGGACCATAATTTAGTGAACAGTGTTTGCCAATACCCATGGTGCCAGCTCCAAGGGTGAGAAAACTGTAGAACCCAGTAGAGGGCAATTGAGAGAAACAGTTCCCTCTTCAAAGTAGCTAAAAGTCTTGGCCAGGGCGTGAAAAAGTGCACCCCAATGCAAGGACTCGTCATAGGTCGTGAGGAAGTTAAGGCCATACACCTTATCTACTCTTCTAAAACACCGCTCACCTGTTCAACAGCTTCTTTCAAGGAGGAAGAAAATCGGTGCCTGCATTCAAGTACTTATGTCTTTCACATTGTCCACCACCCTTAATGGGCACATCAAATAGCCTATTATTGTAAGGCTCTATCCATAAATTCCCACTGGTTGAGTGCTAGATGTTGTCCTGCCTGGTGCATATATTAATGTCTGTTGCCAACAGTAGTTCCCTTGAGTGGATTTGAACTGTGTTATGCTGTGGCTTGCAGCAGGCATCACCTGTGGTAAACAGTGGGTGAGAAATGCAATACCACTTACTACGATCATGACTTCCTCCCAAAATGCTCTGCAGCAACATGCACAGCACCCAGTTGGGATGTCATGGTGCTAGTCTTATACATACTTCCCAACCAAATTCGTAGGTCTTGCTGTTGCCATACATGGCACACAATTTACGACCTTATTCTTTGGTACTAGAATGGTTTGCTACATGTTTACAGTGCGCCCTGAAGGATATGGAGTTGTTACTTCTGTAACCAGGACTGAAATCAACCAGTTTGTGCAAGTAACTGGTGAACTTAGTGGTTAATTTGTAAAATATAATTAAGTGCCGGGGCTCTCATCTGGAGGCAGCTTGCACCAGCCCATTTCTCTTGTTAGCGCCGCATAAAAAAGAACCAACTACTAACCATGAAAATGGGGAGAGGATGTGGCGTAATGGCCAGAGCTCCGACTTCTGAGCTGGGGAACCAGGTTCGAATCTTGGCATCAGCTCAACAGCCTGTGATTCTGAGCAACTCACTTAATCTCCACATGACTACCATAAATTAATGTGTCGATAGCTGGTGCTCCTGAAAAGCACCAGTGTTGATGATTATGGGTCGGTGCTGAGAAATCACCAGCTCAAAGTAAGCACTGCAGGAACTGCAGTTTTACATTTTTAGTTCTTGCAATACGCAGCGGAGGACCTTTAGCCGTCGCTCTGCTCATTTTCAAGCACACACTCGTGCTTGTGGCAGCATCCATCTTGTGGGAGCGAGTAGGGTGCGCGCCACAAGCACGAGTGCAGTGCTTGAAAATGAGCAGACTGCGCACGCACGCGCCACTCCCGGGCTCACCTCCTGCTCCCTCTCTCTCTCACGCGCATTCCTTGCTTTTTTCTTACGCATTTCCGAGACGTTTAACCGGGGTAAAGAATTCTTAGATGGACCTTTGTACAACGCACTTAATGACTAGGACGGCGCGGAGCGCTCTGTGGTGCATGTTCCTAGTAGGAAGCTCGAGAGCTGCGTGCAGGAGCCAAGTTGGAGCTGAGTTCACGTAGGGTGCATTTCACTCGAGTGCGCGCAGAGATTGCTGGAATAAATACTGATCCGAGCCCTGCCAAGCGTTTCCTATTCTTTCCATTCTGTGGCATTCTGGTTTCATTCTCTCTTCCCTGACCAACACGGCACTTACTTTTCTTTTTATTTATGCATATATTTAATTATGGAGTATCATGGAGCTTTCTACCTGTCCGGGTTGTCTAATGCCTTCTAGTCTCCATCGAGCATGACCTTTTTCCTGCACACTGCCCAAAAATCTTCATTTCCGACACTCTCGTGGTATGCCACTGTCTGTTTCTTTCCACAATTCTTTTCTTGCTCTTACATTTTCATGTTTAGCTGAGCATGAGGTAAGGGAAACACTTTTTTCTTCCTGCCGCTTTGTGCTGGATGTGTTTGTGTCTTGGCATAGCCAATAGGTCTCGCCTTTGGGACCTGCTGCATAACTAAATATTTATAAGGTCCCAAAGGCGAGACCTATTGGCTATGCCAATGCTTGTTACTTTCAATGTGTTCACAGGGCGCATATGTAATAATGAATAGTAGTCTACTTTGTGGCTTCCAGCTACGAGGGCACACCAGATGTAGTAACAGCACACAGGTAAGTGACTACATCATGCAACCATACTCCGCAATAAAAGCAAAACTTGAGACTCAGTCACCATTTCATATGGAGTTTAGCATATTAGAGTGCCTGTCAGTGGAAAACAAACTGAGTATAAAGCACAGCAATATATCGAGCACAAAAACAGACTTTTTTTTCAACTTGTGTCATTCTGATGTGGGTGGAAATAATTCTCCATCTTTTCATACACAGAAGACCGAATTCCCAGACAAATTTGAGTCTCTCCCAGAATGCTTAGCAAGCGTGACATGGACACAATCACCTTCCATCTTAGGACAATAGTTGGCAGTGTGAATGGTAACCCATATATAGGCCATGCATACTACTTGGCAGTGCTTTGAACCATACCGTGGAGAAAATATCCTAAAATGGCCTCTGAGCTCAAGGGTTTAAACATGAGGGTTTCTAAAGAGAAAAAGATATATGATAAATTCAGCAGGAGTCTCTGGGATTGGAAGCCACATTCACATGCGCAAATATAATCTTTGCATGTATGCACAATTATTTCATGCGGTTATGTGCATTAATTAGTGAGCATTGGCGTCACAGCACACGCCTAGTATCGAACAAATTCAGGCATAATTTAAAGCAACATTTGAGAGCCATTTGGGAGACATTTTGTGTTCTGGTGGAAGAAAACAGATTACATTTGGGTAAACACCAATGCGGACAGAAATACATCTGCATGTAAGGAATGACATGCACAAATTGAGCAGTCTGGAACTTGAAAAATGTATTTGAATACAGTACTCGAATGACAAGTGCAGGCTTCAGTGTGAGGTAGCCCAAGGCGTGTGGTCTTGACCATTCTTCCTTTGCAACCCAAGGGAGTGTAGGTAGAAGCCTAAATGTTCTTGCAAACCATGGCCCCAAATCCCAGCACAACTAAACAGGAAGGAGAAACGTTTTGGGCCAGAAAGTAGGGCAGGCATGTACTTCTTCTGGAAGTGCTATATGCCATGGGTTTGTAACCGACACCAAAAAGGAAACAGAAGTTATCTGCTTGTAAGTCCTGTACTCTCTGTGCCTCTGCCCATCTCCTTTCATGTTTCTGCGGTGGCCTTACCCTGCTGAAAGAAAAGGTGGGACTGTCGTCCGACAGAACCGATGGAAGGCCCAGGATCATACATAGCCCTATCTCAAGCCAAGTCCCTATCACGCTACAATCGTGCTTGGCCTTTGTTTCTTCGGTTCTTTTTCTCCGTCTCTACCCTGATAGTATACACAGTAGACTCATGCCAATTACTGGCAGGTGGGTTGTGTGAAAGAAAGAGGTTGAAGGGCATAGAGTAACTTACTCTTAGTTCCTCGACACGTTTTTTCACATTGTAGGAATATTCACAAGAGCTAAACACCGAACAGACAGCTGTAATCAAGATGCCAATTAGGATCAGGCAAGAAGCTCCCACGCATGGCTTCACCATACAGAGAATTGGCAATAAATCTAAAATCTAATGAGTAGAGTTTACAAGCAGGTGTGAGGCAACACCCAAATGCCTGGTTTGCAGACTACCTCAAGGGGAATGTCTTCAGAAGACTGATGCGGACTTCTACCTGACAACATCAACATGCATATATTGGCCACTAAGAAAATGATCCCAACTAAAACTCCAATATGTAGGGTATTATCCAGTAGGCAATGGAAGCCCTTTGAGAACCTCTTGACTATGCAGATTAAACATATGTTAAAATTATTACATTATGAATGAATTACATGAAGAAATGTAACATCTTTAGAAGAAAGAAATACATATTTGCATTATTGGTAATGCAAGTCTAAAGGAAACCAAAATATGAGTAGCTAAACTGCAAGGGACATTTTTGGTATGTATGTGGTAGGTTAAAAACACAATCAGGATATGACCACTTCTCAGAAGAAACTGTTCAGATTTAATAACACATTTGTGGGAAATTAAGATGGTTCACAAATACACGTATGAAATAATATCAGGCATGGATATTGGGAAGACAACATGAGCTAACCTAGTACTTGATGTGGTAAAAGGTAGTTATGAAAGCTGGCACCAGAGACACTGCCAGACACCATTTCCACAGTTATTAGGTCAATGGTAGGGCTGATTTTGCTTGGGAAAGCACTAAAAACGTATATCTGGCTCAAGCTCTGAAGGTTAACTACCAAAGCAAATCAAATTCCTTCAGTGAAAAAAATGTGTTCTGTTGCCGCATAAACTTTAATAACATGGCCTAGACTTACTTGAAAAGTGATTGGCCAAAATCAATACATTAGGGATATGTTTTTTTGTAGCAGACATTGACTCTGCCAAGTTGGAAAACAGTCACAATAAAGACACCTTCCAATGAATCAAAACTAAATAGAGTTTAGACATCTCCAACAAGAATAAACTCAAATTCTCTTTGGAATAATAGATGCCATCATTTTCCTTGATTCTTAAATTTCTGTTTTCAAATTAATTTTTTTCTGTAACAGAGTGGGGAGGGGTGTACTTTCAAGGATTTAACATATGTACAATTGTGTAACATGAAGAAACATCACATATAGTGTAGCTAACCATATATAATGAATTTCACGGCTCAGTAGAACTAATTTTAACTACTACAGAATACGAAACAGGAAAAAAGCTCTTCTTTTCTTAATCAAAGGTGACATGAGAATGCTTGTGCTGCTGGTATTATATGTCTTAGAGGTGTGCTATGAATACAAGATGGATTTTGCAAGAAAACACCATGCTAGTTCCATGGATTTCGATTCATATGGTTTACAGTTTAATTGACTAAAATGTATTAAAATTACGTTTGAAGTTAAAATAATTGTAATGTGTTTGATAAAGCTAAATTTATATAAAACCCACAGTTTTATGGCACAATGCAGGGGAACTTTCCCATAAGCCCTCGAGTCTGCTGAAATGGTCTGATTATACCTAGAGAATAGATGCATCGGGGCTCCCCCTAACCGCTGTAGTTTCCGGATGAGCTTTAGTTGTGTTTAAAGAGACCAGCAACTCGAGATACCGATCTCTTTAAAGTGTCTCAAAGGAAGAGATGTTAGACCAGATATTTAGCTGGAGAAGTTTGTGTCAGGATATCCCAGGACTTTCTTAAGGCTCTCCACCACACTTCAGGGGTCTTAGGTGCGCATCCAAAACCCCTTTGATAAATGGGGTAGTGTATGATCCAAGGCACAGCACTGAAGAATTGTGCTATGTGTATCTTATTGGTACTGATGACTGTTGTAAGTACAGGAGGGATACCTTTTGTTTTTCCACTCTACAATCTTGCTTAAAAAACTAGAGCATCCATCACTAGGGTTGCTGGTGCCATCACTTTGCCATTGGGGGAAGAAAATAATTGTGTGAGGAAGTATTGGAAGACAGTTGTAGCACTGGTGAGGGCATCAGGAGTGGTGCATAGGTCTCACACCAGTATTGCTAGCTGCCATCTTGGGCTGAGATGGGTCCCGTAACAAACTACTGAACCAAGTTAGTCTCAGAGAATGAAGCTGTGCATTGTGCCATTTTGCCAACTCGAGTGGGTTAGGGTAAATGTGAACCTCAGGAATACTCCCTGTGCAAGACCCTTCCTGCACCTTGAGTCAAGAGAAGAGCACCCGCAGCCAACAGACTACCTTCTGGCTCAGAGGTTCCTTTCCCAGTCTGGTCTGTGAGGAAATATGATATCGGCAGAGATTACAGCCCTTAAAAACACATGTAATCACTCACCTTTCTGGTTCAAGTCCTCAATGTACCAAGCAGCACAAGCCTGCTGAAGCCTCAGCCAAGTCTGAAAGTGGGGGACACGTATAGTGGATATAATGGGACTAGAAACTGAGCACGTGAGACCCAACTTTCTGAATCTGAGACACTCAGGAACTGTATTACACGAAGACTGTCTTGGGTGGCATAAAGAAAATCCTCTAATGTTGGACATTATGCAATAAGGTCAAAACAAACCCGCCGATATGGAAAGTGATGGTAAAAATTGAACTAAATGTTTTTATTTACTTTAGCAGCAGATGAGATGTTAGGAAGAGACCAAGCTTATGAGGGGAGGCATGGACCTTGGCACGAGGCTCAGCATGCCCACCTGCCTCTACTTGCTGTTAAGACAAGTGCTTCAGTACCTTAGCTTACAAGGTGAAGGTGTCCCATGCATATGAAGGAAATGGAACTGAGATCATGAGGGTAACATGCAAAATCAGCAATCCTATGTGGCAACATTTGGACTGTCCCTGCTACACAAGTACTACTGTGACCTAAGGATTTGTGCCTCCATGGGAAGAGGACACACAAACACTGACAAAAAAGTTGCAAGGACATAGCTGGCTTCCACTCATGGAAATAAATTTGAATCTGGAGCAAAATGCTATAAAGGATACTGTTTCTTTAACACCCTGTTGGCTCTCATATTTCTGATGTGACCAAAAGAACAAATGCATGCAACAACAAAATCAAAAGTCCTCAGTAAATGTTATTTTGCACAAAAATATTTGCAAAGGAGCCCATTTATACTGGAAGTCACAAACAGAAAGTGCCCCACTTCGCGATGTATATCATAAAGTTATCAAAATCGAGAAGCAGTGGTATTTTTATACAGTCCTGCTTAATTAAATATGAGAGATGTCCAAATTAGCTAAAATTTAGCAATGTGGAACTCACTAATGCCACATTTTCAGCAGACTGCCCACTTTATAAGCATTGCAACAGGCAGGGCTGTGCACATTCTTTCATTGGCACAGACTGATTAATTTGGGCATTTTAAGGGATTAGAGGCAGGACACCTCCCCTTTGAAACATAGCATCGCCATCCACGAGGTGCTGCCACTCGTGGCCCAAGTGAAAGCCGTGCAAGGCTCAACGGAAAGATTTACCACAAGCAATGTTTGTGTGCCATTTACTTCAAGACCCAGTCACAGACATTAAAACAGTTCATAACATGTGGATTACATTCACTTAATTAGGTTAGTACAGGTTTCAGGCAGGAGCAGAAGCGTACTACACTGTGGTGTGAGGAAGCAGCACCAGAAGCAGCAGTGGCGGAAGCGCACAGCTAAGCGTCTATGTTAAACGTGCCCCACTAGTGCTAAAGCATATGTCACATTACAACGAACAGCCCTTACTACGATCACCTGCGCTTAGCTGCAATTGGGTGTAATGTGACGGCACTGTGAGGTAAATGTCCTTTCCCACCTGTCACCCGTCTTATGCTTTCATGTCCTTCCTCCTAGAATTCCCTTACCCCCTGATTCAGAGGATAATTTTTTAGCTAGAATGGTTGGTGTTCACACTTCTTGGCCAATATGCCTGCGTGTCTCGCACGTTGAAGAGCCAAAGTAGGACCATAGCGGAGGACTAGAAGGTCCAGCCAACATGAACACTCCCCTGCCTACTATTTACTGACACTACACACTTCCAAGAATAACTAATTTTTCAATAATAGGACGGCATCTCTGCTCATCATTTACAGCTGACAGTGTTTGCTGGTTCGACTCCTCCTCAGCACCGAACCGAAATTACACAGTGATGATGCAAAGTGTGTTTGTAAATCAGTTCTTACAACTCTTGGAGCCCTTCAGCTCCTAACCACATCCCAAATCAAACATTCGGCCATCTGTGTGCAACACTAGCAGTGGTAAAGGTTGGAATGCTTAAGATGTGTGAACAAAAGTGGACAGTGCTGCAGTATATAAAGGTAGTCACCTTTTCGGTAGTTCTCAATTAGTCAATTGAGAACTACCCTCATGCACTAGGATTGTCCAAACACTAGTCACATGTGCTTCAATGCCCACTTCACGGCACACTACAACCGTGCAGTTGTATTTTAGTAGTGAAAAGTACTTGCGGTTCCCATGGTAACCCATCTCACATTCATGGAAAGTAATAATGTACACGCCACTCAATTTATCTGCCTCCCTTACTACTCCAGTACACTTCTTAAGCTCAAATAAAACTCACGTCTTTCCTCGGCTTTCAGTGAAGTTGAAAGTCAAGGATATTTGGCAATTCTGCTCGCCATAACATTTACATGTACTCTTTATTTCACACTCAACCTCTTGTTTTGCCCACAGTTGCAGCGACTCTTGCTATATTGTGCACCTCTCAACCAATTCCCAGATGCTGGCTATCTTCTCCACTCTCCCCTAGTGCACCAGGGGAAAAGCAAGTGTGCGTAATGTTTTACAAAAGTGATATAGGTTTGCCTACCAGCAGCCACCCACTCTGGGAGAGTAGGAAGGCAGCACTTTGCATGAGAGCTCCTTAGCAGGGTTTGAAAATGTAAATTAAGGCAGGTCCAGCAGGTCAAATCCATTTAAAGGAGCTATGCTACATTAACAAATTTGCTAACGAACAATTTCTTTTCTACTATATTTGTTATCTATTTTCTATATTTTATGTCAAATCAGCAGAAAATCTAAGTAAAATCTATATAACAATCGGATGGAAAATAGCGTGCATGTTCCCATCACATATAAAGAGGTTAACAATTTACAAACCAGGGTTTCAATGATAAGCTAATCTAAGATTTCTATTCCTCTGCCACTTTTGCACCCATTAAATGCACCTGTGATAAGATTTCAGTGCACACAATTTATTTAGTATGTCAGGTACTACTTTTAGCTTCAATAAAGCAGCCAAGAGCATCCCTCAAGCTGACGTAGGCAAACATTAGGGAAAACCTATTAGAAAGGTAGATCGTGACATCAGAACATAATAGCATCCAAAACACAGGTGCGGCTGTTCAGATTCCTGAACTCATGTATCTTACAAAGGATCCCCACATTTCTCTCTTCCTTGATTTATAGATGGATATGTCTTTGTTTATTTTTTGTCAGGTGATTAAAGCGCCTTTGTGCCCCAACAAGTAAGAGCGCGGCATTAAAATATCTGCCCTACAATAATAAACAAACATCGGTAGTGTGCACAAGCACTGCTACCTCTCACAGGGCGCTTCGGCTTATTGCTGTTGCACTCATTGTTCTTTGAGCCACTGAAAAACTACTAATTACTAACTAGCTTGGTGTAAGTCATCTTACAATCAGCACCTCTTTCGGAACAAGCCCTTGTAGCTCAAACCATAGAACTTTCTGAAAGAAGGTAGTGGAACAACAGATCTTTCCTTATGCTACACTATTGTGTTCGGACAGCACTCATCCACTAACAACAGGGATATGGAAGCCGCCTTAAACCTGAAATATTGTCAGAACAGAACCAAAAAGAGTATGTCGAACATTGAAACTTAGTTACGTATTTTTTAAATTACACTGAACTGATTGTTATTTAAAAAAAAGACTTGAAAATGTGATCTCCCTTGAATGACTAAGCTCGCCCATTGTGAAATGTGAGAGCAATTTCCACCGATCTCTTCCAGCTAGGAAAGAAACATTTTGCCTAAGGACACAGACAAGTAATATGAGGATGTAAGATCTCATTGCTTTAAGTGTTTTTGAATTAGAAAGCCTGCACCAAGTTTCATTTAAACATTTCAAAACATTTAGTGAACCTGTAAGTCGGCCCAGGACCCACGCCTGTGTTCTTCAGATGGGCACCGATCTTAACGGTGGATATCTGTCCTGTAACAGCAGCTCCTTATCAGTCTTCACACCAAAGTCTTTACATCCGGTGCAAGGTTTCTCTTAACTACAGGCACACAAGATGACAAGTGTGGCCCTCTCCTGGTGTATTTGCATGGAAGAAGTGTGTGGCAAGGGAAATGAGGATCAGAAATAATTTCTGACAGACAGAGTCCCTGCTTGTTTTGTACCATTACTGAAAAAACTGTTAGGAGTCTAGTGGAAAATCACTACAGGTAAGTTGTAAATAAAAGAATATAATTTATTGTACAGCAAAACCCTTCTGTATTTTAAGCACTTGCCGGAAAAGAATGTGAATTAGCTGCAGGCTTTATTTGAAATGAGATGAAGCAGGTGCAGAGATCTAATACATGCTTTTAACACTCTATAAGGGCACCTACCAAGCTTTCAAGTGCTCAAACGTATCCTAAAGTATACATTAACGCCACTGGAGTCAAGCTATCCTGGCTGATGACGGCTGATAGCCAGAAACCGGTCCTAGGATGCTTGATTCCGGTCCAGGGAAGACATGGCTTGGCAGTTCGGGCTGGACTGTTCCCATGATGCACAGGGTCAAGACTGTTTTGCATATGGCCATGTCTGAACTGGGGTGGCGTAGTGGGCAAAAGAACGATGGATTTAACCCAGATCTCTTGACTGGGGGAGAATGTCTGCATTGTCAGCATTCCGTCCATCATTTGTTTGTTGTAACGCTTTTCGCCCTAAGTGGGATGGGTATTCCCAGACGTGGGACCCGTGCTCACTACGCCACTGGAGTCAAGCTATCCTGGCTGATGACGGCTGATAGCCAGAAACCGGTCCTAGGATGCTTGATTCCGGTCCAGGGAAGACATTGCTTGGCAGTTCGGGCTGGACTGTTCCCATGAGGCACAGGGTCAAGACTGATTTGCATATGGCCATGTCTGAACTGGGGTGGCGTAGTGGGCAAAAGAACAATGGATTTAACCCAGATCTCTTGACTGGGGGAGAATGTCTGCATTGTCAGCATTCTGTCCATCATTTGTTTGTTGTAACACTTTTCGCCCTAAGTGGGATGGGTATTCTCAGACGTGGGACCCGTGCTCACTACGCCACTGGAGTCAAGCTATCCTGGCTGATGACGGCTGATAGCCAGAAACCGGTCCTAGGATGCTTGATTCCGGTCCAGGGAAGACATTGCTTGGCAGTTCGGGCTGGACTGTTCCCATGAGGCACAGGGTCAAGACTGATTTGCATATGGCCATGTCTGAACTGGGGTGGCGTAGTGGGCAAAAGAACGATGGATTTAACCCAGATCTCTTGACTGGGGGAGAATGTCTGCATTGTCAGCATTCCGTCCATCATTTGTTTGTTGTAACGCTGTGTTCTTCAGATGGGCACCGATCTTAACGGTGGATATCTGTCCTGTAACAGCAGCTCCTTATCAGTCTTCACACCAAAGTCTTTACATCCGGTGCAAGGTTTCTCTTAATTACAGGCACACAAGATGACAAGTGTGGCCCTCTCCTGGTGTATTTGCATGGAAGAAGTGTGTGGGCAAGGGAAATGAGGATCAGAAATAATTTCGGACAGACAGAGTCCCTGCTTGTTTTGTACCATTACTGAAAAAACTGTTAGGAGTCTAGTGGAAAATCACTACAGGTAAGTTGTAAATAAAAGAATATAATTTATTGTACAGCAAAACCCTTCCGTATTTTAAGCACTTGCCGGAAAAGAATGTGAATTAGCTGCAGGCTTTATTTGAAATGAGATGAAGCAGGTGCAGAGATCTAATACATGCTTTTAACGCTCTATAAGGGCACCTACCAAGCTTTCAAGTGCTCAAACGTATCCTAAAGTATACATTAACATAAGGTTTGTAAATAGCACACTCAGGGCTGTCTTCAGGTGTCAATGGATAGCCCTCTTCTGACAATCATCTTTCATAGCAAGACTATTCCAAATTCCTACCCTCACAGACAACTGCTGTCAGAATTCATAACGCTTGGCCAACATAACCACCCCGCATCACACCAAGCCCAGTCACCCAGGAGGAGTGAAAAATCACAGTGTTTCCCAAACAGCCTCATTGGGACAGTACCTCCAAGTATAGCTGCGCTTACAGCAATGCAACCTCAAAAGCCTTACGCATGACAGTCTCCCAATACAGCTGCAAGGAGCATCCCTATTAACCCGCCATCAAATTCAGTCCTCATCAGAGCAGTCTTTCACTGACGCATTTTTCCAAAAGACAAGTTCTCCACTACAGGTTCCCTTCCATCTAACTCCCACAGTAAAATCTCCCATACACACTTCTTTACTTCTCACCTACATTTCTTCAAGTTCTATTAGGAATAAAGGGTAACGCATCTGGCACCAGAATACAACAACCAACCTACATCTATAGGTACGATCTTCCTACCCCAGTCCATCATATGTTTTTTTCCGTCAACTGGAAAAGATATGCAGGACATCTGTACCCTCTTTATATGCACACCTCCAAGCAAAACTTCTCTTTACACAATACAATACAATGAAATACAGCAGAATGCACACAATCAGTGCAGGAGTTAGGTTTCTAAATTGATTTATTGAAGAATTCACATTATAAAAAAACAGCACTACCTCGAATGAGCAAAACATAACAATGTTTTTACCTTAGCCATGGTCATCGACCTATTCATCGCCGTCTAATTCAATGACTGCAAAATAGAGTTTTTTTTGCAGGCAGATAGTCTTTGCATTCTGCATTTCCTGAGGTTTCAGTTCCATCAGCACTCAGCGGACTGGATCTGATCACCCAAAACTGGAAGGAACACCCCCTTTGATTCGACCAAGTATGTAGGATACATCACTGCCCATGCAAAATGTGGACACCCACCACACACACACTTTAATAAGTGATCAAAGATAAATATGACCTAGAAGAACAATGATGCCATGGGATTAATTAATTTAGCACCTTTTAATTTCTCTTCTGAATTCTAGCAATAAGGCTTCTTTAGGATAAAGCCTGACCGTATCCTATTGTCCTATGGGCTTATAACCTTTTACACGCCAACCTAGGATCTCTAAGGTACATTTTAAAACTGGAGGTTCTTAAATTGTTCCAGTTTACTTTTAATAGGAGCCTCAGTTCAGCTCTTAATCCGTCTCATTGCACAGTAGCACTTTTACAATCCTGGACGCCAGCACATTTGAAGCTCTTTCTAAAGAACCTAGAATAAACTTCGTATTGGATGTAGAACACGGTCAGCAATTAATCAACTACGAACAATATGTAAAAAGCAAAGAATATAAATCTCCCAAGCAACATTTACACTTTCAGCTAGAACACAGAGTGCGGCACTGTATTCTCTAATTGCGGTTGGGGATTCTTCCATTAAAAGTGTATACATCCAGGTGGAATAACCTAGAAAACATGCCAGGTACTTGAGATTTACGTAAAGGAGTAGTACAAGATCCTCCTCATGCTTTGTCAGTCTGCCCAAATCCGACCCTGGTTGAGGCCCGGCGTCGGTTTATAAATTCCATTCGATTCAGCTTCAAGGCCCCTCTGTTCTAGGCTTAATTATGTTATGCAAGTCGCCTCCTGATTAATTTGTCTGTCATAACTTGTTTACATTTTTAAAGAGTTTTTTAAAGTTCTTCTAAAATATATAAAATTAGAATTGTTTTAAATGTATGTCTTTTATATTTGTTGACCTCAGTAGAGGTGTAAATCAAATGTAATGAAAACCTTTAACATTGAATCCTATTGCCCTGGGGAGACCCACTGGGATATGCTTAAGGGGTTGAAACGGTGACATGGGTACACAGATTGTATTTGAAACCAAGGAGATTAAAGCTTCATAAGACCACACTGAATCTTTTTGCTCTGTTTTTTTTATTTGTGATGCAGCTCAGGCCCCCAGTACAGCAATCTGTGTGATTTTAATTTCTTCACAGTTCACAGAGCACTGCGCCATCGGCACTTTTTACGTTTTGCTATGCTAGTGTTGAAGGAAAACATGCACATATGATAGATGGATGTTTCACGTATACAACTTGGCTCCCACTGTTACTTTGTTCAAACTGTATTCACTTTATTATCTGCAGGAAATCAGAAGTGACATTCAAAAGGTACTAAATTATTAATTCCATGGGACCTCTGTTGTTCTATTTCATGAGTTACCCATCTTCCTTTTCGTTATAAGGGTAAGTACTGTCAGACTCTACCCTTCAAGGAAAAATATGGCACCACAAAAAGAAGCCATCCTTGCCTGAGAGTGCCTTGAAGCAAAAACTCATGTGGGGCGGGGAAGAGGAGAAGATCTATCACAAGAGTTTTTAAGGGCTCTTTACTGTGTTCCCTTCAGGGGAGACTTTTTCCTATTTGAGCAGGACCAAGGGTGCTTTGTATATGGTTGTCCCTACTTTAAGGTATCCATCTAGAGTGGAACAGAGGGCAAAAAATATGGATTGGAATGTGGCCTTAGAAATTACCAGTAGCTGAGATTAATTCAAGCATTCCACCAATCTCTTTTTTGTTGTTCTCAGTGAGAGGTCCTAAATGTGACACATGTCTAGATTGAAGTCTCCTGCTCACTGTGCTACTGTACTCAAGCTGCATCTTACTAATAAAGCCCCAACAGTGCCTGATCTAGAGGAGGCTTGGTTGGTTAGAAAATGAGGTGGCACTAAATGGATGCACAGAAGAGGGACAACTACGGAAGAGATCAAATCTTTGTCGGAAGGCCTAAATAGTATAAATAAATGTGCAAGTGTTATAGGGAGGGGTTAATGATATTTTGGGGCGCAAAGCAATTGAGAGGGTAGAGGAAGGGCAGACCCAATTAGGGCATGGGTAAGTTCAATGGTGAAGTCATTACAAAGTTAGTAGGTTAGGAAAATGTTGAGGATCTGTCAAAAGTGTGAACATGTAGGTCCTGGACCATTGTGGACATGGTGGCAAATCAACTTACAGTTCAGGGCCATGTACGAGAGACATTCAGACTCCGGAAGGCCCACTGTGAGGATGAACGAGGAGGGAATAAACAGGTAGCAGAAGGTAGAAGATTTGGAAAACCTGATGCGTGATTAGGAATTATTTTATTCTTTTTCCTGTCAGGGTAGCAAGTCTTCGGCAGGGAAGAATCGATATGCAGGTACTCATTTCCTGCACGGTGGAGTGGACCAGAGTTAAAGCCAAGACCATGCAAGTGAAGGCACAAAGTGCAAGGTGTAAGATCTTTCGAATAAACTGAACAATTAGTCCTACGGTGAGTCAGAGGAAGCAGGTAGGTAGAGAATAATTTGCAGATAAAACCGTGGTAGGGTAGGAAAAGAAGGAGTACGGAATTTCCTTCCCAGAGAACGGAATCTCCTCATACATCTATAGCACACTTTCCAGAGTGTTTAATCATGGGATTTGCAGTTACACTCCACCTCTTATCCTCTTGTCACAGGCAGAGCCAGTGGTTGCCCGTATGCAGAATTACATAAATAGTGTATAACCTTAAAGGAAATCCCAGTGGATAGGATTATTAACCAAGTGCTTTGTACACATGTGGCATTTTATCATATTGGGGCCTTAAACTATGTTCAATAAAATATTTCTGACATGCAGTCTCAAAATATGGGTTTGTCCCAATTGAGTCTGGTGCAAAGTGGGAGATCTGAATAACAGTGTAACCGGAGATGGAACGCAAGACCATTGGGACAGGGTCAAAGTGAGGCTGTCTACACAGAGCCCTGGAAGGTCTTAGCGGGAGGTATACCCTGCGTCTTGAATTAAGATTACGGAAAGACAAAATAGGTGTTCAGACAGATGAAGTCGCCACATCACAGTGCTGTGAAATTGTTAGCAACTTCCACCTCATTAGACTGTTTGTTTCTCCGTTAGGTTTCAATCTAAGAACACAGTGTGAACTTATCTCCTAGCACCTCAATGACATGGCAGCCAAAAAATGACTAGGAAAGGCAAATAAGCATTCCATTCACCTGAGAAAACCTTAAACGCCAGCTGCTGACAATACTGCACAATGCAGAGGTATTTGCTGCTGCCCCCACTGCAGTGCTGCTTGGCAGAGCACTTCCAAAGGGTCTAAAAGGAATGGGCCGTGTTAGAGACTTTGAGGACTTCTGACTCATGGGGTTACCACAGGAGCACAGGCGTTCACCTGCTCTCTATTCATTTACAAAGTCAAACTTGTTGGCACTAAATTTACTTCGAGCATGATGGAAACCGGTTTGAGGAGATTAGGATGCCCCCAGGCAGCAAGCGTAACCACTCCTGCATTCCCAATGGCAAGTCTACGGCAACGTAGGAGCTCTGCTTTCGATATACAGCAATCTTGTTGGAATCAAGGGGGAGGTGGAAGCTAGAGGGGCCGTGCACCTACGGGTCTGCATTTTTCACCAATTGGCCCTTTTCTAGGCGTGAAACATGTCCACTACAGCTGCATGCATGCTTTTACCAGTGCTTTTGCCAGCATGATCTGCAGTCCCTCTAAAAGTGCGTCTGCACTTTAGACAAAAAGCTATGCCTTCAGGGGAATTAAAGGGATGGTGCCTTCAGGCTTGCCTTAGAAGCGTATCGTATGTACAATCGATGCAGAATTTAGCTGTGTAATTCATGCTGGTGAAGTCACCAGGGAAATCATTTCAGTATTTGTCCAGCACAGGCACGTGTTGCCACAGCCTTCCCACACAGATTTATAATCTATGTCCACATCTATATGATGGGCAAATATCCAAAATAATGTGATAACGTGTCTATCCAACAACTACTTCAAGTGCCTGGATCTGCAAATAGACTTTTCTTGTGGTGCAATGTGTCCAGTTCTGTGGCCACCTGATACAATGAGATCCTTTTATAGGTAAGCAGCTGGCTATCTTGCTCATCTCTGGAGAGGAAATGAAGACTCTTGAGTTGTGTTGTGCCCAGAGAGGATCTTGTTTGTAGAGTGAATTCTACAAATATTATAGATGTAAAAAATCTACTCCAGAAGGAGAACAGGATAAAAACCAAAGCCATGGCAAGAAAGTGTTATTTATTTCCGTTTCTCTATAGCGCAGTTTGACCTAAAAGGCATTAGCGACTTCATATATAGTAACGAATGCTTACAAGAATAAAATAATTCTGGGTTTCGCAAGTGGAAGGGTTGATAATAGCAAATGCACTTATGGGATGGTAAAAGACGATATCAGTGGCGTAACAAAAGTTGAAGGGGCCCCCCTGCAAGGTACACAGAGGGGCCCGCTTCGGATTTAATCCGGAGCTCTCCGGCGTGAGTAAAGTGCTGAAGGGGCCCCCTGCAGCTTGGGGGCCCCCGCACTGCGGGGGACTGTGTAACGCCCCTGGACGATATGCGACATCAGGTGAATAAGAGTAGCTATCTGAAATGAAGTCGGAACAAAGCAAGAGGATCTCGTTGTGCCCTGAGAAGAGGAAGCAGGAATCTCTATAAACTGGTTGTGGCACCAGTGAAGGATTGTTTTAGTGCCCAAGATGCTTTCAGTTTTAGGTTTCCAGCTGAAGAATGCTTTTGCTCTTTAGTCCTCTCAGCTCCCTGGAGATGGTGAGCAGTGTTGCCTTGGTGGGTCTCTAAATGCAGAGCCTTGTAGGTAGGTCAGCAGATTTTACATTTTATTCTGGTCTATATTGGGAGCCAGTATTGTGTGTTCAACATGCAAGCCTACATGGCCCTCCACAACACGGGACCAGAATACCCAAACAACTGCCTGACTTTCCACCAGCCCACCAGACACCTGCGGTCTCCCTGTCTCTCGCCACCGTCTCCTGCATCCATCGTACTCGAGCCGGAGGATGCCTCCTTCTCCCACCTCGCTGTCTAGACATGGAACGACCTGCCCATCCACCTACGAGCCTCTACCTCCCTCGCTGAATTCAAGAGTGGCCTCAAGACCCGGTTGTTCGAGTAGCATCTTCCCACGCAGTGCCTGGATACCCCTCGGGGTGATTAGCGTGCTCAACAAATACGGATTGGTTGAGATGTGGTTGAATTTCCTGTTTGTAAATATGAATTTGGAGAAAACAGAAGAGTGACAGAAGTGGTGTAGCGGGTGGAACCGGCAGTTGGAGTATCCAGACTGAGTCATAGACCAGTTCATGAGTTTTTATTGTGAAAAGCTTAAACAGTAGCTTGCAGGGAAGACACGAGTTGTCTGGTTTCCAAATCTCATGACCTCATGGGAGATCTGCTTGAGGTTTGAAAAGTTAAAAAAGTTCAGAAGGCCTTTCTTAAACTGTGATGAATGGGCCAAAGTCAGTGGCTTTATATAAAAAGTGAAGCACAGCGCCATGTCCACACAAAATTGTGACCGACCAAGAACCTCTGTGTAGGGCACAGTGACCAGCATTTCAGCCAAAAGTATACCTTTGTCATGCTCTTTTCTACACTTTGAGGGATAGACCTTTAAGAGTAAAGCTTCCACTGCAGCTCTGGCAACTTACAGCCACCCAGAACCCTTGCAGGGTTGTTTGCCACCACCCGCGAGCTCATGTTAAGCTTAACATAGTTGTGCTCACTCTCAACAGGGTATAGTAACATAAAATTGTGAAAAAGGCGAGCTCTTGTATAATTCTGGCATAGCACTGTACGAACATGTTACAGACATGAGTTTGATCACCCTATTAATATTCTCCATAATCCAAGAATCAGAAACAACTGTAGAAAGTTTGTCTATTTCCAAGACGTAAAGTTATGAGCTGCAGAGTAGACTAGTCTGAAGTTTTTCAACCTAGCTACATTTGAAGTCCCTAAATTCATTGCAGATTTCCCTAGAATGGCCAGGTATAGTCAGAGCTTTTTTCATAAAGATGAGAAATGGTGTCATTTCATCTCTGCTTCATCCATTTTTGTCTTTTCTTTGAGTCTTGGAGATACTTGATTGAATTTAAGTAGCTTGATGACCACAAATCTGTCATATCTCCCCCCCCTTGCCTCTCAGCATTGATTGAAGTAGCCACAAAACTCATATTACTTTTATATTTTCCACCCTTTGAATTCAGGCAACATACTTAGGTATCCTTTCGGTTAGTGGCACTAAATAAAATATGTATCCTTTTGAGATCCAGACCTGGTTGTGATTATGTTAGGGATTCTTGGTACATCCTACAAGTCCATGCCCTATTGAAACTTAGTATTTATTGGTACATGACAATTTCAATATGGCAACAGATGCAGGAGTCTTTTTGATTTTTCACACAAAATTCCCCTACATACGTTATGCACAGGTGTAAGCTGCCATCTTGTCACATTTGTGGCATTCTGTTGTTGATACCACTATCGGTATACTGCAGGGACCGAGTAAAAGGAGACAAAATAGGGCACAGTTTGATTTTATTTCAACTATATTAAAGGGATGAATTTTCCTCTTTTACAATATAGGTGTTTTCCAGTTTATCTGTAGGAATTCTGCCCCGGATGATGAAGTAAGTAGCCTGTCAGTTATGACGCTGCTCACTTCCAGCAGGGTTATCAAGTTGGGTTATTTTCCTAATACTTAAGACTTTTGCAACGGATTGAGTAATATAATGAAGTTTATCTAATTTAAAAAACTTTACTTCTATAAACAGCAATTTGCTTGGCTAGATTCGTGAGGTTCAACTTCTCAACCAAAGAGGAGGTGCCACTGAAATAAAATATTTTTTTCCGGTATCTTCAATCCAGCAAAACGTTTAGCTGTTCTTTTACGAATCACAGAATTATATAAAATTATTTAATGAGAATATTATAGGGTTCCCCTCCTTTGATTCTATTCCAGTAGAATGTATTATACTTCCCTGTTGGCTACACACCAACGGTTATGCCACAGCTCGGCACCAAGGATAAGTGGGTATGTGACAGACTGGCATTGTACTAAACTGCACCATGAGCAAACATTTATTTTAAAAAACTGGATGTAATACAGTCAGCATACTAAAAATGTGCATTCTCAGATGTGAATCAGTGAAGTATATAGATTGTCTATATTAGAGCCTTTTAAATTGTGCTTGTATTTGTGAATTGAATATTCATGAAATATTTTATCTGATGATGTCTGTGTACAAAAAAGTTTTTGGGGATTATTAGTAGTAAGATATATATTTATAGATGGGTAAGAGCGAATAACGGAGATCTTTTTCACCGAGGGGTTTTGAGTGACGTCAAATAGACAACGAGAGCGAAGCTCAAGCTGCCGATGTTGTCACTCAAGACCCTGGGGTGAAAAACATTCCTGTAATTTACTTGTTCCCCATCTATAATTTTATGTTATGTATGGCCCCCAAAATCATCTGCCTCTGCCTTCAACTACTGCGCAGGAGCAGAGGATATTGGGAGAGCTCCTCCCCGATGCAAATGTGAAAAATGAATACCTTCCCTGCTATCCTTTACCAAAACCCACTACCTCCCCTGCCTCCCTACCCTCTGCTGCAGCTGTGCTTCCTGCTTCCAGACAAATCAGACAAGCAGAGCTGCATTATCAGGCTCTCAGAGAGCCCCGTCACCTGGCCTGGAGGGCCTCTAGCACATCAAGTTGATAACCAGTTCTGTTATCAACTGTTGTGATGTCATAGCAAGGAGTTATGGCTTTCAGAAACTGAAATAAAAGATAGAGGCTCTCAAAGACAGCCATACATAACATAGGATGTATACAATTAATTGTTCACGAGGGGTATGTTATATTCCTAAGAATGTGTTAACTATCACTGACACTTAAATAAACAACAATAGAAATAGTTTTTTACGTTTTTTTATTATGGGATGAAGCTATAAAAATATTAGCTAAACCCAAGGAAGCAGCGCTGAAATTTTTTCTGGGACAGCTACTCTGAGCGACAATGGAGGAGGGTCATAGTGAGGTGTTTTTCTGCAGGCAGTTAGACAAAGTCACTTTCCAGGTACGACTTAATGAATGTTGGGTCTTGAAAGACATCCCTTCTTCAGTACTGTATACTTCCAGACTGGCCAGATGTGCAGAGGAGACACACTGGGAGCTTAATAAACTATTCTCCCACTGTTAAATGGTTTCATCGATTTATCAAAATGTGAAGCCAAAACCAATGGTTTCGCGAGCTTTTTTGTCAGTGCCACAATATACCACTGTCACTTAAAAGATGCGATCTTAATCCTTAACAGACCACTATGAACTGGCTTGCGGAGGACCCTTCTGGGCTTGCCCTCTGAATTCATGAGAATTACAGTAACAGTATAGCAAGTGTTTCTCTATACTTGGATACAACTTCTTGAATGGTCTTCAGGGGGTACCAGCCCAATCCAGAATTTGACAGAGGCAGTACTTTTGTTTGTTACAATAATGCCTTTGTAAAATGTGACCACATTTTTACCACTGTCCCAGACGCTGCATCTGTTTCCAATGTTTTCTACGTATCAAAAGATACTGGTATTTACCATTTAATCCGAAAAAGGCAACAGAGATTGGAGGATATAAAGCCGTGTGCTTAAGACTGCCCAATGCAGTTAAATGGGAAATACTGGATTGAAAACAAGTCTTCTGGTTCCAAATGTTACATTTCACCGACTGCATCGCATTTCATTCGTAGCCTGGCCAGAGATGTAGTAGTGTTTCATGGCAATTCGTACCAAACACCAGGGTAGGTACAAAGATGTTCTAGCGCTAGGCAAAGTGCCATTTTGACCTCCGCAATCCCTGCAAAATAAGTCAATATTTGCAGCTGCCAGGGGACAAACTGGCACCAGTGGCCCGTGGCGCCCTGGGCTACAGTTTAGTATTGTTAGATTTCCATGCCACAGAATCAGCCTTGACACAAATTCTGTAGTAGTGTCTCCTCTTGCAGCTATGACACTCAAAGACACACGTTTCCTGAATGACAGGCAATATGAGGCGAGCAAGACAGGTGCCATCAGGAGAGCTCCTACTTTCAGATATCAGGCTTCTTTTGCTAGAAAAAGCCTTAAACTGAACAAAGACCCTCCCTCTCTAAGCATCCCTCTTCTTATACAAGTAAAGTGATTCTGCAACCACTTAATAAGAAACACCCTGCCCTAGGGTGGCTAAACCAATCAAAGGTCCAACATCCAGGAGTTACAAACAACTTTCTGTGCGGACAGAGGCTTCCGTCCTCCATACAATGGGGCAAGATGAGCCGTGCTGAAAAATCCTCAAAAGATATTTCAGTGTCTGAGGGACATTTCCTTAGCAGCTCAAGAACCTTCCTTGCGGTGGTGGTTGCTTACAAAGTGCAACATTGGCATTAATATGAAGCGCTTCGCAGGACGGTTGATTCAGCACAATATGTATGTTGATCAGATTCTGCTTGGGCTCAATAGAAGATTCCAGAAGTATGGATTGACTGCACAATATCTTGTGAGATTTCCATACGGGTATCTCGCAGAGGATGATGTAAACAAATGTCGGAGATGAAGGGTCGTAAGAGTTGAACATGGCACAGAGGAAAGGCAAGTGGTGTGTTGGATTGGGTGGACATGAGTGGGACTGGATCTAAAGAAGAACTCTGCCCTGTTTAGCACAATGCAACCGCGCCCCCAATACTGATTCATTCGACAAATCAGAGTCTACACACAAACTACCTTGACACGCTGTGAGCTGTCTGAGCACACAAGGACTACGTGGAAGCACAGTGCCCAACTGAAGGCCTGACATACTTACAGCCCGGGCTTAATTTGTGCAGTGGTTGCAAATGCTGAGCTGGGCACTGACTTTTGGGGAGTAGGGCTTATTTTTCATCATCAAACTCCAGAGCAAGAGAGATAGAACGGGGAAAAGACAAGAGAAAGCAACACCAAAAGGATAGTAAAATAGTGAGGAAGAAAGTAGGGATGAAAAGTAACCAGAGATGAAGAAGAGGCAAAAAGTGGAGGGTGGTGGGAGAAAAAGGCATGAGGTTGAATCAAAAAGAGGTGGCTGATGGTGCACAAGATGTTTGGGCCTGTGAACTTCATATTATTATTATTATCGCATACTAAGCAGTGCTTACAGCCATCCTCAGAGTAAAGCCCCGGGTCCCGCTTGCACTGGACATGCAAACATTCACAACTGCGAGCAGGCCCAGAGCTGGGAAAGCTGCCAGCACAGAAGGGAAGGCCGTTCCAGCGTCTCACCGCCGGTATGGCGTCGGGTCACATCGCTGTACATAGCTGCCTACGTCACGAGTCTCGTCCATTCACACTCTCCGGGGCACGGGTGGGAAACACTGTGCCTTGCACCCGATGGACGGCGTCGCCCTTCGGGGCTTGCTCTTGGGCGGCTGGAACGCAAGCTGCGTGCCTCGGACACTTCACCTTCTCCCTGTCAACAGACGCGGAAACATATAGCCTTCAGGTCGCCAGTAACTTTCCATTTGTAAGCAATGGTGCACAGACGACAATTTGTAACGCCGAGGAGAATGACGGTCTATCGAGCTCTGGCAAGCTGAAGGGGGAAAGTGGCCTCTGGCAAGCTGCAAGGGAAAGGTGACTCTGTAGGAGATAAAAATATGGGCACAGAGCAAAGGAAGGAGCCCAAGAAGGAAGTGAACTGTTCTTAATCTTGACAGTGCAAAAGTGGCAGCACAAACAGGAGCCATCTTGTCTCTTGCTAAGTAGATATCACACTGAAGGAGGCATGGCCTAATAATACTTTACAATTGAGGCTTATGTCTTGGCAGCTGGACCACAAAGACCTCTTGTCGGCCTGTGTTACCGCTGTGTTCCTGGATGTGACTGTTGCTCACCTCCTCCCACGGTTCCACCCCCGCAATAAAGTAAGAACCGTTCATCTCAGACGCGCAGCCACCACCATTCCATGAAGCTTTGGAGCCGCACACAGCTTTTTGCTTGTCAGCAAAGAGGGCCATTACAGCTACACTCACCAGAACAGGGCCAAGGATGAGCACGCAGTCTCCCAGTATTTGCACAAAAGTGAGAAAGGAAGGCTGTAAGTGCTTGCAGCTGAAAGTTCCTGTGGTCCACAGAAAACACGTTCTCTGTACCCCATCCTAAGGACATGACAGGTGATACTTTGTGGCCCTGACCAGCAGGGTAAATGTGAACACCACAAGCTTTGCATCAACTCCACAGTAAGACTGGGGTAGGTTATAAATTCACCAGAATGGTAGGCGTGGAAGGCCTAGAAACAGGGGGTTTGATTGTCTGTGTAACCGAACCCTGCCAGCTGCTAGGTCATAGGTAGTTCAGTCTGTTCGGGCACGTGAATCTTCTGTAGGTATTCAAGCTTCCCAAATCCAGGCCACAATGGTGAGTGTGAGCAGAAGAGTCTGGTGTGCACCAGTTGCCTTCAGTAGGAAAACCTTGCCTTGCAGTTTGTCAGGGTAGTTCCTTGGATGTGCTTCTGTCCTAATTAATCCCTGGCTCAAGACTCAGTTGACAAGAGGTTAGAACTCTGGAAGGCCTGGTTTCTTAAAAGTGCACATTGTGGCTCCTGAAAAGGAAAGGTGCTGGGTCAGCATTGGTTCCTCAGGTCAAGTGGGGTAAGTGACTTCACAGTGATGGTCCAGGGACCAGGTGCCAGCGATGCAACTCAGATAAACTATAACCATAGTCAACTCTTCTTGCACCGTAATTTGGGAGACCGAAGGTGTGGGTACTCTCACCGGATGCACTGGTCATCCGCCTATTAATATCCAGATAAAGTTTCAAGCTCCAGTTTGAGCTAGTTTGTGTATATATCTTATGGATCATTTTTTATGAAGATGTCACATAGGATCGATTAAGGATAAAGCTTGTTTTTCCAGCAATTTTCTCAGTGGTTCTGAGCTACTGCTGCGATGTTGGGTCACCAACTTTAGGAATTTAAGCCAACCTGTCAGCTAGACTTCTAAAAACTGTGTTGCTGTCACCCCGTTCAGCCTCTTTCCAGCCCCGTCTCACGTTCCTAACATAGTTACGCTCACTGCTCAAAAAGGTTTGTCTGACAATATAAGCCTAATTCAGTAGCCCACGGAGCTGACTGTCCTGCATCTACATCCAGGCCATTCTCACTTCTCAGTCGTGTGTGGTGCAGAATAGCAGCAAGACTTCATTTTGGCTTTCAACACCCTCTGTCTTCAGCAAGGGCCAGGGGGGTATTGCACCTCCACCAACTAGCGTGCCACGAGTCGGTCCGTTTGCAGTGACTTGGGCTCCGGACCAATCACTGCACTGTCTAAGATAGAAAGAAAAAGCTTATGCACATCTATTTGGATTAACCAAGGTTCCCCCTACTTGGTAAAATGAAAAAAAAAATCTTTATATTTTACTACTAGGAGTGGTATTGTTTATTTGTAGGAGTACTGTTTGTCTTACTCTTCAATACCATTTAAAGTTATTTATGGTATAAGGGCCATAGGGGCACCCAGGAGGCTTTTGTCATTTTTTAGGTCACATAGGAGTGGCAACTATTAGATACATAGATAATGACTCTTTTTTGGGTTGCAAAGATGTATTTCAATATTTTACTTGCATTTTTTGGAGTACGATTCCATGGTGGTTTGACTTGAATCATCTTGAGATAATTAGATCTTTGATTTCTGCCTATTTTCATATTTGGTCAATTAATTGGTGATGTAGTATGGAATATGGCAACTACCTAAAACATGAATCATCATTCCATCACCTATCTGGCAAAGCTGGCCACACTAATGAATATTCCTGCACTAGCCCAATGCACACAAAAGAAAGTATGAAGTTCTCTGCACACAGTGTTGTGTTTTTTAAGCAAGGCAAGTGAGATTCCAAGAATATTTCTCTAAAATGTGGCTACTAAGTATGTAAAGGTGACAAAAGGGAACTTCATAATTTCAGTCTTCAAGCCTATTTGGCCCAAATGTAGCCATGCATTAACCCGTGGTGCCTTTTACTGGCGTCCAAGATTGGGAACACTGCATTTTATGAAGGAAGCCTCTCTAGAATATCATAAGGATCCATAGGGAAATTTAAAAAACAAGGAAATCTCAAATTAAAAAAAAAAGTGTTGATTATGAGCACGCTCATTCAATCAGACAGGCCTAACATTTTGTGGAACAGAGACATCAGCCTTGAAAGTCTATACTCTGTGCAAACCTGACCTGTTGCTCTTCGTCAAGCAATTGTCCTGGAACAAAGGCCAAAAAGCTGTCAATTGGCATACTCTCATTGGGAGAGAGCCACTTTCTAGATTCCGACATATCAATCAAAATCTCTTAATCACTGTCATAAGCTATGGACTGTATCTCTTCAAATGAGTCAGCATAAGCCAAAGATAGACATCGCTCAAAAATGTTTTTAATAATAGCAAATTGGATGTATCCCCTTTGGTGCACATTACTGCAATGTACTCGATATACTTTGCCATACATAAAGCTCAAGTTTCGGACATTACACCATAGCCTAAATCACAAAACCAACACCATTTTTGAGATTTTTTATATGAAATGTGTTGACTAATGAATGGCCTACTCGTAACACTTGGGTTATATATAACAAGCAAACTTATTATGGTAACATTTTAAAATTGGTATTCTCTGGGGGATTAGGTAGTGTTTTTTAATGTTAAACTAAGAGCGCTCAACCTCAGTAATACTGCAAACAATGCAAGAGAAAAAAACCTAAAGCAAACAGGGGCTCTGAGTGGTAATGTAAGTAAGTGCTCTCTGTTGAAAATGCTGCATCCACGCTTGCAGAAAGAACAAGCATTTGCAATGCAATAGGTCTCGCATTTACGAGAGTTTGAGCTATTGGCATTGTAAATGACCATGCCTTTTATTTATGTGTTGTTTTTAAAATAGATTGAAAAAAGGCATCGTCATTTACAATGCCAATAGCTTAAACTCACGCAAATGTGAGACCTATTTCATTGCAAATGCGTTTATGCTATAAAAAAAAGCACCAGGAGAAACCATCCCTGCCTACAACAGCAAGCAGGACAGAGCTATTTGAGAAAATAGTGCTTGGCGGATGTAATTAAAGCCTACCGAGTAACAGCACACGTAACAGGGGGTGTCGCCATCGAAGGTTACAAAATATGACAAGGCTGTACTAAGGAGGGACTACTAAGCCTATTGACCAATGAACAACCACAGTTAAGGTGGACAATTACACAAGGCAATAAAAAATATGGTCGGAGAGTGGGTGGAGCTTCAAGTCCCTTCCTTGAATACAGCATGCCTCGCAGATCAGCACATGCACTGCCCAGGCTCGGCCTAAAAACTGTGGGGCATATTTACAAAGAGGTCATGCAACTCAGTGCAGCAAATAAAATTGTTGTGTTGTGTGTAAGGAGAGAGCAGAACTGTGCCATATCCAGTTAAAAGTGGTGGAGTTCTGCTCTCTCCCACCAATGGCCCACTTGTGGCTGCCATGCCCCAAGGCAGGCACCCGTGTGCCACAGTGCAAGGGTGTTTATTTTGTACTCAGCAGAGTTTTTGTGCAAGAAGGTAGCCTTGCGGCACAAAAACTATGCTCTAAGGCATTTTTCTCTTTTTATGTGTGCTGTAAAATGCAGTGCACACTAAAGAGGGAAAATCGAGTAAAAATGAAAACATTTCTCCTTGTTACACCTACCTCATGGTGTTGCAGGATTTGGGGCAAATCCCTGTGTATAATTCTTTGAGATAGGGATTTGCATCAAAACCCATGGGCGCTTGCATTTGAATGCCCGTGCACCCCCCATAGAATGCCCCCTTGATGCAAAGTAACGCGAGGCAACACATTGCACTGCATTACTTAGTGTGACAAACCAACACAAATTATGATTTGCATTGGTTTATAAATCTCAGCAGAAGATTTTGTGTGGGTTGCGTTAAAAAAGTAATGCAAACTCTCTGTAAACCTGGGCCTGTATGTCTCAAAGCAAAACAAATTACCTATAAGGCCTCTGCGCCATGCCAAATCCACTGCCCTCGCTTCTACCCTTTGCAAAACACTGTGACCTCAATTCTATTCCTTGTGATATTTCCTAAGTGTTTTATTTACAACGTCTCCCCCAGAACGAAGTGGCAGTTATTAGTTAGCTTTAAAAGCAATCACCCCGAGTCATCTTCTACCCCTTCTTCTGCTCTAGGTGCAGGGTGTGGCGAGTGTCCTACGTCACCTTCACCGCGTGGATGTCCAGGCCCCGTGGGAATCCACATAAAGCAGGGACTCCCGCCCTGACCAGACAATAAGGCACGTGCAAAGCTCTGTTTACCAAATAGGCCCTGCTGCGTGTGCGCGCGTGTGTGTGTCTACGTGTAAAAGCCCCGTCTAAGTGGCTACAAGCCCCAAGCGGTTGTGGTACTCACGCTGGCACGAGCCCCATGGCTGCCGCGCCCAACCCCAGCAGCAGTCGACCCGGCCTCCGTACCGACACAGCCCTGCCGACGAAGCCATTGGTCTGGGCCACCTGTGAAAACAACATTACAAATGTTAGAAAAAAATCCATAAAAAAGAGAACAACTTTTTCACAAGCGCGAGTTTCCCCAATATTATAAGGACTTTCACCATCCTCTCTGGCCTGCCCTGTGGTTTCGAGCGAAAAACTGCATTTATTTTCCGCATAACAGCCCCGCGGTGTCATGCAACAGTGCAGCTGGGGGCTCCGAGGCTTTTGTGAGCTACCCAGCACTGACCCGGGTGACTGACCTCTAGAGCCGTCAATCCCTCACCTTTCACTGCCACTGAAACCAATCTGCCCAGGGGCACCTTCACCCTGAAATGGATACTCACACTAGAAGCGGGCCACACTTCCCTGCCAGTACACGCACACCACTGCTTACTAACGGCTCAACACACAAAGAAACATGATACAATTACAATAAATTCAGCAACCCTGGCCTGGTTTTTGAAACGTGCATGTATTGTCTCAGGTTTTGTATCCTTGAACTTAGGCCTAGAAAGCCCCAAGCACAAACTGAAAGGCTTAGGGGGCACAATTTTTTGACTGACTGGAACTAGAGGGTAATTCCAATGGACCTGTGCCACCCCATCCTTACGAGTGACGCTTGGTTCGGCATGCCAAGGGGGGCCTTGGGTTGTGGTGCAGGGAATGAAAATGGACTCCACCCGTCAGACGACTGCACCTACTGCACTACTGGTGGCTACGCCCCTGGACGTGTGCCCACATAGGCTTCCCTCTTTCCAGGACATGGGTGAAATGCCGCTAAGTGATGATGAGCCCAATGAATGAATGAATGAATGAATGAACCATTTATACAGTGCTCAGCTGCCAAAAGGGCATCCCGGCACTAGGTAGCACATACAGAAGATCGAAAGAGGGTTACTTGGAGCAGAATAACCATATTTTCTTATTGTGTTTTGAAACCCTGGCCGGTCGAAGGGCTGCAGATGGAGAGAGGAAGCTTGTTGTTCCAAATTTTAGGAGCCAGGGCAGAGAAAGAGCATCCACCCGCCCCAGCACGCTCCAATCCAGGAACTTGCAACATAAGCTGGCTGCAAGAACTCAAAGATCTTGAGGGGAGACGGGGGTGATTCTATCCCTCAGGCATTAGGAGCCTTTCCCATGGTAGGCTCTAGATGTCAACAGTACACATGTACACAAGATACCCCTACGCAGTGGGAGTCAGTGTATGGCTCTCAGATGGGAGGTCAGAGGTTCCTGTCAAGGATGATTGTGAAGAAGTCAAGCCGCTATATTCTGCACAACCTGCAGTCAGTGGATCAGATGTCAGGGAGGCCAAGCTATGCAATGTTAGCATAGTTCAGGTGCGAGGTGATCATTTTCAATATTTAATCTTTCTAGAAGTGCAAAGCGAGACCCTGTCACCCCCCTCACCTAAGGGCGAAAAGAAATATCTTTGTCAAGCTTTGTGCCAAGATTTTGACCACATCCACCACGTGGAGCCCCTAGTTCGGAAGACCACCAGGTATGTAACCAGATAGACCGCGAACACTTAAAAAGCAGTATTTCTGTTTTCTCTGAATTAAGCTCTAGACAAATGTTATTCATCTGTTCAGAAACCTTAATTCGGCAAGAATTAAAAGCATTCTGCTGGTCATCGTTGACCTCTTGAAGGGAGAACATGAGCTGGGTGTCATCTGCATATGACACCCTCTTCAAGTCGAGAGGTTGGACGACATCCTTCAGAGGAGACAAATAGCCATTAAACAAAGAAGAGCTCAAAGCTGAGCCCTGCGGGCCCGTGCTTCAAAGGCTCGGCCACAGAGGAGAGCGGTACACGAGCCTCCCGTTCTCAACCTCCTTTGTGTCACAGGCCTTCCCAAAGTTGTCGGCCTCAAAGTAGGCCTGTTTGAGCTGCCTAATCGAACACAGGCCAAGGACTACAAAGCTGATGGCGTATTAGTCAAACTATTTATATATGCAAAAAAACGCATCCATTGTACCAGCGAGGACAATATTTTCACAACGCCCATATGCAGTGCTTGAAATGGAAAAACGGAAGTGCAGGTACTCTGTACCATAGTACCTGCTTGTTTCTGAGAAGTGCCGGTACTCTCCAATTAAAAGTATTACATTTCTCTCGAGAAGTGCTGGTACTCTCCCACTTAAAATAAAAAAGTGCCGGTATTCAGTACCGGCACATTTAAAGCACTGCCCATATGTGGATTCCTATACCTTCCAGTGAGCAAACCCAGTGAAGGAAGCTGGGTTACCAAAGTATCAGCACCAAATTAGGGATTCCTCCCAATAGCCCTAAAGGCTAACGCCACAAAAATATGTGGGAACAAGGACCACACCCAACTCAACTAGATTCACCGGCTTCCAAGTCAATAATGCACAACTTGGTGATGAAGCATCGGTCATTACACAAGCACGTGGAGGGTCGGAGAGAACTAGGAGAGGCAGATAACTTTTGAAATACAAGATATGTCCGGGCCACTGGAATTATGCGGTAGGGGAGAACCAAATTATGCGGCGGGGTAAATACAGCAATAAGACACACATTATGTGGCATAACAGCACATTTTGTTGTAGTATTGACTATTTTGTCATTTTATATATGTTAACACTGTCTAGGCAAAGGGTTCACCTCATAAGAATCAGTTTCAGTCTAGGCAAAGGGTTCCCCTCATAAGAATCAGTTTCATGTTTAAATACAGCAATCAGCAATTGAACGGTGACCAGATAAACAATGGCGTAACTAAATTTCAAGGTACATTGAGAGACCCCTGCTCCGGATTTAATCAGGAGCTCTCAGGCCAGAGTACTGTGCTGAGGGGGCCCAAGCAGCTTGGAGCACCCCCGCACTGCAGTGGACCGTGTTACGCCACTGCAGATAACCTTTGGAAAGGGCCTGCCACTGCACATCAACACACGTGGCAGCATATGTAGAAACGTTTGAGCAGTTAGAGTTAGAAACATACTTTGTTAAAATCTACAAATTATGCAGCAGATGATGGATTATGTTTCACGGGCTGCAAATCCATAATTATGTGGAAAACTCAGTAGACAAAAAAATGACATAGTTACAAAGGCACTCAATACGAGTATGCTACATAGCGCTTGGAGGATTTATCGGTATGCAAGTGTTGACACCAGGACACCATGCAGGCAGCCGCTTAAATTATGAGCATTTTAGCTTATGCAGGCATGTTGGAATGGCTCTTGGTTGAGGAGACAGGATTTGAAAGGAGTCTTGAATCCTTGAGTGGAGGGACATGAGACCAGCTGAGAGGATGGTCCAGTCGGTGGGCCAAGCAGGTAGGATGCGTGGCTGTGGAAGAAGTGGTGGTGTGGTTAGGGTCAAACAGAAGGTGAATGTTAGCAGAACTCAGTGATCACATAGGAGACTGTTGGGAGATGACGTCAGCAAGGTCGAGTCGGCCAGGTCATGAATCACCTTGATAAACAGCCCAAGGAGCCAGACATGGGTCCTGGTGCGGGCATAAGCCAACCTCCTTGCCATCGCTAATGGGAGGCGGATTGATGCAGTCAAGTACACTCACTGCAAAATTGCTAACTTTGTCAGGGGAGAAGCAGGCTTTCAGAAGTTTTTTTGAGGCTCTAGTCACAAATAAGATGTGGGGCACTTCTCTGGTTTTATGGCAAAACTTAATGGCCGCTACGGTTACTCCCCTTAACGATAGATAATACACCACTATAGAAGTCAAAGCCGATTTTCTGTGGAACACAGTATCTGTGACTTTGAAATGTACTTCACAATATACCTCTGTTTTCACATATCCATATCCAGGGGCTGCATCTTTATCAAAATGTTTTGTTCCATTTCACTTAAAGCCATTATGTGGTGGTCCGCTGTATAGTAAAACTCATAAATTAATAAATAGAAGAAGTGAGTTACGTTTTCGAAGGTGCTGACTGGACACAGTCAGTGGCGGCCTACTTTTGGGAAAACGCTATCAGATTTTATTTTATTTGGGATGTTTGTGAGGAACTCCAATTGACCCTACAGTGGTCTCTAATTGCTTATTATATTCATTTTATGCACAGGTCAGTGGGGTCAAGTGCTAACGTAAAAAAAAAATCTGATTCTGGCTGAAAAACCCGGGGTGGTGGGTGGTCCATCTAAACAACTCTCAAGTTGGCCTCTCACTAGACTTACAACTAAATTTACTTCTTTAGACAACTAGCCAGAGTCAAATAAGCGGCGGTGTCTGTTGTCCTTTTTAAAACAACCGCCCCCATCGACTACCATCATTGCTTGCGATTGCATTTACATAAAGCTTCATATCTGTGAGGAGGCATTGAACCCCTTTGGTGAATGGATAGCATTCAACTATATACATTTTGGGCAGTGTGTGAGATCCTACAAGTATGAAGCTGAACTTGTATTCTATGACCCGGTAAGATAAAAAAAATGCCACTGTATGCACCTTCTTGCCCAGTGATTTGATAGCAACAAGAAAATACTAGTATTGGCAAAGCCAATAGGCCTAGTGTTTGCAAGCATGCAATGTTTTCTTTCCCAAACATTTACAATAGTCATTAAAAGTAATAAAAAGTAAAAGTGCTGCGTTGTAAGGGTGGAATGCATATGCACACAAAAAATAATAAGTAAACAGTGACCAGTAACAAAAAATAAATGTAAAACAACATGAAATTAATGCAGGAATAAAAGCAGACATTGGTCTGGCCGCCCTGGCACAGGAGTAAACTTATTGTTTAGGTGGTTAATATGATCAATCAAAAAGCCATCTTTCACAGGCAAAGTGGGCTGACCATCTGCCACCAGCTGTGATGGGTGAAAGCAAACTTTGGTTTCCACCTGAATAAACAAGTAGATGGAGGGGAGAGAGAGAGAGAGATCGCAGGAGTATACTTTTATAAAATATTTTTGGAAAACACAAGGCTGGCAACACAAATATAGCTTACCCTGGGCCAAACCTAAAAAAGGAAAGGGGCCTTCCATAGCAAAAGGTTTCAGGAACAAAAACACATTATGCAAGCGGAATCTGTCGGAGCCAGGATAAAGAGCCCTGGTTTTTCCCTCTCCGTCTGCATGTTTGGCGAAGGCCCCAGTGCTAGTGGACTCGTCCTCGTGGTGAAGAGGCGTTTTGGGGCGGAAGTTCAAGCAACAAAAGAACTGTGAAAGATTTTTATGGGCTTATGTTTTGTGCATCATTAACAATGTGCAGAATGCATTGTTACAAGTATACACAGATGTAGTACTGTTGCTTTTGGAACTAATCTCCTTTGGTGTGTAGAAGTGTGTTTTTCTGATTTGTTAACTGGGCCCCATTTAAACAGAAACTCAATCTTGACCAAGATGGACCTCGTCTGTCACTCATCCTGCTTCCCAACCTCCACACCCCGCCCACCTTCGCAAGCTCCGAAGCACACAAATTGAAATGCACCGGTTTATTTCCACTGTTATTTTCATTCTGCTCTTGATGAACCTTACCCAATTCAATTCCAACTTGAAATAGGTCCTTCTGTTTGTTCCCTGTATCCTATTCATTCACATAACACGTTACTGTTAATGTATCATGTTTTGTTCGAGCATCTCTGGGCGGCATTAGCGTGGAGGGTGCCGAATAATTATTCACAGTGAGATAGCGCGTGAGTGGTAACGCAGTGTGATGTTTATCTTTCACGTGCTCTAATTTGGTTAAGAAATGCTACATTTGCTCGCACCACAGTGAATCTGCAGATCCAGTAATTGCATATGTTAGAGTATTTTGTTTTTAATGTGTTTTTTGGGGAGAGTTTAAAGACTTTCCTGAAGGCTTGGATGCTGCTAGGGATGCTGTCCATTTTATTCTTGATTTTGCTGCCCATTTGGGGCTTTGAATAATTTCAGATTTTTGCATTCTCTGTATAACTTTCCATTGAGAGCCTTCATGGCATTGACTCTGTTCCGCTTTTTTTTTTTTTATTTGGTTATAAAACCCTCTAACTTTGATTTGATCTAGAACTCAATTATTGAGTGGGCAAAAATTACTTAATGAATTGTATTTGTGAGATTTTGCTGTTTGGAGGTGCTTTAACGCGGCAACACATTCCTTCAGGAAACTGAGGATATTAACACTGTCTCCGATCCAGGGAAATATGGGAACTCTAATAGAGGTATTTCTGGGGTATCTAAATTTCGGGGTACTGTTTTGCTCCTACAGAATAAGAAGGTAGGTACTTGGGGTTAGATGTACAAGAAGGATGGTCACCAAAGCAACAATCGAGCCACGGCACGCAGCAGTAACAACAGCTCTGCTACACAGTAGTACCCTAGTTCTGTCACCCATCACAGTAGCAGACAGCGGTCCCAAACATAAGAACAGCCAAACAGCGCCACGCGGTACACAAGCGACCCGTTTCTGTCAGGTAGCGCACAGCGAAAGCTGCTCCCTGCTTCACAGCACTGGCAACCCCCCAATTCCTGGCAGGCACGGCGCCCACAGTTCTGCACACAGCACCAACAGTTCACAGAAGCAGCTGGCTCCACCAAGCATTAAAGATCTGTGCCCAAGACGTCAAAGAAACATCCCAGACGTGGCACACCGCAGAATTTGCCACAGATGAAATTAACCACCACATGTGCTCAATCTACGTTGAGTGACAACGTAACGCTGCCTGGCAGACTAACTTTAGGTCGGTTCGGACTCTTACAGCCTATTGGTAATTTCAGACTTATGCACATTTAGTTCCGCCGGGGCTTCATACAGCCGCGGGCACAAGATAACACATTCAAAAAGAAAACTTCTGGCGCTGGGATGGGGAACACCTTTCAAACATGCCTGGGGTGGCGGCGAGGGTTTATGGGACTAAGTCGGCGTATACCGTCTTGTATGCGTATATCCCACTTCTGCGGGAGAGCACAGCTGTGTAAAAGCTGCGGTGTGCGAGATTAGGAAACAGACATACGGAAGCAGCCCCCTCATAAAATACCCGGGTCTGGTTGTCTGGCCGAGCACGCCTGCTCTCGCGTGTGCGCGGGCCTGCTTCTGACAGCCCTTCTTCCACCCTTGTTATAAACACATTCCTGCTCTCTGGCACTTTCCTCCCCCCTTCCCTCGACGAGTTCATGCCTGAACTTGAGCGGCGGCTCTTCCCACCTACGGTAACTCGCGGGGCTGGGACGGCCCTTCCGAGCTCTGCACGGAGGGGAACCAGCGCCGGGAGCAGTGGCGCGGCCAGCGTGCCACTGGCCTTGGTGCAGGGGAGAAAATACCCCCGGTTGCTGTTTGTACTGTGAAAGGTAACAATAATGAGGGCTCAGTGGGCCCCGGTGTCACTGCACCTGATGCATCAACGGAAGCTGTAACCCCAGTCATAAGCTGCTCTGCGTAGTATAAGCAGTAGCACCGACGTCCTTGAGTCCGATGCTTCCAGTGCACCCCAATTGTGGCTGTTCTTTTCCCTGCAACTGGGGGAAGGGGTGCAATCTCCTTGCTACCTTGCTGGACCAGTTGATGTGAAAGCGTGCTGTCCACGATCACACGGGTAGGCACTTTAATAGGTCAAGATTGAAAAATGTCTTCCAAGCGAATACTGAAGTCAACACCGCGTATCTCTACAATCCAGTAAACACAGCCACATCTCTGTAAATGTATTTAAAAACTCTGCGCCGAGTGTATAAGAAGCTAGTAGACAATACAATTAGATGCCACCGAGACAACCGTATCACTCTGGACCCACCCCAGGCATTGGTTATCTGCCACCCTGCGCCTTGTACACACTGACACTAAACTAGCACACAATAAACCGCGGTACTGGCAACGGAGATATACAACAACACAAGGATATAACAAAGCTCAAATGAACCGAGAAGAGAGGGGGCACGAGAAGCTGCACCCACAGGGGTGTCCTCGGGAATGAGGGCACGTCCTCCCCGCCTCATATCTTAAGAAAGAGCTTAACACATTATCGTGCACCTCAACACCTCACAAGCAGAGCCCCTCGGAATGCTGGCAGTAGAGAGCACTCGTGTGCTCTGGAGAGCGAGTAGGGAAACGTTATGCTAAATGCACTTGTATAGCGCTTAGTACCACGTGCATAATATATGCAGCGCTTAAATGATTCGTAGACTCAGATAACAGCAAGATCATGGAAGACAGAGACGAAACATTCACATCAGTTACTAATCCTGAAAGTCAGATTACTCGTCTGTGGCGCGTTTAGTGGAATGTGTAACATGAAGTGGAGCGGAGACAACTGCGGGACCCGAAACATGAGAGCAGCCCGGGGTCCAGAGATGGGGAGTCCCTCCCACTACGGTGCCATCTGCGGCCCGGGTCCCCGGAAGCGAGACCGGGGTGGCACGCTTGGCAGAGCGGCACTGCATGCCTCTTGTAGGGGGTGGGCGGTTGTGCAGAAGCAGGCGATCAAAGGAAGGTGCCCCCGACCAAGGGCCCCCACTAGTCGCAGGTACTCCAAGGTCGAGTCAAGGCGAAAGGAGCGCGCACAGGTGGCACCCGAGGTGAGGCGCGCATCATTTGACCTGTGCACAAAACGCATTGGTAGAGAGGTATTTTATTGTTTTAAATGTCAGGGTGCGTGGATCAAGGGGGGGGGGGGGGATTTGCAAGTGAGGTTGACCCTCTGAAAACAGTAACTTGGTCCGTAGAAAACAAGTCGGCACTGGGTGAAAAGTGGGCGAAGGCCGGTGGGGGGCTCAGAAAAGTAACAGAAGGGGTCACTCCACACTCGAGAGCCAGAAGAGAAAGAGAGGGCGGGGGTAGGATAACGTGAGGTGACTGGTTCAGGAGCAAGAGGTAGGCAAGGGGGGCGCTGGGGCACACAAGGGTAGACTGAAGCCCTCGGAAAGAGGACGAGGCTCTATAAGCTAAGCGAGGCACGGGTGAGACCCACCGGCCCGGGGCAGTCGGTGACTGCGGTGTCCCTCTGAGGAGGAGAGCGCGGACCAGGTGCGCGCAGGATGGGGGTCTTTGGTGTGCACCTCTGGGCCCCTCCCTGGACTTCACCCGGTAGACACCTTCACTGAGGAATTCTTCGTCAATATAGTACCCTGCCACAGTCTGACATAAAGCCCTCCCCGCCAGCGAGCACGAGCCCACCCGCTGAAGCACCTGCTCGGAGCGCACTCAGGCGCTGGTCTCGTGCCCTGGGCACAGGTGCCGCTCTGGCCCCAGACACCTGCCGCGGGGTAGCGCGACTTCAGATGGTACCAACCCAGCTCCACACAGGCTGCCACAGAGCCCGGGATTCCACTGGCAGCACGCAGCGCCAACCCGACCACAAGCTACCCCCAGGAGGTGGTGCGCCCCTGGCAGTACCAACCCAGCACCGCGCAGGCAGTGGCAGAGCCCCCTACAATCCCACGCCTCTTACCTGCCGTCGAAGTCGCCCCGAGCAGCCGGCAGCAGGTGGAGCCCGCAGACGGCCAGCAGCAGCAGGAGCTCCATGGTACAGCAGCGCTCACTCCCCGAGTCACCCTGTCCCGACACCGACGCACCCGCCGCTGCCCTCAGACTCTGCACACTGAGCAGCGCCGCCCCCTCTGGGAGAAGTCTCCCCCAGGCCGCAGCTTCCCAGCCCCGCCCACCGCCACACCCACCGCGGAGCGGCACCCTGCACGCGCTGCTCACGGCGGGGGCGAGGGCACCCTGGGGACCAGGCACCGTCAACCTGCACCCCCGTCCCACCACACGCACCCCGCCTACAACAGCCCTAGAAGACCCCGCACAGCAACCTACACCCCGGCCCACCACACGCAAACCGCCTACAACAGCCCTAGAAGACCCCGCACAGTAACCTGCACCCCCGTCCCACCGCGGCTACAACACTCTGAAGGCCTAGGCGACCGGTGGCGCAGCACCACACGCACCCGCCTATAGCCCTCACAAGACCCCGCACAGTACCCCGCAGGCCCGTCCTGCCCCTGGTACAGGACACTGAATGAATCGGCTACTGGTGGAACTGCGCCATAAAGCTCTCAGAAAACCCCGCAAAGCGCTTGGAGTGCACCCTGCACACCCCCTCTCACTGACCCTATACACCGCCAGCACAGCGTCCGACCCAGCCACCGCGGACAGCAACACCTGGGCAGATCGCACTAGACGACAGCACCGGTCCCGGAGTTACTCAGGACCACCGACAAGAATACATTTTGAAAAGTATATTCAGTCTACATGTAAACATCTCTCTGCGGCTGCGGTCACCCCCGTGACCATGGTTATAGTTTCAAACAATGATGAAACGTAAATGAATATATGGAGAGAATACTGTAAGGGTCCACATATTATGAATACTAGCAGCAGTTATATTTAATTTCACTAATCAGTGATTGGAAATGTGATGTGGTTTTTGCTCCTCAATGTATGTATGTATGTATGTATGTATGTATGTATGTATGTATGTATGTATGTGCGGTCTTATATAGCGCTCAAATTACCCTTGGGCATCTCGGTGCTTGCATTGGGAACCCGTCCTGGTTTTTCCCTGTGAGATAACCCGTACTGGGCATCCCCAAGGTGAAAGCCAGGCATCCCGCCGCGGGGGGCGTTGTGGAGATTAAGCAAGCTTGTTGCCCAGAGCTGCATAGTGTGAACTGTGATACAGCTATGTTACTGGCTTTGCACCATGGGTGATTATGCATCTAAAAGTGGTTTTTTTTACACCCAATTGTGGTTTGATGTACACACTTTATACCTAATGTGACATATGTCTACTACATTTTCTCCCATATAAATGTTTTTGCATTTAACAGCAATTAAACCTACATTTGTTGCTTTTAGACCTAAATATGATGTTTGCTCCTACAAGTGTTTTCACTCAGCTGTTTATGTTGCACCAATGGTGATTTTGATATAAGCGTATTTTGGTTTCGAAATGTGACTAGTGCTCTTAAAAGTCTTAGCACATTATTGTTGATGTTGCGCTTAGGGTGATTTTTCACCCAAATGTGATTGAGCACTCAAATGCGATGGTTGCTCCTACAAATATTTTCACACTCATTAAATGTAGCACAAACGATCATTTTACACTCATGTGCCTCTTTTCTCCTACATGTGATCTGTGCTTTTAAAAGTATTTTTGCCTTTCCTACTGATATTGTACAGAGGTGATTTTGAACCTAAATGTTGTTTTGCTCCTAAATCTGATACAACACTCTTTCTTACTTTGCAGTGAAGGTGATTTTAAACTAATTTATTTGCAAAGTTTTATAGAGCGCTGGCTAGACCCGAAGGTATCAGAGGGCTTTACATGAGGATCAGCGAGTTACAGGTTACATAGTTACTTAGCCAATAATAGACATAGGAGAAAAAAAACATGAGATTACACAATAATAAGAGTTATTAGCGCGTACACACGTCTTAAGGGGAGAGAAAGGTACGGGGGAATGGTAACAGGGGTAAGGATTGAAAGTGGAAGACAAAACGGGGAGATGAGAACAATGTCCGATGTCCGGCTGGGTAGGTGCCGGCCGAGGGGTGAACCAGAGCCAAACTTCTCTATAGCTACATAGGACAGCTCCATCGGGCACGGTTGCTCGGGCACCACGTAATATACAGACAGTCATGGTTTCTGATGGTTTTGCACGTAAATAGGATCTACACGCCTAAAAGCTTTTCACATTCATGCTGATGCACCAGGGGTGATTTTGCATTTTAATGTGCCATCAACCAAATGTAAAGCCATGCTAATGCACATTTTCTACAAGAAAAGTGACATCTAACTACTGCGTTGTCTTTCTCTACTGAGCAATACCTCATGGCTGCATGATGACATTGTCCAATATTGTAACTGTCACTCAACACCAAAAGCTTAAATGCTTTTCTTTTTATGTTATTAAGGCCAATTGACCAATCCAGACCAAACTCCAGTATGCATTTACAACACCACAGAGATTCTATCTTTTTTCAAGTACTAAACAGAATCCTGACAGCCAACCCGGAAACCATAATCAGTGACAAATACCATAGTCTTAGACTGCGCTTTGTTAAAACCAATCTACACTCTTCAACATATAAACGATTTCTTTTCTTCTTAGTCCCAAAGAACTCAAAAGTCCCTTACGGGGAACATTGCTATCTCAAGTTACCACAACAAGAAATGTGAGCTGCACGTCACCCTTTATGAAAATGAGAAGGTCAAGATCCAGTCCTTGAATATCAACCTCCATCTATACACTAATTTGTTAGATACCCTGCGTGCCACAAAAACCTTCTAAAATGTCTAGAGACATCACCATCAAAGGCATGCTCACCATATCTACTGACTGCAAAATAACAACTCACCCTTCTCCATTCACCCAGGCCTCTATTGCCACCCACTCCTCAGGGAACCAAAACAGACAACATAAAGCCAGCACAAATCATCAAAAACCTGAAATAAGTTTAATTCTATACTGACACTGTCTGAAATATCATCAAGGACCAAACCTACAGCCTTCAGGCAGTGTACCGGACAATACATATGGAGAGGCAATACGAATAACTATGCCCAGTTTTTTACCGTCAAAGAAAAGTCTATATGAAATGCACAGAGGACACACATTTCAATCCAAAAGAAATTGCCATCATGGATACATAATTGTGAAAACTCATTTTTTTAACCAAGAGGATGAGACTAGCATTGGTATTTAACTCCAAGAATATTATCCAAGATACACTCCCCGAATGAACAATTAATATCTATCTGTAATAACTTAGAGACCTAAATAGATATGTCCCTGCTTGAAACATGTGTTGCAGCTTTATCCGAATAAATTGTGATCCTGAAGAAGGTGCACGTTATTGCATTCCCAGCACCGAAACACGTCAACCATACTTATTTATTGTCTGATACCATCACCAGCAAGGTTTTGATCATAGTTAAATTGTTTCATTCCACCCACAACAATCAGATATCCACAAACTGTATATCTGTTTATGATATGTCACTATGTATTTTTCGTATTTCAGTTTATTAATTGATATGTGTCTTGGGAAATGTGATCTGTTTGAGATATTTTGATTGTATAAGGTATTAATTAAGTTCCTGAAATAATGACAGGTGCTTCCTTTTTCTCGTCTGTCCTTAGCAGTCACCTATGTCTTCTCTAGACAGCTTCCGCAGCTAACCACGGACTGACCAAGGAAAGATCAGTGTATTGATGCAAGTCACAGTGCAAAGGGACCAGGATCTCCAGCTCTCACCACAATGCCTGCAAATCCCAGTTCTTCCTGTACAGCGCATCACAGCCTTCCTGTGTCAGTTTACTTTGTGCTGGAAAAACTGCAGTGGCACTCATCAGGAGTCAGTGGACTCCTTGTCCAAGGTGGTTTAAAGGGTCTCCTTCTAAACGGATTCAAACTTTCCAAGTTTCAGTTCCCAAACTTGTCAAGGACCCCTAACCTGGAGCTCGGAAGTCTTTCATGGTCTCCACAAGTGGGTGACCCCTGGCACGGGTCATTGAGAAATCCTGGGATTTCTCCTCAGTATTTATCTTATTTTTCCAGACATAGATGTGTAGTTCTGAGTCCAGTTCTGTTTCTTGCCAGATCTATGGGTAGTGGACCCTTTTCTCACAGGGTGTTTAGTCGCATATCTTAAACAGAAAAGGGGATGCAGCTCCTTGGCCCCCGTCATGGACTTCCTCCATGCCCTCTAATACACAAAACTGTCTGCAGAAGTGGTGTAACGAAACTTGAGGGGGCCCCCTGCAAAGTACATAAAGCCCCCCCCCCCCTTCAGACTCACTCAGGAGGTCTCAGGGTAGTGAGCTAAGTGGGCACCCTGGAGCTCGGGTCCCCCGCACTGCAGAGGCTGCGGGCAGTGATGTAACATAAGCCGCCGCGGTGCGGGGGGGGGGTCCGAGCTGCAGGGGCCCCCTGCAGCACAATACCCTGACCTGGGATCTCCTGATCGTGCCCAGAGGGGGGCCCCTCCATGTACCCTGCATGGGTGCCTCCTCAAGTTTCGTTACACCATTGGCTGCGGGGGCCTTTGTTACTCCACTGGTCTGCAGCACATCTCTGGGAAAGAATAACGCATGAAGGTGGCAGGGGCTGACTCTGCACATCAAAGAGGGCATCTGTCCTCAACCCTCAGTTCATATAAGCTTTGAAAGGCCTAGTAGTGTTCACAGGTTGTCTAAAAATTCTCATCCCTGGTGGTCCCCACCTTATCAACCATCCTTCTACAGTAATCCCTAAATTGATTCCTGCTTGCACATAGCGGGGCCACCATAAACAAAAGGTGGTGGGGAGGGTGGGGTCGCGCAAGAGGCGTCTTGCGGGTGGTGGCAGGGAATACAATATAAAAAAACATACATTTTGCCGCCCACCGCCTCCAGCGTCACATCGCACCGCGTCTCCTCTTCTTCCTACGTCCCAGCAGCCCATGGGACAGACTCCCTGTCCAATCCCCACTGCAGAGCAGCACAGGGATAGGTCTGAGCAGGCAGGAAAGATGCCCTGCCCAGTCCAGGGAGTCTGTGGGTTTTCTCCAGTCCGGCTGCTCAATACAGCTAGGCCGGAGAAAACCTAAGTGTGCATGTGTGTTTTGGTCGGCCTGAGACAGCCGGCTAAACACACTTGAGCGCTTAGGGAGTGGAGTGCACTAACACTCCTCCCACCTCCCATGCCTCAGCCCCACCCCTCCCAACAACGCTGGCTAAGAGCCAGCAAATGTAAATGTAAAATAAAACGATGGAAGAACATTGTTTTATTTTACATTTGCTGGCTCTGAGCCAGGCAGTGGGGCGACGCTCCTCCGCCATTGCGGAGGAGCCGACACTACTTGCACACAATAAGCATCCTATGCATACTCCATGCCCACTTTAATGCATGCAAATCAAATATACCTGTGTAACCATACCCCATATGGATGGAGCGAAGGACCTGGTTATAAAGGGCTGGCAGAAGAGGCCGGTGGAGAACTGTCCCAATAAAGGCAACAAATAAAAAGACTTGTTCCTCCTTCTATGATGAGTTGCTGCCCCCTCCTACCAGTTTTTCCCTTCCAGATGATTTAACAGTAGTCACTCTTGCGAAAAAAGGAAACACCTCAGAGTTTCACTCTGGGTCGCATATCATTTCACAGGAGTCCTCGGTTCGTACTCCTGACTGCCATGTGTGCCGAAGAGAAAAATCAAAACCCTATAGAGACATATTGCCAGGGGAACTCAGGGAAGTGGGAGGGAAGTGCTCTCTAGTAAGTCATGCAGAGGAACGTTTTCATTGCCACACTTTGTTTTATTTTATGGATTTATATAGCGCTTGAAGGGGTATCTCAGTGCTCACGGACCCACATAGGAAAGCTGTCACACAGGAGCGAGTCTAAAACAGAACTGTTTTCAAAGCCTTTCTAAACTGCAGATGGTCCGGGCACTGCCTCAATGAGATAGGTAGCTGGTTACAGTAGAGGGGAGCCAGATATGAAAAGGCCTTTCCCCCCTGTCCTTAACTCCTTGACCTTAGGTATCTTGAGAAGGGATTTCGAACCGGAGCGGAGATTCCTACGGGGAATGTAACGGTTACGTTTTTCTGCTAGGTAAATAGGTCCGTTACCCCACACTGCTTTGTGGGCAATGCAGCAAACCTTAAACTTTAATCATTTGTGTACAGGCAGCCAGTGGAGCTGTTGGAGAAGCAGTGGTGTAGCTAGAGCTTCTGGCGCCCGGGGCTATCCCTCAGATTGGCGCCCATGGCATTTAGCGGGGGTACGTATTTGCTCTGAAATTTGTTTGCCAACCTACAGGATGTATACTTTACTCAATCAAACTTGACTCCCGGCCTTATCTGTGATGGTAATGGGCCAACCGCATTTCTACCACAGAACCTTTGGTTTATTTCCATTTCTTTCCTTTAATATATAACAAAATGGATTCAGATATCCTATGACCAATTTTTTGCTTTTATTCTACATGTCCTCTTTCAGGGAATAGCCTACGCTCATTTATACTCTCACTATGATGGTGTTACTCATTCTATGGGTTTCCCAAAAAATGATTGCTTTATTCTTACATCAGCTTTAATAATATTCGACTTTTCGGTGTAAAGGATTTGTTCCCACGTTCAACCAATGACCGGGACCATCATCAGGACAGAAGAAGTGAATTAGGACTCGTATATGAAGGAAGGTTTAATACTTTGTTATATGACTAAACGCCCATTAATATCTTGGCAATGGGGAAGCAGAACACTGTCCTCTTCAAACCATACAGAGTCAAGCAATGACAGGAGCAAACTGCTGCAGCTAAAGATACCAACCAAACCTATTCCCGATTTCGTTGCTGCTGAAACTAGAGGCACTTGGTCTGAGGTAGTTGGGAATGGAGCCCTGTGAAAAGAACTCTTTTGGGGTAATGTTCAGGGGCAGTTCTAAACCCCAAAATTAGGAGGTTCATCGCTCACCAAAGATCCTTTCCTCCCCTTATAACAACCGTTTTTAGCTCTTACCTCAGGCTTGGTCATGTGTAGAGTCCACAGTGGTGGCAGGGCCCCTACCGTAGGGGTTGTTCTGCTGCAAATCACCCAGTACTCCCATAGCTGCCAAGGTTTCAGATTGCTAAGTGTGACATTTTCAGAATTTCAGTGTAATTATGAGTGACATTTCAACTATTAGGGACACTATCTCCCGTCACCACTGACCAGAGTCACCCCACCGGCGAGTTAAGTGCGACTTAAACTATGTTGCGCGGCTCAGGGCTCCTGAAAAGTACTGTGCACTAGTAATGTACAATAAAGTAAGTTCTAATAAAATGTGCATCTGTCTACTGATGTGAACTCATCAGCTGAGCTGAAGCCATTCTGCCAGTCTCTACGGCTTGTATTTATAACCCTGCACCCTTTAAAAGGGGCCTACCCGTATCGAAAGATTACTTGAATGCACCGACACATAGAAAGTGTGGGGTGTGATCTGATCTCTGATAACCAAAGTTTAGTAAAATGTGGAACATGGGTCTAGGGCTAGGCGGTCAGGGTTTTTTTTAGCCAGTTCCAAACACTACAAAGGCTGTGATGTTGACTTTTGTTCAGTGCAGTTTTTATAGTTGTGCACTAGTGGTGTCATTCTTTTGAACCATAAACACACTATAGTACCACCAGAATTTTCAGGGCCATTGCTCTCTACCTGTCAAAGTTGTGAGTCCCCTGACAATGAAATCGCAGGCCAAATCAAAATTAAGATTAAAATGTTTCTGCCAGCGCAATGAACTTTTAGGACCTTGAAATAGTTTTAGTGGAGCCAGCTAGGCCCTCAAATGAAGGTCATGTGATTGCAGACCCACACAAACAAACGGGTGCAGGGTATCGCGGTTCACTCAGAGCACCGAGACAGCTTCACTCTGTTCACAAAAGTACCTGCATTCCTCGTTGTAAGAAATTGCACTGTGTAGTTGAATTGACTGCCAGCCCCTGTCACCGTCGCTGCTACGACTCTTAACGCTGCAGCTGCATGATTCTTTCTCGCTCAACCCATAGCAAACACAGTCTCAGGTGTGGTCGTAGGGGGGTCAGGTCCGGTTATGGATACCGCGTGCCAGCAGCTCTCTGCCATATTGCCGGAGCAGAAGTGTGTGCCACTGCAGGTAAGCAAAAGGCAACGGGGGTCCAGTCTGTGATGTCGCAGGATACTGTGGCGTGGCGAGAGCTGGTTACCATTCCCCTTCAGCACTTACACCAGTGCAGACTATAAAAACATTAGGAGTGCTGCCCCGACCCCGCTCCTATCTCAGGAGGCAGTAGTAAATTAAAGAGTGCCTGGCTCGGCTCACAATGTAGTCACTACTGACGTTCTAGCCACGTGGTTTCGGGTGCCTAAGGCACAGATCACACCACGGCAGGCCTGTCACGGAGAGCCATCCAATGCTGCTCTGCTGAGTGACGCTGATGACCAGTGTGAACTTCTGTTACAGGGCACAGGCAGGCAGGTGATCATGACCGCGCCACAGCTGCTGCTAATTTATAACACTAATACCATAGCCAACGAAAAAGCCAGTAAATTATACAGATTATACAGGCACCAGAGCCTGATGTAGTGTTTCGTCACATCCTGAAGCTCTAGATTTCCAATCATCCTCTCCATTTTCGGCTACATTGCATAATGAGGTGTGTTACTGAAGACTACAGGGTTCAGTTTCCTGCATAGTGGCACACCTCTGCACTTTCCGAGTGTCACATGACATGCAGGGGTTTTAAAGCCTCCCTTCTTCACCTGTCTCAGCCACCTTGCTGCTGTGTCCTGCAGTCCGCCACTGCAGAGCCCCAAGTGAGACACCAAACAAAGCACTCTCCCTTGACTGCCTACTGACAGCCTTACAGCCACAGACAAAAGCAGCACATAGAGGCCTGGCATCAAAGCACTGCTGCTTTGAAAAACATGACCTCTCTATATTTTATTTTTATTCAGCGCGTCTAATGAGCACAGGGAATAAGTAACCCAGCAACACCTACAAAAGGATTTATCAAAGCCCATTATGTTTTAAAGTTACAGGTTCAAATACGCTAAAAAAAATAAACAAAATTGCCATTTTGTGGTCAGGAGAAACTGTCAATCTACTAGTAAAGTGAGTTTTGGAAGGATGCGAATATATTCTGACATGCCATTGCCAAGGTGCTGCAAAACATTTTGGGGTAGGGATTTTGGGAAGTATCCTGGCTGGCACTTTGAGCCACTAGGCTATGTGGACAGTGGAGGGCTTTGAATTTGATCCTTGCATTCCCTGGCAGCCGATGCGGAGCTTTCAGGGCTGGGTGGTGGTGGTGGTGGTAAGTTCAACACGCACAAAAGGGTTATTCATTAGCAAACCGAGGAACCGGGGGCATGCGTGACCCTCGCCCTACCGCCAGTACCATCTCTGCAGTTCGGGTTGGCTGCTCCTTCCAAAGGAATTGAAGTTGTTAATTTGCGAACACCGCCGAGTTCCACAAACCTGCACGAAATATAGCTGTATTTCTTTTTCCCTTTTACTTACAAAGAGGTCATGTTGTAGTAAAATTGTTTGGGGTGATCTAGAAGTCCCACTTCACATTTTACATCCCATGGTTGTTTCCTCATGACGTGGAGACACAACCTCGCAAATAACCACGTTTGTGCGCTACTGTAAATGTATCTCGGCCACGGCGCCTAGGTTTAGTCTTGGACTTACACAACCTGCGCTGGATTTATGAACGGCGGGAAGAAATGCTCCTAAGAAGAATTAGTTTTGATTATTTTGAAAAGTTTTCACCTGCAGATAATTCAATAGAAAAGCATCGATTACCATAGGAAATTAACTTTTAGAAGCCCCTGTGACTCGTGCTTAAAACTGCAAAACCACTGAATGCATTGACAGCAATACACAAATGTTCTTGTCTCCGCGTCAAGTCTGGTGTAATCACAGCAGTAGTGCGGGTTGACAGAAGTGTGTATGTGTGTATATATATACACATCTCAGAGTGTTAGTTTATATCTCATAGGAGCATAAGGGATGATGTACATTCCTCCATAATTTACGAAAGTGACGTCAGGCCTGTGAATGCATTTAACCCATCGGGCCCTGGTTGGCTTTGCTTCCCTCAGCCTGCCAGCATGGAAGCATGGCAGTATATTTAGAGACACACGAGGCGTCCGTCTCTAAATATAATGCCATGCTTCCATGCTGGCAGACTGAGGGAAGCAAAGCCGACGAGGGCCCGATGGGTTAAATGCATTCACAGGGTTCCTTCGCCCTTCTTCCTGTCCAGCATTCAAACTGGGGACAGTAAACAAACAACAGTCAATGCACACTGTGGTCTAAGTAGGTTGCTACAGACTCGAAATAGCCGATAAATTAAACAGACTTCAGGGAGCACGGTCACGCACACTTACTTTGCGAGGCTAATTTGCAGCAATTCGGTTCCGCCCCGGGCCGCCTCGTGGCCGCAACAACTCCTGCTGCAACTCAAGTGCGCCGCGGCCTGCGCAGTCTTTTCAGTCTCCCCAGACTCCATTCCACTCCCAAGAGCCGTAGAGGTGGTGCGCGTCTTGCTGCATTTGCAGCGTGGCGTAGGGGCTGGCCGAAAACGATGCCCAGGGCCGTCATTGGTAGCGCTTACGCGCGCTACAAGATTGACGGCCCTGGGACCCACTGGGACACTGACACTACCGTCCCGCCACGGGCCACCAGTGCAGTGAGGCCGCCGCCCCAAAAATAGTGCCGCCTGGGGCGGACCGCCCCCCCTAGCTACGCCAGTGTGGTGAAGGGGGAGCTAAGCTGTTCTGTAAGGGGCATTCAGTGGTAAACGAGCCGCCGTATTCTGCACTACCTGTAGGCGGTCCAGAGAGGACTCGTTAGCTGCAATCAACAAGGTGTTACAGTAGTCCAATCTGCTCAACACTAAAGTCTGAATGAGAGTCTTCTGTGTGGAATCCGGAAGGAAAGGGAAGCAGCAGGCTGAGCACATGGAAGCATGAGCCAACCGTGTGGGTCACATGCTCCTTCATGGTCAAGGCCTGCTCAACGCGAAACCCTAGATTTTTTCACTACTGTCATTGGTGCTGGAGCAATCCCCAGCTCTCTCGGCCACCACTCTGGTGTCCACAGCAGTGGAGCCTCTCCAAAAAGCACAATCTCAGTCTTTCCGGCATTTAGTTGTAAAAAGTTGTTAGGCATCCATTCAGAGATTGCCAACATGCCGGAAGAGAAGGTGGCTTGAGCTGCCTGGAAAGATTTATTGAAAGAGAAGGTAAGCAGAGTGTCATCTGAATATAATATCGGGGTGAACCCTTAGTTTCTTAGAAGTGCGGCCAAGGGAGCGATATAGATGTTAAACAAGGTGGGGCTTGGGTGACAGTATGCAGACTAATAGCGGGTGTAACTTCGGTGGGCCATACAGGCACCTTGGAATATTGCATCCTGGGATTAGGGCCGCGGGGTAAGAAGGGTAACCCTGCCTCCCGTTTTGCTAACCTTGCGCTACTGCTGGCTAAAAGAGCCATAACCGCGCGGTGGAAGGCTACTAGGGCCCCGTCCCTACAGGACTGGCATGCAGAAATGGTGAAGTGGGGAGGGGCTGAACTGCATAGAGAGGAGTTTAGGGGACTCAGGAAAACACCTATCTCGTTGAGCTGGAATGCAATGCTGGAGGACTTTGTTGCTATAGATATATTCTCCTGTTAGAGTGTATTGTGGTGGTTGGTTTGAGGGACTGGACCACGATTGTATGCCACGGGGGCTCCTCACATTATCCATGGGTAGTCACCCTGTATGATTCACAAGACGGCGCAATGTGACTAAGTCAGCCGTGGGACTGGACTGCGCATGTGTCCAATAGCGGGAGTGTGTACAGGCTACTAGTGCTACTAGTGCCGGACATGCGGGGAGGGGAGGGCGGGGGGGTTACAGTTTTTTCTTTATATTTTGTTTGGGTTATCGGCATTGTAATGTGCGTTGATAGCTTCGAGTACTCAGGGTAGGCTGTAGTTGGGCACGGGATGAGGGACCGAAAGCTGGCAGCACTCGCATTGGTTAGCAACAGGAGATTTACTTACTAAGGTTAAAATTGCTCACATGATGCTTCGACACCGTAACTGTGTATTCTACTATGCTGTCTGAGACTGTATGACATTATGCCACGTATGCTTATGATATTGTATCATGTTTCGTTGTTTATTTGATTGGTTGTGTAAAATCAATAAAAAACAGATATAAAAAAAAAAAAAAAAAAAAAAAAACAAGGTGGGGCTTAGGCAAGAGTCTGGGGCACTCCCTTGGTCAGTTCTTTAGGTTTAGAGCGTAACGGCCCCAGATTAACTCTCTAGGTGCAATTCGTGAGGAAACTAGTCATCCACTGCAGTGCCACTCCACCAATACCAGATTTCTCCAGTCTCCTGAGCAAAATCTGTTGGTTGACCGTATCGAATGCGGCGGAAAGATCGAATAACACCAGGAGAGTGGACTGGCCGCTATCTAGTGCTAGCCTGATGTTATCTGTGACAGCCACCAGGGCTGTTTCGGTACTGTGTTTCAGCCGTAAGCCTGATTGCGATGTGTCAAGGCAGCCTGCCGATTCGATATGGTCCGACAAGTGTTTACTAATGTGCTTTTCCAGCAGTTTGCTCATGAGAGGTAAAAGGAAGATTGGACATAAATTAGAAAGATCTTCCATAGAGGCTTTGGTATTTTTGCGGATCGGAATGATCTGTGCCACCTTCCATGCTAATGGCAGCTGGCCTTCCTTCAGTGATAAATTAAGTAGAGAGCGAATTGGAGCTGACAGTTGTTTAACAAGAGTGGAAGAGATTCTGCCAGGTATAACATTAAGCGATGAACCTGATTTCACATTGCACATTAAGGTTTCCACCTCCTCCTGAGTCAGAGGAGGGAAGCTCATCAATGGATTTACCTTCGAGCAAGGTGAGGGTTCTGTAGTCGCGGCAACCATCTGCAAACTGCCAGCAGAGGTGATCTTATTATAGATAGTATACATTTTCTGTATAAAATAGTCAGCTATTTTATCACAGAGGGTTTGAGACGAGGCTTCCTCTAGATCGCAGGCTTTAGGATTTGTAAAAGCTTTCAGAATCTGGAACAAAGCTTTAGGTGTGTTCTCTGCCTGGCTTAGCTGTTGGGCAATATAGGATTTCCGAGCCAGCTTTATGTTTTTGTGATGCTGGGTAAGGGCTGTCCTATATTTCTCTTTATCATCAATAAGATGGGTCCGTCGCCATCGCCTTTCCAGATTTTTGCAATGACTTTTTTCGTTATAAAGCTCAAGTGTAAACCAGGCCGCCTAGGCTTGCCTGGATTTACTAGATCAAATTCTTAGTGGGGCGATCTGATCAATGGCGGCTTTAGCCACCTCATTAAAATGAGCTAGGCCCTCCTCAACATTCCTGGGTTCAGTATCCCATGGTGATGTGAAAGCCACTGAGAAGGAGTCGGGGGTAATTTTATGCCATTGCCTATAGAGGAGCTGGTAGTCTGGGCTAGGTGACTCCTGTCCTTTGAGTGCCTGCACTTGGAAGACAATGAGTGCATGGTCCGACCAACTAAGTGGCCGTGGGGCTTTACATGAGAGGTGAGGTGAGTTGGAGAAGATAATGTCTAGAGTATGTCCAGCTTTATGGGTTGGACCATCATTAATTTTAGTTAGGTCCAGTGTGGCTAGGTCAGCCAGGAAAGACGCCATCTCAGCCTTGTCCTGACACTCACTATGCATGTTGAGATCTCCCAGCAACATGAAGTTATTGGAGGAGATCACATGAGGTGCAATCAGTTCCATCAGCTAAAGCGAAAATTCAGCAATAGGACCCGGGGGCCGGTATACTAATGCGCCTTTCCAGCTGTACTGTGGAAGTAGATCCATCCGGAATATCAGGATTTCGATCTTATCATTACTACGTTGCTACAGTATAGCGATTTTCGCTCTATCATTATAGATTATGGCTTTCCCACCGCCCACTTTAGTCTGCCTATCTAGTCTTTGAATCCTGTAACCCTCCGGAATTGCTATGGTAATTGAAGGGGTGGAACCCGGTTTTAGCCATGTCTCAGTTAAAAAAACCTAGATCTGGTTTCTCTGAGTTGAGTAAATCCCATATCTCGATCGCGTGTTTTGGGAGCGATCTAACGTTGCCCAGGAAACCCTTCCAGCTTTGGCCTGTCAATGACTGGCACTAAGCTTGTGCCAGTCATTGACAGGCCAAAGAATGGAGTTAAGAATGACAGCGGTGGCTGGCAACCCCCAAGAGTGGTAGGGCAGGTAAATGGGTGGTGGGTGGGTGCAATCACTTGCGGTCAATCAATCAATGAGCATTTGTATAGCACAGCACTGTCCCCCAGGGGTGTCTGAGCGCTGTGGATGCAACGTCTCTGCCGAGGAGTCAGGACAGAAACGAGGAGAAAGAGGAAAAATAAAGGCCAGAAACCAGTAGAAAGAGGAAAAATGAAGGTCAGAAAGAGGAAAGATGAAGGTCAGAAAAGAGCAAAAGAAAAAATAAAGGTCAAAAACGAGCAGAAAGAGGACAAATAACATGCTGAAACTAGCAGAAAGAGGCAAAATAAAGTTCAGAAACTAGCAGAAAGAGGAAAAATAATGGACAGAAAGAAGTAAAATAAGAGCAGAAACGAGAAGAAAGAGGCAAAATAAAGGTCAGAAACTAGAAGAAAGAGGCAAAATAAAGGTCAGAAACGAGCAGAAAGAGGCAAAATAACTGGCAGAACCAACAGAGAGAGTACTAAGCCACCCTGCTGGCTCGCCTCCTCCGGTCATCTGCTTCAGTCTCTCAGCGCTTTAAACTGTTGAATTCTCCGCACCAATTCAGACACGGCTCTCATGCTGCTGATAATGCTCAGCAGCATGAGAGCAGCGCCAGCATTGGTTGGAACTGGCTGCCTTGACGCTCCTACAGGCACTGTGTGCCTGCTCTCCACCCAGCTTTCTGAGACAGCTGGGTGGAGAGGTTTACACTGCGCATGTCAGGCTGGACGGTGCAAGACAGTCGGCCAAAGTGACATGCCCAGTGTAAACTACTGGAGTGAGCACCACTCCGCTGCTGCCAGTCAACAGGAAAGGCCCCGCCCCCAAACACCGTCTCGAGCTGGGGAAAGGGAAAAATAAAATGGCAATAAATTCAATTTATTACTATTTTATTTGTCACCTATGCGGTGCTGATAGCAGGGGGGTGACACTCCTCTGCCCTAAAGAAGGGGCCGCTGCTGCTCGTGACACATTGTTTTGTGTATATCTGATGAAACGTTATTCGGGTTAGGATGAATGGAAAAGGTTGAACACAAGATCAAGACTTGAATAAATCAACATCAAAGCATTATCAGAAACTCAAATACTAAAAGAGGAGAATCAACACATGTCATTGAAAAAGAACATAGCATATCTCAAATTTTGGAGGTTGGCCCGAATGTGTTGCACAAACTGAACAGAACAGCTAGGTTAATATAAAGACTGGATTAGTAGGCTGAATACCATGAGCCCTAAAGGGATGAGTAATAAAATTCACCTAATATGTTTTGTGTGATACCAAGTCATTGGGTAGTGATATGTACTAAATTGAACACAAAATGCTCAAAAAGGAACCTGTTCCCACATGTATAGGTGTATGTTTTTGATATAAACCATCCAACTATACATAAAAGAGAACATATGAACAATGAACATATTATCGATTGAATGTCATTATCTCTTGCATTTTTCATTGTAATTAACGCTATCTGTTTTGGTTTTTATTCTCACGAGGTCAAGCATTTGCATGTGAGAATTCTATAATTTGTGTGAAGAAAAAGTATAGCTAGGTACATAATGTAGGCACAATATAGGTAAGCAGGTTTCTTGTTGAAATATTGGTGGTTATAAAATATATTCTTCAACGAAGAGAAGCTCTAATAGAACATGTAGGCTGGGATAATAGTATCTAGACACGCCACGTCAACATGGAGGATATGTATGAAGGCAGTTGTGAGGACTCCACCACCAGATCGATCGTATGGCACACTAAGGTCAGTATGCCAAAAAGATCACCGGGTGTCTTCTTGGCTGGCTGTCGCAGATGATCCAACACCAGAGATATAACGAACAGCTCAGCGGATACCCGGGTCTATCACCCGGCAAGTAGCATGTCTTAAAAGCGACAAAGTGGTAAGCTTACCCTGAGAATAGCATTGAGGAGGCACTTGCACCACAACAGCACAGCTGTGCACATTGATAGTCGCGGTCTGTTTTTCACTGTTGTTCTTTAGTTAGAATTCCATAAAATCTTGGTACAACTTTTACCTCTAGCAACAACTAAGAGAAACCTTGTCATCAGATATATCTAAAAAAGTGGACGACACAGGTGAGGGGATCACCGTTTTCCAGTGAAAGTGGTGTGAATCTCTGATAATAGGATAGTCCTAATCTGAAGTTTCAGGCACATTTTTTGAGTTTATACTTTTATATTATTTCCTTATAAAGCTCTCACATATGAAGACATAATATAGTGGCCACTGGGAGACAAAGTACTTTTAATCTGGTGAAACTCTACCAATCATAATACAGATGCAAAGTATCTTCTTTAGTAAACAAAGGTAATTGTTTTTTTGTGTAGATTTGAATTTAAGTGTTTTTTCTTACCAAAGAGCAATCAGCTTTAAATGCATTAGAGTTTTTTCGTAAAGCTGGAAGTGCTATAAGAACAACGACTAAACCGGACCGCAGGAAATCATGTAAATAAATAATCTATAAATAAATGAAGGATCTACATTGGAATTAACAAGTTTATAATATAATATTCAGGAGAACTATCACGTTTCTCCCAACCCCCAGGCACCTTGCTAGAATATCTGGACCCCGTTAGGACAGCAGTTGCAGGTCTTCATCTATTAGCAAACACTTCCTTTTCTTCTATTTTATATGCCAATTTCCTAATCCCAGATGAAAGCGTTGACTGTCACCAGCAACCTTAAAACAATGTGCAGTGTCCCAAAGACAAGCAGCACAGGACGTCTCAAGCCACTCTGCGTAGACATATATAAATTTCACAACTCCACGTCTTCATGCTAGGCTCAGAACTCTGGCCAAAGTAAACAGCTTACCTTTGTTAAACTCGTGAGTTTAACAACTTGTGTGTCCATGATAGCTTTACAACGCTATAACTTCACTGGAGAGCGCACGCTGCTCTCTAATTATACACCGATTCACATCAAAGTGGCTCTTTGCATGCAGCACTTCAATGAAAGGACTATGCAACTGCACCATGGATAGATTCACTAGTTAGTGCTTCATTTGTATTAAAAGAAAAAGTGCCAGGGCTCTCGTCAGGTGGCTACTGCAGCTTGCACCACACATTGCCCCAACTGTGCTGCCAATAAAGACAACAACACAACTACTAACTATCACACGCGTACAAGTGTGACAATTTGGACTATTCTAGGCCCCCAAAGTAATAAGAATTGGTCCGGTGGCAGGTAATAGTCATTTTTAATGTATATTGAATTAATAATAGACTGTTGTGGTCTTCTCTAAATTAACCAGACAGCGCCACCTTGTGGCAGACTGTCACAATTACCGGTGTTGACAATTAAGTTCCAGTGCTGAGCACCGGAAACCACCGGCTCAAATTAAGCACTGTCACTAGTGCAGAAGAGATCTCCGATCAGTTGCCTCCCGGACCGGCCTGCTCTGCACTGGTACTTGAGCTTCTTCTTAAAGACACCGAAATAAGCAGCATTCAAACAACTAAATTAAACAGAGGCTCCATGCCTCTTTTCGGAGAGAAGAATGTCCACTTTTGACTTTTCCCTTTGGTAACCTTTTGCCAGTGCAGTTCCAAGAGGTTGTCCCTCCTCGGACATGCTATAATGACCAGCTCATCTTCACCCACATTTTGTCTATCACTAGACAAGCGCCCACTGTCCCACCTTCGCATGTGTCCCAGACATCCTGTAGGTTCTACAGTAATGACCTACTCAGCCTTCTGTGTATCAACCAGAAACCCTACACTTGTCTCTCAAAGTTTTGTGTGAAATTATAAGTAGGAAGGGTATGCCCAGATATGGGTCCCTTGCTCACAGTGCCATTAGAACCAAGTTATACCTGACTGAAGAGTTCCAACTAAGGCAAAACCTTTCTTGGGTTGCTTGTGTTCGGCCTCGCAGTTCGGGCTGGACTGTTCCTATTGGAGCAGGGTCAAGACTGATTGCCATTTGGCTAGGTTCAAACTGAGGTGGGATGGTGGTCAAAATAAGAATGTGGTGGAATGCTACCCCAAGCGATTGTCAGTGGTTTTTACAAATTACTAGCATTCCTCCTATCATCTTTTGAGTGTTTACTGAATAATAATGTGTTAAATAACAAGAAAACAATTCTAGTATATGTACCTGCCAAGACGTCTAATTTCATGTTTGAGGCATTCAGCGGGTGCTGGCTTTTTGAACCAACACACTGCTCTATCCTAATATTTGTAGTTTTGCTTTTAACAATGTAAGGACGTGCTAACCAAACCCTGCATGGAAAGTGCATGGGATAAAAATCCCAGCATGTAAACCTAGAACTGGCCAAAAGCCTCATGCATGACTAGCGGATACTATGACAAATAATTTGTTGCACGGAAGAAGAAAACAGAAGGCTAAGGCATACAGAAGCAGTACAAAGCCATGTGCATTTGTGTTCAGTGTATTCTACACCTATGTGGGGCACTGAAGCCCTTGCCAATATGTATAACATGCTACTCTCCATGCAGGTTGTGTGGTATCAAGGTGTTGTCTTTGATTTGAGTCCAAATGTGATAAGTGTTTCCATGTCGTGCGTGATAACCAGTGTGCTTCTCATGTTATGTGACGCAGGACTCAGCAGTGTAGGGGGTGATGTGTGAAAGACAGGCATGCAGTTTATTAGTAGTGGCCCGTCCTTAATCGCAGAGGGTCCCTGCCCCCTCCACTTTTTTGCAAACATGAAATATGTCTGTCAAGCTGAGCAACGTCAGCCTGACAAAGACTTTTCATGTTCAGGTTGGGCAGCCAGGGCCATGCATATGCGCTAAATGAGCAGGCGTTTGGCTGCCTGAGCGTAACTTTGCCAGGCTGAAGATTGTACAGCCCAGTGGGCATGACCTACTCAAACCAGCAAAGCACTTGGAGGTCCTCCCATCAGGTTGAGGTGGCGCATCACAGATCTAGGCCCTTCAATTTTAAGCCCTGAAGTTCATTCGACAGACTGTACACCATTAACCGCTCTTCAGAGAGTGGGGTGGGGTGAGCGGTCTCACAGACCTCATCCCACTCTGTACGGGACTGCCACCTCCTCTCATTGGTCAGCCAATTACAGAAGGCAGCAGTCCCATTCCTCCAGGAACCACTGAGGCTTCTCCACCCCAAGATCACCGCTGTGGCCCGGTAAGTGTTTTTTTTTTTTTAAATGTTTGGTGCATGCGCCTGTGTATCTATACATATATGCGTATTTGTGCATGCATGTATGCTGTGAGTGGGTTTGTGTATGTGCTTGTGAATTGGTGTGTGCGCTTGTAAACTGATGGGCTTGAGTGAGTGTGCCTGTAGATGGGTTAGCATGAGTATATGTACGCTGGTGTAGGCCCGTTCGTGCCTCCCTGTTCGAATTAGCGTCATGATGCAGCTGTCACCAGCATGACAGCAGCATCCTGATTGGTATGAGCGGCCAAACCATCATGCACACCCAGAGTGCGCACACCACTCCTCCCTCTGCTCTTGCCAGCCCAGCACCGCCCTCACCTGGCTCCGAGTCCGCACTGAAAAATAAAATGATAATCAATCAATCAATCAATCAATCAATCATAGTATTTATAAAGCGCACTACATAACCGTGAGGGTCTCAAGGTGCTGTGGGGGGGGGGGGGGGACGCTGCTACTGTTCGAAGAGCCAGGTCTTGAGAAGTCTCCTGAAGGTTAGGAGGTCTCCAGTCTGCCGCAGGTGGATGGGGATGGTGTTCCATGTCTTGGTGGCGAGGTGGGAGGATGAGCTGCCGCTGGCGGTCACTCTTCGGATGCGGGGGACGGTGGCGAGGGCGCGGTCTGTGGAGCGGAGCTGGCGGGTGGGGGTGTAGAGGCTGAGTCGGCTGTTGAGGTACGCTGGTCCGGTGTTGTGGAGTGCCTTGTGTGCATGGGAGAGGAGTTTGAAGGTTATCCTCTTGTTGATGGAGAGCCAGTGCAGGTCTCTCAGGTGGGGTGTGATGTGGCTGCAGTGGGGGATGTCGAGGATCAGGCGGGCGGAGGCGTTCTGGATGCGTTGGAGCCGTTTCAGGAGTTTGGCCGGGGCTCCTGCGTAGAGTGCGTTGCCGTAGTCCAGTCTACTGCTGACGAGGGCCCGGGTGACCGTCCTTCTCGTTCCGGTGGGGATCCACTAACGTCATGTTATTATCTTTTTCTGTTTTTTGCGCTGCTCAACGAGCAGTGGGGTGACGCTCCTCCACAGTGAAAAATAATGGTATATTTTCTTGAGCAACAGCAGGCTGAAATGCGATGGGAAACAATATATTCTCGACAGCCAATTATCGTTGGCTAATTGCCTCAGCTTTCTCCTCACATTGGCACTTTACCAACGAGAGTGTGAGAATTCGATCACTCCCACAACCCTAGAATGCGTTAATTAGGTTAAAATACAGAACACAAAATGCACCGAAGACATAAAAGCAACTGCTATTTACATGACAACAACTATTTTTTGGGCATGGACGCCCCCTCGGCAAGTGTTCAGGCTGAGCATTGCAAAGTATGCGTGGTATGCGGCGTCAGCGTGCTGTGAACGTGACCGACACAGAAAGCAAGTGCTGGCGGTAACGCGAAGCCGCTGTGTAGAGAGAGAAAGGAGGCCCAAAGTCTAACACATAAACTCTCACAGCTGACGCATTAACAAATTAGCAAGGGCAACAAGTTAACAAAAAGCAAACATTCCTATCACACCAAAGATTTACAGTTCTACGGGACACTTCTGACACACGATCTTCTGTGTGTTTTTACTGAGGAATTCTTTGGCGGAGTCTCGCGCACAAGGTGCAAACACAGGAATGGCAGGCGAAAGGGCGACAACGTGAAAGGCAGCAACAGCACACACGTACAGCACGCCGATAAAATAGCACGAACATACAATCTAAAAACAAACAAAGACAGTTCAGAAACAGCCAAACAAGGGAAATACCAAACCCCCAGGCTTTGCGTGAGCTGCTAGGGACTTTAGCTGTGGGAAACTGTAATCACTGTATGCCTGTATCTCTGTTTATCAGATATACCATGTGTTCTAGACTAGACATGTCCATATCTTACCAATTTTGTATGTTATTCTTTTGAAATTTCTGCTTATATCAATTTTTTGTTAAATATATGCAACGTCCTATATGCAATCTTTTTTTTATGAACGTTGTATGAACGTACATCATGCCACACTTATCTATAGGATATCAAAAGTGGGTATTCCTAGGCAAACGTCCAGATGAGCTCTGCCTTCGAAACTGTCAGCAGGTCAGCACATTTATTATTATCCTGTGGGCCTGCCCCCGATACAGCACTATTGGACAGAACTCACCCGACGGATGGCGAGGGCCATTGGTAAACCAATCACCCCCTCTCCGAAGCTATGCCTGCTAAATGTGTGGGACGATACGGACCTGACCCAAACGGAGCAGGAGTGGGTGGCGTTGGGGTGGGCCATAGCTAAAAGGAACATCGCCCAGAAGTGGGGGGTGGCGCCTTGCCATTGCGATGCGCATGGGCCAAGGACATGGACCTAGCTATGGTGGCAGAAAAAACGGTCTATAAGGGTCGAGGCTGTCCCAAGAAATGGGACTCCAAATGGGGCCGATGGAATAAATACCGAGGGGACATTTGTATTTCTCCCACAGTAGAACTTCGAAGAGAGAGACAGGCCATACTGGATGAACTGGGAGACAGGGCAGTGGTCTGATTCCGTGGGGAGGCCCAGCGTGGACAGTGTGAGGTCGAGCCCGCAGGCCTTAACATGTACTGGGATCCACATTTATGACTTCTCGCATTGTGCATGGTTTCTGTGCCTATACCTTTGCTGTATTGCTCGGCGTCTCCAATGCCCAAAATGTTTATTTCGCCTGTATATGGTGTCCATTGAGTGTCATGACTGCTGTAATGTTATGGAATTGATTTCAATAAAAAATGTTATTTCCCCCCCAAAAAAGTGGGTATTCATGGCTGTGCACTGAAATGGCTTTATTCCTTTCTGGAGAACAAAACATTCCAGGTGTTAGACCGGTCCTGCTACTCTGACAGTCTCCCTCTTAGTTGTGGGTTGCCGCAGGGGTCTTCCCCACCCTTTTAAATCTATATATGTACCCCTGAACCGAACCTGTGCATTCTTACGGGTCGTCATGGGTTTCTCATGCCGATAACACCCAGCTGGGCATCTCAATCTCAGCTCTAGTCCCCTCAGTCTGGTACCCTGCCATCAGGAAGAAGCCAGATGGATGGCTAACTGTATACAACTTCATTAACCTCTTCAGTGCCCATGACGAGATAGTCTCGTCATGGAGCACGGTTGCGCTGTGCCCATGACGAGACTATCTTGTCATGAACCCCACCCACTAGTGCAACGCCCGGCACAGGAGGGGGAAAGGGCGTGGCACTGAAGGGGTTAAGAAAGTCCTAGCCCCTGTACTGGACAGCCTGGAAAGGCTCCCTAGCCCCAAATGTGTGATGAAAAGTCTTTGAATGTGGCTAGATTCTAGACTTACACTGGAGCACCAAGCTACAACACGTGCTGCTGATTGCTTAGCTAGAAGACTTATTGTCCCGGCTCTTATTATTTCACACTTGGATTATGACAATGCCCTATACCTCTGGTCCCCCCAATACGTGATCCAAAAGGTTGCAGGTCACTCAGAATGCTGCCACACAGCTTCTTATGAATCACCCAAGACATCAATCTGCAAAAAAGGCCCTGAAAGATCTTCACTGGCTTCCAATGGAGCAGCGAGTGCAATTTGAGGCCTTATGCATTTTGCACGGATCACTCCATAGGAGAGGTCCCTTTCTGTTAAGATCGCTAGCTACCCCATACATTCCTGGAATGTCACTTAAATTATCTTTAGCTAACCTGATACAGGTTTCCAAGACCATTAGATCTTGTTGGTGAGGACCTTAATTGTCTTATCTGTTCCCAAACCATGGAATACTCTCCCTGTTAAACTACACCATTTGACCAATACATTTTCTTTTCACAAGGCCTTCAAAACCTGGCTTTACAATAACAAATTCTCTTTCAGTGGTGAGCAGGCCATAATGACAATTGCTCTAGCGCTGGCAGGCCTTAGGGTAGCTATGCACTTTATAAGATTCATAGAATAGAAAAGAATGATGGAGGGAGGATGGCACACTGGCAGTGAGCTCCCCTCAACCGCCAGAAGAAGATTTCCAAAAAAGTGCAGAACTATTGAAATAACAAGATTGAGAAGGGGAGTCTACTGAGCGTTAATGGAATAAGCGATTTATGAAGGGAAATCATGTGATGTAACAAGGTTCTGTGTGGACTCTAGCAGTGAGGAGAACAGAAGCAGCCATCTTAGGCCTGGTCAGATGAGATGGAGAGGTGACGAGTCAAGGCTTGTGTGAGCCAGAAGGCCACCACTGGTCAATCATCCTAGGTGGGGTAACATGACCTCTTGATCAAAAGAGCAAAACCTAGCAGGCCATAAAGGGACTTATGATCTTGATAGGAGTGAGCAGGTCAGGGCCCCACACCAGACTATTTTAGAACTCCACAAGGGGTCTTTAGGTCAATGATGGCAGCTAAAAATGACCTTACCTCCCATTGACCAAGGATAATCTTTTATAATGCCTCTCAGACTTTTTCAAGTTAAATTGACCAAAAACTTTAAATCTCAACTTCATGTGGACAAATCTGAATGGATAACAGTCAGAACAGAACCGTGAAAAGGTATACAGGCTAAAGGCGAACGTGTTAACACATGGATCTTCAACCTATTTAATATTATTTGTGTTCTAATAGTGACCACATCATATAAGATCACATGAGTGGTCATCAAATTATTAGCAGTGACCACCTCAGTGCATCAAACAGGGTTACCACAAGAAATGTAAAAAAGCCTTCGTCAATTTGGAATGCCGCTACGTGGGTAATACCAAACCGCCACAGCTGCAATGCCCTTGGCCCAAAAGTAACAATAATAGTAATAAGCCTCCCCACATGATTATTCACTCAGAAATCAGCTTTAAATGTATTTTGGAAACTAAGTCATTTTTCTCCAAACATCAGCTCATGAGTTCTGAAAATACACAAATTTTTATCTTAAATATACAATTTTGGCATACATACATTACAACCAAGAAAAAGTTTCTTATTTAGTAGGCTAAGATGCACATAAGAGAGCTACTTACAGGTAGCTGGAGAGCTACCAGTAGCTCACGAGCTACCCGTTGGAGAAACCTGGGTTAACACAAATAAAGAAAATATTTTAACTTATGGCAATGCTTAGAAAACATGTAATCTACTGTGACCCAACTAAAGGGGAAACAGGGACAAGTTTGACAGTCTGGAAGATACCTCAAGGTGAGATAACATCAGGCTGAAAAATGTGAATTAATGCTCTCAAGGAGCCATCTTAGATGTCTTTTACACAGACCTCTTCACAAAACTACAAGCAGGGAAAGACATTCCCTTTGGGAATACTGAGGACTGACAGAATGGTGGCACTCTGGGAGTCACATGGAACTCGCCTAAGAGACATCCTAGTGAAGCTTCTTCATTAATGATAGACAACATTCTTCGAGAGGCAAGCAGTTCAGAGTCTGCTGCATGCTGAGACAGTGATTTCCAGTTGTTACAAGACCCCTCCCAAAGCCCTGGGCACTGTTATCAATCAGCAAGGAACTGAAGAAATGGCAGGTCCATTATAACCGGGAATTGCGATTTGCTCTCTGGTTTCTGTTGGACTCAAAATCTCATATAATCCAACTCTGGAGGAGGGACAGTAGGGTTCTGGAGATCTGCGAAGATGAATTGTCTGTATTTAACATCCAAAAATCAGGCTCTTCACAAGAAATTGGAGGAGGCAGTTGGGCGAGGGCTTGAGGGTCCAGGAGAAAGATGAACAAAGAATAACAGTGTATCCAATACTATGACTGAAAATCAGTGCTTGGAACTATGATCATTTTGGCATCAAAATATGCAAATTTTGCTTTAACTGTTAATGATTGTTCAAGAGCACTTGGCAGTTCCTATACCCATAAATATACCAAGGTAAGGCAATTATGGAATCTATTAATATTTATGGTTTAAATGTTTTTATTAATAAATCGCCTGCAACAAGTGAAGGTACATGCGTATGACGATCAACAAGCACAGCAATAATATACCCTAACAGAAATCCTGTGATAATGTCATCAGAGCTACGTATGCCTGGGCGAAGACAGACCTATACCAAACAACCAAAAGGGAGAATACTCCCAAAACCAGAAAAACAAAAGACCCCTCCCTTACCCTCATCCCTCCCCCTCCCCGTGCTCCACGTCCTTCCCCAAGCCAACCCGAACCCTTAGCGCTCCTATCAACCACCCTCCTCCTGGCCCCCTGTGATGCGAAGCAGCCGGAGATACCGGGGGCATGTGATTTCGGTAAACTCAGTGGCCAGGAGTGATAAAAAGGGCTGCCACAATTCACTATATCGGTCCCCCTCCCCAGCCAGAGTCAATGCCAGTTTTTCCATGCCCAGAACATACCACAAGCGATGCAACCAGCCGGTGAAGGTGGGGGTCCGGGAGGTGCGCCAGTGTGCAAGAATGTTTTGTATCGCGGACCCCAGAGCAATGGCCATCTGTCTGCCCCAACGAGATCGCAGCGGGTAAGTCAAAGGGTTGGGAAGACCCAACAAGACATAGGCCGGGAAGCGCGGAATTTCGGTCTGGAAGTGTTTATCCACTTCGTCTAGCACCTGGGTCCAGTATGCATGAATGTGTGTACAGTCCCAGAGTATGTGGACCAAGGTACCCATTTGGCCGCAGCCCCTCCAACATGTCCGCTCGCTGGAGCAGTCCATCTCATGCAGGCGTTCCGGGGTGTAGTACCAGTATGATACGATCTTCGTAAGTGTCTCCGTAAGCCCCATATGGTATGCAGAGTGTCTGGCCCTGTAGTAAATGCCCTCCCAGTCCTTATAACTCAAGGTTCTACCCAGTTCCCGTTCCCACCGTTCCCTGCTGGGATTGTGTAAGTGCTTGTATTTGAGCTGCGGCTGCTTATAGAGATCAGAGATAAGATTCTTATCTGATGTGTGTGTGATGAGCCAGCGCTCTTACGTGGAGAGGCGTCTATTGGCCTCTGAGCGGACTTGCGGTTGGAGCGCCCAGTGTCTCACCTGCAAATACCGTAGCCTCTCCGACTCTGGCAGCCCAAAGCCCTCCCTCATCTGACGGAACGAGTTCACCCCCTCCGCTCCATATATGTGATACAGAACCCGGCAACCCGCCGCCCTCCAGTTCGCGAAGGCAGAGTCGTCCAGCCCAGGAGTAAAGTCAGAGTTGCCAGTCAGCGGTGTGAGTGGGGACGGGAAAGTCGTGAGTTCGTGAGTGAGATTAGTGGCGTCCCATACTTCTAGAGGAACCCGTGTAATATAGGAGGCGTACAAATTGGGAGGCCTATGAGGCTTGCGCAGGAAGGGAATCCCTTGTAGGGGCCTCGCTGCCACCGCCTGGTCCTGAAACAGCCAGTGCTTCTCAGATTCCCATCTAATCCATTCCACTAAATATCGCAGCTGAGTTGCCTGAAAATAAAGCTTGAGTTCGGGAACCCCGAGGCCCCCGAACTCCAGTGCTAGAGACACCAAAGCTCGGCGCATTTGTGGTCTCCGGCTGTTCCAGACAAACCGGGCCAGGTCGGCCTGCATTTTCGGGATCCACCCAACAGGTGGCCAGAGAGGTACGGTGCGAAAAATATAAAGAATTTGTGGGAGAATGGTCATTTTGACCGCTGCATCCCTGCCCAGCCAGGAGAGGGGGTAGTGCCGCCACCTATCGAGTTCCTGTCGGACTTTGCCGCGAAGCAAGGAATAATTAGCGTGAACCACTTGAGGAAGGGAGGGAGCTAGCTGAATCCCAAGATACGGAATAGTGTCCGTCGCCCATCGAACGGGGAGTAGAGTCTGTAGCGACTCCCGAGTGGGACGCGACAACGACAGGTCCAGGGCCAGGGATTTCTCTGCATTGACCTTAAACCCGGCCGCTCGTGCGAAGGCATCCAGGTTCGACCAGCAGACCGGGAGTGTAGACGCCGGATCCGCTAGCGAGATTAACACATTGTCTGCGTAGAGGATAATCGTATGAACAAAGCCCCCGAACTTCATGCCCTTGACCCCTGGGTCCTGTCGCAGCCTTTGAGCTAGGGGCTTCATATAGAGGGCAAAGAGGAGGGGGACAGCGGACACCCCTGCCTCGTGCCCCGCTCAATGTGGAAGCGAGAAGAGGTGTGACCATTCACCCGAACCGTAGCTGTAGGGAACCAAGAGCAATTGAGGATGAACGTGCGGAAGCGCTCACCCAACCACGCCCTCTCCAGCACCTGCTCCAGGAAGGGCCAGTGTACCCGGTCAAACGCCTTTTCGGCGTCAATGGCCAGCATCATAAATTCCCCCGGAACCCGTGTAGCCTTCTCAATAAGATGCAATATCCGTTTCGTATTATCCGACGTTTGGCGCTCAGGGATGAAGCCCGCCTGATCAGGATCAATGAGGCAGGGCATATGGGGGCCTAGACGTGCCGCCAGTATTCCCGTGTATAGTTTAAAATCTACGTTGAGAATAGAGATTGGGCGGTAGGCCCCACAGCGTGAACTGTCTTTCCCAGGTTTGGGGATGACTGCTAAGGAGGCTACCAATAGGTCACTCGGAATCGCTCCCGGGACAGCAAAGGAATTAAACAACCGAGTAAGAAGCGGGGCAAGCACGGAGCAGAATTTCTTGTAAAAGACCGCGGAAAAGCCGTCCGGGCTTTTCCCAGCTTGAGACGAGATATGGCGGTTATGACCTCCTCCACATGAATAGTTCTGTCGAGGTGCTCTGCTTGCGCCGCTGGTAGAACCGGCAAAGTGACTGAGTCTAGGAACGCTGCCCCCTCATCGAGCTCTAGAGAGGCTCCCTTATAAAGCGCGGCGTAAAACTCCTGGAATGTCTCTGAGATAGCCCCATCATCCGTAACGGTCGTGCCATCCTCCCGCTGGATCGCCTTGACACCATCTATTAATATTTAAATGATTTGATTTATGGCCTGAGGAAGGTCAGAGGAAGCAGCTGGCCATGGGAGTGACTATCAACATGGCTGGGGTGGTTGCATTCCCACCACTAAGGTCATTTTGGTTTATATTATATTGTATGCAATTGTTTTTCAGTATAATGTTGTATCTATGGAGGGTACAGTGAGAGTTACAGAGGGTGGAATTTACCTGGTGGTGTTGTGCACAATGTTCAGATGGGCTTATACAGATTACTTATTGTTATGAATGGGGGTCTCTAGTTGGCAGGTTGTTATCCTGTCCAAGGAGGGACCCTTCTTCCTAGTCAGGGTAAGGGGGATACACTACTGAAATAACCCCTACTCACTCCCTTGGTAGCTTGGCATGAGCAGACAAGCTTATCTTAGAGGCAGTGTGTAAATCATTTGTACATAACCAACAGTAATACAGTGAAAACACTACAACAGGATACCACAACAGTTTATAAAAATATCCAATATTTTATCTGTGCAAACAAGATCAAAAACGATAAAAATCCGCCATACAGTTCTCAGAAATATCAATAATCAAAAACAGACTTAAAATACAGTTCCTTGAGCTCGATAGCTCTGTCCAGGGCTATCACGGCGTCGTGAACAACAAATCCAAACAGTTCTGGCTGAATGCGGCGTCGCAGGCCAGCTATGGTGTCGGGAAGAACCACAAAATAGTACCTTTAGAAATGCAGGGAATCCACGACCTCTCATTGAGCTCTGAAGAGCCAGTGTTGGCAGGCGTCTGTTCTGGAGGCTGGTGCAGGAGTCGTCGGGCTCTTGAAGTCACATGCGTGGCAGGTCGAACTCCGTGAGTTTGACATCAGGAGCACCGGCGTCGGCAGGCATCAGGGCTGCGGTGTGAAGTGCAGCGGTGCAGCGTGCAGTGCCCTCAGGTCGCGGTGCAGGCAGTGGCTCGTTGACAGTCGTCCAGCGATGTTGGTGAGACCAGTGCTGCAGTGCAAAGTGATGATGTGCTCGTCGCGGTGATGGCAGGTCATGGTGCAAGCAGCCGCGTCATTGTGGCTGAATCGCTGTCAGTGGTAGACCCAAGCCTGTGGTGTGAGATGGGGCAAAGCGCCATGTGGGGCCCACAGGTCACGGTGCAGGCAGCGGCGTCAGTTGACGATCTGGAGTCGATAGCGCTGGCGTCGGTGGGCCAAGCCTGCGGTGATGGATGGGATGGTGCATCGAGTAACCTACGAGCGGTGCCCTCAAACCACAGTGCAAGCAGCAGCATCAATGTCAGCTTGGAGTGGCGTCGTCGTGATACCAGGGCTGCGGTGCAAAGAAGGAAGGTGCTCCGTGTTCTCCTCGAGCGGTGTCCACAGGTAACGGTACAGGCAGTGGCATCATTGACGGTGTTGCAGAGTCTTTGAGGATTCCAAGGCAGCTGTGTGAAACGAGGCAGTGCGAAATGCAGTGCCCAAAGGTCACAGTGCAAACAGCGGCTCGGTGGCAGCAATGGATGGCGGCGTCGGTGAGACCAGGGTTGCGGTGCGAAGTGCGCCAGTGCCCTTTGCGGTGCCTTCAAGTACCGAAGCCAGCAGCGGTGTCGTTGACGGCGTCAGGTTACCCTTTTCCTGTGTGGAAGCTCAAACATCCAGTTCCAGAAGCAGGTACCCACAAGATGTTGAAGTCTTTGATTTCCCTGAGACTTCCATCAGGAGGCAAGCTCCCTTGGAGATACTTTGAATGGAGAAAGAACAGTACAGTACTTTCCCTGCCCAAGGCAGAAGAAACAACTGCAGGCCAACCCAGAAAAGCACACAGCAAAGGAACACTACTCCTCCTAGCAGCTCTTCCTGCTCGTCTTCCTAGCAGGTTCCTTACTACAGCAGTAATCAAAAGTTCTAGGGTCTGGGCCCCAATATTTATACTCAGTTTTTCCTAGTTCTTTTGGGCAGAGAATGCCTGTGCTCAGCCCAAACCAGTTCTGTCTTCTCTGGTCCAGCTTCCCGGCAGGAGGTGGAGAGAGCATTGCCCAAGGCAGACCAGGCCCATTCAGGTGCAAGGAAATCTCCTCCCACTTTACTAAATGCAGCCCAGGTCTATTCAGCCCAGCCCTGACTCATCCAGAAAAGGCAGGACACACCTCAACGCCCCTAGTGGCATTCTGCAGTGAATGCACATCCCCAGGCCCTGTCACTCCAAAACCAGACAGTCAATACACAAACCAGCAGAGGCACATAAGATGGCTAAACAAGAAAATACACACTTTCTAAAAGTGGTATTTCCAAACACATGATATAAAAATCATCTTTACTGAAAAATGCATTTTTAAATCCTAAGTACAGGCATACTAAACTCCACTTCCCAATCTTGTCCCAATAGGAAGTTATACTTGTAAAATGTTGCAAAGTATCTCCCATTTTATCCTATGGGACAGATAGCCTTTCCATATTGAAAAACTAAATGCACTGTATTTCACTATCAGGACATGACACACACACCAGCACATGTCCTAACTTTTACATACTCTGCACCCTGCCCACAGGGGTACCTTGGGCCTACCTTAGGGGTGACTCACATGTAATAAAAGGAAAGGTTGGGACCTGGCAAGTGGGTGCACATGCCAGGTCGATATGGCAGTCACAACTGCGTGCAGACACTGCAGTGGCAGGTCTGAGAACCATTTGAAAGGCAACTTGTGTGGGTGGCACAATCTGTGCCGCAGGCCCACTAGAAGCATTTGATTTACAGGCCCTGGGCACACACAGCGCACTATACTAGGGATTTAGTAGTAAATCAAATAATCCAAACATGGAAACACTAATCCCTGTACATAATTTACTAGGCGATTATATGAACTTTATACTGAATAGCAGTGGTAGAGTGCCCAAAGTCCTAAAACCAACAAAAACAAGGTCAAAAACAGGAGGCCAAAAAGCAAAAAGTCTGGGGGTAAACCCACTGAAAAAGACAAGTCTTACACTCATATTCTAAGGGAGTAGTCATTGGGTAATTCGTTTTGTACTTGCTATAACAGTTTGTTTGATTACATGGAATGTCAGAGGACTTAATTGCTCTGTAAAATGCCATAGTGTCTCGAAATCTCTTACCTCGGAGTCCTATGACATAATATGCTAACAGGAAACATACCTGACTACCAGGGACATTTATGAGGTTGATGTCGCATAAGCGTTGCTCAAATCAAACTATAAACATCTGTGGGTTAGAGGCAAACTCTAGTGTTAATGCTGTCTTACTGCACTATTGCATCACTCTGGAACTTGGACCTGGGGATTCTACCAAGAAGGAAAGGGGCTTAGAAGCGTGACACAATTCCCTTAAAGGATAAAACATTCTCAGAATTTAAGTGCTAAATTACAGGAGTATTTTGCATTGAATGAAAAAAGGAGGTGTCCTCAGAGATTATCTGTAGCACTTTCATGGCTGTAGTTAGGCTAATGTGCATTGGGTGTAGGGCTCACCAGAAGAGGGCAGAATAGCAGCATAGAGAAACAAGTTACTCTCTTCTCTGAAAGAAACTACGGTCTTGATAGGACAACTAAGGATATTACATACCAAACAGTCGGAAAGGGTGCAGTCCAGCTTAAAGCTGAGGCTCTACAAAGAACTAATAAGGCTGTTAAATTGTTGGCAACTACGCTAAGATTGGAAAAAACTCAATCTAGAACAGAATCCAAAATGTAAAGGATTGATTCCAATGACAACTTGACCACCTTGGAGAAAAATAAACCGAATATCTTTAGGAGTTTCCACATTATCCTTCAGAAAGGAGAGCAAATCAATATATATGTGATTGAAAGCATTTTCTTTTTAGAATATCTCCCTTTCTAAGCTGGGGAAAGAAGTGAATGAGGCTATGGAGCTGACCATCTCTGATTCTCATGTGATTACTGAATTACAGGTTAACAAGGCCACCTGGCAAGATTGGCTCTCCGTCTAATTTTATAAATATGTTTGCTATCTCTTGGCTCCTAGACTGACTAAATATTTCAATAGTTTCCTGGAGGCAAGAAGTACTGCTCCATCATGAGCGGCTGATACAATACTGCTGCATAAGGCAGGGATGACAACTGACAAGTGTACCTCTTACTGACCTATTTCTCTATTGAATACAGACTCTGGGTTTTTATGAAATCTTTGCTAATTGCTTAGCATGTATTATGCTGTTTTTCATCAATATTATTCAGTTGGGCTTTATTAAGCTGAATCAGATGTTTGTTAATGTTCGGGGTATTACATTTGGTTGAGAAGCGAATAGGAGGAAATTAGCCATGGGCATTTCTCCATGCAATGCTAAAAAAGTGTTTAATAAGGTGGATTTGTCCTTCTCACATTATGCTTTAGAGAAAATTGGGCTAGATCGCTTTATAGAGGCAAAGTATGTATCACCCACAGCAAGAGTGGATGTGAATGGTGGCAGAATAGAGCTGCTTGATTAGGGAAACAAGATATGGGTCACCCTGGCGTCTCTTTCCTTTGCCCAAGTGGTAAAGCCATTAGCCCTGAAGATATGGGGGGGATTGAGATTGAGGGAATGCAGTTTGGGACTGAATAACATCAACTCCATTTGTTCAAAATGATATTATGTTGACTTTCAATAACCACAAAGGTCTAGAAAAAGAAAGTTATATGGAGAGATCACAAGATTCAAAGTGAACCTGGGGGCGTGGCCGAGCCTGCTAAGATGGCGGCAGCACTTCCATAGTGCTCCGCAGCCCACAATGTCGCCATAATACTACGCCCAAACTCGGCAAAAGCTTGCTCCAAATGCCACCACAGCCGCTGCCCAAGTGAGGAGCACCCAGTGGACCCGTGCTGGCAGCAGAACCGATGCCCCCGAGGATGAGGGGGCTCCCACAGGGTCGCGGCCGCGCTCTCAAAATGGCGGCGCACGTCGGACATTGAAAGCTCCCGCGGCGGCAGGAAGTTCTGGAGTCAGGGCCGGGAGATCGCTGTCATCCGAACCTCCCAGCAATTCACCATCCCGGTCGAGCAGCCCCCCGGAGGGTAAATACACCGGAACAAAGGTGAGGGCGCTGCGGTGGTGGACCGGGACCCCCTGTACACAGCAGCCCCCCGTGCGGGGGGGGGTCCCCGCCTACGGAGACGCCGGGACAATGCCTAGACCCACCGCTCCCAGCCAGTAGAGAGCCTGCACGGGACACTCTCCCCCCAGCACGGCACCGGGCTTCGAGGTGCGCAGGAGGGGGGGTGAAGCGGCCAGGTTCGCAACCCAAAATCAGAGAGCCCTCCGCGCCGCCGGTGATCAACCTTAGCACGGCGGCCCTGCGACCCCGGTGGGAGCCAAGGGCCGGGAACCTGGGCAATGCGAGGAGGGGCCCTCATCCGACAAGGCGCCGAATTGAAGCCGGGCCTACCAGTGGTGCTCCCGCGGAGTACCAACGCCAGACACCCTCCCCCGGTACGGCACCGGGCCTTGAGGTGCACACGGGGGGAGGTATAACTGGAGGATGGACGGACACCGGTGCATACTCCATGTGGCCAACCTCAGCCCAGCACATAACGGCCCTGCACCCCAGCCGGGACCCAGGGACTCGGATCAAACGAGGAGGGGAGCCCCTACTTGAAGAAAGGCCGCGCTGATACCGGGGCTCGCCACTGAAACCCCACAAAACGGCACGACACCAGGCCTCGAGGTGTGGGGGGGAGAGTAAACCAGGCAGCAAACGGGGTCCAGCACAATCTCCAAGTCATCAGCAATAGCCCAGTGGGCTTACGACCCCAAAGGAAGCTGGGAACCTGAGCCTGGAAGGGGCGGCAGACCGTGAGCGCACAGCAGAGGCCTGGGCGAGGGAGGAAGTGCTCACCGTCCCTGAAAGCGGAAACGCCAAAAATTGGATCGAAGTGAAGGCCGGGACACGACGGACGGCTAGCGCCCGGTGTAGGGGTATCTTCAGCAGTTATCCGTGACCCCCTCCGGGACCGGACAAGGTACGACACTGTACAGAGAGACAGAGGGATAGGACGCTGGACTGTCACTGGGTGCGGGGACCCTCGTGGCACCCCTGACGACTCACAGAGACCCCTCCGCCGCAGTGGAGGGCCCAGAGCAGAAATATTACGCAACAAAAGGTGCACGAAGAGCAACCCTGCAGACATCTGCCCCGAGGCTACCACCGACCCCAGACGACGCCGAGCCCCCCAAAAGGATCAACGGAGGGGCGTCCAGTCACTCTTCACTACAGCTCCACGGTGGGATCCACCCCCGGTAGCAAGGATTAATGCCTATTCTCCATCTTAATACTTCAGTTATAAGCCATTGATTAGGTAATGATAGGGGTACCAGATTTCTTTCTCCCAACTGTTCTTCATGAATTTCACCGATTCTTTCTTTCTCTGGTACCCCATATCTCCCAACCTGGATGTTTCCTTCCCTAGTGTTCTGAGTTCACCATTTGTTAATTCTAATAGAAGAGTCTGCTGATCAATTCTCACGTGTAGGTTTTTACAGACAGAGAGCAGTTTCTTTCTGACCTCTTTAGCCCATTTTAGGTCACTATACTGAGACTCATTCTTACACCATTGTGACACTTTCATGGCTTCAGCTGTACCCAGTATTTTCCAGAATCTTTAAAGGGCCACTGGCACCTGTACATTCCATGATGTCATACCCAGCTCCAATCTAATTGCCTGGATCATAGAGGAGCCCAGTAATGACATTAGAGGTTTTATGCATTTCCCTTCCTCGATATCCCAACTGCTTTTACCACTTAAGCAGAGAACTTCTGCTCCGTATTGTAATTGCAGGGGTATCATTACAATATAAGCTTTTAATAATGGTCTGTGGGACATGTCCCCATAAATGCGGTTACATTTTTTCAGCCCACACACCGATGTACGAGCTTTGGCTTTCTGGGCCTCCAGATGCGTGTACCATTTTAAAGACTTGTCAAACCGGACACTGATATAGTTATACTCGTTCACGTTTTCCAGTTTGGTTGGGCCCAGGTACCAATTAAACCTCTGGTCTCTCTTTCCAAAACACAGAATTTAGGGTTCGTCCATATTTACAGTTAATTGCTTAGCCGCACAGTATTCACTAAAAGCATTTAACTTCCTCTGTATGCCCATCATTGTCTGGTCGAGAATTACTAAATCATCGGCATACAGTAGGCAGGAAAGTTGATTCCCGTTCATTTTTGGGCTAGCACTTCTATCCACCGCCAAGGTAGTTGGCAAATCAGCCAAAAATATGGCGAAGAGTAGAGAGGCCAATACACAATCCTGCCTTATGCAATTGTTAATCGCTATTTTCGGTGTCAGGGCCCCCGCCGTATCCTTAATGACTCAATGGTCGGGGAGATTATTATGGTCTGTTATGGCTTTGAAAATGACTATGGACATATGTCATATCAATATGCCTAGTGATAGAACCAAGTCTGAATTAATATGCAATACACTGATTCATTATTCGAGTGTTTCCATAATGCTTTCTTTTCCTAGAACATGGAGGTCACTCCATTTGTTGTGGGATCCACAGCTTGAAGCGTATATTGAAGATACCGGCTCCTGCTTTGAACTATGTACTACAATCCGATATTAATTGTAATATGAGATGTATCAGTTAGTATCTGAAGACATCTGGCCTATGTGTCCTATTTTGGGGGATTTGGATGCCAGGGGAATGTCCAAGCTGTTATGCTTCCATGGACTATTAAAACTGCATTCTGTCAAATTCAATATGTAGTTGGATACTTATGGAAGTGGGTAGCATTGTTTTGTATATAGATCAACAAAAATGTCTGTATGTTTTTCTTACAATTTGTTTTTTACTGTCTCAATGTAATGTTACATCTCTATGAATTTTCTTATCTCTGTAAAGTATGCCTATGCCTGCTAAACAAAACCACAAATAAATAAATAGACTAATAAGAATGCAATGTATAAATTTGAATGCCACACATTCTAAACACACACAAGCCCAAGGAGCACAGAGGATAACTCAAAAGCACTGGTGAAGCATACAAATGAGTAAACACCATTTCAAGTAATATGTCTAAGGAAATATAACACATGAAGAAATCAAATGAAAGACTATAAAACACACAATTATGGTGCAGAAAATATTTAAATGTAATGTAAAATTTGACAACAGTGTTCAAAACACACAAAACAAACTGAGCAAACAAGTGCAATGCACATACAAAAGACAAAATACACAAAAATAAGAACATTACAACAATGCACCATCAAACACAAGCATAACAATGTGAACATCATATTAACATAACAACAATATGGCACTGGCTCAAAACATACATGTAACTCGTACTCTCACATCTGAATGGTGGAAACGCCCCACTGCATGCCTCCCAGACTCCACACTGGCACCTCTTAAGGGCATCCTACACCCTGCAACACGTCCCATCTAAAGACTGAGGAAATGTGATTCATCACCCCTATCCTGATGGACCACTATTGGCTCCCCTTGCTGGCCCACACCATCTTCAAAACCTGCTGCATCACTTACAAGGCTATCATGACTAGCACCCTGCTTAGCAGACAAGCTCTGGTGGCTCTTACCACACCCGCAGCCAGGACACCACCAGACTGCAGTCTAAGAAGCGTAAAAACAAAGAAAAACAAAGCAGCATGCCATTTCCATTTATGAACCCAGGATCTGGTACAACATCCCCATAAGGACTGCCACAATGCTGCTCGGATTGAGCTATGAATTGAAGAATCACCTATTTAAGAACACTACATCACAGTGCATTAACTGTCCACAACCCAGTTATATTTCCTGTCACTCATTGACTTTAAGTTGGTCTGAACCTGTACCTCTGTCAGATGCCTTTTGGCCAGGTTCCCGCTATAAAACCACTATACACATCCATAGAAAAGATGGCACACGAGGTCAGGACACAAACACTAGCAGTACCGAAGCAGGTAAAGACCAATGTTTTTTTACGAGCTGACAATGCAGACACAACAGCTGGTGTACTGATTTTCAGCACCATCAGGAAAGTCATATATTGCTGCCTATTTCACATTCACTGCCTTTCTATAATTATATAAACATATCTTTCCTCTAATAGCATTCTGTGCTGGCATGTACCCTACTTTAAGAAAATATATGTTGTTTTAATTATGTTTTGACAAAACAAGCAACAATATCAACCTCCCCCTCTCAGTACAGAAGGCATGAGAACAACTCTCGTCCACCAATATACATTGCTTCTCATTGTTACAAGACTGGAATCACTGTTTGCTACAATAACCCTCAAGTCTCTCCGGTGATCTCCACCTCCTTGACATTGTGAGCAGAGTCCCAGATTGGTCCCTATCCCAACAGACCTCGACCCTGCCCTGGCACTCTACCCTTTGCCTTCCCTCAGTTTAAACCATGGCCCCCCCAGATTTTACCAAATTGGCATGTACTCTACTTGATTGATTCACTGACTAGGGGATTGGGTCAGTATACTGGCAGGCACATTAATCGCTGTAACCATACAATGACATAGTTATAAGTGGAACCACGTCACCTTCAGCCAGTTCTGCCTTATAAGCCCATTATGTCTTGCATTTAGGGACTTGTATATGAATTAATTTGCGGCACCACATTTTCTGAACCTGCCCTTTCAACACAGATTAGTGCACAGACAGGCGAATGTTTACGAGGGTGATAGTGAAAGCAGGAGGCTATTTGCCATGTTGTACCTTTATAATACATGGCAATCCCCGTATAAACACCCGTCTTTAATTTCTTTATAATTGGCGACTTGTGATGCACCGGGTCATCGATTGTGAAGAAAACACCTTAGAACTCAACTGTAATAAGTTTTTACAGTCGAGTTCTGACATCACAATTCCAGCTGCCAGAGCCGTCAGCTGAGGTGAAAGGCAGGTCAGATCATAGAGAAGCTGTTTAAAGCAACAAAAATAAAACATTGCTTTTCTTTCTTCTGCTCTATTTTTCTAGCTTACAGTGACAAACAGAATATGTTCATTATTTGCACTACTTAGATAATTATAGAAATGTTAGAAACTTTATGCATGTTTCCGAATTATTGTAGCTTTTTAGTTTTTTAAAAACGGACTTGTATTGAACTGTTTCTAATATGTTTTTGCTACAAATATTTAAAAGATTTTTTATGTTTCTAATTTTGCACTAGAGGTTTTATTTGTATCTTTCATGTATGCAAACATGCTCTCTCTTTCATGTGAAAGAACTACGCACCAAAGGTTAAAGTGGTTTGTGGGATGGTGATGGTGTGACCTTGTATTATATGGAATAAAGTATCCCCGGGCATACATGATAAGGATATTGGAAATCACATCGCAGTTCCGGATCCTTATAAAGCTGTGGTTCTCATAGTACGGCCCGCAGGCCACCAGCGGCCCGGTATGCCTTCCTTGGCGGCCCGCGGACCTTGCAGGTAATGTACCCATGGCCCCCCAGCTTTTGTTTAGAGAGAGAGAGAGAGAGTGGAGAGAGAGAGTGGAGAGAGAGAGAGAACGAGAGAGAAAGTGGAGAGAGAGAATGTGAGGAGAGAGAGAGAGAGTGGAGAAAGAGAGAGTGGGTAGAGAGAGTGGGTAGTGAGAGAGAGGGTAGAGAGAGCGTGGAGAGAGAGAGAGAGAGAGCGTGGAGATAGAGAGTGTGGAGAGAGAGGAGAGAGACTGAATGACTGAGAGAGAGACTGACTGACTGACAGAGAGCGAGAGACTGCCTGACAGAGAGAGACTGACTGAACAAGAGACTGACTGAGAGAGAGAGACTGACTGACTGACAGAGAGAGAGGGAGACTGGCTGAGAGAGAGAGAGAGAGAGAGAGAGACTGACTGCCTGACTGAGAGAGACTGACTGACTGAGAGAGAAAGTCTGAGAGAGACCTACTGAGAGAGAGAGAGAGAGAGAGTGACTGGGAGAGACTGGCTGACACAGAGAGAGAGACACTGACTGAGAGAGGGACTGACTGCCTGACAGAGAGTGAGAGAGAGAGACTGACAGAGAGAGAGAGGCTGACTGACAAAGAGAGAGTGACTAACTGACAGAGGGACTGACTGACTGACAGAGCGAGACTGACTGAGAGAGAGACAGACAGAGAGAGAGAGACTGACTGACAGAGAGAGAGACTGACTGACAAAGAAACTGACTGACATAGAGAGACTGACTGAGAGAGAGATTGACAGAGAGAGAGAGACTGACAGAGAGAGACTGACTGACACAGAGAGAGACTGACAGAGAGAGAATGACTGACAGAGGGAGACTGACTGACAGAGAGAGACTGACTCAGAGGGAGACAGACTGACTGACAGAGAGACGGACTGACTGACAGAGAGACTAACTGCCAGAGAGAGACCGACTGAGAGAGAGATTGACTGACTGAGAGAGAGAGAGAGAGAGAGAGATAGAGAGAGAGAGAGAGAGACTGACTGAGTAGGGCTGACAGAGAGAGACTGACAGAGAGAGAGACTGACTGAGAGAGACTGACTGGCTGAGAGAGACTGACTGGCAGAGAGAGAGATTGACTGACAGAGCGACTGACTGACAGAGAGAGAGACTGACAGAGAGAGAGACTGAGAAAGACTGACTGAGAGAGAGAGAGACTGAGTCACTGACAGAGAGAGAGACTGACTGACAGAGAGAGACTGACTGACAGAGAGAGAGAGAGACTGACAGAGAGAGAGAGAATGGCTGACTGACAGATAGAGAGAGAGAGACTGACTGCCTGACTAAGAGAGACTGACTGCATGACTGGTAGAGACTCACTGACTGAGAGAGAAAGACTGAGAGAGACTGACTGAGAGAGAGAGACTGAGAGAGACTGACTGACAGAGAGAGAGAGAGAGAGAGAGAGAGAGAGACACTGGCTGAGAGACTGACTGACTGACAAAGAGAGAGAGAGAGACTGACAGAGAGAGACTGACTGACAAAGAGAGAGTGACTGACTGACAGAGAGAGAGACTGACTGACAGGGAGAGAGAGACTGACTGACTGAGTGGGACTGACAGAGAGAGACTGACAGAGAGAGAGACTGACAGAGAGAGAGACTGACTGGCTGAGAGAGACTGACTGGCAGAGAGACTGATTGACTGACAGAGCGAGAGACTGACTGACAGAGAGAGAGACTGACTGACAGAGAGAGAGAGAGAGAGAGAGAGAGAGAGACTGACTGAGAGAGAGAGAGAATGACTGACTGACAGATAGAGAGAGAGAGACAGAGACTGACTGAGAAAGAAAGACTGACTGAGAGAGAGAGAGAGACTGACTCACTGACAGAGAGAGAGACTGACTGACAGAGAGAGAGAATGACTGACTGACAGATAGAGAGAGAGAGACTGGCTGACAGAGAGAGAGAGAGAGAGAGAGAGACTGACTGAGAGAGAGAGAATGACTGACTGACAGACAGATAGAGAGAGAGAGAGAGAGAGAGAGACTGGCTGACAGAGAGAGACACTGACTGAGAGAGGGACTGACTGGCTGACAGAGAGCGAGAGAGAGAGACTGACAGAGTGTCAGGGCTCCTAGGGGCGCTTGGACAATAGCGGGTACAGTGTTGGGCAGACGTTATGGGTCAGGAAGAAGAATGCGTGCCAGAGGCAATGGCTGGACCAGGCTGAATCAGAAATGGAACCGAAGAAAGGCCGCCGCTTTCTAATCATCGCAGCGGTCTAGTTTATTTATTCCCCACAGGTGTTCAGAGGCAGCTTGAGGCGCGCGCGCTGGAACCAACGTGCACTTCACTGAGGAAATTTCAGAGCGCGCAGGTTAATTCTTAGGCTCCTCAGATTTAGTCAGAGAGCAACCTCGTCGGGTTTCGCCCGGTTTCTCGTCCGCTACCTCCGTCTGAAGTAGTCAGAAGCAGTCTAAGTTCGCAGCAAGGTTGAGAAGGAGAAGTTTGCTGAGGTAACAGTTTGTGGCGCCTCTTCCCAATTTCTCGGCTTCAGCTGGTGAAAGCAACTCGTCGATGGATACCTAGTGCTACCAGAACCTGAAGGGAGAAAGAAGTCATAAGCTAAGTCACAAAGAAAATTATAGAATTACTCTGAATAAAATGTTAAATAAAATGTTGTATATAGTTAGAGACTAGACAGTACTTACCAGAAAAATCTAGATTAACGGCAATATCCTGCTAAGAAAGAAAAGGTCGACAAAAGGGAATTCCAGAACAGTTTAGAAAGGTCGTTAGAAAATAGATACTATTAAGAAGAGTCCTTACAAAGATAAAGGCATACACACTCAAGTAAGTGAATTAGATTACCTAAAGTGTAAGAGAGTTTCAAGGGGTAAATAGGAAAAAATACATTAAGTGATATCTTGTTGACAGGTAAATTCCAGAGGTGCCTTTTCAAGAAAAAGAAAGAACAGAAAAAGAGATAGTAACAAGAATAATAGAAGAGGGGCACAGTGCTTGGAGCTAAGGGTAGGTAAAGAACAAGGGAGCGGAATAGAATATAGAATTCAGCTAAGTGTAAGAAATTATAACTTAATGCTTGGTTTTTTAGATTCTCTCAGTTGACACGCAGTCTGCAGATATAACGAAGAAGTAGACGAAAGAGAGAAGACTAGCTTCAGGACCAGTCTCTTCTTGTTTATTATTTTATCCACTCCCCCTTCCCCCTTGGGGGTAGCTTTGTGGTTATAGAAATTAAACTGGTCCGCAGAAATATCCTTGAAGGGGAGTTGGGAATCAGCGTCTCTGTTCCTGTGCAAGATTACTGAAAGAATACTCTTGAATCCTTCACACAGAGAGAGAGAGGCTGACTGACAAAGAGAGAGTGACTAACTGACAGAGAGACTGACTGACTGACAGAGAGAGACTGACAGAGAGAGAGACTGACTGACAGAGAGAGAGAGACTGACTGACAAAGAGACTGACTGGCATAGAGAGACTGACTGAGAGAGAGAGAGACTGACTGACAGAGAGAGAGAGACTGACTGACAAAGAGACTGACTGGCATAGAGAGACTGACTGACAGAGAGAGAGACTGACAGAGAGAGAATGACTGACAGAGAGAGACTGACTGACAGAGAGAGACTGACTCAGAGGGAGACAGACTGACTGACAGAGAGACTGACTGACTGACAGAGAGACTAACTGCCAGAGAGAGACCGACTGAGAGAGAGATTGACTGACTGAGAGAGAGAGAGAGACTGACTGAGTAGGACTGACAGAGAGAGAGACTGACTGAGAGAGACTGACTGGCTGGGAGAGACTGACTGGCAGAGAGAGAGATTGACTGACAGAGCGACTGACTGACAGAGAGAGAGACTGACAGAGAGAGAGAGAATGGCTGACAGATAGAGAGAGAGAGAGAGAGAGAGACTGACTGCCTGACTAAGAGAGACTGACTGCATGACTGGTAGAGACTCACTGACTGAGAGAGAAAGACTGAGAGAGACTGACTGAGAGAGAGAGACTGAGAGAGACTGACTGACAGAGAGAGAGAGAGAGACTGACTGAGAGACTGACTGACAAAGAGAGAGAGAGAGACTGACAGAGAGAGACTGACTGACAAAGAGAGAGTGACTGACTGACAGAGAGAGAGACTGACTGACTGACAGAGAGAGACTGACAGAGAGAGAGAGAGAGAGAGAGAGACTGACTGACTGAGTGGGACTGACAGAGAGAGACTGACAGAGAGAGAGACTGACTGAGAGAGACTGACTGGCTGAGAGAGACTGAGTGGCAGAGAGAGTGATTGACTGACAGAGCGAGAGACTGACTGACAGAGAGAGAGACTGACTGACAGAGAGAGAGAGAGAGAGAGAGAGAGACTGACTGAGAGAGAGAGAATGACTGACTGACAGATAGAGAGAGAGAGACAGAGACTGACTGAGAAAGACTGACTGAGAGAGAGAGAGAGACTGACTCACTGACAGAGAGAGAGACTGACTGAGAGAGAGAGAGAGAATGACTGACAGAGAGAGAGAGACACTGACTGAGAGAGGGACTGACTGGCTGACAGAGAGCGAGAGAGAGAGACTGACAGAGAGAGAGAGGTTGACTGACAAAGAGAGAGTGACTAACTGACAGAGAGACTGACTGACTGACAGAGAGAGACTGACAGAGAGACTGACTGACAGAGAGAGAGAGACTGACTGACAAAGAGACTGACTGGCATAGAGAGACTGACTGGCATAGAGAGATTGACAGAGCGAGAGAGACTGACAGAGAGAGACTGACTGACAGAGAGAGAGACTGACTCAGAGGGAGACAGACTGACTGACAGAGAGACTGACTGACTGACAGAGAGACTAACTGCCAGAGAGAGACCGAATGAGAGAGAGATTGACTGACTGAGAGAGAGAGAGACTGACTGAGTAGGACTGGCTGAGAGAGACTGACTGGCAGAGAGAGAGATTGACTGACAGAGCGACTGACTAACAGAGAGAGACTGACAGAGAGAGAGACTGAGAAAGACTGACTGAGAGGGAGAGAGAGACTGAGTCACTGACAGAGAGAGAGACTGACTGACAGAGAGAGAGAGAGAGACTGACAGAGAGAGAGAGACTGACTGCCTGACTAAGAGAGACTGACTGCATGACTGGTAGAGACTCACTGACTGAGAGAGAAAGACTGAGAGAGACTGACTGAGAGAGAGAGACTGAGAGAGACTGACAGAGAGAGAGAGAGAGAGAGAGAGAGAGAGAGAGAGAGAGAGAGAGAGAGAGACTGACTGACGGACAAAGAGAGAGAGAGAGACTGACAGAGAGAGACTGACTGACAAAGAGAGAGTGACTGACTGACAGAGAGAGAGACTGACTGACTGACAGAGAGAGACTGAGAGAGAGAGAGAGACTGACTGACTGAGTGGGACTGACAGAGAGAGACTGACAGAGAGAGAGACTGACTGAGAGAGACTGACTGGCTGAGAGAGACTGACTGGCAGAGAGAGTGATTGACTGACAGAGCGAGAGACTGACTGACAGAGAGAGAGACTGACTGACAGAGAAAGAGAATGACTGACTGACAGATAGAGAGAGAGAGACAGAGACTGACTGAGAAAGACTGACTGAGAGAGAGAGACTGACTCACTGACAGAGAGAGAGACTGACTGACAGAGAGAGAGAGACTGACAGAGAGAGAGAGAATGACTGACTGACAGATAGAGAGAGAGAGAGAGAGAGAGAGAGAGAGAGAGCGAGAGACTGAGAGAGACTGACTGACAGAGAGCGAGAGACTGACAGAGAGAGACTGACTGACAGAGAGAGACCGACTGAGAGAGAGACTGACTGACTGAGAGAGAGAGAGAGAGAGAGAGAGAGAGAGAGAGACTGACTGAGTGGGACTGACAGAGAGAGACTGACAGAGAGAGAGAGAGACTGACTGAGAGAGAGAGAGAGAGACTGACTGAGAGAGAGAGAGAATGACTGACTGACAGATAGAGAGAGAGAGAGAGAGAGAGACTGACTGCCTGACTAAGAGAGACTGACTGCATGACTGGTAGAGACTCACTGACTGAGAGAGAAAGACTGAGAGAGACAGAGAGAGAGACTGAGAGAGACTGACTGACAGAGAGAGAGAGACTGACAGAGAGAGACTGTCTGACAGAGAGAGACCGACTGAGAGAGAGACTGACTGACTGAGAGAGAGAGAGAGAGAGAGAGAGAGAGAGAGAGACTGACTGGCTGAGAGAGACTGACTGGCAGAGAGAGTGATTGCCTGACAGAGCGAGAGACTGACTGACAGAGAGAGACTGACTGAGAGAGAGACTGACTGAGAAAGACTGACTGAGAGAGAGAGAGAGACTGACTGCCTGACTAAGAGAGACTGACTGCCTGACTGGTAGAGACTCACTGACAGAGAGAAATACTGAGAGAGACTGACTGAGAGAGAGAGACTGAGAGAGACTGACTGACAGAGAGAGACAGAGACACTGATTGAGAGACTGACTGACTGACAGAGAGAGAGAGAGAGACTGACAGAGAGAGACTGACTGACAAAGAGAGAGTGACTGACTGACAGAGAGAGACTGACTGACTGACGGAGAGAGAGAGAGAGACTGACTGAGAGAGCGAGACGACTGACAGAGAGACTGACTGACTGACAGAGAGAGACTGACAGAAAGAGAGAGACTTACAGAGAGAGACTGACAGAGAGAGGGAGAGATACTGACAGAGAGAGACTGACAGAGAGACTGACTGACAGAGAGAGAGACCGACTGACAGAGAGGCTGACTGACAGAGAGAAGAGCCTGACTGACAGAGAGACTCACTGACAGAGACTAACTGAGAGAGAGTCTGACTGAGAGAGAGAGAGAGATTGAATTACAGAGAGAGACTGACTGATAGAGAGAGACAGACTGACTGACAGAGCGACTGACTGACAGAGAGAGACCGACTGAAAGAGAGACTGACTAACTGAGAGAGAGACTGACTGAGAGAGACTGACTGACAGAGAGACTGGCTGGCTGAGAGAGACTGACTGGTTGGGAGAGAGACTGACTGGCAGAGAGAGAGACTGACTGGCAGAGAGAGAGACTGACTGACAGAGAGAGAGACTGACTGAGAGAGAGACTGACTCACTGACAGAGAGAGAGACTGACTGACAGAGAGAGAGAGAGAGAGAGACGTTAGTACTTTGTGAAGTCAGCACTTTGTGCCAGATGGAGGAAACAACAAAAGGGTACTGTAGGAGAGAAGCGAGGGAAAGAGCATGAGCTAGAAAAGGGCAAAGCTAAATAAAGAGAAAATGTAGGGGAAAGAGCAGGACATGCACTTCCCTGGAGTGGTAAACACAAATGGTGAAGAAATAAAAGGAAAGTTGTTCACTGATATCAGCATTTCAAGGATTCAACTCATTCAATCAGGGTAAAGCCAAATTCCTCTAGGAGTTGGACCAGCACAAGAATAGATAGAAAAAAACTAAATCAGGATCTGGCAATAGAATGGACAAAAAGCCTTGCAATCATGAGCAGGGGGCTGAACCAAAGCCCACTCTATGCAATAGTGTATGCAAAGCTGTGAAAGACTTCTGAAGCTGTCTGTAGCGAGCCCACAAAACTGATCAGCACAGTCATCTACACAGATAGTGCCTATGGGTAGTAGATCCAGGGTGTGTGATGGCAGTGTGGTAGCATGGATATGAAGGTGTCTGCCTTGTAGGAGAAAGGATGAAGTAAAAGGTGAAAGAAGGGATGGGCTTCATCACCATGGCAGTTTGTTGTATTTGTATTGCGTCAGCATTATTGGATCGACATTCCCCGTCCTTCCAGCAATGGCAAGGGCATTTCTTGGAGTTTGCACTATAAGATCGTAAAGAGAGGAAAGCCAGGCTACCAGGGAAGAAAATCTGGGGGCCCTCTCAGACTGGCCTCAGCGGTCATGGAGTTTGCTCCAGGAATAAAAATTAAACTCTTGGAGTCCTCTTGACTTTCTTCAGTTTTTGGTCCTTGCCTTTCCGCCATTCCATTTGCAAGACATTGCAGACTATTGCGGGATTAAGGGTGGGCCAAAAGTAACCCTGTGATGGAATTGGGGTCAACGTGTGTATGAAGCTATGCAACGCTTCTTAAGATTGCTATTATCTGCTAATAAAAATGTATATTTAAAATGTGCTCTTTGTAGTTACATCTGCTTTGGAAATACAGCATTGTCGCATTGTCTAATGTTTTGAAACGGGGTTGATTTTTTCTTTTATTCTATCCCCCCTTCCCCCCACTGACCCCACCCCTACCGGTGCAGCCCTCAGCCACAAACCACACTGCAATTTTGGCCCCCAACAGAAAATTTGTGAGTATCCATGTTATAAAGGAACTCAGCCTTTGGCCTCGTTCCTCAATATCGTTATAGAACTCATTGACGACTTGCAATATCCCTATATGTACAGCATGCTGTACTTTATTCCTTATATATTGCACATTCCTTTATTCATTCTGAGTTTAGTTGTTTTGGCTCCCAAAAACACTGTACGTTGGCCCTATCTTCTAGTGCAACCACCTCTTTGATCCTACCGATGCAGCTCTCGCTGCCCTCTGTAAAGGTCCTTTCCTCTGTGTTCATTAGTTGAAATTTGCAATTGATTTGCAATTGCATTTATGAAGTGTTTCTTACTTCTGATGAGGTGCAGAAGTGCATTCGGTGTACGGATAGCATTCTGCGCTCTACATTTTTTACCATAAGTGGGCGCTTAGTGGGATGAGTATGGACCTTGATTCTCTGCTCTAGTCGACTAAAACATGCCACTGCAGCATATCCTTGCCGAGTGACGTGGAGATCTTATAGATTACGGGTAGAATGCTGTGGAAGAGATGGCAGTGGAAACTCAAGACTAGATCCTTTACAGCTACCAAGGATGACTTGCAATCTAGTCGTCAAGGTGCTTAGGTTTGGCACTGTGGCCTGCCCTAATGACCCTGCAGCATTTATGACATCCATTAATGTAAACGGAGCCTTCATGTACTGGTTTATATTTCTTTTCAATTCTAGGATTGCCAGCGTCGGAAGTGCTAGGTATATACCAACTACCAGGCTTCACCCGCCCGCTGACGGACCATGCAAAATCTCTGGGATTCATGCTCGACACAGACTTATCATTCAAGCAGCACATTACAAGGTAAACCCATGCAGCTTGGTTCAAACCCCCCTCTTGAAATAAGTGAAGATGTTTCTCATGGAAAACAACTTCAGAACAGGAGGTAAGGTACGAGCCGTAGTCTCCTATCAGGACAGAGCCACGCCCTGCTGAGCAGTGCCCCTGAGAGCACCCTAGCACCCATGAAAGGTGTCCTATTTGCAGTGACACAGCTCATCCAAAAATCAAAGAACTTCAATCTCCTCACCCCATGTTAAAAGAGCAGCAGGGGCTGCCTCTTCCAGCTTGGGCAATCTTCAAGACCTGCTGCATCACTTATAAAGCCTTCCAAAACAAAACACCAGCTTCCTCGGGGAAAAAAACACTAGCAGTGCCTGAGGAACAACAACAGAACCAGGAGCCTGTATATTGCACGACTGGGAAAAAATGACATAACAAGGAAAACATAAGATGGCAAGCTTCCTCGTTCATGCTGCCAGGAACTGGAACAGAATCCCCACTGAAATCAGATCAGCACCGCCCCTCCAACAATTCAGAAGAACACTGAGGACACAGCTCTTGGGAAACGTTTGCCCTGCTTGATTAACTGCTTTAGCAGAGGTGGGCATCTGCCTTTGGTTTATACTTTTGATCTAGAGATGTTCTTTTTGTCTTCTCCTCCTCCAGTAAGTAAGAAGGAAAGAACAGTAGGTTGCCTGCATCAGCCCATGAGCTCCACTATGTGGCCCCAGTGTAATAGATGCCCGCACCACAGCCGATGACCATAAATGCAGAAGACCTGAAGGAGATGGACGATCTCGACAACGACACAGATGATGGCTGGGAAGGTGACTGGCTGCTATTTTAACACTCTTAACATTTTCCTCTCCTTTATCCCACTGTTAGTTGGTGGTTTGTCGGTGGAAAAGTCTACACGCTGCAGCTAGTAATGAATGGGGTTGAAAAGTACCATCACGGAAGGGTCTGAGCTGCAGTCACGCCAAATTGGTAATGTATTACAAAAGGAGGTTTCTGGGGGGCTGCGAGTCAATCCAACATTTAAAATCTAACTTGCTCCTTGGGTCTCTCCATGCTCTTTTTTCTAGTGAGGAGAGCGTTCATCAATGCTTGTTTCGTACCCTGATGCACATTCACTCTGGGTTCTTAGTGGAAGCCTTATCCTTAAATAGGAAGAGCTAGTTTCCACTGAGGTACATGATACCTCTTCGAGCATGGTGTGACTGGAGAGTCAAACAGCCCTCTTCTATGACATGTTAGGCCCATGCACAGACTCTGGGTAGCATTGTAACAGACAGCCCGATCCTAGACTTACCGAGTAGACGGACATGCTGCCTGTGTTGCCATGAGTGGCAAGTTTGGACATGTCGATTTTACCACGAGATGGCTAGTAGAAAAAAGCCCTACTTGCCGTATTTGAATCCTGACTCCTGACATCTTGCACCACAGAACAGAGGAATTGGACGGGGAGAGGAAGGCTTCCAAAATTGGCAGCAGGGAAACACTGCATGCATATAGGCCCATATGCATGAAGCTATTTAGCATTTCTTAATGGACCGAATCGCTATTACAGGCTGTTAATAAATCCGAAATAGCCTTACCTCATGTACAAAGCATAGAAACAGGGTAACCCAGTAGAAATCGCATTTTGCGATTCCTAAAATAGGAAATTGCAAATAGGGATTTCCTATTTGTGATTTCCTAACCCCATGTACAGAGCATTTCTTAAATGTGAAATTTGCATTTAGGAAATTCTATTACCATCTAATCCAATCCTATGGTAACCAGGTGCAATTTTATAAAATGCACCTAAAATGCATTTTTTCCTGTGCCATAGAGCGTGTGCTTGCCCCTAGGGCATTTGTACGCTTTAAACGAGCACCATTATTTTTAGGTCTCGCCTTGCGATTGCAGCGCATGCGCTACACTCTTCATGCGAGTGCCTTTTGCGATCGATTCTTCCAAAGCTTTACATGCACGCGTACGGATGGACAAAGATGGCTGCTCTCGCAATTCATCCAAACCTAACAACATGCATGCATACGTACGGACAGTGGACAATCCGACGCCATCTTTTGCCAAGCTTTCCATTGTCATGGCAACTAAGCTGCCGCTTCGCGTATGCAGCTTGCCGAAGTTACCTACAAACGTGTGGCGTGGAACTTGTTTTTAAAGCCGTTATCCTGTGTTTCACACGGCATTTGTTGCACTTTTTACATGCCGAATATGTTGATGGCTTGGCTGGGCGCAGCTCGTGTTCAGGCTCTTAGATCCAAGCTAGAACACTAGGCCGGATCTGGCTCGGCTCTCCCTCTCTGTTTACTCTACTCGAAGCACGATTTACAGATCACTTTCCAGCGCGCCGACTGCACTCGCATTACAAGTCTGTCCTTCAATAGGGGGAAGAGAGAGTTCCTTGGGGGCATCAGACCAGGCACTGGAGGGGGCGGGCTGTTGGGGACATGTAACCAACCCATGCTGTGCGCACAGGCTCGGAACGTACCTCGCATTCACACCGACACGCCCTCGCCGCCACCTGAGCAGAGTAGAATGGAGGGAGGTCCAAGCTCTGTGTGTCCGGCTGCATGCCTCTCGGCGCTTTAATAGTGCCGAGTTACACAGCGCTGCCAGCCACACTTCTGCCACTGTCCACATTGGCATGAACAGTACAGCCTGCGCTTCAGCCCACCCCACTTGCCCGATAGAGGGGTAAGAGGTGATGCACAATCCTCGGAGGGTTCAAAGGACGGTCCGCATCTGTGCCTCTAGGACTGGGTTCCTCCATTGTCTGCCTCCCCCCACACACACATCGTGTCCCTCGACCATTCCACATGCCGCAGAATCGCATTACTACACAACCCAGGGCATTTCTGTGCAAAAGTGATTAACACAAAATAATGACCCCCCCTGCGAACAATAACCATTGTGTATGTTATAATGCCCCATCATAAGTACAGCGCCCATTTTGTTTCCTTCCAGAAAGGAGCTCTGGCCTCTTACCAATGTCCCTGTGTTACAGAGGAGCTTAGGTCTCCTCTCCATGACTGAGGGTCCGGTCCTCCTTCTGGGGGTGTGGGGGATGGAGGGGGAAGTGTCTCTCTACGCTGCTTCTAGAGTTTGGATTCCCTCAGGGGCTCTGGTCTCTTCCCCCGCCCCCTGGAGGTTGTCTTTCTGAGTGCGAGCCACTTAGCTCGAGCCAGACTCGAGCCTGAACCCTGGCTGTGATTCAGCTCAAGCCCATAACTGTCTGCCTCCCTCCAGATCCGAGCCAGACCGTTGGCTCGGCTCTCCCTGTAATTCTGTTGGCTCGCCCACCTCAGATTCTGAGTGACAGAGGGGCTCTGGCCTCCTGCCAGTTTATCGACTGAGGGGGCTCAAGAATCGGTGTGAGCCCTGCTCCCGCTTCCTTGCACCCATCCCCACGGCAGAGACAGTAGGGGAGGGCGAAACTGCCACGACCACTTGGTACTCCGAGGCGTCTGCAGCGATGCGTCGCACTGCCAGTGAGGGGCGCATTTAGCGGCCTGCGCAAGTCAAGTGCTTGAAAGCCCCTCCGGAATAAAACCACAAGGTACTGGTACGTGCTGAGCAAAAGTCTCTCGGAGCCACACACCTGATTTTCACCACCCTGTACACAAAAACACATTGTCCTGTTGCACAAATGTCAGCGTTGTGCTTACGTCAGTCACAGCACCTTCACTCATTCCAAACAAACACCGTGCATGTGTCCGTCTATCTCTCTTCCGCTGGACTCTTCCTCGCCTCCCTCACTCATAACAAAGCCTAGCAGGCAGTGATAAATTATTAATCAATAACCACTGCAGTCTCTGGCTACCAGGGTCACCAAGAAACACAGATAGCATGAGATGATAATAACTGAACAGAGCAAAATGAACCGTGACCAAACCAGCGCAGGCCACGTGAAAGGTGCGCGGCACCCCAGCAGGTGTTTAAATCACTAGGGCAGAAAGAAGGGCGGAATTCGCCACCCTGTGCACCATATCATCATCCAGGAGCACCGTGCACTGTAGCTGCGCCATGAAGACAAGCAGGGCATTAAGTGGAATGAAAAAACTTGGGGGTCTCAAGGGGCGTGGCCAATGTAATTAAGGGCATGGCTTAAAACACGTAAGCGAAAAATCTGTGCTTAGCATAGTGTGCCACTGACTTTTATTTTGCTGTTTCTGTCATTGCATCCAGATGTGATACAACAAGTCAGGACTATTGGCTTTGTCAATGGTTGTTAGTTGCATAAGATAAATTAGCAGCAACTATGGCTTGTATATAATATTGAAAAAGCTTCCACTTAAAGCCCTGGTGACACCAAGACAATATTGCTGCTCCTGTGTTTCAAAAAGAGAAGGGGAAATCCAGAGAGAAAAAGACTCTCTTTAAAGGATTTCCCTTCCCTACAACGCTCACCTGGCATGACATCATGCCGTAACTTCTCTACTTGTGAGAAGTGAGCAGTGTGAGTAGTGCACATCGATGTGGCTCTGTCACTGCAGTCCGGAAAAAAAAGAACCGCCTGTGCCAGGGCCCAAAAGAGAGCCCGTTAGAGACCCGTTTCGAGGCCCCTTTAAAAAAAACGCCGGTGCTCAGACCCGGTGAGACCCACTTAAAGCCCTGAAGACAACCACGTGTGTGGAGGCGGATGGGAACCTGCACGGCCCTTCTTCTGCCCAGTCAAAGTGTCAGCAAAGCAGATGATTTCATCTATTAGATAAAGCGCCTCTCTGGCCTCAAGGAGAAGCTGAGCGCTTTAACCCCTTCAGTGCCACGCCCTTTCCCCCTCCTGTGCCGGGCGTTGCATTAGTGGGTGGGGTTCATGACAAGATAGTCTCGTCATGGGCACAGCGCAACCGTGCTCCATGACGAGACTATCTCGTCATGGGCACAGAAGAGGTTAAGGAGAACACATGTATTGTTATGTTATGCTAGAGCAGAGGTCTTCAAACTTTTGGATGCCGAGACCCCCCTGTCAACATTTTGAGGCGTAAGGACCCCCTCCTGACAAAAATGTCTAAACCTGTTGACTAAATTGCGTGGGATGAAAATGTAAATGAGGTTATGTGATGCCGCGTATTTTGGGATAGCATTGCTTCATTATTTTGATATTTGTTACACACAGTAACGCTGAGGAAAGATTTCACCCAATCAGTACCCATTTATAACCAAAATACAGCAATTATCATCAGAAAGATTTCAAGTCATCCTTTGTGAAGGGCCTTCCACTCTGCAGCAATACGTGCTGCCACATTAGAAGCTCACCTGGCCCTGACCGGAAGAAGCAGGGGTCCCTTAAAACCCTGGCTGTTTTGTGTAGAGTTTACCCATGCAGCTTTCCTCTCACCCCCTCCCTTCCATCCCTCTCTCCTCTCCTAACCCCGGATCCCTCTCTCACTTTGCAGGTCATTTTCTTTCAACCCTTTTTACAACTTCTGAACTCTCCCCATTCAACCTCTCACTTCACCTTTAATCACCTCTTGCCATTCCGTCCTTTCACTGCCCTCATCTCTAACAGTCTCTCACATTTATCTCATGGCCTCTCTGGCCCTGTCACCTCCCGTGCCCCTCAGCACTTCTCATTCACCTCGTCTCTTCATTCAAATTTTTGTCTATTTGTATCTTACACCTCTCCAGTCCCCCCATTCCTCTTTCACATCTTCCCTTTGTTCTAACAGAAGCCCTCACCTTTGGATCACACTCACTTCTTGCGTGTCCACACTTCTCTTCGGCAATTCACATTTCTCCTCATCCCTGACCTCTTCAATCAAATTCTCTCACTCCCTTGCTGTCCTCTCTCATTTTGGGTGCGGATGCAAGTTCAGAATGGGATGAATGAATGTATGATTACTGATGGGCTTGTTTGAGTGAGTTGCATATTGAGGAGTGAGCAGGACAAGTGCATTTTGAGTGCAGAGTGATAACTGTGAGTGCAAGGTGAGCGGGTGAATGGTGCAAGTGCATGGTGATCAGTGTGAGTGCATTGTGATCACTGTGAGTGCAAGGTGAGCGTGACAATAAAGGGCGAGAATGAGGAATGAGTTGTCTGAATGCAGGGTGCATTCCCAGACCCATGAAGTAACTCAGCATGTTATTGACGGGGCGTAGACTTTAAGATCTAAGTTAAACTATTGCGGCATTAATCGGGGATCGAGGGTGAAGGAAATGAATAATGTGCTGATCCTGCAACAAACTTCCAGTCCTATGGTTAGGGTTACCAGCAGATTATTTTGATGGCCCAGTCGGTACAAAAATAATCAGTCACCTAAAGCGGTATTTTCAGCGCTTATCTGTGCATACTTCCCAGGGCCGGCTTTAGTGCTGGTGGTGCCCTGTGCGACAATGTTTGTTGGTGCCCCCCCAATGACCACCCCCACCACGGATTCTCTCACTAGCACCCTTTAACAGTGACCAAGTCTCCATAACCCCACACTCTCAGATGCATTGAATTAGTTATATAGTGCCACTCATACCAGTGTAGGGTGTCCGAGCACTTTGCATCACACACACATTACACAGAGACAATCAATCATAAGTGTGTAAATCAGTGTATAGGAAATGTTACATAAGCCAAAGGACTAAAAGTATAGGAGTCACATGTCATCCATACTGGTAGGCAGTATAGTTCAAGAGTGCTTGGTGTGGAGAAGCACAAACTCAGAGTCGAAAAAGAAACAGCATAGTTGGGAGTTTCCTTTAATAATAAGAATTGATTTCTAGCCAAATTAACCCTTTTTGCAACATTAATCAATGGTCTAATAAGGTATTCTTTGTAGTGTGCATGCTGTTCTGGGATGAAAGTTAATAGCTCACTATTCTATATTAGTACTTTAAGTTATAAATTGCAAGTAACAAAAGGATGTCTCTTTTGAAAGCAGTAACCTGCTGATCTCTTCACATCATACGCACTCTGTAATCTACTTGGTACACGTTCTTTGCAGCAGGCATATTAACCCTCTGCACTAACTTCACCTAAGTCAAAACCTCAACTATACAAAATTCTGATCTCTCTCCAGGAAGATAATTAATCACACGAGTTATCTTGACATTTATGTGAGGCCTGGTATTTGCAGGCGGAAAGAAACGCTGCAGCAGGTGCTTCAAAAGCACAATAAACTTTCACACAAACTTTCACACACGGCGCCCCCAGGAAGCCAACTTTGTATTCCTTTCCATGAAATGCATTCTCACACTACGGCAGTGAATGTAAAATCCAAATGTAAGGAATAGGCACAGTGGGGGCCCAGGGGGTACTGGAACCAGCAAAAAAACCTAAGCCTCTGTAACCAGTTTACAAAGGCATGTTAAAATGCAAATGGTCTTTAAAGACCTGTGAAAAAACACGGGGGTGCCGGAGATAGGAATCCAGACACTGCCCAGCTGAGCCCCCAGCAGCTCAAGTTTCACTGCAGCAGCCCGGGCTGAGACACAGGACGGGGAAAGTGTGGGGGGGGGGGCTGAAGCCCTTGGGACTGGGCAGAAGTGTGACTGGGAAGGCGCGACCCCCTTTGCATCACTCCACGGCCCCCCTGGGGGTCGCGCCCCACAGTTTGAAGACCCCTGTGCTAGAGTATTTGTAAAAGCGCATGGCTGCCCCAGCAATGGGGCGTCACCAGTGCTAGTTTCGGAAAAAGAGATCGGCTGAGGGACAGAGGTTAGACGGAGAATAGCGGGGTTTTAAGGAAATGGAAGGTGCACCAGCAAAAAAGTCCAAACACTAATAAGGAAGTCCTTTAAGTTTCTTTTATTCTTTATTGTAAAATATGCAGTCAGACGTCAGCCAACGCGTTTCATTCTTTACAAAAGAACTTCTTCAGGGCTGAAACAATTGACACAAGACAACACATAAATATACACAAATACATATATAAACAAGCATTGAAAATGCAATAGGTCTCGCCTTTGATTAAGTTAAAGCCATTTGCTTTGCTATACAATACCATTAGCAAAGCAAATGGCTTTAACTTAATCAAAGGCGAGACCTATTGCATTTTCAATGCTTGTTTCCCCTCATGTTTTTGGTTCCGCTGCCCTCGCTACCTAATCTCACTTTGTGGTGCCCTCATCCCCCCCCCACCACCCGATGCATGTCACACTTTTTAACTATGGCAGCCGTGCCTTTCCCTTTACTTCCAAGTGAGTCTAGGATTAGGAGGGGTACGTTGAAAGGTAGTTTAAGAGCTGCAGCGATGCCATCAAAAAATCGGAAGGTCAAATGCCATGTAATTCATGAAAGAGGGGATCGTTCATGTCCTAACCCTATTCTAATAATAGCCAGTCCCCCTCCCCCTTCTCGAGTTACATTATGGATTCCACAAACGGTACTGCTGCATGAAGCAGTCCTTCAGAATGGCGAATGCCCCAAACCTGGTGAGAGAAATCACTACATCTCTGTAATTACCGGATGAAAATAAAAAGGTCAAGAAACAAGCTTTAACATTTCCTTAGCTCTCTGGCCCAGCAGCACATCTACACGCAGCGGTTTACCAATTACAGATGAGGTGGAACTACTTATTTGTGATGTTAAATCTAATAAACGAAAGCCAAGCCAGACTGCAGAACTGAATATTTACTTTAGGCAATTACCTACCAGGCACCAGATCTGCATAAAAAACGCAAGGTGGCAATTACCACAAGAACATACTAATTAGCTGACAAGTTGTCAGGCTGCTCTGACATCCTGGTTTACTACTGGTAAACCCACTTCTTGTTCTAATGAGACTGCCGCTGGCAGAGTGAGCTGTTTACCGATTATATCACGAGCCGCGGCATGTTGGGAGCAGAGCGCAGTACCACGCCCTCCCTGTGAATGGTAATTGGAGCCTTCTCGGCTGCCACCAGTGTTTACTAGTACGCAAGGGTGCGTTGTGTGAACCAATCTACGACAGATCTCAACAGGGCTGGCTCCCGGGAGCAATGTAGTTTGTCACTCCCTCCCTGCTAATTAGGACAAGCCACTCTAACAGGCGCGCGTCCTCACGCTAACCAAAACTTCAGCATCCACTCGGACTGTGTGCCAGCTCGATGTGGAGAAAGCCAGGACACCCCAGCCAGGAATGCCAACTGATGCCAGAGAGTAGCCGAAGACACGCTAGACGCGGGCGCTCGGGCGGCGAGTACAGACCTTTGGCTCCGCCGCTGGCATTGTCGCTCTAGTTAACCTCGAACAGGAAGTCAAAGTCAAACTCGGGCTCTTCCCCCCCGGGGCGCTCATGGTCTAAAGGAGTGCAGTTCCTTCACCGACAGCGAGCGACAGGACAGCAACGTCGTGACGTAAAATGAATTGAGCATAAACGTAAAATAAGATGTGCTCCAGTGACCTGCAAGAGGCAAAGACGGCAGGCTTTAAAAAACAAGCGCTCGCCAGACACACAGGCATCCGCTGCTTATTTTTGTATTGCGGTTTCAAAAGTGAAAGCGCGATGCTAAAACAAACATGCGGCGCCATGTCTTTTTTGTCCGGCCCAATCAAAGAGCCGGACTGACGCGTGCAAGGCAGCGTGAAGAAGCTTCTGATAAGAAACTTTGTCACAACAGCCGTAATGCAGGCGACCGAGTCCTTAGGGGCCGTCCAAAAAAGCCAAAGGGCGGCAACCTAAAACCCTCCTTTTCAGAGGGAAGTCAACATTTAACATAAACGCTGACGCTACCCAATGAAAATGAGGGGCGGGGCTCGAGTCCCCTTCTTGAAACTGACTTGTTCACTATAGCTCTCGCAGGCGCGCTCCAACGCCAGGCGAGACCTAAAAACACTAATACACCAAAAAAACACAATACATGTATAAATACAAATAACACCAAACACATGACAAACAAGCATTAAAAATTCAATAGGTCTCACCTTTCATTAAGTTAAAGCCATTTGCTTTGCTATACAATACAATTAGCAAAGCAAATGGCTTTAACTTAATCAAAGGCGAGACCTATTGCATTTTCAATGCTTGTTATCCTTGCATTTAAGGGGGGTCCTTAGGCAAGAATGGTTTTACAGTCCCAAATTTGTGATTTCCTACTAAGAAATCACAAATTTGCAAATGCTAAACCAATTGTACCTATAGACCTAAGGCCAGAATGGAATGGTTTGGCATTTCCAAATTTGCGATTTTCTAATAGTGATTGTGACTCCATAGGGATCGCTATTAGGAAAAAAGCAAGTTCCGTACATTCCAGTTTTCATTTCCTAACTAGCGATTTCTTAGGATTCACTATTTAGGAAATTCAAAATAGAAATTTCATGCATATGGGCCATAGAGATTATGTGCACCAGCAGACAAAGCAAGGAACGCACATTTCACTGACACAATATGGAAAAAGAATATACTACTTGTAAATGTGTTTCAAACCTTTTGCTCTAAGAATTCAATAAACTGTGCCCATTGTTCGTGCTTCTTCATCCCTTCCCCATCCGCCCATTTCTTGTGGTTCTATACCCGCCCTGCCCCCGTTGTTGGCCCTGCTTTATCCCTTCCCACCAGCCCCGTTGTTCATGCAGCTCTACCTCCTACAACTCCCTCTGATTTCATGGTGTTTACCCCCTCCAACCATTAATGCATAGGACATTTCCCATACCTTATAGCCAGGTTGCACAGCTGAAAGCTATGAAAAAAGCACTGACTGCATTATACTACTTTTTTTTATTTCATCCCCGCTACACAGCAGCCGTGCTTCTGTACAACATGGCTAAAAGGCATTGGTGAGACATTTTGGCTATGCCAATGCTTGGTTTGGGATAGGCTTATACTCTTATGTTTGTGCTAAATTTATTTATTTATTTATTGTGGATTTATAATGCGCATGGCTGCCACAGCAACGAGGCGTCCCAGCGCAGCACAGAGACCAGAGACGAGAGTCTAAGAAAGTCGAGGCAATTAAATGGTGGGAATGGGAAAAAGCCATGTCTTCAAGGCCTTATGAAAAGCCAGATGGTTAAAAATAGTTCTAATAGGGGTCGGAAGTGAATTCCACAATTTTGCCGCCAGGCATCGGAACGAACGTCCCCCTGCCCTAGCCCTCCACACTTGAGGAGTGCAGACCATAACTTGGTCAGAAGAACGCAACGGGCGCTTGGGTACATAGGCCACCAGCAAATGGAGAAGACCCGGCGGAGCCTGTCTTGCTAGGATCTTGTGTGAAATGCACAATGCTTTAAATTGTATCCGTTTGTCAACTGGCAGCCAATGGAGTTTGGGGAGGACCTGTGCTACTGAGCAGTGCTTAGGTAATGAGACCAAAATCCGTGCGGCCGCATTCTGGACCCTCTGGAGGCGCTTTACGCTGGCCCTTGTTGCTCCCAGGTATAGACAATTGCCGTAGTCCAGTTTGGATAAAACAGATGCCTGGACGATAGTCTGGCGCACCGAAGGAGGGAAGAACCCGAGCAAAGGCTTTAGACCCCGCAGGAGTCCGAAACAGACCCCCGCGACAGCTTTAGTTTGTTTCTCAAAGGTCAAACCCCGGTCAAACCATACCCCAAGGTTTTTTACGGTGTCCTTGGGGAGTGGGGCAGGTTTTAAGCGGTCCGGCCAGTATAGTTCGGACCACAGCTCCCTGTCCCTCCCAAATAGCAGGATCTCAGATTTATCGGAGTTAAGCTGTAGGCAATTAGCTGCCATCCAATCGGAGATAGCCAGCAGATCATCCTTAAAATTGTCTAGACTGATGGTACATTTCCTAGAGAAGGCTATCACCAGTTGAGTGTCGTCTGCGTACGACACCAACGACAGCCCCCTCCCCTTCGCCAGCTCTGCCAGAGGGCTGACATACAGGTTGAATAATAGAGGGCTCAATATGGAGCCCTGTGGTACCCCCTGGTGCAGTGCAAGCTCCTGTGAGGAAAAGGGGGTGCCAAGACCTGAAAAGATCTTTCCGATAGAAATGATTTAATCCAGGCCAAGGCTAGATCCCTGATCCCGATGTCTTGCAGGCGTTTCAGAAGTATTTTATGGGACACCGTATCAAAGGCGGCACTTGAGTCTAAGAGGACCAAGGCCCCTGAGTCCCCTACGTCTAGACTGCTCCTGATGGCTTCCGACACAGCCAAAAGCGCAGATTCAGTACTATGCCGGGGCCGGAAGCCATGTTGCGTGGAATCAAATATGGCATGTTGCTCAACAAAGTTAGCCAGAATGGTATTCACATGTGCCTCCACCACTTGAGCCAGGAAAGGTAACTGAGAAATAGGTCAATAGTTACCCGGTTCGGCAATGTCTAGGAAAGGTTTTTGCAACAGAGGGACAACTTCTGCATGTTTCCATGCCCGTGGGACTGACGCCGTCGACAATGACAGGTTAACCACATCCAGACACACACCTGAAATGGAAGGATAAAGCTGGTGGAAGCGAGTGGGAGTCACTGGATCAGCTGGGGAACCTGATTTAATTTTTAAGCATAATGCCTCAAACTCCAAAGGCAGATTGGAAGGAAATGCTACCAAATTACGACCCTCCACAGCCTCTCCCCCTTTCGGGTCCACCTCCACCGGCAGGGAAGCTGCCTTCGGAAGTGCCAGATAGATCTATTCAACCTTGTTGACAAAATACTGGGCTAGCTCATCGCATTGGTGGTTGGAGGCAATAGGAGAAACCATGATGTGTCCTGTACTCTTCATGCCACCCAGCAAAGAAAAAATAGTCTTGGCGGGGTTAGAGCTGCCCAGAATTTTGCTGGCCACAAAGTCCGCCCGTGCTCTTCGGATGCTCTTATGGTATTGCTTGAGGGCCATCCGATATTCAAGTTTTGCTGTTGCATCTTATGAGCGCCTCCAGACACGCTCCAGCTGTTTACAGCCCTTCTTGCCTAGAGAAAGGGCATCGTCGAATGATGGATTAAATGGCCCACGACCTTTCCTTCCCCATTTAGCTGGAATACAATTAACCAGGCCAGCCGTCAGCCAATCGTGGTAACACCGATTAGCTGCGTCCATGTTCGAGGGTAACTGAGGTTGATGGCCAGATAGCCAGGTAGAAAGGACCTCAGGGTTAAACCTGTGCCAAGGGCGTTTAAAAATTTAAGCAGGGCAAATAGGGTCTGTCTTAATCTGAATTTGCAAGGAGAAGGAGACCAAAAAATGGTCAGTCAAGGCCTGTGGGATTGGAGTACGCATTTCGATCCCAGGAAGATTGGAAAAAACAGGATCCAGCAAATGGCCGGCTACATGGGTAGCCTCGGGCACATGCTGCCTCAGCTGGAAGGTTCCTAGGACTGCCAGAAAACTGGCGATCTCTGCTCTTTCTCCATTCTCAAAATGGAGGTTGAGATCACCCAGAACAGTAAAATTGGCTGCCTTACTAGCGAAGTGACCCATTTTATTTAAGAGGTCTTCCCTAAAGCCGCTCGCTGGCCCAGGAGGCCTATAGATCAGGAGACCGGCCAATGTGAAGTTGTGAGTTAGCCTGATTTTAAAAGAGGCGCATTCACATCCCACTATATGTTCCCTATCCAGGTTAACACTATATGCCTCCTTAACTACCACTGCCACCCCACCACCTCTCCCCCCCTCCCGATTCAGAGTTTTTCAGCACATAACCAGACGGAAGAGCCAGCCAAGGTACTGCCACGGCGTCTTGGTTAAGCCAAGTCTCCGTAAGGAAGAGAGCATCTGGAGACTCATCAAGCAGAAGATCAAAAACCTCTGCATGATGCTTTGTCAATGAGCGCCAGTTGAGGCTAAGGAGTCTATACTCCTTTAACCCTGATGAACAGGTGTCCCTCTGGGCGAGAATCAATTCAAGCGAACAAAAATTGCAGTGAAAGGAATGATCCTGCAAAGGTCAGGGTAAGGAAGGACAAGTAGAGGCCAGGGCAAAGAGTACCTAATACGGTCAGTCGCGCAATTGACAGGGGGACCGGCGCCTGGCGTCGGACGGGCGTGGACGGGCGCGGACGGGCGTGCCTTAGGCGCACCCGCTGCCCGCGGTCGCGGTTGCGCCTTCAGTTATGGGCCTCTGGGAAGATCCGGCCGGGCAGCTACAAGGCTAACTTCCCCCCAATCCAAGATGGCGGAGCTACTCCGACCGTCCCGAGAAAGTGAATGCCCCAGGCCTCGCCCACCGCCCACAGCAACTCGACGACACTTGCTAAACCACAGATAGACTCAGGTAAGTTTAAAATAAATCATTTTCAGTTGTTTTTATCAGCTTAAAAAACGGCGCGCTAGCTAAGTAGCAAACAAAGGATCAAAACAAAGTACCGAATAACTGCGTGCAACTCACTCCAGGCTCAAGCCTCAGGAGCCTGGTACTAGCGCGGTTGCGCCTGCATTTATGGGCCTCTGGGAAGATCCGGCCGGGCAGCTACAAGGCTAACTTCCCCCCTATCCAAGATGGCGGAGCTACTCCGACCGTCCCGGGAAAGTGAATGCCCCAGGCCTCGCCCACCACCCACAGCAACTCACTAAATTGACACCACTGGCTTGCTAAGATGGCTGTTGTCCATCTTGTAATGGCCTAAACTGTTGTTGAGTGCCTGTCTTAGGCCCACCATTACGTGTTCCCCTAGTTATAGGTTGAATTGCGAGGTATAGTCAGAACAATGAAGGCTATAAGAATTGGGACATATCTCTATGGAACACCTAAAAACAAAAGAACAATGGAAAAGATAATAGGGCTTATTAACTGTTAATGGGCAACCAAAAGAGCTACTGATTAATTAGCACAAAGTGTCTGACAAGTGAGGGTCCCCTGGACAAGATCCTGATAGTTGTAACAACTGCGAACTGTGTGCAATATTTGCATTACAGGCACCACATAGTTTGTAACTATATTGAAGTATTACAGTAATACAGACGTGTCACAGTATGAAAATAGCACTTTGGTAGGAAACAGATTGTTTATTCTTGACAAACTATGGTGTCATATTTCACTAGTATAAGTCAATATTTGTGTAGATAATGAAAGAAAAATCACAGGTGATTGATATACAAAATCAAAAATGAAGAACGCCCTGAAGGGTGTTGAAACGAGGTGCGTTGGTAGAGAAGGGAAGGAGACGTGACATTTCAAGAGAAGTAGTTTATTCAGGATGGATTACCAAATAGGCAAAGTAGGAACCGGCCTATGGGCCCCACTCCTTTTAGGGGTCCCCAACAATGGATCAAAATATTATTGATTTGATCTTGAAATTGATCTTCAATGATACAAGAACGACTAAACTCACTTGCCATTATGGTCACTGAATATGACGTCTTGCAAAAGGTAGACTCCCAAGATATCCTGAAAGATTTCACCCCAAACGAATTGAGGAAAGTGCATATTTAAAGGTTTTTTTGCTTTATCAAAATTAAAAAATAATAATTATGGTTTAATAAGATTAATAATTGTTCATGTTTAGTTTTGTGAAATAAAATTGGTTTATTAATATTGTTGGTTGGTAAAATTAAAAACATATTAGGAGATAATTTGCGATGGGGGCCCCGAAATTTCTACTACCTAGGGGCCTCCACAGGGTTTAATCCAGCACTGAGTTTGTTCTCTATAGGACGGTCCCATCCATCCGCTCCAACCACTGTCAGCCCTCTCTCCTCCAACAGTCCCTCCTACATTCCATGATGAACTACCCACATTCCAAACTCCAAATATCCGCGACATCACCCCATATAAGTACCCACATATTACAGGTGTGTGAAATGCCTTTTCAAATATATAACAATTATGAAAATAAATTAGCACTGATGCCAGAAATAAATGTGCAGGCATGAGTATGAGCATGTGGTCCGTCGGTTTAAACTGCCGACTTTGGTGCAGGAAACCAGCGTTCGAGCCTCGAGGTCGCGTCCACATCCTGTGATTCTGGGCAAATCACTTAATCTCCCCGTACCTGAATATGTAATGTAAATACGGTGCTCATGTAAAGCGCTCCAAGACCTTCGGGTCGAGTTCGCGCTATATAAAAGATGCAAAAAAAACAAGTAGCGTCTTGGATAAATGCGCACCATTTATCACAAATTGGAGGGCACATACTCGTCATTGTTCCCATTTGCACCATCTCCAACGGTTCTTAACGAGTAACACACTGTACTGTTAAGCCTTTGGACATTTTCCTGAGGCACCATCGCTTTTTGGCCCTCTTATTTTGTGTCCTGTGGTCCAATTCCATCAACAAATCTTCCTAGCAACATGTTTCATTCCCGAATCAATCCTTCCACAAAACTTTAACAGGGCTGTAACTTCGTATGATGCTAATGACATGAGTTCCAATTACAGAAAGGCGACAATCCTGTACAATATCAAAGCAATCTCAATAAAATGCCCAATCAAATATTCACATTTGTGAAAGGGAACAAAGTAAAGTGTGAAAAAACCTGCAGTCGCCAGCCCAGAGTTCCTGGACCTCTGGGTCCAGGATCCAGAGATCTGTGAATAATTACAATTGAAGACATTATGCCGTAAAGTGGGAAATCCTCTAAAAGATTTTCTGCAAGGCTAATTTACGTTTAGCTGGCGAGATCATGTGGGCCATAGAGGAGTGGCCATACACAATGCATGAAACATCCATAAACATACAGGTTTGTGTGTGTTCACAAACATTATGCATGGTGTTTCTCAGTCTTTAATCATACATCATGTATTCTTTAAAGGACAGGAGTAAGTGGGTATGCTGAGCAGCGGTTCTATGGCAGAGGAGCGCTGCACCCCCAAAAAACGTCAGGAAAGGAAAAATGAAATACTCAATTTATTGCTCCTCTCCTGTCATCTTGGGGGCAGGGCCTCGTGGGTGTCAACACTGAGAAGAGTGGTGTGGGCACTCTCTTCACTGCACATGACGGTTTGGTCAGCAGTCTCAGGCCGGCCAAACCGTCATGCGCAGTGAAGCTTGCTCCAACCCCGGCTGCATTGCTGGGATTGGTGAGAGCAGACACAGACTTCCAGTCTGTCCTGGAGCGCTAATGGAGAATGCTCATCATGCGAGAGCAGCTTCAGGATTGGCCGCAGGGCAGGCTGGGAGCCCGTGCCTGAAGAAGAGGTAGGAGCAGAGGAGCGTGATACGGGACATGGCCGGCTGAATGTAATTTTTTAATTATTATTATTATTTTGTATTTCCCCTCCTCCCTCCGTGACCCCTATGTCCCCCTTACCTCGCACACCTGCCTCACCACTTGTAGCAAGCACCGGCCGCTACTGATAAAAAAAAGAAGGGAGACCATTGCTGGCACTGAGTAGGACCCAGACAGATTTTTATTTTTACAGCTATTTTTAAGCCAGAACCAGGTTCCAGCCTGGCCCTCACAAATCCTCTCACGTATGTGCATGTGCAGTGTGCCAGTGCTATGACACATACATTGGTGCCCATATAATTCATTGATGTTCTGTGTGCAGCAGCACCGTGCAAGAGGCGCATGTGGCTCGTTTTTTCCGGTTTAGTAAAGCCTTCTCTTAAAAGCCACACTCTGCGGATTATCAATAATTACTTTTGTCTGATCATAACTTGAGAACCACATCTTGTCTCCAGATGAAGCAGACAAAACTGAAACAAACTCAGTGCGTCACTTCATAACTTGCCAAGAGATAAAGTGTCTTTGCTTCCTCAATCTATTTATTTAAGTCTGTGCATGTTTTCTAGCAACATGAGGTATTCATTTTTTTGTGTGTGATTACTTTAATAATACCCAATTATATAGCACACATCAACATGTCTATTATATAAGGCTCCATACCACATTTTTGCTGTTTCAAAGTCCTGTAAATACAAATGTACTGATCCGCATTTTCTTTACCTTGGAAGGCTGGAAACCCGCATCAGCCTGGCCAGGGTTGAACTTGCAACCTGGTGATCACTGCATGTTTCAGCAATGAGCAATCAACTCAGCGAGCCATGTTCTCAGCTAACTTAAAACTACAAAGGTAGCCGAGGTGGTTAATGCACTTATAGAGATTGGTGTACCATTTTCGCCACTGATGCAAAACATAAAACAGTCCAGTGGGTTAATGTGCCAGTTGGAGAGCACTGTTTGTACAGTTTAAGTTACAGATTTGTATGTTATGTAAGGTAGCTCAGTGGATCAGTATAGCTGCAAAAATCTTTATTGTTCTTGTATTTGTTAATTGCATAACTAAATTGTGGCTCACAAATTACAATCCCGATAGAGTCCTTCAGTGAGTTGTGTGTCTGCTGCAGACAACTGCATTTAATGTAACCTACAATGCATATATATTTTCTTTACCCTGGGACTGGTAAATGGGTTCTGGTGGGCGATATTAACACTTTTTACTTCCCGAGATGTGCTGGATACATACAGATGTGTATTTACTGAGAGAATAGAGGCTATTTGTTTAATTCCAGAATGACAGAAATGTACGCAAATCATACACGTCTGACTACAATTGTGGAATCCTAGCTTTACCCTAAACAGAGAGTCCCAGATGTGATACGTAGGGTGAATATTTACTTTCGAAGTTTGGTATGGGTAGAGTGGTAAGCTGTTTTCTGAGCATAAAACCATCCTTATCATCACTACAGTCAGTTGACCCGGTGCTTTGCTTTGTGTCCGGGCTGCTTGTTTCTCAATGACCTGCTGTTTACATTCTGGATGGTCTGTGGTGCTTGGACTGGAGTCTGCCAGGCAGAGCAGATATCTAGCTGTCAAAAAGTGCTACTTTCAGACGAGTCTTTCAAGGCGCTCGTGTAATGGAGAAGAGCCATCAACTTTAGTAGAAACAAGTATTGGCAAAGCCAATAGGTCGTACCAAGGCGAGTGCCATTGGTGTTGACAATGTCTTTTAGCCATGTTGTATAGCAGTGCGGCCGCGTCATAATAATAATAGATGATTGATAAAGCGCCTGGGTATTCCATTCGGAGTGTCCCCTCGCTAAGTATTCTTACTCTGGCTGTAAAGGCCTAACTGCTCCAACTTCTCAAGAATTAGATCTGTTTAATTGGCAACCTTCTCTCAAAATAATTGAGCAATCAAATTGCAACCCTCTGTAGAGGGGATGATGGACAGAGACGCTGGTTCCAGAGAGGATAAAAATTGCATATGTTCCTCATTAAACCATTTGGCTGAAGCTGTAGCTCGTCTCACTATTCGATCTGTCAGGAGCGCAATCAGGTTAAGTGCTTCAGTAATCCAATTCTCTACTTGTTGATTTGCCACGCCAATACACGCACTTAAAATGGTATCATTCAAGGCCAAGGCCTCTGTGAGAGTCACAGATGTCACCATGGTCGAGATCCACAACCTACTCTGCTTGCAACCATTCAGACTGGGCCTGGAGCAGGTCAAAGCAACTTGAAAAGGAATAACAGAGTGGTCAGACCATATCACAGGAGTAGGAGTGCCCACTGTCACTCCGGCAGAATAAAACAAGCATTGGCATAGCCAATAAGTCTCTCTTTTGGGACCTTATAAGTATTTAATTATGCAACCGTTGCATGGCTAAACACTTATAAGGTCCCAAGACCTTTTGGCTATGCCAATGCTTGTTTATGTTTGTACGTGGTTCATAAAAACAAAATGAAATGCATTAAAAAAGTGGACTTTAAGCTTACTTATTAAGATGCTTAATGTGTGTGAAATGGTGCTAAAGCACTTGTCCTCAGTTTTCCAGACAATTTACTGAAGAATTTCTCTTCTAAAGGACGTGTGTCGGGGAATCATTATGTTGGTTTATTTTAACTGCTGCAATCTATTGAAGCATTGGCTCACGGAGAACATCAAAGCGGCCGCGAAAGTGAAAGTAATCGCGATCAAGCGAGGCGCGCGCACATGCACTGTAGCTCTAGGCTGGCCATGGTAGCACTTTTTGGAGACAAAAAGTCTCGCCAGGCCAGAGCATGCGCTGGGTCAGGCGAGACCTAAAAAAGAGATACAATGTATGACCCAGACATGGAGGGCATACCAGTTGACTGAACTGCAGTGTTTTCAAGTCCTCCATAAGAGGAGAAGCAAAACAGCGTGTAGTCTCCTCAAATGAAGGTTAAGGTCTCCCAAGACAAGAAAATGAGTATGCCGCAGAGAGAAAGAAGAGAAAATGTCTTCTAGTGCGGTAATGAAATGTAAGGCCAAACCAGGCGTGTGGCAGATTAAAATCCCTGCAAGGGTGAGATTACCTGATAAAGTCAGCGTAAAAAAAGCTGCTTCACAGCCCACGATATTCATCTTGGAGAAGGTACAAGGCAAGGCCTGTTTGAATATAATCTCTATTCCACCCCTTCTCTGAGTTTGTCTGTCAAGTCTTACTGTCGCAGAGCTGGGCAGAATGGCAGCTAGAATATCTGGTGCCGAGTTCTCATTTAGCCATGAGACTGGTAAGAAAAATCTATCCACAAAAATGTTCCTCAATGAATTATTCAACTCACTATTCAATGGATTAATGGTCACAAAAGTGATCCTGTTGTTTACCATTTGAGAATCACTCGTTAAATCTAACACAAGCATATTGAATTAGAAAAAAAGTATATTACACTTTAACAAAGTCAATACTTCAAATCAGTCAATATTACATCATATATATTATATCCACATTTAGTACATTATATATATCACAACATAAATTAGTACATACATCTGTTAGTGTATTCACACTGGCGCAACTCCAGAATCCCTCAGTTTCACTTATATCAACTCATTACAGGGATCTGGAGAAGCGCAGTTATCCTCTTAACAAGATGGATACTTTGACCCAAGGTTCCATCTACTAAATGATTAACATTCAAAGTAATCCAATGGAACTTTAATACAACGTAAGATATGACATAATGTTAAGAAGAATGAATCGCCGGCGTTTCAGTCTCAAGTGGCCATATAGGTCCGCAAGATCATCCTCAAGACTCAGCGTTGAAAAGGGATTACACCTTTAAGTACTGACATAAAAACATATCAACGAGACACAACAATAAAGAAAGTCAAACCAATATGCCCACCTAATCTGTGCATCGCCTCCTCACAATGAAAGCACCTCAATGTGACCACATATTCAACAAGTGGGAATGACAGGGGAGCTAATTTACCTATATAAAAACCTACAAACCCAAAGTGATAAGAATAAGGCTCCTGGCTGTTGATCTACAAGGAAAGCGAAAACCTCAGCCCCATGTTTCACCACGGAGAGGCTGTTCAATGAATAGCAGGATGCCATGAGGGGGGAAATATCCCTCTTACATCCCCCATCAGCCATAGTTATTACAGGGGACAAGGCAAAGACGCACGTATCACATCCCTCTGTGTACTGAGACATCCATAGAGTGGAGGCAGGCCGGACAGTAGTGGGGGCCAGCTGTAGGAGTTCTTTAACCGCATTCTGTCTGATGTTGGATTCAGAATGGGCAGGTGTCCTGGCCCCTGGTGCTCTCCAGTCGCAGACTGCCTTGCCTTAGGTGCACCTTTGGTGGACCAGTTGCGCGCATCCACTGCACAGCAGCGCATCTGCCATCACTAAATAGCCCGCATTCGAGAGGGTGGCTAGGCAGAGGCGTGGCAGACACCAATCAACCGGGGAAGGGGGGGGGCAAATATAGTCTGTAAGGAAGCCCAGCAGCTCCGTGTCCTATTAGTAGGCTTCCCTCCCAAAAGGAAATACTGGTAAAACAAATGGCAAAAGTAAAAATTAAGAAGGGGAAATAACCTTGTAAAAAGAAAGCATAAACGTATTAAAAGTATGTAGGGCCAACCTAAGATGACTACCGACAAAGGCAGGAGCCAGCCAGGCAACTCCTAGTGCGCGAGTGCGCATACAAGGAAAGTTAAATCAGAGCTCATAGCGCTTTATTTTGATAACTTTTGGCCATGCTGCACAGATACGCTACTGTACTGTACAATACAACAAAAATACATTGGCAATGCCAAGAGCTCTCGCTTAGGCGAGACCTATTCACTTTGTCAATGCTTGTTTAACCATGTACCTCGCACGATGTGACTCCTCTCCTGCTGAACTACTTACTGCATCCCCTGCAAAGGCATGTGAGGTAAATATTTGCAGTTGTGGCAGACTCTCTGCCAATGCTTTCATTCTGCAGCAGCTCTCTTGTAAAGGATAATAATCGTAGGGACTTTGTTTAGGACACTGGTAAACACAGATGACGACTCACGATATTCGTGACCGCCTGGTAAAATGAACAAAGTATGTATATTTTTGTCCTCCCCGTTTCTGGTGGCCGCGTGGGAGTGCGGCTTCCACAGGCAGCCGCGCGAGCGCCGGTCAGCCCACACACGTGCCCCAGAATTCCCAGGATGACGGCTGTCGCCCCGCCCAGAAAGAAGCTGCGCACTTTTTGTGTCTGTTTATGGCGGTTTGTTTCCATAATATCTAGCTTCCCAAGCAGCCTTTATAAAAAGTCCATGTACGTCTTCGACACTAAAATTAGATTTCCCTCTTTTGACTCCGACATTTGAGCCCTAGTCCAAGGCTCTTGGGAGGAGGCGTAAATTCAACTGCGCAGAAGTGTAAATGTAAAGTAGCAAAAACTCTTATCAAACCCAGTGTCAGGGAATTAAGTCATTGTATTTTAGACCATGCGCCAGCCTGGGTTATTGTGCAATAAAATGACTAAGCGCGTATGAAAACGTAAGCCAAGCAGAATCATTCACACCATTTACAATTTAGTGCAAGCAAAAAAGCACAGATGCTGTGTGTTTCAATTTTTATTCATTTACTGTGTGAAACAAATAGTGGGTATTCAAATCATGCAACAAACATCATATAAACATATAAAACAAATCAAAAGTATTAATTTCTAATTATTCTAATCCCCCCCCCCTTCCTTCCCCCCACCGGAGCTGAGGACAATGTGAACTAAGAGATGTAGAGATGTCAGTTGTCATCTGTACCCTATATGTGACCTAGACTCTTATTAAGCAAGCTACAACATTCTACTTTATGAAATCAAACATAACAGGTGTTTGTAGCTGCATTAGGAAGGGGCGTGCCAAGGGCGTCCCTTCCTAATAGCGACTCCAACACCAATGTACTATTGTTTTGCGACCGCATTTGCGCAAAACACTTGCAGTTTACCACCTACTTCAAATAGGTGGTAAACCACGCCTGAGTGTGTGAGAACATATATTTTAAGAGGAGGCGACCACTGCCTGCCTTTAAAAAATGAAACTGAAAAGTTTCATTTTTCTTTTTTAAATGCATCTTGTTTTCCTTTAAGGAAAACGGGCTGCATTGAAAACAACAAGCATGGGAAATGCAATATGTCTCGCATTTGCTTAAGTTAGAGCTATTGGCGTTGTAAATGGCGTTGTCACACTTGGACACAGTACCCTGGGGCATTATTTCACCACAACAGCACGCCACGTAAATTACCAATCAGAAATAATGGAGCCCAAAATAAACAAGGGGCTGCACCAAGTACTTTTATATGATTAAAAACACTCTTCAAACCACCAGTAAAATGCCTTCTTATCCTTATGCTAAAATTTGATAAAAAGTGAACATTTTATAACTGCTGGGGTCTGAGAGTTTGTGTGAAACAAAAATCAGGCAAGATCACTATTTAAAGCACTCAAAGGTTCTATCTTTTCTTTCATTTTAGACTGTTTTAATAATAAATGACAGCATACTTATTTATCATAGTCTCCCCATGCAATTTACTTCTGCTTGCCAATTAACGGCCCGCACACCTTAGAATGGAGGAAAGCCAAGCAAGTGCCCATGTGACTCTCAGCTGGAGCACAACTAGGACCAAAGGCTTTCTTCCATGTTTAAGACCATGCCTGCAGATCCGATCAAAGGCTCTCTTCCATGTTTATGACCATGCCTGCAGTTACCCGGCAACACAAATACTCACCTAGTCTTCATGGTGTGAACCAGTGTCTTCATTGTAATTGCAAAGTTTAGTTAATGGAGTCCGGTTTTGTAACAGTGCTGCAGTTTTAGAAGCAGCGTGGGGCAAAAATCGTGCATGGGATTTGGCAGGATCAAGATGGCATGCATGAGACTATAAGTGCGACAGACTTTCATGGGTCAGTGAGTAGAGTACATATACGTAACGCTCATAACTGCCGTCATGGGTACGATGTAAAATGGGGCATCTTCAATCAGTCCTTGCTTTCTAATGACTAGAACTTTACATATTAGTTTTATCCCCATGCTTATAATGTAAAATGAATCTACAAGTCCTAAAATGCAGTGTACTGATAAATAAAAAGCCTGACCTTTCAAATGACCTCAAGGATGATGTGGGGTGCTTTGTTCTAGATCAGACTGAGTGTTCTCAAATATATTTTTCAGATACTCGCCTTCCTTAAAATCGCGCCTCATTCACTCAAAAATACAAAACGTAAAGCGTCATAGAACATGCCAGGGCGATATCCCGACATGCTTATTTTTTTTACGTAAAACCATCTAAACATTCTGGTGCAGCTGTTAAATACAAGCCTAGTGTTGTGCCAAGCGCCCAATGCTCAGTACTCACAGTAAAACTATTCAACGACTCCTCTTACAGCGCCTGCTTGGTCTTCAGGTAGGTAATCACCTCCAAGCAAAATGCTCTGTTCCCGTGTACGTTGTACTCCTTCAGACCACACTGTGCACAATCGTATTCAGCAGCTATAATCCTCACAGACACCGGGCTGCCAGCCATAAAGGCAAACATTAATTGTGTGTGCGGTTTGAAAAATAAAGGACACGCTCGGCCCCACTGGGTTTCCTGATGAGGCTTTTGTTTTTCTGCCGCCAGCCTCTCACCCCTACTTTGCCAATGCGGCCTCTCCCGGCTGGATTGACCCAGCTGGTTATTTCAACACCATGAAGTAATGGCGACACGTTGGACGGCCCCAGCCGCGCCCGAGGGATATGGCAACAGGAGGACGCGGCGCCGCCTGGGGTCTGAGGACGAGGTAGAGAGTCCGCCCGAGGTGCATTTTCAAAAAAGCTTTCGGCATTGTGAAAAATATAGTGTGTCTTGACTAATGAAGGAGACTGATGGCAACAGGTGGACGCGGCGCCGCCTGGGGTCTGAGGACGAGGTAGAGAGCCCGCCCGAGGCGCATTTTAAAAAAAGCTGTTGGCATTGTGAAAAAATATAGTGCGTCTTGACTAATGAAGGAGACTGTTTAACGCAGCACTTAAAAGATCCAGTCCGGTTGGGCTGGGCCAAAAGGAGACATGGCAGTAACCAGGAGGGACTAAAAAGCCTCACTCTCAATCAAAAGACACCGTTTACCATAAACAATTACGCATACCAATGGGAATAACGGGCGGCACCTAAACTCCACTTCTCAAAGTAAATCGATTACAAGAAGCCTCGCAGAGCGAGCAACGCATGCGCGTTGCAACGCCAGGTGAGACCTAAAAAGGTAACCCACATTCGGCTTTTACTGCCTCTAGTAGAAGGGCGCATTGTTTCTTCCTCCCGCCGCTCAGACTGGCTGACTTCGCAGCCACGTTGTGTGGATTCTGGCTTCCCCCCGGATATCGATACTTCCTAGGGTGAATCATGGATTTATAGACCCTTACCCAGGCATCCAGTTCCACACCTTCCAATTGGACCTATATCTCACCACTAGATCGATCATTTGCTACGATTCTACCATTAACTACAATTCTGGACCCATACATTGTCACTCCTCTTGTTTAGGTTCAAGCTTACTTGGGACACTGAGCACATTGTCTAATTTTACGATGCAAAGAGTAAAGCACTTCTGAAAACTTCTGGTGTGTATGAGTGTGATTCTTTCTCTGACATCCTATTCCCACGAGCATATGCCATTGAGATTATAATCATCATATATTATATACATTGTCCACAGGAACCACTGTTCCTTGTTACACATTATTGAAAAAGCAGTCACAGACATGGTGGTCTGCTGATCCCAGCAGGCCACCATCCCTGTGAGTGCTAGCCAATCCCAATGGGGTCGCAAATTGCACTTGCCTCATGAATATTGATGAGGCATGCAATTTGGGACCCCATTGGGAATCACAAACAGTGTCTGAGACACTGTCGTACATGTAGTTTAGCAAGCCGTAAATTGCGAGTCACAATTCTGCACAATTTGTGACTCGTTAAACTGAATGGTGGTACATCAGGCCCAAAGTTACTAAAATGCAGCATCACATGAAGTCCCACATAGGAAGCCCCTTCACAAAGGTTGACTGGTCACCTTTCAGTTGCTAATTGATGTGTTTGGGTGTTAAACTGGTACTGGTAATGAGGGGAAACCTTTTACAATGGTAACATGTGTAAATATAATGAAGTATTGCTACCAATAATGTGCAGCATTACTCTGCATACATTGCCCTTTCTTGTCGCATAATATAGCCAGCCCTGACACATAATTCGGTCCCCCGTTACATAATTCCAGAGGCCCTGGTTATAGCCTAGTAACATTTTCCTTAGAAGATAAGCCGTTCATAGACTTGAAAACAAAAATCAATTGTTTATATAACAGTTTTTTGTTGTCGATGGCTAGCCAGTTTGGTGCCAATATTGAGTGGTTGGAAATGTGCCCTGTAGAGTTTGTTCCAGTGCCAACGTTTAGACCCTTATAGAAAGTAGAAACTGTGCAGAGGGAGATTAGCTAATAGGTTATTGCAGTAGTCTAATTTGTTAAGAACAAGTAAATAGAGTAGAGTTGTAGCCATGTAAAATAAGATGCGAATTTTGTGAATGTTCAGAACTAGATATCTGGCAGCTGTGTAATAGTAATGAAAGATTCAAGCCGCGTCATTGGATTAAAGTAAATGCCAAGAAGTCTAGCACTTGATGTCGGCAAACTGGGGTGGTGTAGTGGGCAAAAGAACAATGGATTTAACCCAGATCTCTTGACTGGGGGAGAATGTATGCATTGTCAGCATTCCGTCCATCATTTGTTTGTTGTAACGCTTTTTGCCCTAAGTGGGATGGGTATTCCCAGACGTGGGACCCGTGCTCACTACGCCACTGGAGTCAAGCTATCCTGGCTGATGACGGCTGATAGCCAGAAACCGGTCCTAGGATGCTTGATTCCGGTCCAGGGAAGACATGGCTTGGCAGTTCGGGCTGGACTGTTCCCATGAGGCACAGGGTCAAGACTGATTTGCATATGGCCATGTCTAAACTGGGGTGGTGTAGTGGGCAAAAGAACAATGGATTTAACCCAGATCTCTTGACTGGGGGAGAATGTATGCATTGTCAGCATTCCGTCCATCATTTGTTTGTTGTAACGCTTTTTGCCCTAAGTGGGATGGGTATTCCCAGACGTGGGACCCGTGCTCACTACGCCACTGGAGTCAAGCCATCCTGGCTGATGACGGCTGATAGCCAGAAACCGGTCCTAGGATGCTTGATTCCGGTCCAGGGAAGACATGGCTTGGCAGTTCGGGCTGGACTGTTCCCATGAGGCACAGGGTCAAGACTGATTTGCATATGGCCATGTCTAAACTGGGGTGGTGTAGTGGGCAAAAGAACAATGGATTTAACCCAGATCTCTTGACTGGGGGAGAATGTATGCATTGTCAGCATTCCGTCCATCATTTGTTTGTTGTAACGCTTTTTGCCCTAAGTGGGATGGGTATTCCCAGACGTGGGACCCGTGCTCACTACGCCACTGGAGTCAAGCCATCCTGGCTGATGACGGCTGATAGCCAGAAACCGGTCCTAGGATGCTTGATTCGGGTCCAGGGAAGACATGGCTTGGCAGTTCGGGCTGGACTGTTCCCATGAGGCACAGGGTCAAGACTGATTTGCATATGGCCATGTCTAAACTGGGGTGGTGTAGTGGGCAAAAGAACAATGGATTCAACCCAGATCTCTTGACTGGGGGAGAATGTATGCATTGTCAGCATTCCGTCCATCATTTGTTTGTTGTAACGCTTTTTGCCCTAAGTGGGATGGGTATTCCCAGACGTGGGACCCGTGCTCACTACGCCACTGGAGTCAAGCTATCCTGGCTGATGACGGCTGATAGCCAGAAACCGGTCCTAGGATGCTTGATTCCGGTCCAGGGAAGACATGGCTTGGCAGTTCGGGCTGGACTGTTCCCATGAGGCACAGGGTCAAGACTGATTTGCATATGGCCATGTCTAAACTGGGGTGGTGTAGTGGGCAAAAGAACAATGGATTTAACCCAGATCTCTTGACTGGGGGAGAATGTATGCATTGTCAGCATTCCGTCCATCATTTGTTTGTTGTAACGCTTTTTGCCCTAAGTGGGATGGGTATTCCCAGACGTGGGACCCGTGCTCACTACGCCACTGGAGTCAAGCTATCCTGGCTGATGACGGCTGATAGCCAGAAACCGGTCCTAGGATGCTTGATTCCGGTCCAGGGAAGACATGGCTTGGCAGTTCGGGCTGGACTGTTCCCATGAGGCACAGGGTCAAGACTGATTTGCATATGGCCATGTCTAAACTGGGGTGGTGTAGTGGGCAAAAGAACAATGGATTTAACCCAGATCTCTTGACTGGGGGAGAATGTATGCATTGTCAGCATTCCGTCCATCATTTGTTTGTTGTAACGCTTTGTGCCCTAAGTGGGATGGGTATTCCCAGACGTGGGACCCGTGCTCACTACGCCACTGGAGTCAAGCTATCCTGGCTGATGACGGCTGATAGCCAGAAACCGGTCCTAGGATGCTTGATTCCGGTCCAGGGAAGACATGGCTTGGCAGTTCGGGCTGGACTGTTCCCATGAGGCACAGGGTCAAGACTGATTTGCATATGGCCATGTCTAAACTGGGGTGGTGTAGTGGGCAAAAGAACAATGGATTTAACCCAGATCTCTTGACTGGGGGAGAATGTATGCATTGTCAGCATTCCGTCCATCATTTGTTTGTTGTAACGCTTTTTGCCCTAAGTGGGATGGGTATTCCCAGACGTGGGACCCGTGCTCACTACGCCACTGGAGTCAAGCTATCCTGGCTGATGACGGCTGATAGCCAGAAACCGGTCCTAGGATGCTTGATTCCGGTCCAGGGAAGACATGGCTTGGCAGTTCGGGCTGGACTGTTCCCATGAGGCACAGGGTCAAGACTGATTTGCATATGGCCATGTCTAAACTGGGGTGGTGTAGTGGGCAAAAGAACAATGGATTTAACCCAGATCTCTTGACTGGGGGAGAATGTATGCATTGTCAGCATTCCGTCCATCATTTGTTTGTTGTAACGCTTTTTGCCCTAAGTGGGATGGGTATTCCCAGACGTGGGACCCGTGCTCACTACGCCACTGGAGTCAAGCTATCCTGGCTGATGACGGCTGATAGCCAGAAACCGGTCCTAGGATGCTTGATTCCGGTCCAGGGAAGACATGGCTTGGCAGTTCGGGCTGGACTGTTCCCATGAGGCACAGGGTCAAGACTGATTTGCATATGGCCATGTCTAAACTGGGGTGGTGTAGTGGGCAAAAGAACAATGGATTTAACCCAGATCTCTTGACTGGGGGAGAATGTATGCATTGTCAGCATTCCGTCCATCATTTGTTTGTTGTAACGCTTTTTGCCCTAAGTGGGATGGGTATTCCCAGACGTGGGACCCGTGCTCACTACGCCACTGGAGTCAAGCTATCCTGGCTGATGACGGCTGATAGCCAGAAACCGGTCCTAGGATGCTTGATTCCGGTCCAGGGAAGACATGGCTTGGCAGTTCGGGCTGGACTGTTCCCATGAGGCACAGGGTCAAGACTGATTTGCATATGGCCATGTCTAAACTGGGGTGGTGTAGTGGGCAAAAGAACAATGGATTTAACCCAGATCTCTTGACTGGGGGAGAATGTATGCATTGTCAGCATTCCGTCCATCATTTGTTTGTTGTAACGCTTTTTGCCCTAAGTGGGATGGGTATTCCCAGACGTGGGACCCGTGCTCACTACGCCACTGGAGTCAAGCTATCCTGGCTGATGACGGCTGATAGCCAGAAACCGGTCCTAGGATGCTTGATTCCGGTCCAGGGAAGACATGGCTTGGCAGTTCGGGCTGGACTGTTCCCATGAGGCACAGGGTCAAGACTGATTTGCATATGGCCATGTCTAAACTGGGGTGGTGTAGTGGGCAAAAGAACAATGGATTTAACCCAGATCTCTTGACTGGGGGAGAATGTATGCATTGTCAGCATTCCGTCCATCATTTGTTTGTTGTAACGCTTTTTGCCCTAAGTGGGATGGGTATTCCCAGACGTGGGACCCGTGCTCACTACGCCACTGGAGTCAAGCTATCCTGGCTGATGACGGCTGATAGCCAGAAACCGGTCCTAGGATGCTTGATTCCGGTCCAGGGAAGACATGGCTTGGCAGTTCGGGCTGGACTGTTCCCATGAGGCACAGGGTCAAGACTGATTTGCATATGGCCATGTCTAAACTGGGGTGGTGTAGTGGGCAAAAGAACAATGGATTTAACCCAGATCTCTTGACTGGGGGAGAATGTATGCATTGTCAGCATTCCGTCCATCATTTGTTTGTTGTAACGCTTTTTGCCCTAAGTGGGATGGGTATTCCCAGACGTGGGACCCGTGATCACTACGCCACTGGAGTCAAGCTATCCTGGCTGATGACGGCTGATAGCCAGAAACCGGTCCTAGGATGCTTGATTCCGGTCCAGGGAAGACATGGCTTGGCAGTTCGGGCTGGACTGTTCCCATGAGGCACAGGGTCAAGACTGATTTGCATATGGCCATGTCTAAACTGGGGTGGTGTAGTGGGCAAAAGAACAATGGATTTAACCCAGATCTCTTGACTGGGGGAGAATGTATGCATTGTCAGCATTCCGTCCATCATTTGTTTGTTGAACGCTTTTTGCCCTAAGTGGGATGGGTATTCCCAGACGTGGGACCCGTGCTCACTACGCCACTGGAGTCAAGCTATCCTGGCTGATGACGGCTGATAGCCAGAAACCGGTCCTAGGATGCTTGATTCCGGTCCAGGGAAGACATGGCTTGGCAGTTCGGGCTGGACTGTTCCCATGAGGCACAGGGTCAAGACTGATTTGCATATGGCCATGTCTAAACTGGGGTGGTGTAGTGGGCAAAAGAACAATGGATTTAACCCAGATCTCTTGACTGGGGGAGAATGTATGCATTGTCAGCATTCCGTCCATCATTTGTTTGTTGTAACGCTTTTCGCCCTAAGTGGGATGGGTATTCCCAGACGTGGGACCCGTGCTCACTACGCCACTGGAGTCAAGCTATCCTGGCTGATGACGGCTGATAGCCAGAAACCGGTCCTAGGATGCTTGATTCCGGTCCAGGGAAGACATGGCTTGGCAGTTCGGGCTGGACTGTTCCCATGAGGCACAGGGTCAAGACTGATTTGCATATGGCCATGTCTAAACTGGGGTGGTGTAGTGGGCAAAAGAACAATGGATTTAACCCAGATCTCTTGACTGGGGGAGAATGTATGCATTGTCAGCATTCCGTCCATCATTTGTTTGTTGTAACGCTTTTTGCCCTAAGTGGGATGGGTATTCCCAGACGTGGGACCCGTGATCACTACGCCACTGGAGTCAAGCTATCCTGGCTGATGACGGCTGATAGCCAGAAACCGGTCCTAGGATGCTTGATTCCGGTCCAGGGAAGACATGGCTTGGCAGTTCGGGCTGGACTGTTCCCATGAGGCACAGGGTGAAGACTGATTTGCATATGGCCATGTCTAAACTGGGGTGGTGTAGTGGGCAAAAGAACAATGGATTTAACCCAGATCTCTTGACTGGGGGAGAATGTATGCATTGTCAGCATTCCGTCCATCATTTGTTTGTTGTAACGCTTTTTGCCCTAAGTGGGATGGGTATTCCCAGACGTGGGACCCGTGCTCACTACGCCACTGGAGTCAAGCTATCCTGGCTGATGACGGCTGATAGCCAGAAACCGGTCCTAGGATGCTTGATTCCGGTCCAGGGAAGACATGGCTTGGCAGTTCGGGCTGGACTGTTCCCATGAGGCACAGGGTCAAGACTGATTTGCATATGGCCATGTCTAAACTGGGGTGGTGTAGTGGGCAAAAGAACAATGGATTTAACCCAGATCTCTTGACTGGGGGAGAATGTATGCATTGTCAGCATTCCGTCCATCATTTGTTTGTTGTAAGGCATTAGCGTGTCAGCTGCAGTTGTATAGGGATAGGAAGATGTGGAGGTGCAGAGGTGGCAGGAGAATACTGATTTCTGTTTTAAGGCAGACTCAAGGTCTTAAAAGAATGGCCCAATGGCTCCCGGTGAATGATAGATAGCCACAATATAAGCATTAAAGAGGGAGGCGGCCACGAGCACTGTAATGTATTTAATTTAGCTGAGAGATACAACAGTAATAGACAATAATGGGGTGACACCTAGCTGAAGGGCTCCACCTCAAGAGATAGCCTCTGCGACCATAGCCATGACAACGAGGGGTGGGCCTAGAGTGAGCTGCAACATAGGGGATACATGACTGGGAAACGATGGAACAAACAATGAGCAAATATGGGCCACGCTATGGGTGAAAGTTTAAATGTTTAAATTGTTTCTATGTAATCATTAATTAAATCACAGCTTGTAATGTATAGAATCTGTGGATAAACACTACAAAAGATATGTGACACCAGGGTATCAAATTCCATTCCCTGGGACTACACCACCTGGGTAGACTTCAGATAGTCCAGCATCTAGAACTTTTCCAGGATTTCCCCTACACCTGCCCCTTCTCCTTGAACCACAGCACCTGTAGGTAGACCAGGATGTACACCAATGCCAGGCACAACACCAATACCGGGCACACTACCAACAGTCCGGCTTATCTCAGAGGCAATGTGTGAAGCATTTATATCCACACACACAGTAACACAGCGAAAACACTACAACAGGAGTCCAGACCAGTTTAGGAAAATAGCCAACATTTATCTCAATAAAACAAGACCACAATGACAAAAAACCAACATACACAAATCAAAACATCAATTTTAAAAGAGTAAGCAAGTTTAGTCCATAGGAATCAATGGATAAAGACGCCTCGGCATAAGTGGGCTCTCCAAATACCCTCAGTCAGTCAGTCAGTGGATGCGTTCGTTTAAGCACAAAGTACCTTAGATGTGTCAAAAATCAAAGACGGTGCAAGGCATAGGGGAGGTGAGGTGCCGGAAAAGCAAAGCGATGTGTCGGTTCTGTACTACACAGAGGAGATGATGCATCGATTCATTACTGCCAGGAAAGGTGATGCTTCGGTTTTCGGACACGGGGCCTTGGTTCCTTACTGCTGTGCGGTGTTGACGAAGAGTCAGTGTTGAAAATCCAGACGCGTTGTGTCGATGCGGCAGCAGCGATGCAGGTGTTGTGTAAATTTTGCAGTCACGAGGCAGGCGCTACATTGATTCTTCAGCCGCGAGCTTATGCTGCGTCGCAGTGGGTGTCATGGACGTTGGTGACACGGTGCTCGGGGCTCACGCTGCAGCACTTTTTCTGATGCACTGCGACAGCAAGCTGGGGTCTGCGGTGAAAGCCATGGCTGATGCTTTTTTTTTTTTTTTTACTTTATTTACCTTTGTAACACATCATAGCAATGCGGTCATAGGTGTTCACTGTTCTAACATTACAATTGAATAAGGTACAATGGAACGTAAAGTAGCAATACATAATCTGTCATGACTTGTATCAATAAGTAGAAGAGTAACAGCCAGGTTGATAAAATAAAAATACAGTCTCCACGGCCCTCCTCTCATCCCCGAGCAGTACCATATGCCGACCCGCAGTGGGTTCGCGAGCCCACCCAAACCCAGCAAGCACAGGAGAGCACATACAGCGAGAGGGAACCAAGCGCTACAGAACACTGGATCGCACAGGACATCAGACGTTCGGAGACCATGAAACTGCCTACCCGACCCCAGTAGGGACGGTGCCCTGCTCCAGCAGTGAGTCAGAGGTGAATTGAATGGACTCCACATAGGACCTGTATGGACCCCAAATATACTTGGGACGAGAGGAGCTAGGTAGTGTACTGGAATATACTTCACTATTGGTGTTACAATAAGCCAGACTATTCAACCAACCCTGCAAAGTGGGAGCTGTCTTGCCACCCCTATGGAGAGCTACTTCCCGTCTGGCCAGCAGTAAACCGAGGGATGCAAATTTCCTAACGTTTTTGGGGAAGTTCACCACATGACCTAGAAGTGCTACCTCCGGTGTGGGGATGAGGGACAATTTGATCATGTCACATAGCGTTTTGTGCACTTTCTCCCAATATGGTTGTAATGTGGGGCAGGGCCAGGTGAGGTGTGCAAAATCTGCGTGTGGGACGTTGCATTTGCGGAAGGTGTGAGGTCTAGTCGGGTCTATTAGCTTTGGCCAGAGTGATGTACATCCTGTGCAGGAACTTAAAATGTATTAGTTTATGCCTGCTGTTTAGAGAAATTTCTTTCGTGACTGCACAGCATTTAGCCCATTGTTCATCGGGGATGGGGCGGCCCAAATCACCCTCCCAATCCCTGCGGATCTTGTCATCGTTAACCGGTAGCATCCCAGAGCATGCCTAATAGAGCTTAGATATAAGGTGTACCCCACTCTCGCTCTCGATGATGAGCGAAAGTGGAGAGAAAGAGTCCGGTTCAATGGGAAACCCAGAAAGCATGGCTCGAAAAGCCGAACAGATCCGTCCTCAGACAAAGCTGTCCATGAACGGAGCGTCGTGAAAGCGGTCATCCTCCGTAGCGGAAAAGATATGTCTGTCAGGATACAGGTCTCCCAGTTTTGTAATGTCAAACTTGGTCAAAGTACGCTGTACCAGTCTCTCACCCTTTATGGGCAGCCAGCGGGCATTGGGGAGAGGAAGAGCCGAAGAGTATAGTGTCAGCGAACCGTGAATTGTTTAAGTTTATCCCATGCCCAGTTGGTAGTGGAGACTGTCTGTATATCAGTAGGGTCTCTGGGCACACCTTTAGGCAGGACAGTGGATAGGCGCTCAGGAAGAACGAAATCCGCTTCCGGGCGGAGGAACGGGATCCTGGCGTTGGGATTGTACCATGCAAAGGCGTAGCTGCATTGAGCCACGAGGTAATATAGTTGGAGATTCAGCACCCCATACCCTCCCCTCTCATAAGGTAGGGTGAGAACCTGCCAGCGGACGTGCACCTGCTTGCCCCCCCAGACCAATCGTATGACGTGCAACCGTATCTTCGAAAAGAAACTGTTCGGGAGGGGAATGGGGATATTGTTGAAAAGATATAAAAATGTGGGAATAACTACCATTTTGTTAATGGCAACTCTGCCAGCGATGGACAATGGCAGCCGTAGCCATCTCTCTACTTGGGCTTCAAGTGCCCCGACTGCCTGTCCATAGTTGAGGCGGAGGATCTGGTCTGTATCCAGATGGATGTGGATGCCCAGATAATTGACGAAGTCGGAGCACCATTCAAGAGAGAACTCACATTCCCATTGGGTTGTACTGGGGGTCAAGGGGAAAATAACTGACTTGCGCCAGTTGATGCCCAGGCCGGAGTGCTGACCAAAATGGAGAATCTCTCTAATGAACGGCTCTAAGTTCACCTGAGGTTCTCGGACGTACAGGATGGTGTCATCCGCATATAGCGAGACCAGAAGGGGACCCGTGTTGAATTGCAGGCCCCTCTGCAGATGTCTCTCCTGGAAGTGGCGGATTAAAGGGTCCATGGCAAGAATAAATAATAGAGGCGATAGGTGGCAACACTGGCGTGTGCCGCGGGACAGGGGAAAAGGTCAGGATAGTGTGCCATTCAGGCGAAGTCTCGCCGTGGGGCGGCTGTATAGCAGTGCCGTGGTAGCTATGAATCCTACCGGCATACCAATGCGGCGCATAACCGACATGAAGAAAGGCCATTACAAGGTATCAATGGCCTTCTCAGTGTCCAATAGAATTGCAGCAGCGGGAACCTCAGGGCTAATTCTATGGAGGACTGAGAACAGGGTCCTAAGATTCAAAGAAGTCAATCGGTGGGGAACAAAGCCGGATTGAGCCAGTGAAATAATGAATTCCATCAATTGGGATAAGCGATTGGCGACAATATTAGCAAGAATTTTATAATCCAAATTGAGTAGGGATAAAGGTCTGTATGACCCGCATAAGGATGGGTCCTTGCCAGGCTTGGGAAGAAGTATAACAAACGCTTCGCTGAGTGGGGGGGGGGGTAGAATCTGTTTCTCAAGAGCCTCAGCGTACACTTCGATTAGTTGCTGCGCCAACAAGTCTTTATATGCCTTGTAGAATTCCCCAGTAAAGCCATCCAGCCTGGGGGCGGAGGAAAAATGGAGGGAATTAATGGCTCCGAGTACATCAGTCTCGGAAATTGCTTCTGCCAGAAAATCCTGCGTATCTTTCTCTAGGTAAACCAGCGCGATCTCGGAGAGATAGGCTTCCTGCGCCGTAGGATCGCGCCCTAATTTAGAAGTGTAGAGAGAAGTGAAATAAGCAAGGAATTCGTCTTGGATTTCCGCGGTGCCGTTGAGGACCAGATTAGTAGAAGAACGTAGCTCGGTGACGTATGCTTTACTATATGGAGGCCGAAGCATCTGAGCCAGCACCCAGCCCGGATGTTCGCCTGCGCCATATCGCCGAGTGGTTTGATATTTACCCAAAAAGAGGATCTCACGGTCAGCTGCGTCTCTGTTCTCAATGAGAAGAGCCAAATGTTTTCCTGTCGCGTCCGGGCCTGGGGCATGCTGCGCTGCAATGTCAAAGTCTTTGAGGTCATGCTCCAATTGCACAAGTGTAGTGCGGAGAGCTTTGAGTACCCCCGCATCCTTGGCAATGCAAACTCCCCTTATGTATGCCTTGAATCCCTCCCATAGAACCGCCCAAGTGTCGACCGAGCCGGTGTTGACGGTAAAATACACTTCAGTGGCCTCGTGCACTTCAGTGTGGAATAGGTCATCATTGAGGGCAATACTAGGGAAGCGCCATTGTCGCTCAAACCCATCAGGTTGAGGAACCCGAAGAAGGAGCTTCACAGGGGAGTGATCAGAGTATGTTCTAGGGAGTGTCACAAGAGAATGGTACCAACAGGAGACGCCAGGGAAGAGAAGCCAATAATCGATTCCAGTCCAAGTGTTATGTTGGCCCGCATAGTGTGTGAAGTCAGTGTGGGAAGGGTTGCGCTCGCGCCAAATGTCGAGGAGAGAGAATTGGTCGCAAAGATTAAGGAGAGCACGGCATGCACGCGGTTTAGTGCCATGGGATTTGGCGGTACCATCCAATTCAGGGTTGAGGAGTAGATTAAAGTCCCCGCCTACCAGCAGTAACATGGGATCTAACTTTGAGACCTGGGCATGCAGAGCATGAAAACATTCTGGCGAATCAGTGTTTGGGGCGTAGACACTTATCAAAGCAACACTGTGACCCATTAGTAACCCCGCTACGATGGTGTATCTACCCTCGCTATCATTGACGACCGAGTGGAGACTGAAGGGGACCCTCTTGTGAATGAGAATGGCCGTGCCCCTGGCGTAATTACTAAAGTTGGCGAAATATCTGTGAGCACCCCAACCGGAAGCAAAGCGGGCAGAGTCAGACTTAGGCAAATGCGTTTCTTGCAGAAAAGCAATGTCTACATTGTGCCGAAGTAGATAGTGAATAACCTGCCTCCTCTTGTGGTTGTCATTAAGACTCCTGACGTTCCAGGACTTCAAGGACAAACTGGAGGGGCCATCAACATTTCCCAGCTGAGCCATCTAGTAGTTGTGGCATGAATGACAGATACAAGCAGCAACAGATAAATGCATATTGTGACAAAGCAGGAAATAATCAACAATTACTATGCAATGGCAGGTATCCCTCCCCCACCCAACCTCACCGCAAACAGAGCGAGGCAAAACCCCAACAGATAACAATACGTATAGTACCAATTAACTTTACAGCGGAAAGAGAGAGCCCTGAAACGGTATGTCCGTGGGACCAAAAACAAACCCAAGGTATACACCATGAGAGGTGGCAACACCACGACAGTTGAGCAGCTATTCGGAACATATCAAAATGATGAGTAGCAGTCCCCCTATGATTCTGCAAAGGCATAAAAGAACAACTCAGCAGAGTCAACCAGTTCCGGCACCAAAGAAGAGGTCCATGCTTGCTTCGGAGCCACTATGCGGAGGAGAGGGCCTACTCCTGCCCGCGCCTTCCGGATTGTTGTTTTGTTTGTAAGCGCGGCAAAAGTCCTGTACGTCGGTAGGATTCTCAAAGATGCGGGCACGGCCATTAACGTCAACTCTCAATCTGGCGGGGTATAACATGCCGTATTTCAAACCCAAGTTTCTGAGGGTGGCCTTAACCCCATTATATTTGCAACGGGCCTCCTGCACCATGATAGTAAAGTCCGGGAAGAAATCAAGTTTTAAGCCCTGCCACCTGCTGTCCCTGCATTCTCTAGCGAGGCGTAATGCAGTGTCGCGATCCCGAAAGTTCATGATGTGTGCGATGATAGGGCGTGGAGGGCAGCCTGGGTTGGGCTGAGGCCCCAGGGCACGATGGGTGCGCGCCACCACGAAGCCGGGGGTAAAGGACTCTTTCCCAAATATGTCAGTCAATAGAGTCTGGACAAAAGAGGTCAAGGCGGCCCATGGCGGTGGGCTCCAGCACTCCCAGGATGCGGAAGTTGTTGCGCCAACTTCGCTCTTCAAGGTCCTCGTTTTTGATTGCCACTTCCTTAAGAATGCGCCCCACCCGTTGCAGTCGTTTAATGGACTGCAAGGTGCCATCTTCAATATCAGAGATACGTGCCTCAGCAATGTCCAGGCATTTGTCATGGACTTGGATTGTGGCCCCCAAGGTCGCAAGATTCATGTCGAGGGTGTCAAACGGCCCATCCAGTGCTCGAAAGGCCACTCTCATCTCTTGAAGCAAGGAGGTTGATGGGGCGGAAGGATCATCCGTGCGGTCTGAACCCTGCCCACCCTCAACCATGTTTGAGCTGTCTTCGGCAACCTTCTCCACTAGCTTCTCAAAGGGAAGGGTCTTCTGTTTGGGATCTTTACAGCCCATGCTGCAGCACAGCGAAGAGAGCTGGGCCATAGATGAGCGGACCTTATATGGGACATGGGAGGAGAGCAGGTCTGGGCCAAGTATTAGAGATGCAATGGACAAGGGCCCCAAGTTACCATGTGGCAGGCCTTAGTTTGCCCCTCGAAGTGCCTGGTATGGAGAGTTGCCGGCGCCTTAGGTAGCGAGCACGATGATCATGACTTCAAAATAGGGATGAACTTTCGTGGAGGTGTGCGGGGGACTGACAGGGGTCCACGCCGGGGCGTAGTTGCGCAATCCTTGAAGGGTTTCACGCCGGGCCGAGTTCCCGGCGGAGGTGTAGTAGGGAGGCACAGGTTGCAATAGGCGGCGATGACAAGGCACCTCACGGTGTCAGACTCTAGTTTCTGTACGCTACTACACAGGAACAGAGATGCTAGTTCCCAAATCCACCCCGACAGCAACCTAGAGCTTAGTGTAACAAGTCTCCAGAGTGGCTATCTCGGGGGACGGGGGAAAGTGGATAAAATAACAAAAGAGACTGTTCTGGCTGATTTCTTCTGTAGTCCGTCCCGCAGACTTCTATTGCTGATGAGGTAACCTGTAGACAAGAGTTAGGTTATCATACCATTTAGCTCTTAACCTGTCTTATCTTTTAAAACCCTGTTACCTCGCTTCCTTACCCTACTAATTCCAGAACTCAGCTCCTCTTCTATTTCTTTTATTTCTTTTTCTGTGTGTGCTCTTTTATTCTTTAACTGTATTCTTCGTCTGCAATTAGGAAAAAACAATTAAACCAAATGTTTATCTTCCTCTTTCTAATCTTTCTCCCTGTGTATCTTACTTACTTCTCTATTTTCTTTTGACTCTCTTCTACGTAAATCTTCCTTGTTTTCTGCCTTAATTCGCAGTTTCTTCCCTTTTAGCACACCTGCAATATATTTACATTTATATGTTAAGGACTTCTTCTCTCCCTTTTGACTCTGTATTTATTATATTCAAATTAGGATTCTACTTACTGTTTTTTAGGGTCTTTTCCTATTGGTAATTAGTCATCTGTTTATTTGGTATTTTCTCTTCTTATTCTTTTAATTTTGGTCTTATTCCTCTCCGCTTCTGCGTTACTGACTGACGTCTTATCTCAGTGGTGAGTATGTTGTCTTATTCTAACTATTTACAGCTTGCTCTTGTATTCTAACATGTAATACTAACTACTTCTTCGTTTTTTCAGGTTTTGCCAACTCTGCGCTTGACTTAGTGCTGATATACTGAAATGCCGCTTTCTTCACAGTAAGTTCCTTTACTTATATAACTATCAATAATTTACTTCAATACTCAGTCGTAAAATAATACGCTTGATAACTTAGCTTCGTTTTCTTCTTCTTCTTTCAGAAACTACGGGCGACTCTGCTTCGTCTCCCTCAATGCGGTACGAATGCTTCACAAAACACGGAGACCCGCAGCTCTCCTCACATATCACATAACTTCCTTGTACTCGGGTTTACAAACTCATTAGCAGCAGACTTCTGGATGCCTTTCGGCCCTGATAAAGATATTGCGCTCTGAAGTACACTCCTGACTCCATTGAAATTCTTGGTGAAGTGCGCAGTTCTCAAGCAGCGCGAGCCTCACCTGGAGTTCCAGCGCGTTCTCTGCTGGGCACTAGAACGCTAACAGCCACTCGGTTCTGGTGGCCTTTTTAGGCGCCATTTCCGAGTCAGCTCCACCCATGTATCTTCCATAGCACGGGGTGCGTAAACTTTGATTCTCCGATGCGCTATTAAACCTATCTGTAATCTTGGAGTCATGACAGTACCCTCCAACAAGGCAGGTTCTCTCCTCTGGGGTTTAGTTGGAAATCGTTGATGAAAGACCTTAACTAATCTTGGAGCATGGACATCTTCATCTCGTTCCCAAGATCTTTCCTCAGGCCCATAACCCTTCCAGTCCACCAAATAGTATAGCTTCCCCTTTTGCATTTTGGAGTCTTGAATTCTTTGACTTCAAATTCAGTACCAGTCTCTAGTTGAAGAGGCCTTGGTGGCAGGTTTTTTCGTAAGTTTTCTGGAGCCTTCTTTAACAGGGATATGTGCAAAACTGGATGTATTTTCAGCCTTGGTGGTAATTGAATTCGGTAAGTCACCGGATTTATTTTCTCCTCTACTAGATATGGACCAATAAATCTCGTTTGGAACTTCCGATTTCCTTTTAGCCTCAAATTCTTAGTACTTAACCAAACCTTATCTCCTATTTGCAATGGGGGGCCCACTCGTCTCTTTCTGTCTGCATAAGTCTTATACTTTTCTTTAGCTAGTTTAAGGTTTTCAATTGCACTCCTATGTACCTGTTCTAACTGTGTTACAATCTCCTCTACCACTGGAACTGAGATTTCAGTTTGTCTGAGGGTTGAGTTTGGATGTCTCCCATAATTCATAAAGAAGGGGGAAAACCCGGTGGAACCATTTTTGGCATTATTATGAGCAAACTCTGCAGCCCATAGATAGTCCGACCAATTTCCTTCCTGTTTTAAAAGAAACAATCTCAAATACTGTTCAAGTTCTTGATTCACCCTCTCGGTTTGACCGTCAGTTTCTGGGTGATAACTGGTGGAAAAACGGACTTCTGTACCCAACCCTTCCATGAAAGATTTCCAAAAGTGGGAAAGGAACTGTGGGCCTCTATCTGTGATTACTATCTTAGGGATTCCATGTATTTTCACTATTTGAGCACTAAAATGAGTCGCCAACTGCTTAGCCGTTGGCACTCCTTTCAGAGCTGTGAAATGAGCCATTTTAGAAAGGGAATCTACCACTACTAAGATGGTATTGTAGCCCTGACTAAGGGGTAAGTCAGTAATGAGGTCTAATGTAACGGTGTGCCAAGGATAAGGTGGAGTGGGTAAGGGCATAAGTAAACCTTTTGGGGCCTGCCTTTCGGATTTTCCCTGAGCACAAATCTCGCAAGTCTTAACATACTGCTCAATGCTCTTTGCCATTTCAGGCCACCAGAAGTGTCGCTGGATCAGTTCCCTGGTCTTTGCCTCCCCCTTATGTCCTGCCAGCTTCGCATCGTGGCATTCCTTGATGATCTGTTGCTGCAAATTTTAGTGGGAATATACAGGGCTCCTTGGAAGTAGGGCAACTGATTACGAATTTCTCTTCCTTCTTTCTTCACCCACTCTTTCAAGGTCTCTTCATCCATCGCATCTGAGATATCGTGTTCAAGATCAACTGAAGTAATTGCTCCAATTATCTTTTCACTTGGGATAATGGATTGATTTCCTAGAGCTGTCTTTTGATTTTCTGTGTCTATCCTAGACAAGGCATCTGCTTTCCCGTTCTGGGCTCCTGGCCGATAAGTGATGACGAAATCATAATCAGCCAAGTATAGCGACCATCGCAATTGTCTTGGTGTTAGGGTTCTGGCTGTCTTCAGAAATTTTTAATTTCTGTGGTCTGTGTATACTGTGACTTGATGTTGTGCCCCCATTAAGTGGTGTCTCCAGTCCTTAAATGCGTCTTTTATGGCCAATAGCTCCTTCTCTGGGATTGTATAGTTTGTTTCCGCCGGAGTTAATTTTCTGGACCTATAGGCGACCGGATGCAGCTGCCCCGTTAGCTTACTTTGTTGGGACAACACTCCTCCCACAGCCTGATCTGAGGCATCAGTCTCCACATAAAAAGGTTCAGTTGGATCTGCATGTTGTAGAATCGGGGCTGACGTAAAACTTTCTTTTAGAGATCGGAAGGCTTCTTCAGCTTCAGTTGTCCATTCAAATTTGAGCCCTTTTTTCAATAGACGGGTGAGTGGTAAAATCTTATGTGAAAATTCCCCAATGAATCTCCGGTAAAAATTGGCGAAACCAATAAAGCTTTGTACTTCTTTGACGCTCTCGGGGGACTTCCAGTTGATTACTGCTTCGATCTTTTTGCGGTCCATAAGAATGCCTGTTGGTGAAATTACAAAACCCAGAAATTCAACCTGAGAGACACTGAAAGCACACTTTTCAAGCTTCACAAACAGTCTGTTTTCTCTCAACTTCTGTAAAATCCTTCTAACCTGATCCTGATGTTGTTCCTTGTCCACAGAGTGAATAAGGATGTCATCAATGTACACTAATGCACACTGGTCGATGAATTCCTTCAGCACGTCGTTAATAAAATGTTGAAAAACTGCTGGAGCGTTACATAGCTCATAGGGCATAACCTGATACTCAAATAGGCCGAACCTCGTTCTGAAAGCTGTCTTCCACTCATCGCCCTCCTTCATTCTCACCAGATGATACGCTCCTCTCAGATCCAACTTCGTGTAAATTGTTGCTCCTTTCACTTGATCTAACAAAACAGATATTAGGGGCAATGGATAACGTTTTTTTTTGTAATCTTATTGATGGCTCTGTAGTCAATGCAGGTCCTCAAATCCCCTTCTCTCTTTGGCACAAAAAATAGGGGCGAGGAGACTGGGGACTGCGAGGGACAAATGAAGCCGTTTGCTAGATACTTGTCCAAATATTCCTTTAGGTGATGGTGTTCTTTTTCTGTAAGGGCATACACACGACTGCAAGGTAGATTCGAACCTGGTTCTATCTCAATTTTACAATCATAAGGTCTGTGTGGAGGTAATTGTTCAGCTTCCACTTCATTGAATACATCTTCAAAATCTTGATATTCCTCTGGTATGTCTTGTACATGGATTACGCAAATTGATCCTCCAGTCTGACACAACGAATGTGCAGGATTAACCTCTAGCTCCCTCTGCTGACCGCCAAAACAATTTCCTAAACAATATTCTGATTCCATCTTAATGGCTCTGGTACTCCAGTTGATTGTTGGGTTATGTTCAGTAAGCCAGGGAAGTCCTAGGATCAATTGGAATTGAGGGGCATCGATCAAGTTAAACTGGATCTTCTCTTCATGTTCTTCATTCGAGATCAGATGTATTAATTCTGTGTGACTGACTATTGGACCTGAAGACAGATTGGTTCCATCCACAGCCCTCACGGGCTCATTTTTTAACTTTTTGATGGCTTCGATTCCCACCTTGCTGGCAAACTTCAAATCGCAAAAGTTTCCGGTGGCTCCTGAGTCGATCATCACTGAGACTTCCCTCAGCGTCACGTGTCGGAATCTGATTTCCATCGATAAAATTAGATGTGGCGCTGCAGACTGTAGCGTATTAGCCACTCTATGTTTTTTTGGAGTCTGATCTAAAATCGCATCCACCTGTTCAACTCCTCCAACAGATGGTGCCTTTAGTTTTCCTGCGGCTTGAAGCTTCCCTTGGGTTTCTTCGGACAAGCGCGCACAAAATGGCCTCCCGACCCACAGTACATACAAAGATTGCTGGCTCTTCTCTTTTCCTTCTCTTCTTTGGAAAGAGGACCCCGTATTGTACCAATCTGCATTGGTTCGATGCCCTGCTGACTTTCATAACTTCGTCCTCCTTCCGACCTGACTCGATCAAATCTTGGAACCACCGACTTAAAATCCTTTCTTCTCTCACCTTTTCTTTCCCCTTGACGGAAATCGATTTCCAGCACCAAGTCTACCAACGCTGAGATTTCTGTGAGTCTATTGGGTATTCCAGCCAATGCATCTTTTAGCTCATCTCTTAAACCACGATTAAACACTGCTGCTCTCTTACCCTCAGGCCAGTTGGTTTCCTCCACTAGTTTATTGAATTGAGCCAAATAAGAGACCATCCCCTGTTTCAGGTCAAGTAACTCATTGTCTACGGCTTGGGATATCCGCCTCCTGTCAAATATTCGGAGAAATTCTTCTTTGAAGTTCTCATAATTCCGCAATATGGGATCGTCCTTCGAAATCAGAGGCAAAAACCAGGATGCTGCATCCCACTTAGGTATGACAACACGAAGGCTACTCGAGATTGAGCATCTGGAAAAATGGAAGGGCGGCACATGAAATGTAACGAACACTGCGTAATGAATATTTGAGCCTTCTGTGGATCCCCACTAAAACGCTCAGGTGCCGCTAATGGAATGACGGGTGAGAGGGAGTGAATCACCTGAGTAGTCATCTTATTACTCCCTTCTGTCAATGGAGTTTGAGCGTCCGACCCAGAACCAAAAGGTTGTCTAAGCCTTTGCGCCAATTCTGCGGTCTCTTTTCTAGAATTTACTACTTCTAATCTGAGGCTCTGGTTTTCCTCTCGGACTACACTTAACTATTTTTGTATGGTATCTAATATGGTTCCTAACCCTTGTAAGTCTATTACCTCAGCCATCTCTGTTCGGGTGTAAAATGCAACTTGGGCACTTCACTCTGTCAGACTCTAGTTTCTGTACGCTACTACACAGGAACAGAGATGCTAGTTCCCAAATCCACCCCGACAGCAACCTAGAGCTTAGTGTAACAAGTCTCCAGAGTGGCTATCTCGGGGGAAGGGGGAAAGTGGATAAAATAACAAAAGAGAGAAGAGACTGTTCTGGCTGATTTCTTCTGTAGTCCGTCCCGCAGACTTCTATTGCTGATGAGGTAACCTGTAGACGAGAGTTAGGTTATCATACCATTTAGCTCTTAACCTGTCTTATCTTTTAAAACCCTGTTACCTCGCTTCCTTACCCTACTAATTCCAGAACTCAGCTCCTCTTCTATTTCTTTTATTTCTTTTTCTGTGTGTGCTCTTTTATTCTTTAACTGTATTCTTCGTCTGCAATTAGGAAAAAACAACTAAACCAAATATTTATCTTCCTCTTACCAATCTTTCTCCCTGTGTATCTCACTTACTTCTCTATTTTCTTTTGACTCTCTTCTACGTAAATCTTCCTTGCTTTCTGCCTTAATTCGCAGTTTCTTCCCTTTTAGCACACCTGCAATATATTTACATTTATATGTTAAGGACTTCTTCTCTCCCTTTTGACTCTGTATTTATTATATTCGAATTAGGATTCTACTTACTGTTTTTTAGGGTCTTTTCCTATTGGTCTTATTCCTCTCCGCTTCTGCGTTACTGACTGACGTCTTATCTCAGTGGTGAGTATGTGGTCTTATTCTAACTAGTTGCAGCTTGCTCTTGTATTCTAACATGTAATACTAACTACTTCTTCGTTTTTTCAGGTCTTGCCAACTCTGCGCTTGACTTAGTGCTGATATACTGAAATGCCGCTTTCTTCACAGTAAGTTCCTTTACTTATATAACTATCACTAATTTACTTCAATACTCAGTCGTAAAATAATACGCTTGATAACTTAGCTTCGTTTTCTTCTTCTTCTTTCAGAAACTCCGGGCGACTCTGCTTCGTCTCCCTCAATGCGGTACGAATGCTTCACAAAACACGGAGACCCGCAGCTCTCCTCACATATCACATAACTTCCTTGTACTCGGGTTTACAAACTCGTTAGCAGCAGACTTCTGGATGCCTTTCAGCCCTGATAAAGATATTGCGCTCTGAAGTACACTCCTGACTCCATTGAAATTCTTGGTGAAGTGCGCAGTTCTCAAGCAGCGCGAGCCTCACCTGGAGTTCCAGCGCGTTCTCTGCTGGGCACTAGAACGCTAACAGCCACTCGGTTCTGGTGGCCTTTTTAAGCGTCATTTCCGAGTCAGCTCCACCCATGTATCTTCCATAGCACGGGGTGCGTAAACTTTGATTCTCCGATGCGGTATTAAACCTATCTGTAATCTTGGAGTCCTGACACACGGGGGTGGGCAGAAGCCATAAGTATGCAAGGCGTGGGGTGCTGTCGGTGGAGTGTAGGCCCTGACACCGATGTGGAGGGTGACTCGCCTTGAGGTAGAATTGGGCAGCCGAGTTGCGGCGGGTCTCCTGCTGTGGGAGGCGGCAGGGTGCAGAGCCAGACGGACGCAGGCCTTGTTGTAGAAGGCGGTACGGAGGCGAGGACATGCCGGGCGCAGGGGGCAACAGGCCGCCCCTAGCTTCTCCCTGGCTCCACGCCCCTCAACGACTGGGTGGCCGCCTCCCGGGCTCACCCGCGGACCCTGTCCCCACAGGGCCTTAGGTACAAGGCAGGAGCGTGAGTAGTGCTCCATGGGCAGCCCAGTGTGCCTGCACACCGTTCAAGCCGAATTTACGCCGGGAGGGAGAGCGAGGAAGCAGGCCAAGACCCACACCCGGTGTACTCTCCGCCGCCAATAGTCCCTGCACCCGTCAGGCTCCAGCCGCTGCTCGTCGTCACTCCTCAGCTTCACCGTGGTCTATGGGTTGGGCCGCAGCCGCCATGCGCTTCGCCCCTCGCTCGCCGATTATCAGATCTCCATTACGGAGGCACCGCTCCGTGATCTGGGCAGATCGCCATGTGCAGCAAGACCTCGGCAGTTCAGCGGTGTCGTGTCTGGGGAAACTACTGCCAGTATTGTGGGGGATATAGAAGCATAGCTGTGCCGGCTGGCGGAGCTTCAATGCCGCGTGGCCATCTTGGTCGGTGGCTTGGCCACGCCCCCCATGGCTGATGCTTTAGGCGGGAAACACGCTTCGGTGCAGGCAGTGGCAATGCGTCTAGCATTTGCAGCGATGCGCCAAGAAAACAGGAACTGGGAGTCGATGCGTGGATTTTCTCCTTAAGATCACCTGGTTACACTTCCAAGGGCCCAGGAACTGAATTGGCAAATCAGGGCTCTCAGCAGAAGAGCCTAGGCACTGGTAGGTGAAGTCTTTGATGGCCATGAGACTTCTTAACAGGAGGCAAACATGTACAAGCCCTTGGAGAACCTTGAAATCAAGATGTAGAAAGAAAAGTCCAGTCCTTTCACTCCCAGGACAGAAGCAGCACACAGCAGGCCAGCACAACAAAGCAACAGGCAGAGTGTCAGTCCCTCCTACAGCATACAGCTGGTAGAATATCCTCAGTCCAGAAGTGTTCTGATTTTGGGGGTGTCAGAGGTCCAAAACTTAAACCCCCTCTGCATCTTTTTCAGTTCATCAAAGTGTATCATGTGATCCTCATCACATGATCAGGGCTGTGATCCGGACGCTGTCTACCGTGTCACACAGACTACCATCTGAAAAAACGACAATAACAGTGTCCTAAATAGGGTAGCAAGGGCTCATCATTCAGTTTTGTCCTGAAGAAGGCCAACTAACCGTTTATTGACGTTATTATGGCTGAAACATGTAGACCTATGATGTTGGAGTGTATAATTAACTCCAAGAACATCTCTTGTGTTTTTCAATCTTGCCAGGGGTCCAATTATATAAATCATTTAATAAACCAAAACATATTCCCATTTGGTTACCCAGAGGCAATTTTAACATAAGATCCCATAAAAGCAGCACCATCAAGAGCTCTCTTGAAGCCTTCAAGGTTGAGCCCACCCAGAAACCCAGGTATCCGGTTGTGGGTTCGATAGTGAAGCGCTCCACTAATTGAACCATTTGTGTTACAAAAAATGAATTTCTCCCAGGTGAATGTAAATGTGTAGACACCGCTCATAGTGCATTAACTTCCCTTTGATTTATTGATTTTGATTTGTTAGCTAGACCTTCCTCATTACAGTTTTCTGTACTCAATTCTCCACCTTTTCATTTGGAACAAAGATACATCTTTCTTTAACTATTGGCGTAACCAGTGCTAGACTCTTGTTGCCATTTTTATTTTTCAATAGATTCAACTTGGTTCATTGTGCTCTTTTTTTGCAGCAATTTTATATTTTGATAAGTAGCATGACTATTGGTAAGAGAGGCATACGTTTTGTAACATGTTGTCATGCTGAATTAGTACATATAATGTATTAATGTCTCTAGTTGATCTCATACCCCAGAAAAACTGGAACTGGAATGCAAAATTGACATCACTGCTGGTAGGGAAGTACTCGATTCAGACAACGTAAGTCAGACAACATAAGCAATAAGTCTTCATCCAACAAAAATCCCTTATCTGTCCAACTTTTGTATCTATCCTTTGTACTGTTTGTGATTGACAGATCATGGCTGACAGAGGTTCCAGGGCTACAAAGAATAATAACAGTGATGGACAGTCTTAGTGGGTCCACCTATATATTTTTTATTTCATGGATAGAAACTCCCCACAGTGAGTTATAAAGCTAAATGATGTTTCCTATAAAGTCTGTCTCCCTGCCCAGTCTTCAGTATCTAAAGGCTCTATCTGTGTTATACTGTGAAATATTATATGATATCAAATATTAGATCAAAGGCCAAACTTGAATCCCCTCCCATAAGTGTAGATGGGTGATCTAATTCAACTACAATGTCTAGACAGTTTGGCCAAAAAACCCTGCTTGCAAGTAGTTGGGGTGTATAAAATCCCTATTCTATTTAGGGAGATATTCTCAATGAAGTGGCGGTGAGAAGCGTTAGCCTCCTTGGCTTAACTCCTCTCACTGCTACTTCATAAACGCGAGGCTTCACCCTATTCTCAAGAATGTGGTGCAGCCTGGCGTTTCCCCCTGCGATGGCACTAAGTTTCACGACTTAGCGCCAACGCAGGCAACCTTGCACCAGATTGTAAGGGTGTCTGTGAGCAGGGGAGGGTTGTTCATGTACAGGAAGGTGCCCCTTCCTGCACATGAACATTCCTGAAATACCACTTTGCAGCACAGATGGAAAAACCAAAAACGAGGAGAAATGAAGCATTTCTCCTCGTTTCCCCAACTTAAGACCAGGTTTTTTCTGGTCTTAAGTTCGGTGCTGCTACCTATTATTGCCACCCTTGATAATAGGTGACAGCTTCGATCACAATAGGTGTTGCGGTGGAACGCCCACCGCAACACCCACTGCACGCCCCTTTCATGCTAAATTAAGCTTGAAAGGGGCCTTATTCTCAAGGCAGCGTTAAGCCACTTAACGTGGCTTAAAGCCAAGTTAAGTGGGTTAACGCTGCCTTGAGAATAAGGCGCTGACCCTATCGCCATGGGAACGTCAGAAAAAGTTACGTTCCCGTGGCGATAGGGGCTTGAGAATATGCCCCTTAGTGTTTTCAGTTTGCTGAAAACAAATCAGCCTTCACTAGTTCATTTCTTAAGCACCTTGTATGAATCATTAAGTATTGGAACACCACATGTTTTGGAGCAGCTCCTTGATCTCGAAGTATTCCCTTGTTCATTTGCATTCTTCTACTGCTAACAGCTCAGCCTACTCATTCTCTTTTTGAGATTCTGCTGCTGACAAATGTGTTTCATGAATGAGGGATATGTATGTCCATTTAGTATGCATGTAATGTAGCACATTTTTACATCTTATATAATGGGGCATGTCATTGACTTTCCAGGAGAACTCTGATAAAGCCATATTGCTAGTTCATTGTGTGGAAGAAGAGAGCTGTTGTGTCAGTAGTCCATCTGAAATGTCACTCAGTGTTAGGATATGGACCTAACTCCTCAAGGATGGCACAATGGTCAGGTCTGCGTGTTGTGTGTGTGAGGTCCAGGGCGGGTCTAACAAAGCACACAGAGTATTGGAAGAACCAGGGGGCATATGTATGAAAGGAAAAATTAGTCGCAAACGCTGCGAATCGCAAAAAACAGCGTTTGCGACTGATTTTTCGCTATTTCATATGTATGACACACTTCCAAACAGAAAAATAAGAAATCGCTAAATTAGCAATTTCTTAGGCTGCGAAACAAGAAAACAGCTAATTTCCTAGCGAATACTTAATTTGCGATTCCTTAACGTTGCGAATATCGCTAACAAGAAATCGCTAGCTAAGAAATCGCAAACACATGTATGAAATTGTCGCAAATTGCGATTTCACAAAATTCGCAATTTAAGAAATCGCTATTAACACCAATTGCTTGCAGGTGGTAAACTGGTGCAAGGTACAAAAACCAGCCCACAATGCAACAAACACACCCACAATGGCTGCAATGTACGTGATAGCCAGGAGGCTGCGTATTCGGGCCCTTGCTCACAGGAGAATGAGACAGGAACGTATCTTCAGGCTGCGCATCACCCTGTTCCAGAACACTGAAGAGGACATCTATGACAAGTACAGACTGCACCCACAGACCATAATGGACCTGATTGAGGAGCTGAAACCCCACTTGGAGCACCCTACTCGCAGGACACAAACAATTCCCACACATGTGCAGGTCCTGTGCTCCCTGCACCTCCTGGCGTCAGGGAGTTTTCAACAGGTCATAGCGGAGGTTGGTGGGGTGTCACAGAGTGCACTTTCGCGCTTCTTCCATGCCTTCCTAGATGCAATGCTACTGAGGCTCTCACATCACATTTACTTCCCCACCACCCAACAGGCATTACAGCAAACGATACTGGACTTCTACCAGATTGCACGTTTCCCCCACGTCATTGGCTGCATTGACGGGACCCATGTGGCCATCACACCCCCAGCAGAAACTGAATATGTCTACAGGAATCGGAAATGCTACCATTCCCTCAACATACAGATTGTGTGCAACGCTAAGTATCACATCACAGACATCGTAGCCAAATACCCCGGCAGTACACATGACTCCTTCATCTTCCGACACAGTGGAATACACAGACGTCTGAGTGCTGGAGAGTTTGGGGAGGGGTACCTGCTCGGTAAATACATTGCACACATCAATACATCCACTACATCACTTGAGGGGGGGGGACATTGACTCACCTATCGTGTTTTTTTCCATGCAGGTGACAGTGCCTATGCAGTGCGTGACTTCATCCTGACCCCATACCTGTATCCTGCAAGTGAGAGGAGCTACAACAGGGCACACAGATCTACATGCTGTGTCATTGAGCGAACCTTCGGAATCCTGAAGAGCCGCTTCAGGTGCCTGCATAAAAGTGGAGGCGCACTGCAATACAGCCCTGAGACCTGCTGTAAAATCGTGGCAAGCTGTGCAATGCTACATAACACGGCAATGAGGAAAGGCACCACAATTGATGTGACCGATACAGACACATCGGATGACGAGCGCCCTGCTCCCCCTGCCAGACCAACACCAGGAGTTGGGGCAGCTGCTGGACGCCAGAGTCGGACTGAGATCACACGAAACTACTTTTAGGTGAGTATTGAGGAAATGAGACTACAAAGCCTGATGATGTGTCAAGTGTTTATTCACACTTCACATGAAAGAAATTGTAATTGTCCCCAGCACATGTTGTACACACAGTGCAGAGAAGGCACAAGTAATAGGGCAAACAGCCTTTTCGGGTAAATGCACCCGTGTTGCAGTCAGTGTCCCCGCAGATGATCACCTCCGTCGGTGCCGTCCAGGGTGAGTGCCCCCCATGGTGCGCCCTTGGCCTGCTACCTGTCTGCCACTGCGGCGTCTTTCACCTGGCAAGGTTGGAGTGATGCTGCTGCGACTCGATGTGTCCTCACTCTCAGCAGAGGCCATTAGTGCGCTGCCACCAGCATTGGCAGTCTGCAGCTGTTCCACAGCAGTGGTTACCTGCTCTAGCCCTCGTGCAATGTCCTGGCAGCAATGTGCCATGTCCACCTGCATGGTTACGCTTCTGCGTGTGAGTGCGCTGGTGGTGGTGCAGAGGCGGTTGACTGCCTTTGTATAATTGTGTAGCCGTGCATTGGCACGTCGTCCAGCCCTGTCATTGGCAGCTTGGGTGTCCCTCAAAGTGGCACAGAGCTCATGTATTGCCGCTACCATGTTGCGATTGTCCTGATGTATGCGGCCTAGCTGGCGATTTATTGACCGCATTGCCTTGATTTGCAGGCGCTGTTCCTGCAGCATGCACTGTTCCAAGCCGGAGAACACGGTGCCTTCTCCTTCTGTTGCAGTGCTGCTCATGGGCCTTGACCTGGATATGGCTTGTTCCCTTTGCCTTGGTGTTGGTGCGTCATGACGGGGCATGTCTGTCACACCCTGACTCCCCTCTCTCCTGTCGGTGTCATCGCCTGTTGCTGGGACTTCGTCCTCAAATGGAGGCAGTGGGGGCACAAGTGCGCGCTTCCTGCGCTGAATTGGCTGCTGCTCTGTGTCATCGCTGGAGTCCGCATGGTCTGCAGGCTCCTCTTCCTCTGCGCTGTCTTCTTGTGGCATGCCGTGTGCTGTGGATGTAAAGGGGACTACATGAGTTTGTGTTACTGTCTGCATGTGGCACTCAATAAAGCTACAATTCTTTGACGGCTAACCTCTGACACATTTCCATTCAATGATCCCCAAAACACATATGTTGCATTTAATTGTGATGGTGTCATGGACACACAGTCAGACACAGTACTACGAGTCCCATGATGCATTGCTGGGTGTGCTGTAAGACCTGGGCTGGATTGGCATGTTGGGAGTTTACTATGCGCATTTGGGGGAGTGTGCAAGGGATGGGGAGGAGTGCAGGGTGATTTGGCATGCATCTTACCTTGTCTGCTGGATGAGGGGTCGGAGCTGTCTATTGCAGCCAAACCACCAATGCTCTCAGGCAGGAGGGTAGACTCCACGAGCTCCTCATGGGGGGTTGGCTGCTCTGCAGTGGATGGTCCTCCTCCAGTCTGATTGGCATCCTTGAGTCTGGCTGCCACCCTCTCCTTGGACCTCTGGCGCATATCATACCACCGCTTGCGCAGCTCCTCGATGGTGCGTGTGGTGACTCCAACAGCATTCACCTTGTTCTGTATTTCCAGCCAGATTTTCCTCTTCCTGGCCTCTGGGACTTTGAGTGCCTTCTTCCCAAAGAGGAGCTCATGGCTGCAGACCATCTCCTCAATGAGGACCTCCTGCTCCTTTTAAGAAAACTTGTGTTTTCTCTTTCTTTTTTCTGCATCCTTGCCCTGCTGGTTTTGTTTGGGATCCATTGCTGGTTGCTGTCTCTAGGAAAGCCTCCTCACACTCCACAAGCAGCCTCCGGGTGTGGCTCAGGTGAGCAGGTGCAGGCAATCACTACAGTTTCCTGTTTGTGATGTCATCAGCCTGCACCAGGCTTGCAGATTCACGTTTTTGCGATTTCTTAATTAGCGAATTTCGCTATTAAGAAATCGCAATACGGGATTCTGCGAATTATTTGCGATTTTTAAGTAATCGCAAATGATTAGCGATTTATTTTATACATCCCGTTTAGCGAATCTGAATTTGCGAATTGCAAAATCTCGCAAATTAGGATTCGCTAAAGGGGAGTTTGATACATATGCCCCCAGAAGTGAAAGGGAATTGTTGCTGGGTTTCAGTAATGCACCTGTGGGAACTGAGCAGAACCGGTCGTGGGTACATGTCCAAGATTTGGGTGCTTATGTCCTGTACGTCAAGGCGCCATCACCTTGCACCAGCCGTGTAGTGTATGTACTATGGTAAGTGAAAAGAAGCTATTTGAGTAAGTAATCAGAGTAGTACCGTCATATGAAAGTTATGGAACCAAACATGGTTCTCCCACCTTAGGATATTCACGATTGCTCTTACCCTCAGGAAATCCTATAGAAAGCAGACAGAAGCATTATCAGAGGGTTCATAACGACCGCGGTTATCATACAGGGATGCCAATATTACCATAACTGATTATTGATACAATAATCTACTGAATCTATTTGAAGCAAACATCTGTCTAGAATGCGCCTGTAGCTGTTTGGTATTGTGATTAAGCCTCAGGTTAAACATGGCATCACATGTAGTGTTGTTAAGAATGAGTACTCCTAGAAGACCTCTCTCTTTACCAGACTACAATAGTTATGTGTCACAATCATTTGTTACAACAAACAAATGATGGACGGAATGCTGACAATGCAGACATTCTCCCCCAGTCAAGAGATCTGGGTTAAATCCATCGTTATTTTGCCCACTACGCCACCCCAGTTCAGACATGGCCATATGCAAATCAGTCTTGACTCTGTGCCTCATGGGAACAGTCCAGCCCGAACTGCCAAGCCATGTCTTCCCTGGACCGGAATCAAGCATCCTAGGACCGGTTTCTGGCTATCAGCCGTCATCAGCCAGGATAGCTTGACTCCAGTGGCGTAGTGAGCACGGGTCCCACGTCTGGGAATACCCATCCCACTTAGGGCGAAAATCGTTACAACAAACAAATGATGGACGGAATGCTGACAATGCAGACATTCTCCCCCAGTCAAGAGATCTGGGTTAAATCCATCGTTATTTTGCCCACTACGCCACCCCAGTTCAGACATGGCCATATGCAAATCAGTCTTGACCCTGTGCCTCATGGGAACAGTCCAGCCCGAACTGCCAAGCCATGTCTTCCCTGGACCGGAATCAAGCATCCTAGGACCGGTTTCTGGCTATCAGCCGTCATCAGCCAGGATAGCTTGACTCCAGTGGCGTAGTGAGCACGGGTCCCACGTCTGGGAATACCCATCCCACTTAGGGCGAAAATCGTTACAACAAACAAATGATGGACGGAATGCTGACAATGCAGACATTCTCCCCCAGTCAAGAGATCTGGGTTAAATCCATCGTTATTTTGCCCACTACGCCACCCCAGTTCAGACATGGCCATATGCAAATCAGTCTTGACTCTGTGCCTCATGGGAACAGTCCAGCCCGAACTGCCAAGCCATGTCTTCCCTGGACCGGAATCAAGCATCCTAGGACCGGTTTCTGGCTATCAGCCGTCATCAGCCAGGATAGCTTGACTCCAGTGGCGTAGTGAGCACGGGTCCCACGTCTGGGAATACCCATCCCACTTAGGGCGAAAATCGTTACAACAAACAAATGATGGACGGAATGCTGACAATGCAGACATTCTCCCCCAGTCAAGAGATCTGGGTTAAATCCATCGTTATTTTGCCCACTACGCCACCCCAGTTCAGACATGGCCATATGCAAATCAGTCTTGACCCTGTGCCTCATGGGAACAGTCCAGCCCGAACTGCCAAGCCATGTCTTCCCTGGACCGGAATCAAGCATCCTAGGACCGGTTTCTGGCTATCAGCCGTCATCAGCCAGGATAGCTTGACTCCAGTGGCGTAGTGAGCACGGGTCCCACGTCTGGGAATACCCATCCCACTTAGGGCGAAAATCGTTACAACAAACAAATGATGGACGGAATGCTGACAATGCAGACATTCTCCCCCAGTCAAGAGATCTGGGTTAAATCCATCGTTATTTTGCCCACTACGCCACCCCAGTTCAGACATGGCCATATGCAAATCAGTCTTGACCCTGTGCCTCATGGGAACAGTCCAGCCCGAACTGCCAAGCCATGTCTTCCCTGGACCGGAATCAAGCATCCTAGGACCGGTTTCTGGCTATCAGCCGTCATCAGCCAGGATAGCTTGACTCCAGTGGCGTAGTGAGCACGGGTCCCACGTCTGGGAATACCCATCCCACTTAGGGCGAAAATCGTTACAACAAACAAATGATGGACGGAATGCTGACAATGCAGACATTCTCCCCCAGTCAAGAGATCTGGGTTAAATCCATCGTTATTTTGCCCACTACGCCACCCCAGTTCAGACATGGCCAGTTCGGGCTGGACTGTTCCCATGAGGCACAGGGTCAAGACTGATTTGCATATGGCCATGTCTAAACTGGGGTGGTGTAGTGGGCAAAAGAACGATGGATTTAACCCAGATCTCTTGACTGGGGGAGAATGTCTGCATTGTCAGCATTCCATCCATCAATTGTTTGTTGTAACGCTTTTCGCCCTAAGTGGGATGGGTATTCCCAGACGTGGGACCCGTGCTCCCTACGCCACTGGAGTCAAGCTATCCTGGCTGATGACGGCTGATAGCCAGAAACCGGTCCTAGGATGCTTGATTCCGGTCCAGGGAAAACATGGCTTGGCAGTTCGGGCTGGACTGTTCCCATGAGGCACAGGGTCAAGACTGATTTGCATATGGCCATGTCTAAACTGGGGTGGTGTAGTGGGCAAAAGAACGATGGATTTAACCCAGATCTCTTGACTGGGGGAGAATGTCTGCATTGTCAGCATTCCGTCCATCAATTGTTTGTTGTAACGCTTTTCGCCCTAAGTGGGATGGGTATTCCCAGACGTGGGACCCGTGCTCACTACGCCACTGGAGTCAAGCTATCCTGGCTGATGACGGCTGATAGCCAGAAACCGGTCCTAGGATGCTTGATTCCGGTCCAGGGAAGACATGGCTTGGCAGTTCGGGCTGGACTGTTCCCATGAGGCACAGGGTCAAGACTGATTTGCATATGGCCATGTCTAAACTGGGGTGGTGTAGTGGGCAAAAGAACGATGGATTTAACCCAGATCTCTTGACTGGGGGAGAATGTCTGCATTGTCAGCATTCCGTCCATCAATTGTTTGTTGTAACGCTTTTCGCCCTAAGTGGGATGGGTATTCCCAGACGTGGGACCCGTGCTCACTACGCCACTGGAGTCAAGCTATCCTGGCTGATGACGGCTGATAGCCAGAAACCGGTCCTAGGATGCTTGATTCCGGTCCAGGGAAGACATGGCTTGGCAGTTCGGGCTGGACTGTTCCCATGAGGCACAGGGTCAAGACTGATTTGCATATGGCCATGTCTAAACTGGGGTGGTGTAGTGGGCAAAAGAACGATGGATTTAACCCAGATCTCTTGACTGGGGGAGAATGTCTGCATTGTCAGCATTCCGTCCATCAATTGTTTGTTGTAACGCTTTTCGCCCTAAGTGGGATGGGTATTCCCAGACGTGGGACCCGTGCTCACTACGCCACTGGAGTCAAGCTATCCTGGCTGATGACGGCTGATAGCCAGAAACCGGTCCTAGGATGCTTGATTCCGGTCCAGGGAAGACATGGCTTGGCAGTTCGGGCTGGACTGTTCCCATGAGGCACAGGGTCAAGACTGATTTGCATATGGCCATGTCTAAACTGGGGTGGTGTAGTGGGCAAAAGAACGATGGATTTAACCCAGATCTCTTGACTGGGGGAGAATGTCTGCATTGTCAGCATTCCGTCCATCAATTGTTTGTTGTAACGCTTTTCGCCCTAAGTGGGATGGGTATTCCCAGACGTGGGACCCGTGCTCACTACGCCACTGGAGTCAAGCTATCCTGGCTGATGACGGCTGATAGCCAGAAACCGGTCCTAGGATGCTTGATTCCGGTCCAGGGAAGACATGGCTTGGCAGTTCGGGCTGGACTGTTCCCATGAGGCACAGGGTCAAGACTGATTTGCATATGGCCATGTCTAAACTGGGGTGGTGTAGTGGGCAAAAGAACGATGGATTTAACCCAGATCTCTTGACTGGGGGAGAATGTCTGCATTGTCAGCATTCCGTCCATCAATTGTTTGTTGTAACGCTTTTCGCCCTAAGTGGGATGGGTATTCCCAGACGTGGGACCCGTGCTCACTACGCCACTGGAGTCAAGCTATCCTGGCTGATGACGGCTGATAGCCAGAAACCGGTCCTAGGATGCTTGATTCCGGTCCAGGGAAGACATGGCTTGGCAGTTCGGGCTGGACTGTTCCCATGAGGCACAGGGTCAAGACTGATTTGCATATGGCCATGTCTAAACTGGGGTGGTGTAGTGGGCAAAAGAACGATGGATTTAACCCAGATCTCTTGACTGGGGGAGAATGTCTGCATTGTCAGCATTCCGTCCATCAATTGTTTGTTGTAACGCTTTTCACCCTAAGTGGGATGGGTATTCCCAGACGTGGGACCCGTGCTCACTACGCCACTGGAGTCAAGCTATCCTGGCTGATGACGGCTGATAGCCAGAAACCGGTCCTAGGATGCTTGATTCCGGTCCAGGGAAGACATGGCTTGGCAGTTCGGGCTGGACTGTTCCCATGAGGCACAGGGTCAAGACTGATTTGCATATGGCCATGTCTAAACTGGGGTGGTGTAGTGGGCAAAAGAACGATGGATTTAACCCAGATCTCTTGACTGGGGGAGAATGTCTGCATTGTCAGCATTCCGTCCATCAATTGTTTGTTGTAACGCTTTTCGCCCTAAGTGGGATGGGTATTCCCAGACGTGGGACCCGTGCTCACTACGCCACTGGAGTCAAGCTATCCTGGCTGATGACGGCTGATAGCCAGAAACCGGTCCTAGGATGCTTGATTCCGGTCCAGGGAAGACATGGCTTGGCAGTTCGGGCTGGACTGTTCCCATGAGGCACAGGGTCAAGACTGATTTGCATATGGCCATGTCTAAACTGGGGTGGTGTAGTGGGCAAAAGAACGATGGATTTAACCCAGATCTCTTGACTGGGGGAGAATGTCTGCATTGTCAGCATTCCGTCCATCAATTGTTTGTTGTAACGCTTTTCGCCCTAAGTGGGATGGGTATTCCCAGACGTGGGACCCGTGCTCACTACGCCACTGGAGTCAAGCTATCCTGGCTGATGACGGCTGATAGCCAGAAACCGGTCCTAGGATGCTTGATTCCGGTCCAGGGAAGACATGGCTTGGCAGTTCGGGCTGGACTGTTCCCATGAGGCACAGGGTCAAGACTGATTTGCATATGGCCATGTCTAAACTGGGGTGGTGTAGTGGGCAAAAGAACGATGGATTTAACCCAGATCTCTTGACTGGGGGAGAATGTCTGCATTGTCAGCATTCCGTCCATCAATTGTTCGTTGTAACGCTTTTCGCCCTAAGTGGGATGGGTATTCCCAGACGTGGGACCCGTGCTCACTACGCCACTGGAGTCAAGCTATCCTGGCTGATGACGGCTGATAGCCAGAAACCGGTCCTAGGATGCTTGATTCCGGTCCAGGGAAGACATGGCTTGGCAGTTCGGGCTGGACTGTTCCCATGAGGCACAGGGTCAAGACTGATTTGCATATGGCCATGTCTAAACTGGGGTGGTGTAGTGGGCAAAAGAACGATGGATTTAACCCAGATCTCTTGACTGGGGGAGAATGTCTGCATTGTCAGCATTCCGTCCATCAATTGTTTGTTGTAACGCTCACAATCATTTGTGTCCACTTTCAAAGGCGATTGAGACTATTCTCTGTCCCGAAAGAATGATACCATGATCCGGAGAAGCTCCTCCCTATGTGGACTTCTGGCAGATCCCTTTTTTTACATTCCTCAATCAGCACAGCAGGCATTGGGTTGTCTATCTCCTGAGATGGACGTCTGTTATATTGCAGTGGAATCCATTGCCAAATCTTCTATTGAGTCCAGGAATTAGCCTGGTCTTCTGGTTCATGGATTCTACCCTCTTCCCGTCTATTGTGAGAAGCATACTTGCCAGGTCTAAGAGTCCATATTTAATATCCCACTAGTGCAGTCTGGGTCACAATGCCAGACATTTCTTATGATTTGTGTTGCCATTTGTGGAGTAATCCACCAAGAAAAAAACTGTGCTATCTTTGAACAAAACCAGGCTGTTCCACTTTTGGACTTCCTGGAGATTGATTTTAGAATGGTAATGCCGAAAGAGGCAAGCACTGATTTGCAAAGGTTTGTCTTCCTTATTCACATTCTCTGATTTTATTCAGTGGACCCTTGGTAATTCAAGAGGATTTTTTACCTGCAGTTCAAGATGTTGTTGGATCAGTTCTACAGGAAATGAATCATATTCTCTTTTTCTACCTTTTCTGAGATCAATTAAATGTGGATTTTGTCTCTTCTGGATCAGTCTTCCAGATCTGTTGACTTTTCTTTGAAGAATTCCACAACCTGACCCAGTCAGGGTGGCTTTTATATTTTGATTCAATAGCTGGCAATCTCTTATTTGTGATGTCGACTCATGCCTGAAAAGTTAAAATTTCATAATACACTGACTTCATTTCCACGAATAAGTCAGTCAGTTTTGTGTCTAGTTTAGCAAGCGTAAAACCTATAACCAACATTTCTTTTAAGGTAGTGTCCAGTACTGTTTGCGCCATTTTTGCTGATCCTGTTTTTGGTGTGGATTTAGTGCCAGATAATGCTTTGGAGAATAAGAGTTGCAGCTGTGGGCACGACAAATACATATGCGGCAACTGGTTGGACTAATTGTCAAGGCTCAGGAGTTCAATCAGCAGGAGGTTTGCTCAAGCGGTATTCTAGATCAGACGGGGTAATTTGGACCTTCCTTGCGGTTATGCCCCAGTATCTAACTCTATGATATTGATAATTTGCCCTATATTTCCCTAAGGGTATCATTCAGGTGATGGATTTGCAGTGCACCGCAACATGTGGGTCAATAAGTTTAGAGATTTATGGCCCTTTGTAACTCTAAGAATCACAATGTGGAATGTGTGCAAGTCAGAAGATGCATGCTCACTCATACATTCCAGGTATAACAGTCATGTCTCTGCTCCCCAACTGCCAGTACTAACAACATGACACCTCAAGACTTTTTATGTCCAGTATATCCAACTGCCTCCAGTTTGTGTCACACTTGGTTCATCGGCTCAGCTCCCACTGAGTCTCAAATGCCTTCTGTTTCAGCCACCTATCAAGGTATATTTACTGTGCTGCTTACCCCGTCTCCAAACCACCATTTGAGCAGGTGTGTCAGTCGGTAAGGAGCCTGGGAGCTTAGGTCTCCTCAATACGTTTCACGGGGCTGTGCCGCCTTTGACCATCAATATATCTTCAAGAGGTAGTCCACATGCAGTTCTCGACATTGTAACGTGCAGTGTGAGCATTAGACCTCCAGATGTCCTGTCCTTTCCTCTTTATCAGCAGTTATGGAGTATCTCTGAGCTCCCCCCATTGGGCACTCCCACCTTACCACCACCATACAGGCATGACTATACACAGCAGCTGTCTCACCTTCATCTGTCACGTCCTGCTTCGGTCTATTTTTGGTGGGTTTTCCACACAGGGCTATTTCCCTTTACAGGTAATAAGGGTCTCAAGTCTCTGGGCATCATGTCAGCTCTCTCCTCAAAGTGCCTCCCCTCGAGACAATGACGATGTTCTTAAGTGCTTGCATGCCACTGCAGTTCCATGGGTAATAAGGAACCTCTCCATTTCCTGGGATCATAGGATTCTGCCCAGATGTACGTGGTGTCCATGCAAGCCCTCTGTGTTTGATGACAGGGCCAGCATTGAAAGCACCTCACTGACCTCAGTTTTAGAATTCCAACACAATGGTTGTACTTGTTAGGTCATTTAAAAATAACATCATGGTTCATGCTTGTGAAACAAATTCCACCAGTCGGTATCTCTTGCTTTTTGTAACATGCATGCCCCATTCACGAAAGTGGCACCAAGAGACTGCCATTAGCTCCTTTCTGTATATAAGACTTGATCATTGACAAACTTCACAATTGTATATTTCCCTTACTATTAAGTAAAGTCTATTTCCACATTTATAGACTTTTCGATTTATGTTGTAAACCTCACTCTGGTGCTTTGGAGGGAGGGATTTGGAGCTACTATATAATGCATTTCAAAATATATTTATTAAATCTGCTGCCTTCCATATTTCATATTAATCACTTGCATCTTTGACACAAAGATAGAGCAGCCTGATTATCAGATCTTTACAGCTTAAATATGCGTAACCCACCCTCAGTGTGCATTCGGGATGAGGATCTGCAAAATGTATATATATCTGGCCTTGCATCCCTAACTGCCCCCTTTTTTATCCACTACTCATGTTATATGTTGGCTCACTTAACGGTATACATCTGAAGATGCGCACCCAAATGCCCATTGTGACTCATTATACAAATGAAGCCAATGTACACGTGCTTTTGTAGCAAAGTATATATGTGGTATTTCGAGAGCGCGAACCTAGCCAAAAGGCAATGGAGTGCTGAACAAAGTCAAAGACAAACATGAAGTCAACGGGCGATAGGAGAAATTGCTGGTTTGTGGGAGGTTAACGCAAATGGTTATAAGAGCACACAAAAACATTTAAATCCGTTTTTGTGATATAGACACAAAGAGTATTGTTCATATGTGTCTGATTTTCCTATAGTTCTAAGACCACATGCAGTTCCTACACACTTAGATAGTTACTGCCGTCAGCTGTCTGGTTTGCTGCCAGGCCACTTACCTCTCCTTTCCAAGAGGTTCTTCCAACTACTCCCTCTGCATTCACATGTTCGACTGGCTTTTCTTTTGTGGGTTCTTGCATCAACAGTATCATAATGATCTTGTTCCACAAGCCTTAGTCTTTGAAATAGTTTTAAGCATTTCATGGTCCAAGTCAAACATTTTAGAGCTTCTAAGGCATATTTTAAATCACTCTATTTGCTTCTCTTGATGCCTAACTCTCTTTTCTTGGCTGTAAAACGTCTGAGGACTGGAATGTGACTGTTTGCTTTTGCACAGTCTCAGCTAACTTAATTATTTATATTACTTTGATTTGAAAGGCTTGTTTGTGAAAACCTTTACCTTGAAATGAAATAATTTAGTGAGATCTCAGGTCAGATCAATTTGCCATTAGAGGATGAGAGAGGCATGGTCAGTCCTAGGATTTGCTAGATCTCAAGTAAATAAAAAAGCTTTTGTGTGGGACCCCTGTAGACCTTTGCAATAAGCTATTGAGTAGTGAAGGACTCTTTCATAGAGTATTTTATGACATATACTATTCAAAGAAAACCTTCATCAGTTCTGTTTGTATATCTCACCTGGGTGAAAATGGAAACACAGTTGCATGGGCAGCTAATCGACAAGTACTGTCTTCGGGACACGTTCTTATACGTAAGTCCTGTCCACAGCCCTCCCCACAATGAAGATGGACTTCTTCGGCGGTACCGCGGGAGAGAGGAGGCTATTGTCGTCCTTCCTCAATGTACGGGATGTTTACATTGAGGAAGGACGACAATAGCCTCCTCTCTCCTGCGGTACCGCCGAAGAAGTCCATCTTTATTGTGGGAGGGCTGTGGACAGGACTTACATATAAGAACGTGTCCCGAAGACAGTACTTGTCGATTAGAACCTATAAGAAGGTCATATGGGAATATAGGGCGTCTTTTCCCTGATTACCATAGTTTGATTCTCTCTCATTGGTCCTGATGAAGCGCTCTAGGATCCACTAGGGACCCACACAAAGCGAGAAACATGTTGACCCCTTCTTACACTTAACACTTTAGATACTCACTACACGGGTTGAGAGCAGCGGGATCTTATTTGTTTGATTTCCCCTCTCAATGTGGCATTATCGTGCGTCTCCATCCACGTGATATTTTTATTCTGATCCAGAGGACCTCCCAAGAAATTGTCTAGGCCCCCTGGGTTATTTTATCTTTCACTCACTATCACTCCCCAACCCACACACCCTCATGCACAAATGTGGCAACTCCTAAAAGATCTCTGCCAGAGAGCCCTTGAATAGGGCCCGTGAGGGACTGCAACGCCACCCCCATGAGGAGATTTCGCCCAATGATGATGCTATACACTCGCAAGGGTGTGTGAGGGTACCACGAGTTACATATAGGAGTACCCTCTCTCCTCTCTGCACACTCATATCTCTTTTGGAAACATCTTATATCGCCTACAGCATATCTGGTTGCTGTTTATTTACCTTCCTTTTGAGGAACTGATACCACCCACATTGGTTATATATGATAGCTAACTGGCATGGGGAAGCTATCCAAGTTATCCTGTTATTCAAACTCCCTAAATACGCTTCTGTAAAGGGGGCGCTAAACTCACTTCACTGGCTTCCACTGGAAAAAAGGATTACATTTAAGGCCCTCTGCATCGCTTTCAGAGCACTGCACAATCACGGTCCTTTATATTTATTTGACCACTTTCGTTGGTCCTCTCCCCCTAGAATGCTGCGGTCTTCCTTCCATCAGCTGGTGGAGGTTCCCAAGGCGTGTTTGTCACACTGGGGTGGTAAAAGCTTTTTTCACATTACCTCCAGACTTTGGAATCAATTGCCACTCTCAATGAAAAATGTACCGGACTTGAGATCGTTTAGGAAGGATCTGAAGACCTGGCTTTTCTAGGCCTATGCATATCAGTGTTCAGTTTTGTTTCTTTAATTCCCCTTGGCTGGTAGGAGGTTTGATATTAGCGTCTAGACGCCTTTGGGTATTAGTGCGCTATATAAATATGTAAATAAATAAATAAAATACGTTTCTCCGAGCAGGAAAAGAGATTAAAAAAAAAAAGTATGGGGGCCAATTCTGGACTATTTTAGCAAATAATTCAAATAACTCACCTGTCCCCAAAAGACTCAGAGTCCTCTACATCTTAGACACATCTCAACTGCTGCAATACTGTGGAATTGTCCAGCCCCCTGCTAATGGACCCTCCAAGTGAGAGTGTGGTATCAAGGGTTACCAGAATATGACCAAACTGGCAAGCAGGTTGATTAGTGCAAGGGTCAGTTCTAATGGGAAACTTTGGGGGCAAGAGTGTGGCGGTGGCTGAGGAGTTCATCAAAAAGTGATATATCAATGGTATTGGTTTTCGTGATTGCAAATGGTGAAAATCTTACTAAAAATGTATTGAAAAAACAAAGGTTCAACTTGTTTTCCTTCCTGTCCTGGACAACCACTTTCTCATTAAAAGTGCTTCATCTCCATGAAGATCTTTAAGATAGTTCTCAGACACCACCTACTAAGAGAAAGCACAACTATGCCTGCTCCTTCACGAGCAGCTCCAGAAATATCCAAAGAGCATGGGCAGCCACCTAGGACCGAGAAAGGATGATGAAGGAATGAGGATTGTGGCAAGGATGAAGAGAACTCAGTGTAATGAAGTTTTTGGACAGTACTCCGGGCATTACTACTTCACCATCTCTTGATGCCAGTATTCTATGATGCTAGACGAAATAGTATGAAGATGATGACAGATAGACATCCAAAATACTGCAAACAATGCATTTATATATAGTTATATCAACAATCACAAAATCAGACTAGGCAGAGTGAATAGCTATGGCAAACTAAGAAGAGGGACTCCCCCCTTAACTGTTTTAAAAATATAGTGCTAAAGTAGATGGTGTATTCATTCTGTTTGCCCAGAATATCCCAGCCATAGACAAGCCTCTGTAATCTACCCAGGAAGTAACCACTACTTAGGTGGTTCTACTAGTAAAGGGGCATGTTTTGTTCAGAGGGCAATAAGATTGATGGCTCTGCCCACTTATTCAACATAGGCCTAGACGTCACCCCAGCCAAAGGAATCTACATGGAACAAAAGTAGCTGTGTGAGGTAAATATATTTGAATAGCCATGCCAACATTAACAATGTGAAGATCCTCGTCCTCTCTGAGGCAGAATTCAGAGCATCTGCAAAGCAATGTCTTAACTTAGGCAGAAGTCAGGCATCACCATTGGAACAAAACCTGGGGAAGCATGCAGAACCACACATTCTAGTAAAAAAAACAGAGAATAAGGCCTGAGCAAAGTAAGGTTCTAAAACGCCAAAATAGTTAGCAGAGGAGAGGCTTCAAAATGAGAAATTCCACAAGCAGGAATTTCAGAAGAGCCTCATCTAATGGTTCGAAAGTGTTCAAAAGTTGTGACCTAAGAACCAGATGCAGGTACAAGGGACAGAACTAGGTGGAAATATAACTGAAAACTATGCAGACTCTTTGCTGCCGTACGTCTAACATCTAAATCCCGCCTCACTGCTGCAAAAAAGTCTTAGTCGAAGGAAACATAGATGAAAGCTTGGATACTGGTCTCGAAGGCCCAGCGCTTCCTGTTTTGTCAGTGGGAGCTCTGTGAAATCTTTCAAGGGCCCCACCAGGAGAGCTGCTGGAGCACGAGCAGGCCGCAGAGGCTGGGGAGGAACATTGGAGAGAGTCGGTGAGACCCTGCTATGATGCTCAGTATGGGTACATCCATGTCTATGCTTTATGGACGAACTAGGCTGAGATAGCGAAAGAGGCCATCCTGGAATGTCTTTTACTTGCTAATGTGAACAAATGTATAATCTGCTCTATTTGTCACTGTCCTAGCTCTCTCGGTTCCTTCCAGCACACCTCGATGGAGCATGGAAAGAGTAGCTGGAACTGATACCCGCATGCTGGTGGATGCTTAATGTATTCAAGTGATGTCACTTACAGAGGCAGAGGCATGGCTGGAGCCAGTGACGGCACTTTGCAGCTTTAGAGAGCCATTGCCGAGGGAACGATTTCTGGACTAATCTCATATCGACTGGAAGGGGTATTCATAAGGTATGGAATCTGCATTAGGATTATATTTTCACCGGAAATATCATTACCAAAGGTAAGTGGCACATGAGGAGGGAAAAAGCAATGATTTGACCTAGGAGTGTTCCTTCAAATAATGCAGTCTAATTTTACAATATCTGTAAAGAGTCACAAGTCATCCCTCACCCATCATAAAAACTAAACCAGCACCATATTGTTTTTCAACCTTTATTTATGTATTCTGGTAGAAATAAAAGAAAATGAAAAAATATACAATAACAGAAATTATTGTAAAATAATAGTAAATAGAATAGCACAGCTATATACAGTTGAGGAGCAATAATAGCAATTAAACTCATTTGAAGCAGTTGGCCACTGCAAATACTCACGACAAGATAAGATAACCAACCGTAACATGGGTGGAATAATTCTGAAGATACGTAAAACCATGTGTGATTTAAAAAAAACACAATGTAAAGTACCACAATATATTCTACCACTGTGGATCAACTGTCATTGTAAGGGGTGAAGTTTAAGGTAGGAGAAAAGCTCAACAGGCATAAGAGGGCCAAAAAGCGATGGTGCCTCAGGAAAATGTCCAAAGGCTTAACAGTACAGTGTGTTACTCGTTAAGAACCGTTGGAGATGGTGCAAATGGGAACAATGACGAGTATGTGCCCTCCAATTTGTGATAAATGGTGCACATTTATCCAAGACGCTACTTGGTTTTTTTGCATCTTTTATATAGCGCGAACTCGACCCGAAGGTCTTGGAGCGCTTTACATGAGCACCGTATTTACATTACATATTCAGGTACGGGGAGATTAAGTGATTTGCCCAGAATCACAGGATGTGGACGCGACCTCGAGGCTCGAACGCTGGTTTCCTGCACCAAAGTCGGCAGTTTAAGCCGACGGACCACATGCTCATACTCATGCCTGCACATTTATTTCTGGCATCAGTGCTAATTTATTTTCATAATTGTTATATATTTGAAAAGGCATTTCACACACCTGTAATATGTGGGTACTTATATGGGGTGATGTCGCGGATATTTGGAGTTTGGAATGTGGGTAGTTCATCATGGAATGTAGGAGGGACTGTTGGAGGAGAGAGGGCTGACAGTGGTTGGAGCGGATGGATGGGACCGTCCTATAGAGAACAAACTCAGTGCTGGATTAAACCCTGTGGAGGCCCCTAGGTAGTAGACATTTCGGGGCCCCCATCGCAAATTATCTCCTAATATGTTTTTAATTTTACCAACCAACAATATTAATAAACCAATTTTATTTCACAAAACTAAACATGAACAATTATTAATCTTATTAAACCATAATTATTTTTTTTTAATTTTGATAAAGCAAAAAAAACCTTTAAATATGCACTTTCCTCAATTCGTTTGGGGTGAATTCTTTCAGGATATCTTGGGAGTCTACCTTTTGCAAGACGTCATATTCAGTGACCATAATGGCAAGTGAGTTTAGTCGTTCTTGTATCATTGAAGATCAATTTCAAGATCAAATCAATAATATTTTGATCCATTGTTGGGGACCCCTAAAAGGAGTGGGGCCCATAGGCCGGTTCCTACTTTGCCTATTTGGTAATCCATCCTGAATAAACTACTTCTCTTGAAATGCCACGTCTCCTTCCCTTCTCTACCAACGCACCTCGTTTCAACACCCTTCAGGGCGTTCTTCATTTTTGATTTTGTATATCAATCACCTGTGATTTTTCTTTCATTATCTACACAAATATTGACTTATACTAGTGAAATATGACACCATAGTTTGTCAAGAATAAACAATCTGGGGGAGGAGCCTAGCGCGCAACCAAGATGGCCGCGTAGGTGCGAAGCTCCCGAGGACCTCCGCGACCTCCTGAATTAATCCTGATTATATCCTGTCTTTGATGAGGGGACTGTGTCTGTGTACCCGAGCTGAGGCGGCACCCGTTTTCCGTTTTCGAATCTGACCCCAGACACCGGTGGGAGCACCGATCGAAGATCGCGGCCTTCTCCGCGCCGGCCCCCCGGATTGGAGTTGTGGGGCGATCCGGGGACAAAGCGAACAACAGCGGCGGGCAGGGCTGGGCGACTCGCGTACCCCGCGCTTTCACTTTCGCTTTTGCGCCCTCCTTGCCCTCAAGCGAGGTAGGGTTGCGGAGCGGGGTGCGGTGGTGTGGTCTTGTCCCGGTGCCCAGCTGACCCGCCGGCTGTGAGTTGTCCTGCGGTCCAGTGGTCACCCCCCCCCGGAACCCGTGAACTGGTTTATCGGCCCTTTCGAGGAGATTGGCACGACTTTGGGAGTGCGACATGTCCACAAAGCAAGATGGCGACCGGGCAAAGGTGAAATCGACCCGCCGTGGCCCGGCACATCAGTCTAACAGCATGGACCGCTACACCCTCCAGAAGGGATCTCCAGAGGCACCGCGTACATCCCCCGCGGGCCCGACTGAGGCGTCTGCTCAGCCCGCGGATCTGACCCTCCAGGACGTCATGGGCGCCATTGCCGAGATGAAGGCCTCGGTGGACCAGCGCTTTGATACTCTGGCGCAGAAGATAGACTCGGCCCTGGTGGATGTGGGCCTGGTGAGAGCCGACTTGTCTAAAACAAATGACCGGGTCGATTCCCTGGCCCACACTACCTCGGGTCTCACTACAGACGTGGCGGCCCTTCAAAAGGAGGTGCACCGGCTTGGCCAGGCGAGCGCCCTGATGGACCGTCGATTGGAGGACTCCGAGGGTCGGGCCCGGAGGAACAACGTTCGCATTGTCGGGGTGCCGGAGGGACGGGAGGAGGAGGCGGCAGATTTGTTTGTGGAAGACCTGATCCTCACCCGTCTCCAGCCCCGGGGGCTGAGTAAACTTTTTGCGGTGGAACGTGCTCACAGGGTCCCCGGAGGAAGACCTAAGGCCGGAGCCCCGCCGCGGCCTCTCATTGCCCGGATTTTTAACTTTCGGGACAGAGACGCTATCCTGCAGACTTCCAGGCTACAGGGACCGGTCAAGCTCGATAATATGGACGTGAATTTCTACCCTGACTTTACTCCGACGGTCCAAAAGCAGAGACTGAGTTTTCTCGGAGTTAAACGTCGCCTACGGGACCTGAACCTTAAGTACTCAATGCTTTTTCCAGCTAAGCTGAGGGTGGAGGTGGATGGTCGCACGCACTTTTTTGACCGTCCCGAGGCGGCTGGGGACTGGTTGGATACTCTGCCTGGGGATCGGGGCCGGGGGGGTGGGGGGGGTGCGGTTGGCGGGGAGGGCTCGCCGGATCAGAACTGAGGGGTGAATAGTAGGCCTTGCTCTGGACAACATTCCGGTTACCATTCACTGATCGTGTTGTTCCCCTCCTATGGAGGTCGTACGGGGTCCATTGGGGGCTTTCCCTCCTCCTCTGGGGGACTAGTTAGTTTTTTGTCTATGGGGCGACAGGCACACTGCACTTTGGGGGGGCTGTCTGGGCTCATGCAGGGGTGCAGGGAGGGGGGAGTTCTGTTGGGATGGGTGGGCGGGGGTGGAGTGTTGTTTGTTTGCACCGCAAGGCGAACCCTTTACTGTATTGTTGTTTTCGAGATGCGCTTTGGGGGACGACGGATGGCTTCCAGATATGATGGGGGGTAGGGATTTGACTGTGTTATCATGGAACATTAACGGACTGGGGGATAGGATTAAGCGTGGTGTGGTCCTGCAGTATCTGAAACGAATTTCACCAGATGTGGTCTTCCTGCAGGAGACACACCTTATAGGTAATTCCTTTCACGCCATGAATCGGCGAGGCTATCGCTTGGTGGCCCATTCGGGCTTCACTTCGGGCTCGCGGGGGGTGGGCATCATGATTAAGAACTCGCTTCCATTGGAGATTGATGAGGTGCGCCATGATGAGAGGGGACGTTACACTGTCTTGGTGGGTAGAATGGAGGGCAGAGTGGTCGTTTTTGTATCAGTGTACGTTCCGCCGGGGTTGCAATCTACCACGTTTGCAGACCTGGGGCGCCTCCTCCTTGACCTCCCGGGTGGGCTTCTGGTAGTTGGGGGGGACTTCAATGCGGTGGCTTCTGGGTCTATGGATCGTCATCCCCCCAGGGACCTCCCCCGGGCACAGGCGTGGCTGTCCGGCCTTTTAGATACACTAGGATTGGTGGATTGCTGGCGACTAAAGCATCCCGCGCAGCTGCAATACACCTTCCACTCGGGTGCCCATGGTAGCCTCTCGCGGCTAGATTATGTCCTTGTCCCTGCGGCCTATGCTGGGAGAGTGGGAGAGGTGTGCCATTTGGCACGGGGTATTTCAGATCACTCCCCACTACTGTTGCACTTTGATGTCTTCCCGAGGGGGGAGGGCAGGGTAGCCCCAATCAATGCCTGGTACCTGCGCGACCCCACTATTCGAGCCGAATTGATCAAATCCTTGCAGCGGTACTTTGAGGAGAATGTGGGGTCTGTCCCTTCGGCTATCTCCCTGTGGGAGGCTTTTAAGGTAGTTCTCAGAGGGGAGGCCCTCTCCTTTATCTCCCATGCCCGGAGGCGCGAGCGGGAGGAGGTAACCCGGGTGGAGGCCGAAATTACTGAACTAGAGGGTGACCTGGGGAGCGGGGTGACGGATGCCACATTGCATGTTCTACACCTGAAGCAGGCGGCTTATAGGGCCCTCGTCACGGAGGCGGCCAGGGGCCTCAGTAGAGAGCAGCAGGGGCGACTGTATGATGTGGGTGATAAGGCTGGTAAATTGATTGCGTGGTTGGACAAAAAGGAGAGAGCGAGTCGTGTGGTTCCGTTGATCGAGAGGATGGATGGTGTGTGTGTCACCGAGCCGGACGCCATTGTCTCCTGCTTCGCGGATTATTTCCGCGAGGTGTATTCCCCGGTTTCTCCCTGCTCGGAGGAGGATTCCCATGCCCTGCTTCGGGACATCGCGCTGCCCTCCCTTTCGGGGGAGGACAGGGATCTGCTGGATGCTCCTCCCACCTCGGACGAAATTGCCCTTGCTATCCGCTCGGTCGCATCTGGCAAGGCCATGGGCCCCAATGGCATCCCTATCGAGCTGTATAAGCTGCGACCAGATGTACTGGCGCCCCACCTGCGCGCGATGTTCCTGGCGGCCCGCTCGCGGGGTTCCCTTCCGCCGGACCAGCGTCTGGCCACGATCGTGGTGATCCACAAGGAGGGGAGACCCCGTGAGCGGGTCACATCCTATAGGCCTATCTCGCTCTTGAACGCGGAGCCCAAAATCCTCGCCAAGGTGCTGGCCAACCGGCTGGTCGGCGTGGTGGGCGATTTGGTCCACCTAGACCAGTCCGGCTTCATACCCCATCGCAACACGGCCCTTAATCTGCGACGCTTGCACGGGGTGCTCGCGCGTGTCCCGTTCGTGCGGGAACCGGCCATCTTGGCGTCCTTGGACGCCACCATGGCGTTTGATACGCTCGAATGGCCATACATTTGGGCGATGCTGGCGAAGTTTGGCTTCGGACCGGGCTTCATCGGCTGGGTCAAGTTGTTGTATTCCGGCCCATTGGCGCAGGTGGTGGTGAATGGACGAGTTTTGGCCCCATTCGCACTGGGACGGGGCACGCGACAGGGTTGCCCCCTGTCGCCTCTCCTGTTTGCACTGGCCCTGGAGCCCCTGGCGGAGTGGCTGCGGTGGCACCCTTCCATCCGTGGTCTCCGCTGGACCCCCGAGCATGAGGACCGTGTGTCCCTCTACGCTGATGATATCCTTCTATATCTCGCCTCCCCGCGTAAATCACTGATCGTCCTAGTTGATGTTTTGCGCTCATTCGGTCGCAACTCAGGCCTCGTCATCAACTGGGCGAAATCCTGTGTATATGTGCTTGCCGGGGAGGCTCCGGTCCTACCACGGGACTGTCCGATCTAGATTGCCTCCCAGGGGTTTCGGTACCTGGGTATATATATTACTCTGGACCCGGAGGCCCGCTACGAGCGGAATTTGCTGCCCCCCCTCCAGCGCTTGAAGGAGGATGTGGTGCGTTGGCGGCGTCTGCCGCTTTCGCCGCTCGGCCGAGCGGCCTTGTTTAAGATGATGTCGTTGCCGCGCTTTCTGTACGCTCTCCAGAACACTATGGACTTGGTCCCGGCGCGCTACTTCCGTGAGGTGGAGAGTTTGCAGCGTCGCCTGTTCTGGGACGGGAGGCCACGTATTGCCTTGGCTAAATTGACGCTCCCGTGGTACGATGGGGGGGTTGCCCTCCCGGATATCAAACGGTATTACTGGGCCTCCCAGCTAGCTGCGCTTAATCACGGCCTTTACGGGCCCGCCCTGAACCCGGCATTTGAAATGGACAAGATGCTCCTGCCCGGTGGCGACTACAATCGAGCGCTCTACTCTGGCGCGCCGGACCCTCGCCTGACGGGACCGACGCGTGTCATGGTGCGTGTATGGCACGCGGCTAACGCAGCTATGGGGTGGAAGGACCGTTTGACCCGGGCGTCACCGCTATATGCGTCTGCGAGGTTGGGCTCCCTGTGGACCTCGAAGGGCTTCGAGAAGTGGGATACGATCGGTATCAGCACAGTGGGAGATCTCTGGACGAGGGGGGGATTCAAAACTTTCGAGACGCTGCAAACGGAGTTTCAGTTGCAAAGCAGTGAGTACTTTCGGTACTTACAAGTCCGCCACGCGCTGGGCTCCGTCTTCCCGGATGTCGCGTCCATTCCGGAGTCTTCCCCCCTGGAGGACAGAGTGCTGGATGGCCATGTCCCAGACAGCACGATCTCCCTTATATATAAAAAACTGATCAACGACCGATCGGGCCTGCTGACTGGCCTCCGCGAGGCCTGGGTTGCCGATGGGCTGGAATTGGACGACGAGGACTGGATTGCCGCGGTGGCCTCTCCGAAGGAGGTGGCCATCCCGGCTCGCCTTCGCTTCGTCCAGCTTAAGATCCTCCACCGGGTTTACGTGACGGGGCCGAGGCTTCTACGTATGGGCTTTGCTGAGGATGGACTGTGTAAGCGTGGCTGTGGTGCTTTGGCAACTTTCTTGCATATTCTGTGGGAATGCCCAAAGGTGGAGCGATTCTGGCGTGGTGTACACGAGGTCCTGCGAGTGGTTACGCGTGTCGCGCTGTTGCCTGAAGCGAAGAGATGCTTGCTGAATGTGTGGGAGCCAACTGACTACTCGGTTCCGCAGACGCGGTGGGTGACTCTGGGATACATGATAGCTAAGCGTGACATTGCTCAATTGTGGGGATCCCAGAGGCCCCCGGCGGTGTCGGCCTGGAAGGAACACATGGATTGGTGTATGTTTCGTGAAAAGGTGGTGTATGTTGCGAGGGGTAAGCCTGGGGCGTGGGTGAAAATCTGGGGCCCCTGGAACGCCTATCGCGGGGGTATTTGCGAGCCGCCACTGCTGCCGGCTGCCTCACCAGCCCCGTCCCCCTAGCCGACCCCCTCCCCTAGCCACGGGCACGTGGTTCCCCAGTCCCTGATCTGTTCTCATTCCCCCTCTTCAGAGTTTGGCGATTGGTTGGGGTCCCCCACTTAAGGAGCGCGTGCTGTCACTTGGGATTACGGGTTGCCTTGCGGGTGTGGTTTTTTGTGTTGTTGTGTTTTGACAAAAGGAAACCGTATTGTGGGTTTGGAGTTATGTGGCCTGCATTACTGATATCCCCTGATTTACCTTTTTGCACCGCCAAGAGATTTTTCTGTATATATGTCATATGCTTCTGCCACTCTAGCGGCCGGCCAGACGGTTGTAGGCCCATACCTGTAACTATTTGAGATTGCAATAAACGGTTTCAAAAAAAAAAAAAAAAAAAGTACGCTGCATGGCGAAGGAAAGACATTAAACTGGTAGGTTACGTGGTTGACAGAGGTTCATTCAAAAAGCTGTCTTCGCTCGAGCGGTACAAATTAATCAATTAACCCACTTCTCCCTGGTAAAAACTCATGGGCAGTCGGTCTGGGGGAAAAGGAAAGCCTAAATAAGTATTTTATGATTTGAAAAGATTTAGGCTCGGTATGTCTATAAAAACTGGTTGCAACTAATGGCTTACCTCTGGATGGACCCTTCCTTTCATGGGATCCCTGTCTCTGTGCAGTCAGGACGCCGCGCAGCTAGCTCATAACGAGACTACGTGAAGAAATCTACGTGGGTGGTAAACACTAAAGTAGGGCTACTAAGAACTCTTCTTCGTTCTGTAGTATACTTAATAGCTGGAAATGCTCAGGTACTCACTAATTCAATGTGTAATGCCGCTCTACTGGCAGACACAGGAATACTCTCGAGCGATATATAGAAGAACCACTTATTTAAGTCATGGTAAAAAGTGAAAAGTAAACAGACTCGAGTGATCTACTAAAGGGAATAAAAAACCATCACCAAAATAGAAAATATATATCCGTGTCTATTAGAGCCATCTATATCACAACACCCATTATAGTGACCGCTCTCTGTTGTCCCTCACAATATATGTTTTTAGACAATGTCAATTTAACTCCACAATTGAACACGGAGAATTACACCATAAAAAAATGACTCATGGAAGCATACATGTCAAGATAAAAATAAATTTGCGACTAATACAAACATCATCACCTTAAATCATTTAAAACCATTTTAGTAGTCGAAATTACTGTATTTCCTTATCTACATAATCCCTTGATAGAGCAAAATGAATTGATAAAGGAAACTAGCTGCACAGCCCATCTACCTTATATCTGGACAACCACATGGTATAGTACTGTATATTTCTCTATGGTTCTCGGTACGGATTGGATTGATCATCATTGTATCAAAGCCCAGATTTCGTCTCTCTCGTTGAGTCCTGTGGTAGCTGTATGATATTTCTCAATCAGTCTAGCCTCTAGTCTGTTTAGCTTAGTCTGTATATTTTCGTGAACGTTGTTTTGCAACACGATCAGGACTGTCCAACTGATATTAAGTTCACTATGGCCATGACTCAGATAATGCTCTACTAAGGGGGCTCCAATGTTTTTGCACTTTATTCGGGATTTGTGTTGTAAAATGCGATTCTTTATCGGTTGTGTGGTTTGACCAATATAGTGCATATTACATACACAATAAATAAAGTTTCTTGTGTTGCAAAAAAAAAAAAAAAAAAAAAAAAAGAATAAACAATCTGTTTCCTACCAAAGTGCTATTTTCATACTGTGACACGTCTGTATTACTGTAATACTTCAATATAGTTACAAACTATGTGGTGCCTGTAATGCAAATATTGCACACAGTTCGCAGTTGTTACAACTATCAGGATCTTGTCCAGGGGACCCTCACTTGTCAGACACTTTGTGCTAATTAATCAGTAGCTCTTTTGGTTGCCCATTAACAGTTAATAAGCCCTATTATCTTTTCCATTGTTCTTTTGTTTTTAGGTGTTCCATAGAGATATGTCCCAATTCTTATAGCCTTCATTGTTCTGACTATACCTTGCAATTCAACCTATAACTAGGGGAACACGTAATGGTGGGCCTAAGACAGGCACTCAACAACAGTTTAGGCCATTACAAGATGGACAACAGCCATCTTAGCAAGCCAGTGGTGTCAATTTAGTGAGTTGCTGTGGGTGGTGGGCGAGGCCTGGGGCATTCACTTTCCCGGGACAGTCGGAGTAGCTCCGTCATCTTGGATAGGGGGGAAGTTAGCCTTGTAGCTGCCCGGCCGGATCTTCCCAGAGGCCCATAAATGCAGGCGCAACCGCGTTAGTACCAGGCTCCTGAGGCTTGAGCCGGGAGTGAGTTGCACGCAGTTATTCGGTACTTTGTTTTGATCCTTTGTTTGCTACTTAGCTAGCGCGTCGTTTTTTAAGCTGATAAAAACAACTGAAAATGATTTATTTTAAACTTACCTGAGTCTATCTGTGGTTTAGCAAGTGTCGTCGAGTTGCTGTGGGCGGTGGGCGAGGCCTGGGGCATTCACTTTCCCGGGACGGTCGGAGCAGCTCCGCCATCTTGGATTGGGGGGAAGTTAGCCTTGTAGCTGCCCGGCCGGATCTTCCCAGAGGCCCATAAATGCAGGCCTAAGACATGAGAGTGATGATGAAGATTAGGATTCTGTGCAGCAAAGATAACCAAATGCCGTTTGGGGCGTTAAATACTATTCTTACTGCGAACATCCAGCCATTTTCTGATGATGAACAAGATGGTAAAGCCATTAACCCATCTTGTTTCGAAGGAGATTGCATACATATTCCTTGCCTCTAGTTTCTCCTGATTGCATTGTTCTTGGTGTCATCTTTTACTAACAGTTCATGTCAATATCTAAGTATCCATAAAAACTATCCCTCTCTTAGACCTCATCGACATTACTAAGGCTTCCCTGGCTAGAACTGGCACATGCTGATTATAGTTCAACATTGTAAAGTCCTCCTACAAACTTCCCAAGTTTGAAAAAGAATACCACCAATCACTGTCATGTCCACCTTTTTAGGTCTCGCCTAGGCAGCGCGCATGTGCTGCTCTAGGAGGTCCTTTAGCCATCGGTCTTCACTTTTCAAGCACTGCACTCGTGCTTGTGGCAGAATCCACCTTGCAGGAGCGAGCAACGGGGCGCCACAAGCATGAGTGCAGTGCTTGAAAAGTGAAGACTGTGCTTGTTTCTCGTGGTGTGCGTTTTCTCATTGTCCCTGGCTTTTACGTTCAAACTAGCGCATCTGACAAAAAAACATCCATTTGCACAAGATAAATGTACGATAAACTGCTTATTTAATATCATATATATTTTTTTTTTAAACTGAAGAGCGCAGGCTTTGCTCTGACATTGATTGGACTGGGTATGTACAATAGTGTGAAAGTGGAAAAAAAAAATGAAATACAGCTCTGGATGCATTGTTTACCATGTTGCATTCCAGTAAACGTGTTCTATTGCACTTCTCTGGTTGTGGGCGGCGTGCATATGGTATAGCCGCGTTGTGTTTGTTCTTGATTCGCCCACTCACACTGGGATTGTGCAGTTGGGCATAGATGAGATGCTACTGATAATGACACTGCTGGTGAATTCGCAAGGGCTGGCTCTACTTGCACAATCTCTTCTGAGGTCCGGTCACTGTGTACGTAGGGTACTGCCGGTCCGTTCCTCGTTGCACCGGTTGCTCACACAGCTTGACTATTGTTGACAGGACGGCCAACGCGCATGGAGCGGGGTCATCTCCCTGACACCTGGCGTGGTTGTGTCTGCCTGAGGGTGGTTGGTCGCAGGTCCTGCTCACTGGCCGCGCACCCCCCAGTCAGCGCTTAGATTGCAAGAATGGCGCTCACTGACGGACCCCCCCCCCCCCGCCCCTCCCCCATGACCAGGATCTGCTCAGCGGCTGCGGGAGCACCGGTCCCGAGCAGGGACCTGACCTGACTTTGTGTGGTGGCCGAACGTGCCCTGTTTATTGATTAAGCAAGAACAGGAGGATGCATACTTATGGGAACTAAGCAGCATCTGCCGGCCCTCAGCTACAGACCAAAGGGCACTGCTGAAATATATATAGGGTCTTGTAGAGGAAACCCATAGTTTATGGCTGTATCTCACGTCTAAGTGTTTTTGGCGTAGAATGGGATATTTAAACACAACCCTGGAAAACAATTAGCAACACAGAAATCAAAGGCTTATGTCACTTTCAACCTTAATTTCATCACCCCTGAAAATATTATCAATTTCAAGCCATATGCATCATCCCACAGAATGAACCTTTCGTCACTTGTTATTAGACAGTAAGAGACTAAAATTGCTGTGGAAGCAGGCATTCCACACCATTAAATATATCACTGAATTAGAAAATTGCTTATTTTTTCCAAGTCGCTTACAAAATAAATATGTGTTTTGAGTAGATTTACCTGCAGGTAAGCAGCATCTTGAGTCTTATAGGACTAAGGATCTCCAGTCAAACATAATGGTACATACAGTGAGGGGGTGGGTCGTCCTTCAGAATACCGCCTTGAATGCGCACGTGTGCAGTTGCACGGGTCTGAGGTGGAGCTGGATTTACATGTTCTGGCGGTGACGAAGCAGGAGCCAGGGTTGTAGTGGGATTAGAAATCGGTTTGGGCACGTTAAAAAAAAGTGGCCCACATTTGCATATTGCCTTTCCTCAAAACACTGCTTTGGTGAAGTTTTATAAACACCTGAAAACAAGTGAGTCCACTTCTGCTCAGGCCCCCTGCCCCTGCTCAGTATGCACACATTAATTGGCCAGCCCAGCGTAAGAAAGGGAGTGACACCTCAGCCCGTTGATAAAAGGAAGGTAATGGATGCCCATCTGCCTCCAGAAATGCCACTAAGGGCCCCACTGGGCCGCTGGCGACATGTGAACACACCAGACACAGCCCAAATTAGCCCCAGGCTGCCAAAAAAACCAGCCCACAGCTGGAACTTCGATACCGGCCCTTCGGCCATTGCCTGAGTTCCCGCCTTACCAGTCCAACCCTGGCAGGCGTCCATATCAAAAAACCTAGGCAGGCATATTACTCGAGAGCAGGGGTCCCTCTGAGGGGCGTAGCTGTCATGGGTGCAGTGGCACCGGGACCCAAGGCCAGATACTCGAGGGGCCCATTGAACGCTGATAATTGCTGTATTTTACTACTCCAAGAAAAGTTAAAGGGGCCTTTTCACTTGCATTTACCAGAACTCAGCTACTGTCGTGAGCATGCCCTGAGACATATGGATGCTCAAAGAAGTTTGCCAAGTCCACTAAAAAATGTGCCTCCCTATTCTGAAGCTGACTCGTGTCAGGTGTTAGCTGTCCGTTTAGCCCAGTTTTAGCTTTGTATCCTGGTTTCTGTAGATTTTTTTTACCATCCTTCCAGTAATATTAGAATCCAATAAAAATGTAGAATTGAATGATGTATTCTCTTATAAAACTGTATAATTTAGAGGCGATCCCTACATGGAAATTGACAAAGTTATCATGTTTTAAATATCTGTCTGCAAAAATATTGACTCCAGATTAGCGTTTAGTCTACTACAATATTCTGAAGATAAAAATATATAGGTGAATTTAGACTCACTGTCCTTAAATACACATCTGTGTGCCTAGAGGATATATAAACAGAGCTTTAAGTGCGGTGGAGCCTTCCAAGTCTTAGACCTAGTCGTGATTAAAAACTGACATTGAAGCGGGTCCCTAATGGGCCCTATATTCATGCCTGCCCTAACATTACATGCAAAATGCTAATATATTTCTGAAAAATGAACGTAAAAACATTAATGTGATCCATGTCAGCATTGCAGTCCCTGTTTACATTTGACTTAATCTTGCTTGCCCTATGAGCGTTTGCAGCATATTACGTTTCTGTATTTTTTTTCATGCAGTATATTACTCTTGTGTAGTGCATACTGTGAATGTATCTGCCTCTTGATGTCTGTGAGTTGAGGGTGGCTTTTTATTAAGGGCCATGATTTAGAGCTCTGGAGTTCATGCTGAAGACATTGCAAGATTCGCAAAGTGCCTGTCAGTGGCTCAGAGTATTGGTCAGAATACATGCTCATCCATCCGTGTCCTCTCTGCAATGGTCAAATGTGCTAGTTGTGATATTATGTGAAAGTGTCTTAAGTAGGTACACAGTTATCAAAATATTGACAGGGCAAAAACAAAAGAAAATGCAGCGGTTGAAGGTGAGTCGGTGTGTGTCTCTGGGAGCGGTAAAGTGGAGGGGATGGAAGGGAAGTCCATGCAGGAGGAAAGAAAACAAGCATTGGCATAGCCAATAGGTCTCGCCTTTGGGAACTTATAAGTGTTTAGTTATCCAGCACAATATCCTTGGTGCAACAACATCAAGTGTTGCATGGCTAAACACTTATAAGGTCCCAAAGGCGAGACCTATTGGCCATGCCAATGCTTGTTTTTATATTACCATTCATAAGGAAGTTTAAAAATATGCTTGCTCCAGAGGCTGAAATGACATTTGAACACAGTAGCACCCACCACAATTAGTTTTCAAATAGTCCAGCTTAAGCAGATGCTTTCAACAGCTGATTCCAAGGATAAGATGCTGGTTTTTGGTGTGATGGTGAATACCATGCTCCATATAGTGAATTGCTATGTATGCTACCCTGCTTTCTGCAATATTCTGTGGTTTATGATTATCTAAAACGATGGCTCTGCGCTTACTCCTGTGCTAGACAAAAGAACAGCAAGTCATTGGCGGCCAGCGGACATCTAAGAAAATTTAAAATGTAATGACTCAAGAAAAATGTATTGGAGCCTGAAGTCATTTAATATCTCTGTGCTGAAATTGGGAATTTATTCTCAGATCTGCACAGAAGTCTGCTGTTTGAGTTCTGTCATTCCGTTCTCCTACAGGAGAACATTGGCCCTTCCCACTTAGGATCCTAACTTTTGAATTTGTACATTTGTTGATCATCTTAAATAGGAATGGTCAAACTTTATATTAAAACTTACCAATGGATGTAAACGGAAGAGAGGGAGATAAACGGCGTATCAGGGTGCAGGAAGTGATCCTGAAATACTGTTATATTTTCTTGACTTATTATGTTTTTCTTTTCCTATATATTTCAGTATATTCAGTTTCCATAGTATTGATTTTAGTTACGTGTTCCTCATTCTTGCCCCTCTCCTTGTTCCACCCCCTTTTATTGTCGTCCTTCCTCAATGTAAACATCCCGTACATTGAGGAAGGACGACAATAGCCTCCTCTCTCCCGCGGTACCTCCGAAGAAGTCCATCTTCATTGTGGGGAGGGCTGTGGACAGGACTTGCGTATAAGAACGTGTCCCGAAGACAGTACTTGTCGATTAGAACCTATTAGAAGGTCATATGGGAATATAGGGTGTCTTTTCCCTGATTCCCATAGTTTGAGCATCTCTCATTGGTCCTGATGAAGCGCTCTAGGATCCACTAGGGACCCACACAAAGCGCGAAACATGTTGACCCCTTCTTACACTTAACACTTTAGATACTCACTACACGGGTTGAGAGCAGCGGGATCTTATTTGTTTGATTTCCCCTCTCAATGTGGCATTATCGTGCGTCTCCATCCCCATGAAATTTTTATTCTGATCCAGAGGACCTCCCAAGAAATTGTCTAGGCCCCCTGGGTTATTTTATCTTCCACTCACTATCACACCCCAACCGACACACCCTCATGCACAAATGCGGCAACTCCTAAAAGATCTCCGCCAGAGAGCCCTTGAATAGGGCCCGTGAGGGACTGCAACGCCACCCTCACGAGGAGCTTTCGCCCAATGATGATGCTATACACTCGCAAGGGTGTGTGAGGGCACCACGAGTTACATATAGGAGTACCCTCTCTCCTCTCTGCACACTCATATCTCTTTTGGAGACATCTTATATCGCCTACAACATATCTGGTTGCTGTTTATTTCCCTTCCTTTTGAGGAACTGATACCACCCACATTGTTTATGTACTACCTTTAGGAGCATTGGTTCAGGACCTGTCTCAAATTAGCTCCTTGACCCCCCTCTTGCATTTTGGTTTAAGTTAGCTATCATATCCTGTTCAGCAATAATTTTTCCTTGGGGGTTGACTGTTGGCCCCACAGAGCCGGAATTGTTTGTTTTGCTGTCAACAGCAAGTGGAAGATACGTTGGCCCTTTCATTTGGCGGACTCAGTAACCACCCAATAGCATTGAATGTGACACCAATGGTGGTCAGAAAACTTTCGTAAATTTAGTTCTGGATGCTGAGGTGATGAGGCCACCAGGATTGTAGTGTGAATTGATCTGTGCAAGAAGGTGCAATGGGGATTTTCAAAACTCCAGCAACTTCCACTCATGCTTTTGGAAAGGTTTCAATTTACCCTCATTTTGGGAGTAGACAAATGTCCTATGCTACTCTGTATTATGTGCACTGTTGTGTGCTATATTACTGGCATATATGTGTATGGCACACACGCTGCTGTTAGAATGGTCTTGCAGTGCTGGTTAGCCTTTTGGGTGTGCATGTTTTTCCAGGCTTTCAATCGCAGCAACACTGTAGTAGGACATTGAGGTTCTATCTCAACTGCGCCATTTTCCCAAAGTTATGTGAGCCATGGCTAATCTCTTTATTTCCATTTTGCTCTGTTGAGTCAATGTCGGAATGTCTTTATCTCCCTGTACCTCTGTCTGTCGAGAGCGCAGAACAAGACTAATCTCCAGAGACAGATTTCCCTGCCGAAAGAGGCTAGCTTCTAATATATTAGCTGCCCATGCAACTGTGTTTCCATTTTCACCCAGGTGAGATATACAAACAGAACTGATGAAGGTTTTCTTCGAATAGTATATGTCATAAAATACTCTATGAAAGAGTCCTTCACTACTCAATAGCTTATTGCAAAGGTCTACAGGGGTCCCACACAAAAGCTTTTTTATTTACTTGAGATCTAGCAAATCCTAGGACTGACCATGCCTCTCTCATCCTCTAATGGCAAATTGATCTGACCTGAGATCTCACTAAATTATTTCATTTCAAGGTAAAGGTTTTCACAAACAAGCCTTTCAAATCAAAGTAATATAAATAATTAAGTTAGCTGAGACTGTGCAAAAGCAAACAGTCACATTCCAGTCCTCAGACGTTTTACAGCCAAGAAAAGAGAGTTAGGCATCAAGAGTTAAAATATGCTTTAGAAGCTCTAAAATGTTTGACTTGGAACATGAACTGCTTAAAACTATTTCAAAGACTAAGGCTTGAGGAACAAGATCATTATGATACTGTTGATGCAAGAACCCACAAAAGAAAAGCCAGTCAAACATGTGAATGCAGAGGGAGGACTTGGAAGAGCCTCTTGGAAAGGAGAGGTAAGTGGCCTGGCAGCAAACCAGACAGCTGACGGCAGTAACTATCTAAGTGTGTAGGAACTGCACGTGGTCTTAGGTCTATAGGAAAATTAGACACATATGAACAATTAACTTTGTGTCTACATCACAAAAACGGATTTTAATGTTTGTGCTCATATAACCTTTTGCGTTCACCTCCCACAAACCAGCAACTTCTCCAATCGCTCGTTGACGTCATGTTTGTCTTTGACTTCGTACAGGACTCGATTGCCTTTTGGCTAGGTTCGCGCTCTCGAAATACCACATATATACTTTGCTACAAAAGCACGTGTACATTGGCTTCATTTGTATAATATAGTGAGTCACAACAGGCACTTGGGTGCGCATCTTCAGATGTACACAGTAAAGTGTGCTAATATAAAATCTGAGTATTGGATACAAAAAGGGGACAATTTAGGATAGAAGGCGATATATATATACATTTTGCAGATCCTCATCCCGAATGCACACTGAGGGTGGGTTACGCATATTTAAGCTGTAAAGATATGATAATCAGGCTGCTCTATCTTTGTGTCAAAGATGCAAGTGATTAATATGAAATATGGTAGGCAGCAGATTTAATAAATATATTCTGAAATGCATTATATAGTAGCTCCAAATCCCTCCCTCCAAAGCACTACAGTAAGATTTACAACATAAATCGAAAAGTCTATAAACGTGGAAATAGACTTTACTTAATAGTAAGGGAAATATACAATTGTGAAGTTTGTCAATGATCAGGTCTTATATACAGAAAGGAGCTAATGGCAGTCTCTTGGTGCCACTTTCGTGAATGGGGCATGCATGTCACAAAAAGCAACAGATACCGACTGGTGGAATTTGTTTCACAAGCATGAACCATGATGTTATTTTTAAATGACCTAACAAGTACAACCATTGTGTTGGAATTCTAAAACTGCATATTTTGAGAAACAGAGAACATCTGCAGGATCTGGCCATAAGATATTACTTTAAAAAAAAAGGTGAAACCTGGTGAGAAATACTGTATAGTGGGTACATTGACAGCACCATGAAGGGGGAAAGCCAGGATGTGCCCAAGATGGCTGCTTCGTGATTGAGGTCAGTGAGGTGCTTTCAATGCTGGCCCTGTCATCAAACACAGAGGGCTTGCATGGACACCACGTACATCTGGGCAGAATCCTATGATCCCAGGAAATGGAGAGGTTCCTTATTACCCATGGAACTGCAGTGGCATGCAAGCACTTAAGAACATCGTCATTGTCTCGAGGGGAGGCACTTTGAGGAGAGAGCTGACATGATGCCCAGAGACTTGAGACCCTTATTACCTGTAAAGGGAAATAGCCCTGTGTGGAAAACCCACCAAAAATAGACCGAAGCAGGACGTGACAGATGAAGGTGAGACAGCTGCTGTGTATAGTCATGCCTGCATGGTGGTGGTAAGGTGGGAGTGCCCAATGGGGGGAGCTCAGAGATACTCCATAACTGCTGATAAAGAGGAAAGGACAGGACATCTGGAGGTCTAATGCTCACACTGCACGTTACAATGTCGAGAAATGCGTGTGGACTACCTCGAAGATATATTGATGGTCAAAGGCGGCACAGCCCCGTGAAACGTATTGAGGAGACCTAAGCTCCCAGGCTCCTTACCGACTGACACACCTGCTCAAATGGTGGTTTGGAGAGGGGGTAAGCAGCACAGTAAATATACCTTGATAGGTGGCTGAAACAGAAGGCATTTGAGACTCAGTGGGAGCTGAGCCGATGAACCAAGTGTGACACAAACTGGAGGCAGTTGGATATACTGGACATAAAAAGTCTTGAGGTGTCATGTTGTTAGTACTGGCAGTTGGGGAGCAGAGACATGACTGTTATACCTGGAATGTATGAGTGAGCATGCATCTTCTGACTTGCACATACTCCACATTGTGATTCTTAGAGTTACAAAGGGCCATAAATCTCTAAACTTATTGACCCACATGTTGCGGTGCACTGCACATCCATCACCTGAATGATACCCTTAGGGAAATATAGGGCAAATTATCAATATCATAGAGTTAGATACTGGGGCATAACCGCAAGGAAGGTCCAAATTACCCCGTCTGCTCTAGAATACCGCTTGAGCAAACCTCTTGCTGATTGAACTCCTGAGCATTGACAATTAGTCCAACCAGTTGGCGCTTATGTATTTGTCGTGCCCACAGCTGCAACTCTTATTCTCCAAAGCATTATCTGGCACTAAATTCACACCAAAAACAGGATCAGCAAAAGTGGCGCAAACAGTACTGGACACTACCTTAAAAGAAATGTTGGTTATAGGTTTTACGCTTACTAAACTAGACACAAAATTGACTGACTTATTTGTGGAAATGAAGTCAGTGTATTATGAAATTTTAACTTTTCAGGCATGAGTCGACATCACAAATAAGAGATTGCCAGCTATTGAATCAAAATATAAAAGCCACCCTGACTGGGTTCAGGTTGTGGAATTCTTCAAAGAAAAGTCAACAGATCTGGAAGACTGATCCAGAAGAGACAAAATCCACATTTAATTGATCTCAGAAAAGGTAGAAAAAGAGAATATGATTCATTACCCGTAGAACTGATTAAACAACATCTTGAACTGCAGGTAAAAAATCCTCTTGAATTACCAAGGGTCCACTGAATAAAATCAGAGAATGTGAATACGGAAGACAAACCTTTGCAAATCAGTGCTTGCCTCTTTTGACATTACCGTTCTAAAATCAATCTCCAGGAAGTACAAAAGTGGAACAGCCTGGTTTTGTTCAAAGATAGCACAGTTTTTTTCTAGGTAGATTACTCCACAAATGGCAACACAAATCATAAGAAATGTCTGGCATTGTGACCCAGACTGCACTAGTGGGATATTAAATATGGACTCTTAGACCTGGCAAGTATGCTTATCACAATAGACGGGAAGAGGGCAGAATCCATGAACCAGAATACCAGGCTAATTCCTGGACTCAATAGAAGATTTGGCAATGGATTCCACTGCAATATAACATACATCCATCTCAGGAGATAGACAACCCAATGCCTGCTGTGCTGATTGAGGAATGTAAAAAAAGGGATCTGCCAGAAGTCCACATAGGGAGGAGCTTCTCCGGATCATGGAATCATTCTTTCGGGACAGAGAAAAGTCTCAATCGCCTCTGAAAGTGGACACAAATGATTGTGACACATATCTATTGTAGTCTGGTAAAGAGAGAGGTCTTCTAGGAGTACTCATTCTAAACAACACTACATGTGATGCCATGTTTAACCTGAGGCTTAATGATAATACCGCACAGCTACAGACGCATTCTAGACAGATGTTTGCTTCAAATAGATTCAGTAGATTATTGTATCAATAATCAGTTATGGTAATATTGGCATCCCTGTATGATAACCGCGGTCGTTATGAACCCTCTGATAATGCTTCTGTCTGCTTTCAATAGGATTTCCTGAGGGTAAGAGTAATCGTGAATATCCTAAGGTGGGAGAACCATGTTTGGTTCCGTCCCTTATGTCCAGTGGATAACTTTCATATGACGGTACTACTCTGATTACTTACTCACATAGCTTCCTCTCACTTACCATAGTATATACACTACACGGCTGGTGCAAGGTGATAGCGCCTTGAGGTACAGGACATAAGCACCCAAATCTTGGACATGTACCCACGACCGGTTCTGCTCAGTTCCCACAGGTGCATTACTGAAACCCAGCAACAATACCCTTTCACTTCTAGTTCTTCCAATACTCTGTGTGCTTTGTTAGACCCACCCTGGACCTCACACACACAACACACAGACCTGACCATTGTGCCATCCTTGAGGAGTTAGGTCCAGATCCTAACACTGAGTGACATTTCAGATGAACCACTGACACAACAGCTCTCTTCTTCCACACAATTAACTAGCAATATGGCTTTTTCAGAGTTCTCCTGGAAAGTTAATGGCATGCCCCATTATATAAGATGTAAAAATGTGCTACATTACATGCAAACTAAATGGACATACCTATCCCTCATTCATGAACCACATTTTTCAGCAGCAGAATCTCAAAAAGGGAATGAGTAGGCTGAGCTGTTAGCAGTAGAAGAATGCAAATGAACAAGAGAATACTTCTAGATCAAGGAGCTGCTCCAAAACATGTGGTGTTGCAATACTTAATGATTCATACAAGGTGCTTAAGAAATGAACTAGTGAAGGCTGATTTGTTTTCAGCAAACTGAAAACACTAAGGGGCATATTCTCAAGCCCCTATCGCCACGGGAACGTAACTTTTTCTGACGTTCCCATGGCGATAGGGTCAGCGCCTTATTCTCAAGGCAGCGTTAACCCACTTAACTTGGCTTTAAGCCACGTTAAGTGGCTTAACGCTGCCTTGAGAATAAGGCCCCTTTCAAGCTTAATTTAGCATGAAAGGGGCGTGCAGTGGGTGTTGCGGTGGGCGTTCCACCGCAACACCTATTTTGATCGAAGCTGCCACCTATTATCAAGGGCGGCAATAATAGGTAGCAGCACCGAACTTAAGACCAGAAAAAACCTGGTCTTAAGTTGGGGAAACGAGGAGAAATGCTTCATTTCTCCTCGTTTTTGGTTTTTCCATGTGTGCTGCAAAGTGGTATTTCAGGAATGTTCATGTGCAGGAAGGGGCACCTTCCTGTACATGAACAACCCTCCCCTGCCCACAGACACCCTTACAATCTGGTGCAAGGTTGCCTGCGTTGGCGCTAAGTCGTGAAACTTAACGCCATCGCAGGGGGAAACGCCAGGCTGCACCACATTCTTGAGAATAGGGTGAAGCCTCGCGTTTATGAAGTAGCAGTGAGAGGAGTTAAGCCAAGGAGGCTAACGCTTCTCACCGCCACTTAATTGAGAATATCTCCCTAAATAGAATAGGGATTTTATACACCCCAACTACTTTCAGGCAGGGTTTTTTGGCCAAACTGTCTAGACATTGTAGTTGAATTAGATCACCCATCTACACTTATGGGAGGGGATTCAAGTTTGGCCTTTGATCTAATATTTGATATCATATAATATTTCACAGTATAACACAGATAGAGCCTTTAGATACTGAAGACTGGGCAGGGAGACAGACTTTATAGGAAACATCATTTAGCTTTATAACTCACTGTGGGGAGTTTCTATCCATGAAATAAAAAATATATAGGTGGACCCACTAAGACTGTCCATTATCACTGTTATTATTCTTTGTAGCCCTGGAACCTCTGTCAGCCATGATCTGTCAATCACAAACAGTACAAAGGATAGATACAAAAGTTGGACAGATAAGGGATTTTTGTTGGATGAAGACTTATTGCTTAAGTTGTCTGACTTACGTTGTCTGAATCGAGTACTTCCCTACCAGCAGTGATGTCCCTTTTGCATTCCAGTTCCAGTTTTTCTGGGGTATGAGATCAACTAGAGACATTAATACATTATATGTACTAATTCAGCATGACAACATGTTACAAAACTTATGCCTCTCTTAACAATAGTCATGCTACTTATCAAAATATAAAATTGCTGCAAAAAAAGAGCACAATGAACCAAGTTGAATCTATTGAAAAATAAAAATGGCAACAAGAGTCTAGCACTGGTTACGCCAATAGTTAAAGAAAGATGTATCTTTGCTCCAAATGAAAAGGTGGAGAATTGAGTACAGAAAACTGTAATGAGGAAGGTCTAGCTAACAAATCAAAATCAATAAATCAAAGGGGAGTTAATGCACTATGATGAGCGGTGTCTACACATTTACATTCGCCTGGGAAAAATTCATGTTTTTTTTTATGCAAATGGTTCAATTAGTGGCACGCTTCACCATCGAACCCACAACCGGATACCTGGGTTTCTGGGTGGGTTCAACCTTGAAGGCTTCAAGGGAGCTCTTGATGGTGCTGCTTTTATGGGATCTTATGTTAAAATTGCCTCTGGGTAACCAAATGGGAATTTGTTTAGGTTTATTAAATGATTTATATAATTGGACCCCTGGCAAGATTAAAAAACACAAGAGATGTTCTTGGAGTTAATTATACACTCCAACATCATAGGTCTAAATGTTTCAGCCATAATAACGTCAATAAACGGTTAGTTGGCTTTCTTCAGGACAAAACTGAATGATGAGCCCTTGCTACCCTATTTAGGACACTGTTATTGTCGTTTTTTCAGATGGTTGTCTGTGTGACACGGTAGACAGCGTCCGGATCACAGCGCTGATCATGTGATGAGGATCACATGATACACTTTGATGAACTGAAAAAGATGCAGAGGGGGTTTAAGTTTTGGACCTCTGACACTCCCAAAATCAGAACACTTCTGGACTGAGGATATTCTACCAGGAAAAAGAGCTATATGCTATAGCAGAGACTGCCACTCTGCCTGTTGCTTTGTTGTGCTGGCCTGCTGCTTGCTGCTTCTGTCCTGGGAGTGAAAGGACTGGACTTTTCTTTCTACATCTTGATTTCAAGGTTCTCCAAGGGCTTGTACATACTTGCCTCCTGTTAAGAAGTCTCATGGCCATCAAAGACTTCACCTACCAGTGCCTAGGCTCTTCTGCTGAGAGCCCTGATTTGCCAATTCAGTTCCTCGGCCCTTGGAAGTGTAACCAGGTGATCTTAAGGAGAAAATCCACGCATCGACTCCCAGTTCCTGTTTTCTTGGCGCATCGCTGCAAATGCTAGATGCATTGCCGCTGCCTGCACCGAGGCGTGTTTCCCGCCTAAAGCATCAGCCATGGGGGCGTGGCCAAGCCGCCGACCAAGATGGCCGCGCGGCATTGAAGCCCCGCCAGCCGGCACAGCTATGCTTCTAGATCCCCCACAATACTGGCAGTAGTCTCCCCAGACACGACACCGCTGAACTGCCGAGGTCTTGCTGCACATGGCGATCTGCCCAGATCTCGGAGCGGTGCCTCCGTAATGGAGATCTGATAATCGGCGAGCGAGGGGCGAAGCGCATGGCGGCTGCGGCCCGACCCTTAGACCGCGGTGAAGCTGAGGAGTGACCCCCGGCCCAACACAGGCTGCCATCCACGCCCTATCATCGCACGCATCATGAACTTTCGGGATCGCGACACTGCATTACGCCTCGCTAGAGAATGCAGGGACAGCATGTGGCAGGGCTTAAAACTTGCTTTCTTCCAGGACTTTACCATCATGGTGCAGGAGGCCCATCGTAAATATAATGGGGTTAAGGCCACCCCCAGAAACTTGGGTTTGAAATACAGCATGTTATACCCCGCCAGATTGAGAGTTGACGTTAATGGCCGTGGCCGCATCTTTGAGAATCCTACCGACGTACAGGACTTTTTCCGCGCTTACAAACAAAACAACAATACGGAAGGCGCGGGCGGGAGTAGGCCCTCTCCTCCGCATAGTGGCTCCGAAGCAAGCATGGACCTCTTCTCTGGTGCTGGAACTGATTGACTCTGCTGAATTGTTCTTTTATGCCTTTGCAGAATTATAGGGGGACTGCTACTCATCATTTTGATATGTTCCGAATAGCTTGTCGACTGTCGTGGCGTTGCCACCCCTCATGGTGTATACCTTGGGTTTGTTTTTGGTCCCACGGATGTACCGTTTCAGGGCTCTCTCTTTCCGCTGTAAAGTTAATTGGTACTATACGTATGGTTATCTGTTGGGGTTTTGCCTCGCTCTGTTTGCGGTGAGGTTGGGTGGGGAAGGGACATCTGTCATTGCATAGTAATTGTTGATTATTTCCTCGTTTGTTCACTGTCACAATATGCATTTATCTGTTGCTGCTTGTATCTGTCATTCATGCCACAACTACTAGATGGCCCAGCTGGGAAATGTTGATGGCCCCTCCAGCTTGTTCTTGAAGTCCTGGAACGTCAGGGGTCTCAATGACAACCGCAAGAGGAGGCAGGTTATTCACTATCTACTTCGGCACAATGTAGACATTGCTTTTCTGTAAGAAACGCATTTGCCTAAGTCTGACTCTGCCCGCTTTGCTTCCGGTTGGGGTGCTCACAGATATTTCGTCAACTTTAGTAATTACACCAGGGGCACGGCCATTCTCATTCACAAGAGGATCCCCTTCGGTCTCCACTCGGTCGTCAATGATAGCGAGGGTAGATATACCATCGTAGCGGGGTTACTAATGGGTCACAGTGTTGCTTTGATATGTGTCTACGCCCCGAACACTGATTCGCTAGAATGTTTTCATGCTCTGCATGCCCAGGTCTCAAAGTTAGATCCCATCTTACTGCTGGTAGGCGGGGACTACTCCTCAACCCCGAATTGGATGGTACCACCAAATCCCATGGCACTAAACCGTGTGCATGCCACGCTCTCCTTAATTCTCTCTCCTCGACATTTGGCGCGAGCGCAACCCTTCCCACACTGACTTCACACACTATGCGGGCCAACATAACACTTGGACTAGAATCGATTATTGGCTTCTCTCCCCTGGCATCTCCTGTTGGTACCATTCTCTTGTGACACTCCGAGAACATATTCTGTTCACTCCCCTGTGAAGCTCCTTCTTCGGGTTCCTCAACCTGATGGGTTTGAGCGACAATGGCGCTTCCCTAGTCGCGCCCTCAATGATGACCTATTCCATACTGAAGAGCACGAGGCCACTGAAGATCATTTTACCATCAACACCGGCTCGGTCGACACTTGGGCGGTTCTATGGGAGGGATTCAAGGCATACATCAGGGGAGCTTGCATTGCCAAGGATGCGGGGGTACTCAAAGCTCTCCGCACTACACTTGCACAATTGGAGCATGACCTCAAAGACTTTGACATTGCAGCGCGGCATGCCCCAGGCCCGGACGCGACGGGAAAACATTTGGCTCTTCTCACTGAGAACAGAGATGCAGCTGACAGTGAGATCCCTTTTTGGGTAAATATCAAACCACTCGGCGATATGGCGAAGGCGACCATCCGGGCTGGGTGCTGGCTCAGATGCTTCGGCTCAGATAGTAAAGCATACGTCACCGAGCTACGTTCTTCTACTAATCTGGTCCTCAACGGCACAGCGGAAATCCGAGACGAATTCCTTGCTTATTTCACTTCTCTCTACGCTTCTAAATTAGGGCGCGATCCTACGGCGCAGGAAGCGTATCTCTCCGAGATCGCACTGGTTTACCTAGAGATAGATATGCAGGATTTTCTGGCAGAACCGATTTCCGAGGCTGATGTACTCGGAGCCATTGATTCCCTCCATTGTTCCTCCGCCCCCAGGCTGGATGGCTTTACAGGGGAATTCTACAAGGCATATAACGACTTGTTGGCGCCGCAACTAATCGAAGTGTACGCTGAGGCTCTTGAGAAACAGATTCTACCCCCCCACTCCGCGAAGCGGTTGTTATACTTCGTCCCAAGCCTGGCAAGGACCCATCCTTATGCGGGTAATACAGACCTTTATCTCTACTCAATTTGGATTATAAAATTCTTGCTAAAATTGTCGCCAATCGCTTATCCCAATTGATGGAATTCATTATTTCACTGGCTCAATCCGGCTTTGTTCCCCACCGATTGACTGCTTTGAATCTTAGGACCCTGTTCTCAGTCCTCCATAGAATTAGCCCTGAGGTTCCCGCTGCTGCAATTTTATTGGACACTGAGAAGGCCATTGATACCTTGGAATGGCCTTTCTTCGTGTCGGTTATGCGCCGCATGGGTATGCCAGTAGGATTCATAGCTACCACGACACTGCTATACAGCCGCCCCACGGCGAGACTTCGCCTGAATGGCACACTATCCTGACCTTTCCCCCTGTCCCGCGGCACACGCCAGGGTTGCCCCCTATCGCCTCTATTATTTATTCTTGCCATGGACCCTTTAATCCACCACTTCCAGGAGAGACATCTGCAGAGGGGCCTGCAATTCAACACGGGCCCCCTTCTGGTCTCGCTATACGCGGATTACACCATCCTGCACGTCCGAGAACCCCGGGTGAACTTAGAGCTGCTCATTAGAGAGATTCTCCGTTTTGGTCAGCACTCCGGCCTGGGCATCAACTGGCGCAAGTCAGTTATTTTCCCCTTGACCCCCAGTACAACCCAATGGGAATGTGAGTTCCCTCTTGAATGGTGCTCTGACTCCGTCAAGTATCTGGGCATCCACATCCATCTGGATACAGACCAGATCCTCCGCCTCAACTATGGACAGGCAGTCAGGGCACTTGAAGCCCAAGTAGAGAGATGGCTACAGCTGCCATTGTCCATCACTGGCAGAGTTGCCATTAACAAAATGGTAGTTATTCCCACATTTTTATATCTTTTCAACAATATCCCCATTCCCCTCCCGAACAGTTTCTTTTCGAATATACAGTCGCACCTCATACGATTGGTCTGGGGGGGCAAGCAGGCGCGCGTCCGCTGGCAGGTTCTCACCCTACCTTATGAGAGGGGAGGGTATGGGGTACTGAATCTCCAACTATATTACCTCGTGGCTCAATGCAGCTACGCCTTTGCATGGTACCATCCCGATGCCAGGATCCCATTCCTCTGCCCGGAAGCGGATTTCGTTCTTCCTGAGCGGCTATCCACTGTCCTGCCTAAAGGTGTGCCCAGAGACCCTACTGATATACAGACAGTCTCCACTACCAGCTGGGCATGGGATAAACTTAAACAATTCACTGGTTCCCTGACACTATACTCTTCGGCTCTTCCTCTCCCCAATGTCCACTGGCTGCCCATAACGGGTGAGAGACTGGTACAGCGTACTTTGACCAAGTTTGACATTACAAAACTGGGAGACCTGTATCCCGACAGACATATCTTTCCACTACGGAGGATGACCGCTTTCACGATGCTCCGTTCATGGACAGCTTTGTCTTAGGACGGATCCGTTCGGCTTTTCGAGCCATGCTTTCTGGGTTTCCCATTGAACCGGACTCTTTCTCTCCACTTTCGCTCATCATCGAGAGCGAGAGTGGGGTACACCTTATATCTAAGCTCTATTAGGCATGCTCTGGTATGCTACCGGTTAACGACGACAAGATCCGCAGGGATTGGGAGGGTGATTTGGGCCGCCCCATCTCCGATGAACAATGGGCTAAATGCTGCGCAGTCACGAAAGAAATTTCGCTAAACAGCATGCATAAACGACTACATTTTAAGTTCCTGCACAGAATGTCCATCACTCTGGCCAAAGCTCATAGACTCGACCCGACTAGACCTCACACCTTCCGCAAATGCGACGCCCCACACGCAGATTTTGCACACCTCACCTGGACCTGCCCCACATTACAACCATATTGGGAGAAAGTGCACAAAACGCTAGATGACATGATCAAATTGTCCCTCATCCCCACCCCGGAGGTAGCACTTCTAGGTCATGTGGTGAACTTCCCCAAAAACGTTAGGAAATTTGCATCCCTCAGTTTACTGCTGGCCAGATGGGAAATAGCTATCCACTGGGGTCACAAGACAGCTACCACTTTGCAGAGTTAGTTGAATAGTCTGGCTTATTGTAACACCAATAGTGAAGTATATTCCAGTACACTACCTAGCTCCTCTCGTCCCAAGGATATTTGGGGTCTATACAGGTCCTATGTGGAGTCCATTCAACACGCCTCTGACTCACTGCTGGAGCAGGGCATCATCCCTACTGGGGTCGGGTAGGCAGTTTCATGGTCTCCTAACGTCTGATGTCCTGTGCGATCCTGTGTTCTTTAGCGCTTGGTTCCCTCTCGCTGTATGTGCTCTCCTGTTCTTGCTGGGTTTGGGTGGGCTCGCGAACCCACTGCGGGTCGGCGTATGGTACTGCTCGGGATGAGAGGAGGGCCGTGGAGACTGTATTTTTATTTTTATTTTATCAACCTGGCTGTTACTCTTCTACTTATTGATACAAGTCATGACAGATTATGTATTGCTACTTTACGTTCCATTGTACCTTTTTCGATTGTAATCTTAGAACAGTGAACACCTATGACCGCATTGCTATGATGTGTTACAAAGGTAAATAAAGTTATAAAAAAAAAAAAAGCATCAGCCATGGCTTTCACCGCAGACCCCAGCTTGCTGTCGCAGTGCATCAGAAAAAGTGCTGCAGCGTGAGCCCCGAGCACCGTGTCACCAACGTCCATGACACCCACTGCGACGCAGCACAATCTCGCGGCTGAAGAATCAATGTAGCGCTTGCCTTGTGACTGCAAAATTTACACAACACCTGCATCGCTGCTGCCGCATCGACACAATGCGTCTGGATTTTCAACACTGACTCTTCGTCAATACCGCACAGCAGTAAGGAACCAAGGCCCCGTGTCCGAAAACCGACGCATCACCTTCCCTGGCAGTAATGAATCGATGCATCATCTCCTCTGTCTAGTACGGAACCGACATCGCTTTGCTTTTCTGGCACCTCACCTCCCCTATGCCTTGCCCCGTCTTTTGATTTTTGACACATCTAAGGTACTTTGTGCTTAAACGAACGCATCCATTGATTCCTATGGACTAAACTTGCTTAATCTTTTAAAATTGATGTTTTGATTTGTGTATGTTGGATTTTTGTCATTGTGGTCTTGTTTTATTGAGATAAATGTTGGCTATTTTCCTAAACTGGTGTGGACTCCTGTTGCAGTGTTTTCGCTGTGTTACTGTGTGTGTGGATACAAATGCTTCACACATTGCCTCGGAGATAAGCCAGACTGTTGGTAGTGTGCCCGGCATTGGTGTTGTGCCTGGCATTCGTGTACAGCCTGGTCAACCTACAGGTGCTGTGGTTCAAGGAGAAGGGGCAGGTGTAGGGGAAAGTCTGGAAAAGTTCTAGATGCTGGACTATCTGAAGTTTACCCAGGTGGTGTAGTCCCAGGGAATGGAATTTGATACCCTGGTGTCACATATCTTTTGTAGTGTTTATCCACAGATTCTATACATTACAAGCTGTGATTTAATTAATGATTACATAGAAACAATGTAAACATTTAAACTTTCACCCATAGCTTGGCCCATATTTGCTCATTGTTTGTTCCATCGTTCCCCAGTCATGTATCCCCTATGTTGCAGCTCACTCTAGGCCTAGCCCTCGTTGTCATGGCTATGGTCGCAGATGCTATCTCTTGAGGTGGAGCCCTTCAGCTAGGTGTCACCCCATTATTGTCTCTTACTGTTGTATCTCTCAGCTAAATTAAATACATTACAGTGCTCGTGGTCGCCGCCCTCTTTTTTGATAAACAAATTTTTATTTTTGCAAATAAACATACAAAGTTACATGGACAACCGTCCAAGCAAACTGGCATCAAAAGATATCGTCTACGACCACTGGCAAACAACAGCAAGAACTCCCGCCCCTTACCCGACCACCTCACTCCCTCCACCCGCATTGACACCCCTAAATTATACCCCCAGCCACTTCCCCCATACTCTGTGAAACTTCTTAGGACAGCCCCGCGCTGAGTACAGCACGCGCTCCTGCGCTGCGCACCAATCCACCCCCCTCCTCCACGTAGCACATGTGGGTGGTTCAGACCGCTTTCACGCGGCCGCAATGTCCCGTTTTGCTACCACCAAAGCTGTAGTCAAGAAAAATTTCTCATGACGGGAGCCATCCAGACCGTCCGTTATCCCCAGCAGGGCCATTCTGGGATCATGGGGGACCTCCCACCCCAGTGTCTCGGTTAGCTCAGCCTCAATCTCGCCCCAGTAGTTCTCCAGACGCGGGCATGTCCACACCATGTGGAAAAAATCCGCCGGGTCTGCCCCACAACGGGCACAGGAAGCATCAGTAGAAAGACCCGCACGGTGGAGGCGCTCCGGGGTCAGATAGGCAGTGTGCAAATAGTAAAGCTGGATGAGCCGCAGCCTGGCCGAGGAGGTGATCGTCCTAGGTGCCATAAGGGCCTCCCTCCAATCGATCTCGTCCAGCGGCCCCACCCAAGCCTCCCAACGCGACTTCGTGTCCTCCCAGTCCATAGGGGTGTTATTGACCAGGGTCCGGTAAATACGGGAGATACCCCCCCTACCCAGAAATCCCATCATCACCTGCGCTTCTGGTGGGCTATGATCAGGGATCCGCGAGTCAAGAGGTATATGAGACCGAAGCGCATGGCGCAGCTGAAGATATCTGTAAAACTGTGTGGGGCACAGCGAGAAGCGAGCCTGAAGCTCCTGGAAGGAGCACATGTGACTCCCACGCCACAGATCGCCTAAACAGGAGATCCCAAGGAGATCCCACGCCCGAAATCCCTCCAAGCCCGTGACCCCCCGCAGCCAAGTGCCCTGCCAGAGTGGTGTAACGCGGGTCAGTTTCCTCGACCATCGGGTATGACGTAGAGCAGCACGCCAAGCCAAGAAGGGGGCCCGCACAACATCCGGAAGCGACCGAGGTAGCGTCGCCCCGTAGAGCATATTTTGAATAGAGGGGAACCCCGGTCGCCGCCCTCTTTAATGCTTATATTGTGGCTATCTATCGTTCACCGGGAGCCAATGGGCCATTCTTTTAAGACCTTGATTCTGCCTTAAAACAGAAATCAGTATTCTCCTGCCACCTCTGCACCTCCACATCTTCCTATCCCCATACAACTGCAGCTGACACGCTAATGCAAACATCAAGTGCTAGACTTCTTGGCATTTACTTTAATCCAATGACGCGCCTTGAATCTTTCATTACTACTACACAGCTGCCAGATATCTAGTTCTGAACATTCACAAAATTCGCATCTTATTCTACATGGCTGCAACTCTACTCTATTTACTTGTTCTTAACAAATTAGACTACTGCAATAGCCTATTAGCTAATCTCCCTCTGCGCAGTTTCTACTTTTCTATAAGGGTCTAAACGTTGGCACTGGAACAAACTCTACAGGGCACATTTTCAACCACTCAATATTGGCACCAAATTGGCTAGCCATCGACAACAAAAAACTATTATATAAACAATTGATTTTTGTTTTCAAGTCTATGAACGGCTTATCTTCTAAGGAAAATGTTACTAGGCTATAACCAGGGACTCTGGAATTATGTAGCGGGGGGGACAAAATGATGTGTCAGGGCTGACTATATTATGCGACAAGAAAGGGCAATGTATGCAGAGTAAAGCTGCACATTTTTGGTAGCAATACTTCATTATATTTACTCATGTTACCATTGTAAAAGGTTTCCCCTCATTACCAGTACCAGTTTAACACCCAAACACATCAATTAGCAACTGAAAGGTGACCAGTCAACCTTTGTGAAGGGGCTTCCTATGTGGAACTTCATGTGATGCTGCATTTTAGTAACTTTGGGCCTGATGTACGACCATTCAGTTTAACGAGTCACAAATTGTGCAGAATTGTGACTCGCAATTTGCGACTTGCTAAACTGAATGTAGGACAGTGTCTCAGACACTGTTTGTGATTCCCAATGGGGTCCCAAATTGCATGCCTCATCAATATTCATGAGGCAAGTGCAATTTGCGACCCCATTGGGATTGACTAGCACTCACAGGGATGGTGGCCTGCTGGGATCAGCAGACCACCATGTCTGTGACTGCTTTTTCAATAATGTGTAACAAGGAACAGTGGTTCCTGTGGACAATGTATATAATATATGATGATTATAATCTCAATGGCATTTGCTCGTGGGAATAGGATGTCAGAGAAAGAATCACACTCATACACACCAGAAGTTTTCAGAAGTGCTTTACTCTTTGCATCGTAAAATTAGACAATGTGCTCAGTGTCCCAAGTAAGCTTGAACTTAAACAAGAGGAGTGACAATGTATGGGTCCAGAATTGTAGTTAATGGTAGAATCGTAGCAAATGATCGATCTAGTGGTGAGATATAGGTCCAATTGGAAGGTGTGGAACTGGATGCCAGGGTAAGGGTCTATAAATCCATGATTCACCCTAGGAAGTATCGATATCCGGGGGGGAAGCCAGAATCCACACAACGCGGCTGCGAAGTCAGCCAGTCTGAGCAGCGGGAGGGAGAAACAATGCGCCCTTCTACTAGAGGCAGTAAGAGCCGAATGTGGGTTACCTTTTTAGGTCTCACATGGCGTTGCAACACGCATGCGTTGCTCGCTCTGCGAGGCTTCTTGTAATCGATTTACTTTGAGAAGTGGAGTTTAGGTGCCGCCCGTTATTTCGATTGGTATGCGTAATTGTTTATGGTAAACGGTGTCTTTTGATTGAGAGTGAGGCTTTTTTAGTCCCTCCTGGTTACCGCATGTCTCCTTTTGGCCCAGCCCAACCGGACCGGATCTTTTAAGTGCTGCGTTAAACAGTCTCCTTCATTAGTCAAGACGCACTATATTTTTCACAATGCCAACAGCTTTTTTGAAAATGCGCCTCGGGCGAGCTCTCTACCTCGTCCTCAGACACCAGGTGGCGCCGCGTCCACCTGTTGCCATCAGTCTCCTTCATTAGTCAAGACACACTATATTTTTCACAATGCTGAAAGCTTTTTTGAAAATGCACCTCGGGCGGACTCTCTACTTCGTCCTCAGACCCCAGGCGGCGCCGCGTCCTCCTGTTGCCATATCCCTCGGGCGCGGCTGGGGCCGTCCAACGTGTCGCCATTACTTCATGGTGTTGAAATAACCAGCTGGGTCAATCCAGCCGGGAGAGGCCGCATTGGCAAAGTAGGGGTGAGAGGCTGGCGGCAGAAAAACAAAAGCCTCATCAGGAAACCCAGTGGGGCCGAGCGTGTCCTTTATTTTTCAAACCGCACACACAATTAATGTTTGCCTTTATGTCTGGCAGCCCGGTGTCTGTGAGGATTATAGCTGCTGAATACGATTGTGCACAGTGTGGTCTGAAGGAGTACAACGTACACGGGAACAGAGCATTTTGCTTGGAGGTGATGACCTACCTGAAGACCAAGCAGGCGCTGTAAGAGGAGTAGTTGAATAGTTTTGCTGTGAGTACTGAGCATTGGGCGCTTGGCACAACACTAGACTTGTATTTAACAGCTACACCAGAAAGTTTGGATGGTTTATGTAAAAAAAATAAGCATGTCGGGATATCGCCCTGGCATGTTCTATGACACCTTACGTTTTGTATTTTTGAGTGAATGAGGCGCGATTTTAAGGAAGGCGAGTATCTGAAAAATATATTTGAGAACACTCAGTCTGATCTAGAGCAAAGCACCCCACATCATCCGTGAGGTCATTTGAAAGGTCAGGCTTTTTATTTATCAGTACACTGCATTTTAGGACTTGTAGATTCATTTTCCATTATAAGCATGGGGATAAAAATAATATGTAAAGTTCTAGTCATTAGAAAGCAAGGACTGATTGAAGATGCCCCTTTTTACATCGTACCCATGACGGCAGTTATGAGCGTTACGTATATGCACTCTACTCACTGACCCATGAAAGTCTGTCATACTTAAAGTCTCATGCATTCCATCTTGATCCTGCCAAATCCCATGCACGATTTTTGCCCTACGCTGCTTCTAAAACTGCAGCACTGTTACAAAACCGGACTCCATTAACTAAACTTCGCAATTACAATGAAGACACTGGTTCACACCATGAAGACTAGGTGAGTATTTGTGTTGCCGGGGAACTGCAGGCATGGTCATAAACATGGAAGAGAGCCTTTGATCGGATCCGCAGGCATGGTCTTAAACATGGAAGAAAGCCTTTGGTCCTAGTTGTGCTCCAGCTGAGAGTCACATGGGCACTTGCTTGGCTTTCCTCCATTCTAAGGTGTGCGGGCCGTTAATTGGCAAGCAGAAGTAAATTGCATGGGGAAACTACGATAAATAAGTATGATGTCATTTATTATTAAAACAGTCTAAAATGAAAGAAAAGATAGAACAGTATTCAACCTTTGAGTGCTTTAAATAGTGATCTTGCCTGATTTTTGTTTCACACAATCTCTCAGACCCCAGCAGTTATAAAATGTTCACTTTTTATCAAATTTTAGCATAAGGATAAGAAGGCATTTTACTGGTGGTTGGAAGAGTGTTTTTAATCATATAAAAGTACTCGGTGCAGCCCCTTGTTTATTTTGGGCTCCATTATTTCTGATTGGTAATTTACGTGGTGTGCTGTTGTGGTGAAATAATGCCCCAGGGTACTGTGTCCAAGTGTGACAACGCCATTTACAACGCCAATAGCTCTAACTTAAGCAAATGCAAGACATATTGCATTTCCCATGCTTGTTGTTTTCAATGCAGCCCGTTTTCCATAAAGGAAAACAAGATGCATTTAAAAAAGAAAAATGAAACTTTTCAGTTTCATTTATTAAAGGCAGGCAGTGGTCGCCTCCTCTTAAAATATATGTTCTCACACACTCAGGCGTAGTTTACCACCTACTTGAAGTAGGTGGTAAACTGCAAGTGTTTTGCGCAAATGCGGTCGCAAAACAATAGTACATTGGTGTTGGAGTCGCTATTAGGAAGGGACGCCCTTGGCACGCCCCTTCCTAATGCAGCTACAAACACCTGTTATGTTTGATTTAATAAAGTAGAATGTTGTAGCTTGCTTAATAAGAGTCTAGGTCACATATAGGGTACAGATGACAACTGACATCTCTACATCTCTTAGTTCACATTGTCCTCAGCTCCGGTGGGGGGGAGGGGGAAAGGGGGGGGAGGATTGGAATAATTAGAAATTAATACTTTTGATTTGTTTTATATATTTATATGATGTTTGTTGCATGATTTGAATACCCACTATTTGTTTCACACAGTAAATGAATAAAAAGTGAAACGCACAGCATCTGTGCTTTTTGGCTTGCACTAAATTGTAAATGGTGTGAATGATTCTGCTTGGCTTACGTTTTCATACGCGCTTAGTCATTTTATTGCACAATAACCCAGGCTGGCGCATGGTCTAAAAGACAATGACTTAATTCCCTGACACTGGGTTTGATAAGAGTTTTTGCTACTTTACATTTACACTTCTGCGCAGTTGAATTTACGCCTCCTCCCAAGAGCCTTGGACTAGGGCTCAAATGTCGGAGTCAAAAGAGGGAAATCTAATTTTAGTGTCGAAGACGTACATGGACTTTTTATAAAGGCTGCTTGGGAAGCTAGATATTATGGAAACAAACCGCCATAAACAGACACAAAAAGTGCGCAGCTTCTTTCTGGGCGGGGCGACAGCCGTCATCCTGGGAATTCTGGGGCACGTGTGTGGGCTGACCGGCGCTCGCGCGGCTGCCTGTGGAAGCCGCACTCCCACGCGGCCACCAGAAACGGGGAGGACAAAAATATACATACTTTGTTCATTTTACCAGGCGGTCACGAATATCGTGAGTCGTCATCTGTGTTTACCAGTGTCCTAAACAAAGTCCCTACGATTATTATTATCCTTTACAAGAGAGCTGCTGCAGAATGAAAGCATTGGCAGAGAGTCTGCCACAACTGCAAATATTTACCTCACATGCCTTTGCAGGGGATGCAGTAAGTAGTTCAGCAGGAGAGGAGTCACATCGTGCGAGGTACATGGTTAAACAAGCATTGACAAAGTGAATAGGTCTCGCCTAAGCGAGAGCTCTTGGCATTGCCAATGTATTTTTGTTGTATTGTACAGTACAGTAGCGTATCTGTGCAGCATGGCCAAAAGTTATCAAAATAAAGCGCTATGAGCTCTGATTTAACTTTCCTTGTATGCGCACTCGCGCACTAGGAGTTGCCTGGCTGGCTCCTGCCTTTGTCGGCAGTCATCTTAGGTTGGCCCTACATACTTTTAATACGTTTATGCTTTCTTTTTACAAGGTTATTTCCCCTTCTTAATTTTTACTTTTGCCATTTGTTTTACCAGTATTTCCTTTTGGAAGGGAAGCCTACTAATAGGACACGGAGCTGCTGGGCTCCCTTTCAGACCATATTTGCCCCCCCCCCCCCCCTTCCCCGGTTGATTGGTGTCTGCCACGCCTCTGCCTAGCCACACCCTCTCGAATGCGAGCTATTTAGTGATGGCAGTCTGCGCCCGGACAGCACAAGGGGCCAGGACACCCGCCCATTCTGAATCCAACATCAGACAGAATGCGGTTAAAGAACTCCTACAGCTGGCCCCCACTACTGTCCGGCCTGCCTCCACTCTATGGATGTCTCAGTACACAGAGGGTTGTGATACGTGCGTCTTTGCCTTGTCCCCTGTAATAACTATGGCTGATGGGGGATGTAAGAGGGATATTTCCCCCCTCATGGCATCCTGCTATTCATTGAACAGCCTCTCCGTGGTGAAACATGGGGCTGAGGTTTTCACTTTCCTTGTAGATCACCAGCCAGGAGCCTTATTCTTATCACTTTGGGTTTGTAGGTTTTTATATAGGTAAATTAGCTCCCCTGTCATTCCCACTTGTTGAATATGTGGTCACATTGAGGTGCTTTCATTGTGAGGAGGCAATGCACAGATTAGGTGGGCATATTGGTTTGACTTTCTTTATTGTTGTGTCTCGTTGATATGTTTTTATGTCAGTACTTAAAGGTGTAATCCCTTTTCAACGCTGAGTCTTGAGGATGTTCTTGCGGACCTATATGGCCACTTGAGACTGAAACGCTGACGATTCATTCTTCTTAACATTATGTCATATCTTACGTTGTATTAAAGTTCCATTGGATTACTTTGAATGTTAACCATTTAGTTGATGGAACCTTGGGTCAAAGTATCCATCTTGTTAAGAGGATAACTGCGCTTCTCCAGATCCCTGTAATGAGTTGATATAAGTGAAACTGAGGGATTCTGGAGTTGCGCCAGTGTGAATACACTAACAGATGCATGTACTAGTTTATGTTGTGATATATATAATGTACTAAATGTGGGTATAATATATATGATGTAATATTGACTGAGTTGAAGTATTGACTTTGTTAAAGTGTAATATACTTTTTTTCTAATTCAATACGCTTGTGTTTGATTTAACGAGTGATTCTCAAATGGTAAACAACAGGATCACTTTTGTGACCATTAATCCATTGAATAGTGAGTTAAATAATTCATTGAGGAACATTTTTGTGGATAGATTTTTCTTACCAGTCTCATGGCTAAATGAGAACTCGGCACCAGATATTCTAGCTGCCATTCTGCCCAGCTATGCGACAGTAAGACTTCACAGACCAACTCAGAGAAGGGGTGGAATAGAGATTATATTCAAACAGGCCCTGCCTTGTACCTTCTCCAAGATGAATATCGTGGGCTGTGAAGCAGCCTTTTTTACGCTGACTTTATCAGGTAATCTCACCCTTGCAGGGTTTTTAATCTGAATTTTACAAAAAATACCGCAATGGAAAAATGTTACAAAAATGTAGGGAAAGGAGACCTAAAAAATTATATCCAAAAACTATCAGAAAAAACCTGTGGACAGTGTAAAGTTTAAAGACGAGAACCCTCACTCACCGAAATGGTGACATGCTTCATCACTGGGTCCCCTCTTGTACACAGTGTCCGCAAGGTACTCTGTGTAAGCTACAACTCTCCCACAGGAGAGGAGCACAAGGTGTTCTATACTCCAATGTGAATGTGTGAATAAGGGGCAGAGTGCAAAAATAATACCTAATGTGAATTTAAAATCATCTCAAGTGGGAGAAAAATTATTTATTGGCTCTCCCTAATGGATGGTTTAAAATAAGTAGTGTGACGATAAGAATACAAAATTTCTTATCTGACTAGGTCAGGTCAACATGTTTCTGTCTGTTGAAACAAATTCATAGCATTCTTCAGGACCATTGTCTTGTCGCTCTGCTTAAAATATATAACAAAAAACCATACTCAGAATGTGTAGGTCTCTTAAAAGACCAGCGTCATTGGGTCTTCTTTCTGTAATACATGAATATAACAATCTTTAATGTCTCACAATGTCTTTCCCAACATATATCACCAAGTGTATATACTTATAGTGCCAAAAAACACCCAGGTGGCACACAAGTGAGTATAAAATGAAGAGTATTGTCCTCACCATTAAGCAGTAATTTACCTGCCAATACCCTTCAATGGTCTTTGCGAACGGGTGTCTAAAATATATAAAAAATATATAAAAATAGGCAAGGACACACAAATTAACACATCAAGGAATTATACAAAGACACTCATCATGTTCATAGGGATATGCTCCAATCTCCTGTTAAGGCATTCCTCATGTAAATTCACAATGTATCATCTACCATGTAGATGTTATGACAAGTGGAACCAATCGATGGTTCAACCCACTCGCCAGTATAACTGTTTAGGGCTATCCTAGCCCGCATGAGTGCTGCCTCTCAAAGCAGTTCAAAACAAAATTCTCTATAAACAGCAGAGGCACTACAAACGAGTGTTCGCTACAAAAGTGTGCTTTTATATCATGGACACTCGCTGTCCGACATGCGAGTATTATCTCAAGTAACGTGAAAACAAGCGGGTCTCAAAGGAAACGAAACGGTCTTCGTGAAACACAGGCAGGTCTAAAAGAAAAACGGGTCTCAAAGAGAGGGTCGCAAAAAAGGACCCAAAACAAAAGAAAGAGAACTAGCTTACCTACTCACGCCGTACGTCTCTCCCGAATGGATCGGACGCTAATCAATGGGACGTTCTTTTAAATACCCAATGACTTTCCTCTTTACATAACGTGACCCGGAAGTTGAGGAAAGAACTTCCGGTATACGGTAAAAAAGTCCCGTAAATGCTTCGTAAATATAACGGGCATCACCAGTGTCGATAATTTTAAAAGAATAATGACGTTATTTCAACTAGTGAGCCCATAATATGAGACAAAGAAATGCAGCTGTGAAAGGATGTATAACTCACTCGTATCTATTCGTCCCACCAATCAGATGCATTCCGGGACATCTAGTTTATATGTCTTGTATGTTATTTTTTAGGTGTAACTCTTCATGGACAGGATACCCCTAAGACCAGTCTAGAAATCTAAGTGCTAGGAAATGGCTTGTTAACGTGTAAACACCATAATCATTCCAAACTACACACAGATCCAAAAGGAGGTCAGGGTTAAGACACAGAGATGTGAAGAAACAACAACCCAATAGGATCGTGATTGTATTAACCAACCTCACAGTGTATTCCAAAGTATATCTTCATTCAACCCAGTAACATGACTTTTTAAACGGAACACCCATCTCTGTTCTCTGCGAAATAGTACTCTCTCTAAAGGGCCTATGTTTATATTGTATTTTGGTTTGTCGATGATCACCCAAGTAAAGTCGTCTTCTTTGTGTGATTTATCACAAAAATGCTTAGTCATACAGTGTTAGGGTTTTTAATCTGCCACACGCCTGGTTTGGCCTTACATTTCATTACCGCACTAGAAGACATTTTCACTTCTTTCTCTCTGCGGCATACTCATTTTCTTGTCTTGGGAGACCTTAACCTTCATTTTGAGGAGACTACACGCTGTTTTGCGTCTCCTCTTATGGAGGACTTGAAAACACTGCAGTTCAGTCAACTGGTATGCCCTCCAACTCATGTCTGGGTTATACGTTGTATCTCTTTTTTAGGTCTCACCTGACCCAGCGCATGCGCTGATCTAGCGAGACTTTTTGTCCCCAAAAAGTGCTACCATGGCCAGCCTAGAGCTACAGTGCATGTGCGCGGGCTCCGCGCTTGATCACAATTACTTTCACTTTCGCGGCCGCTTTGATGTTCTCCGTGAGCCAATGCTTCAATAGATTGCAGCAGTTAAAATAAACCACCATAATGATTCCCCGACACATGTCCTTTAGAAGAGAAATTCTTCAGTAAATTGTGTGGAAAACTGAGGACAAGTGCCTTAGCACCATTTCACACACATTAAGCATCTTAATAAGTAAGCTTAAAGTCCACTTTTTTAATGCATTTCATTTTGTTTTTATGAACCACGTACAAACATAAACAAGCATTGGCATAGCCAAAAGGTCTTGGGACCTTATAAGTGTTTAGCCATGCAACGGTTGCATAATTAAATACTTATAAGGTCCCAAAAGAGAGACTTATTGGCTATGCCAATGCTTGTTTTATTCTGCCGGAGTGACAGTGGGCACTCCTACTCCTGTGATATGGTCTGACCACTCTGTTATTCCTTTTCAAGTTGCTTTGACCTGCTCCAGGCCCAGTCTGAATGGTTGCAAGCAGAGTAGGTTGTGGATCTCGACCATGGTGACATCTGTGACTTTCACAGAGGCCTTGGCCTTGAATGATACCATTTTAAGTGGGTGTATTGGCGTGGCAAATCAACAAGTAGAGAATTGGATTACTGAAGCACTTGACCTGATTCCACTCCTGACAGATCGAATAGTGAGACGAGCTACAGCTTCAGCCAAATGGTTTAATGAGGAACTTTTGCAATTTTCTATAGTAAGATCTTTATCCTCTCTGGAACCAGCGTCTCTGTCCATCACCCCCTCTACAGAGGGTTGCAATTTGATTGCTCAATTATTTTGTGAGAAGGTTGCCAATTAAACAGATCTAATTCTTGAGAAGTTGGAGCAGTTAGGCCTTTACAGCCAGAGTAAGAATACTTAGCGAGGGGACACTCCGAATGGAATACCCAGGCGCTTTATCAATCATCTATTATTATTATGACTGCTATACAACATGGCTAAAAGACATTGTCAACACCAATGGCACTCGCCTTGGTACGACCTAATGGCTTTACCAATACTTGTTTCTACTAAAGTTGATGGCTCTTCTCCATTACACGAGCGCCTTGAAAGACTCGTCTGAAAGTAGCACTTTTTGACAGCTAGATATCTGCTCTGCCTGGCAGACTCCAGTCCAAGCACCACAGACAATCCAGAAGGTAAACAGCAGGTCATTGAGAAACAAGCAGCCCGGACACAAAGCAAAGCACCGGGTCAACTGGCTGTAGTGATGATAAGGATGGTTTTATGCTCAGAAAACAGCTTACCACTCTACCCATACCAAACTTCAAAAGTAAATATTTACCCTACGTATCACATCTGGGACTCTCTGTTTAGGGTAAAGCTAGGATTCCACAATTGTAGTCAGACGTGTATGATTTGCGTACATTTCTGTCATTCTGGAATTAAACAAATAGCCTCTATTCTCTCAGTAAATACACCTCTGTATGTATCCAGCACATCTCGGGAAGTAAAAAGTGTTAATATCGCCCACCAGAACCCCTTTACCAGTCCTAGGGTAAAGAAAACATATATGCCTTGTAGGTTAAATTAAATGCAGTTGTCTGCAGCAGACGCACAACTCACTGAAGTACTCTATCGGGATTGTAATTTGTGAGCCACAACTTAGTTATGCAATTAACAAATACAAGAACAATAAAGATTTTTGCAGCTATACTGATCCACTGAGATACCTTACATAAAATACAAATCTGTAATTTAAACTGTACAAACAGTGCTCTCCAACTGGCACATTAACCCACTGGACTGTTTTATGATTTGCTTCAGTGGCGAAAACGGTACACCAATCTCTATAACAAGTGCATTAACCACCTCGGCTACCTTTGTAGTTTTAAGTTAGCTGAGAACATGGCTCGCTGAGTTGATTGCTCATTGCTGAAACATGCAGTGATCATCAGGTTGCAAGTTCAACCCTGGCCAGGCTGATGCGGGTTTCCAGCCTTCCAAGGTAAAGAAAATGCGGATCAGTACATTTGTATTTACAGGACTTTGAAACAGCAAAAATGTGGTATGGACCCTTATATAATAGACATGTTGATGTGTGCTATATAATTGGGTATTATTAAAGTAATCACACACAAAAAAATGAATACCTCATGTTGCTAGAAAACATGCACAGACTTAAATAAATAGATTGAGGAAGCAAAGACACTTTATCTCTTGGCAAGTTATGAAGTGACGCACTGAGTTTGTTTCAGATTTGTCTGCTTCATCTGGAGACAAGATGTGGTTCTCAAGTTATGATCAGACAAAAGTAATTATTGATAATCCGCAGAGTGTGGCTTTTAAGAGAAGGCTTTACTAAACTGGGAAAAACGAGCCACATGCGCCTCTTGCACGGTGCTGCTGCACACAGAACATCAATGAATTGTATGGGCACCAATGTATGTGTCGTGGCACTGGCACACTGCACATGCACATACGTGAGAGTATTTGTGAGGGCCAGGCTGGCACCTGGTTCTGGCTTAAAAATAGCTGTAAAAATAAAAATCTGACTGGGTCCTACTCAGTGCCAGCAATGGTCTCCCTTCTTTTTTTTTATCAGTAGCGGCCGGTGCTTGCTACAAGTGGTGAGGCGGGCGTGCGAGGTAAGGGGGACATAGGGATCACGGAGGGAGGTGGGGAAATACAAAATAATAATAATAATTAAAAAATTACATTCAGCCGGCCGTGTCCCGTATCACGCTCCTCTGCTCCTACCTCTTCTTCAGGCACGGGCTCCCAGCCTGCCCTGCGGCCAATCCTGAAGCTGCTCTCGCATGATGAGCATTCTCCATTAGCGCTCCAGGACATACTGGGAGTCTGTGTCTGCTCTCACCAATCCCAGCAATGCAGCTGGGGTTGGAGCGAGCTTCACTGCGCATGACGGTTTGGCCGGCCTGAGACGGCTGACCAAACCGTCATGTGCAGTGAAGAGAGTGCCCACACCACTCTTCTCAGTGTTGACACCCACGAGGCCCTGCCCCCAAGATGATAGGAGAGGAGAAATAAATCGAGTGTTTCATTTTTCCTTTCCTGACGTTTTTTGGGGGTACAACGCTCCCCTGCCATAGAGCCGCTGCTCAGCATACCCACTTACTCCTGTCCTTTAAAGAATAAATTATGTATGATTAAAGACTGAGAAACACCATGCATAATGTTTGTGAATACACACAGAACTGTATGTTTATGGATGTTTCATGCATTGTGTATGGCCACACCTCTATGGCCCACATGATCTCGCCAGCTAAACGTAAATTAGCCCTGCAGAAAATCTTTTAGAGGATTTCCCACTTTATGGCATAATGTCTTCACAGATCTCTGGATCCTGGACCCAGAGGTCCAGGAACTCTGGGCTGGCGACTGCAGGTTTTTTCACACTTTACTTTGTTCCCTTTCACAAATGTAAATAATTGATTGGGCATTTTATTGAGATTGCTTTGATATTGTACAGGATTGTCGCCTTTCTGTAATTGGAACTCATGTCATTAGCATCATACGAAGTTACAGCCCTGTTAAAGTTTTGTTGAAGGATTGATTCTGGAATGAAACATGTTGCTAGGAAGATTTTTTGATGGAATTGGACCACAGGACACAAAATAAAGAAACTTTCAAGAAATTCAAGGAAAAGAAACATGTTTTGATTAATGGACCAGAATACTGATAATCTCAAATGATGGAACAGTGGGATTAGCCTAAATACTTGAGGGAAGGTTGACTTTTCTTAGTGTAATCTTGAATATAAATATCCAGGTGGATTGGATACTGAGCAGCCCACTGTCCCCAAATATTTCAACACCCAAGGATTAGGTTTTTGTGATTATTTGACATCATTATATTGTGCAAAGTGTCTATATCTAATGACGCAACCTTATTATATTCTTTATTTGCTAGATGTTGGTCATCTAGGCCTTAAAGCAGGCTTCCATTTTGTTTGTTTTGGAGACAAGCCAATTAGTGATGGCACAGCAGAAAATTTGTGAGTAAGATATTTTCGTGGCAGTTCAGTGTGGCTTGCAGAAATCTGAAAAAATGCTACCTAGTTCCTAAGAGGATGCTAGCTAGTTCCTAAGAGGATGTTATCTAGTTCCTAAGAGGATGCTAGCCAGTTTCTAAGAGGATGCTAGCTAGTTCCTGATAGGCATTTTGCATTGGTGATACATTTTTGATGTAGGACTTGGTAATTGTGTTTTGTTGTGATTTTCTCCATTTGAGTTGTAAACCACCTTAGCCTCTATCTTTTTTTTATTAAATAGATCCTCTTCTAAGCTAAGCACATGTAAATATCTTCACAGGTATTAATCTACAAAATATTTGCTAAGTAAACTGTAAAGCTGCTCTACGTCGGCCAATTGTTTGTTGTGAGAGTCTTGGAGCGGGGTAGGGGGGAGTTAAGTGATGATAGGTTGAGTTTCTTCCTTTGTCTTTAAGTAGTTTTGTCTTTACCTGTTCCTATGCTAGTAGTTCTAGTTGGGAAGTTTGGAAGAAAGTAGATGAGATGATGCTCACTCTATAGTATGAGGACGATTCCTGTTATTTTGATGGATCCAGGAAGAGAGGGAATTACGTCCAAGGAGGGTCTTGCTGTATGTGTGAGTTCATACATGATTTAGGAAAAGTTGAGTGCCTCTCAATTTGCTCTGGTGAGATCTCAATTGGGCGAAAATATTCTAAGAGAAGTGAATGTTTTCTGATAAGAAAAAGGTAAACAGTTTGTAGAGACGAAAAAAAAAACAAGCAAACGCTTGATTTTCTTTCGCCAAGCTAAAAGGGACAAATCCTCTGAGGCTTGGGGAGAGATTGCTACGGGCTCCTACAAATCAAAGTGGGTCAAGCAACATCACAGGCTGACCAACAGTCACAGAAGTTAGATGGTTGCAGTGTTTTCTTGACCCTCAAGTTTCAAAGATGTCATCCGTTCCAGTCACAGTCAGCTAGAAGGCTCCAGACTCAGTTCCTCGTATAATACCTCACACAGTCCTTAGTCTGGTACACCTTCCCTTCACCTTTAGGTCACGGAAACACAATTCCTCTAAAGGCAGATCAGCAGCACTTTTATAGGGCACAGCATAATGCATTTACAAAGTTCTAAACTTGGTCCCAGCGTTGGGGGGAGCCACCATGTCTAAAGTCTGAGTCCTTGCCAGGTGCCTTTCACCATCTGATGCTTCATAGCTCTTCCATGTTCAAACTAACTCAAGGAGCTGGTTCTGCAAGGACGGATCCTGTGTAGGGGAGTTTAGGCAAAGAGCCAGGGCCAGTCATATTGCATCTTTAAAACTTGAGGGTTAGGAAAATATTGCATGCCATGTTAAAAATCTGTACTTCCAGACAGTTCTCTATGGGCAGAGAAAGGGACGCAATACATGTTCAGAAGGAACATGGGTCGGACAACCACATTGTAGACATCCTGAGTTAGACATCTCCTGTTTCCAAACAGTACCCAGCCCAACACAAATGAAAAGACCACAGTTGGTCCCAGGAATGTGTATTGTGGCAGACACAGTATAGACTTGCTGTGCAGCGGTAAGCTATCACCGACCAGATCTAGAGACAGAGATCTCCGGGTGGCCAATGTGATTCTGGATAGTCCTTTATTGTCAGGCAGATTGTTAGGCCTGGTACAGTTTGAATGCGGATTTTGGCATCACACCTGGAGCGGCTACAGAGGCTTGGAAGGGGGCATCCACATGCACGTCACAGCCACAAATAAGTGCCTGTGCTGAGCACCAGAAAACACTGGCTCAAATCAAGCAGTGGTTTCCACGTTGCCTGGTGAGAACAGAAATCCCCTCACTAAGCCATAAAAGCAAAAAGAGTCAGGGGGCATAACTTTCTAGGAGGGTGTGGACCTTGTACCCTACACCTGGTGAAAGTGAATTGTAATCCAAATGAAGATTTCAAGGAAATAAGCATAGTGGGTTTATCTAGGAGTAATCTTCAAGACTGATCTTATCAGTATATCAGAGAAACACTACTTCTGAAGCAGCGTTTCCATACTGTTACTAGCCAAGGTAGTGCTTGTTAATAGTATGCATAGTGTGGCACAGTTTAAAAAATGGGGGGGGGAAATCCATGAATTGTAATGTAACTTAAACATTGGTGGCATGTGCAGAAGGATGGAATGAGTGGCACAAAAGCACTACATTACTCTTCCTACTCTCTAGCTTTGTACAGCTCTCCCCAATTACTGGTGAAAATTCCAGTTGACCAGTTATGAATAGCTTCTAGTGCATCCAGTTTCTGACAAGTGGCAATTTGACCATCTACTGAACTGATAAGAAGATAATTCAACTTGCTTCTTAGAAGTGGTTACTGGTGTCTAATGGTTTCTTTTGGTTTTAGGTGTTTTTTTCCATTTAAACACTAGAATTTCACCTAATATTTCTTCTAACAACAAATGTCATATATCTATCTACCCTATTAGTGAAAAACACTAGTAAAAGGCCTACTGGCATTGCTACCAGGGTCCTCCTTTAGTACATCACTGGAATTATGCAATTCTGCAGCTGCAGCTTTTTTCACATATTTATGGATTTGCCGCAATTTGCCTCATAATCCACCATTTGCTGCATAATCTGCAAATTTTAACATTACAAATAATGCTTCTAGATCAAACGGATCAAAATGTACTAAAAATACAGTGACATGTTTTGCCGGGCAGTGGAAGGCCTTTCCCGAATGTTCATTGGTCACCTTTCAGTAGCCTATTGCTGTATCTGAGTGTTAAAATGGCGCTAATGAGGTGAAACCTCTTGCTAAAACAGTGTTAACAAGTGTAAACATTACAAAATAATGTGGTGCATTATGCCACATAATTTGCTTTTTTGTCCCATAATTTAGTCAACTCTGCCACAAATTTCTTACACCTGGAAATAAAGGATTTGTGGGTTGCAAGCAGAACGATGTTCAAAACTTGTAAAACAATTTAAGAGGAAACAGCACCCTGCTCAAATCTCCCCTTAGTTCCTGTCTGGAGGTGCTCACCCCCACATACCTCGATGAGATAAAGCCTATGCTGCAGGGTAGCTTGATGAAGGTTGGGGGGTAGATGACTCTTGTAGCTGGGTACGTTGAGAAAACCCTAACCCTTTCGATTGCCATCCCCTTAACAGTTCCCCTAACTGTGCTTAATCCTGTAGAGATAGGTACAGACTGATGTTTACTGATATCCCCATCACGAAGGGTTCTGGGGTACCGCTCACACGGATTTTGCCCTTCAGGTTCCCAGCCCAATCTTTATTTAATGTATGGATTACAAAACGATGATACAATCACCTATGTCCCTATGCAGTACCATCCACCTAACGCACAGCATCTTATAATATTAATGAATTTTACAAATATGATTAAATATGCGAGATATTTTCCGAGAGGGACTGCTGGGTGAAAGTGGTCCAGCTCAATAAATTTGGGGGTACATCCGTGAGGAGGAGCCCAGAGGACTTATCTTAAAACCCTTTCCCGGTTTTTTACCTTATGACATATGCAAGCCAACAGTGCCTTCTTTGTCTCCAGAGTTGTTCGTGAATGAAATCAAGTGTGAACGCATAATAGGTTCCTAGATGATGTTTTGAACGTCCACAGAGACCCTCATTTCCTCTCCCTGTGCCACAGTGATGTGCTTGGTATGGTTATCAGATTTTGGAGTGAAGTACCATGGAACAATAATGGGTGATCCGCAGAGGCTGCAGGAGGCCAAGCAGACTAAACAAACTCCCATCAAATAAACGCGGCAAATCACCCATGTCACCGTTGGAGATGCGTGTTTATTCCAGCCTCCCCTGCTCTACGGGTTTGTGTGTTTTTTGTGATCCGGAAGCTGCTGGCCAAACATGTGGGTGACACTGGCTGCTCACTCTGAGACTAACACTTTAATTCGAAACATGCAGGACGAGGACGTTCTTATATTTCTTTTTGAATTGATAAGTGCCTTTTTGGTTGTCTTTGCTGTTTTAAAACGTCTGACTATGTATCTAGCAACATTAAGCCTTATATTTCTGTTTTCCCAGGGTGCCCACACTTTGAATAAAATGACACATTTTCCATAATGCATTTGCTGCTCCACATAATTTTAAACGCTATCGGCGATTTTTGGTTGGGGTTTGGTTACATAGGTGTGTAGTGAGTTTGAGGCTTACTTGAGTTATGCTAAACCCGTGCAGCAGCTGGAAAGAGCTGGCTAACACAGTTGACGGCGAACAGAACAAGGTAGTAGCATGTGAAACCCAGAACTGTTGACTAGTGCCAGGTACTTCTAAGACGTTTCGGGATTTGAAGGATGAAAAAATATGAGACCGATGCAACTCAGAACCATATGTTATTACCCACGAATTCCACAAAATCTTGCCGGGTTGTAAATTAGAAAGAAGGTGTACACGTTTTACCTCAAAATGTTATGTTGTGAGCATTTGTGCAGCACACTGCTGCCATCGGTGACCTGCTAGTGCGCTGGGCACTATTAATGCACTGTTCAGGGATTTCCCACGGTCCATAATTATGGTGGCCTGGTGTTGTTGGGTGAGTGACCATCAATTGATGTATCCTTTGGTGATTGTCTGCATTGATTCAGTGGGCTGAATGTAAAGATACCACACTTTGCACTGTGCAAGGGAGCAGGTGCTGGGATCTATGCAGTTTACTGCATTCCATGAAGTCATTGGTTGTTCATTGCTCAGCCTGCAGTACCAGATTCCACTGGGCATCATGGTTTCACAATTGTAAAGGTTTCTAGTTCACCTTGCATGAGCCACATTTTTGGGGGTTCCCACTTTGTTGCACCAGAGAGAAATGAGTATTCTCAGGGACCTGTTGTCAGGGATCAGATGACAGAAAACACATAGGAATAGCCATAAAATGCGAGTCTCTGGCTAACTCAGAAGAGTCATCCAGTAGGGAATTCATACAGTAATTCTGAACTCAGACCTTAGAGTGCAAAATCAGCACCAGCAGTGCCCCAGAACCCTCCGAGATGGGTACGGCAATACATATCAGTCAATGCCCATCTCTACAGAAAATCATTTAGATTAAAGTAAACTGAGTCTGTAGAAAGGGGAAGCACCAGCATTTGAAGAAGTCATTAGGCCTTGGTCTATAGAAGATCAGTCCCAAAGTATGTAATCAGAACAGAAGTTGAAGTCAAACCCTCTGCTGCCATAAAAATGCCCACCATGCGTAGAGATGGCATAGAGGCATATGAAAGCACCTGCGTTACTGTTCCTTCCAATGTTTTAAAAAAAAAAAAAAAAAATTATTTAACAAACATCGGTATAATAGCATACAACAATTAGCTCAATATCAGTATATGCATGACACTTGGAGGCAACACCGTTACACAGTACGCTCACAGTAAGGACCATTCAAGGAGGAAACAAATCGTCATGTTCAATACTTTGTGGGGGAGTGCAAATGTCTCCACAATAGGAGTTCCACGGTGACCATATGCGGGACCATTTTTGGAGACAACCTCGAGCATCATACACCGTCTTTTCTCTAAACATACACCAGTCCACACTAGACTAGACTCCCATGCCTCCAGAGTGGGCTCCCCAGGCCTGAGCAATGTTTCGTTTGGCAAGCATGAAACCCAGAGTGGCCCACTGCGTTTGACGGGTAGTTAGGTCGGTCGGCTCCCATATATTTAATAAGCATCTGCGTGCTTCAGGGTAAATATCAACAGTAAGGACAGCCCTCATCACTGCATGTATTTCCCTCCAATACGTTTGAAGGAGTGTGCATTCCCATATAGTGTGCAGAAAGGTACCAATCTGGCCACAACGTCTGCGACAGTCACCTGTTTCTGCTCTCCCCATCTGTACTAGCCGGGGGCCGGTCATATATATCCTGTGCAGGATTTTAAGCTGAACTAGCCGCAACCGAGCTGGAATGGCCACCACCCGAGGAGATGATATCACCTCCTGCCACTCCTCGTCCTCCATTTCTACGCCATCTGCCACCTAGCTTTGGCGCAATGTTGAAAGGGGATCTTCCATGTTATGTATTAATTTATTATAAATCAATGAGATGGTCTTATCTGGGATGTGGCCATCCAGTATTCTGTCTTCTAACGGGGACGATTTGGGAGGGAATGTGCCCCTTGGGATAAGGGAGTGCAGTGCGTGGCTAACCGGTCTGTAGCGGAAAAACTCAGTATCAGCTAGCTCATGTTGGCTCTGGAGGGTGGCAAAGGGTCTCACTGCTCCCTTCTCCCATATATCTTTAATTTGCGAGATGCCAATCAAGTCCCATTTATCAAACCCTTTTGATATCCACAGGTCACCCAGTTGTGCAGTGTCCCATAAGGGGGTAGCAAGTGTCAATTTACCCTCCCATCCGAGGGATCGATTTGCGGCGTGCCACACTTTGAGTGTCCAGTAGGGCCTGTCAGTCTGAACCAGTTAGGTTTCGAATAAAGAGATCTGTTCCTTCCAATGTTAAAGATTTGTGTATGCTTTTCTGTTGCCATCCTCTATTTATGAGCCACCAACCCATGTGCATGGCAGCCTAACCTGTTGTCCACTAAAAAAGTTTTTAAAAAATCAGAATATTGTGGGTATATGGGTGTCTTTGCTAATGGCTAGAGGATTGTTTTTACCCCACAGGCATTCTCATTGCTGCCACAACCCACATACATTAATCTGCTCTAATTTTGTGAGAAAGAGCCTTCTCGCTCTGACCAGAAGCCACATTGTGGTGAGATGCGGATCAGCCAGCAAATTGACACACAGGCATTTCTTTGTAAAACTGCACAGCAACAGAAGCTAGTCAAATAGGGAGTTAAAGAATCAAAGTGCCCATCTACAAAGTTTAGACTGATTAGTCTCATCGATATTGATCAAATAATCTTTTCAAATGCAATTCTCCCTAAAATCCAGGAATAGATGGGAAAAAACTGCAACTTAGTAACAGTCATTGAGGACTGGGTGGGTTGGGGGGGGGGGGGTTGTCAGGGGAACAAATTGACCATTTCATGGATTTGCTTCACATTGCGGACAAGTATTTTTTCTGATACAAATAATCTATACCGCATTTCTAGCTTTCACGAACGCATTCAAAAAAGTTACCAGAGCAAGACTAGAAATTACCCCAGAACCTGCTGCAGACGGTCACATTTTCTGCACAACATCCCAAATATGCATAGAGATGCAATTGAATGGTGGAACACCTAGGAAAATATTAACTGACATAGCAGTGAAACAAGAATGCATACCGGCTCCCACACTCTCCAATTTCCATTGCAACCCAATTTATGAAGTTGTCAAAGCCATCTGTTATAATTTCCTGTCGTCACTAGTGTTGTAATTAAATGTACTCTCTTGGTAAGCAGAAGTCAGGTAGCCATTTCATGCAGAGTAACAGGTTGTAGGTTTATTGAAGAGGTTAAAAGTTAGATTACAGGGTACAGGTTATATAGTAAAGTAATCTGTTGTACTCTTTACATGAAGACACTGGTAGCCATGTTATAAGTTTCTAAGTCTTCTTTATTGGTTCTAGTTCCAAACAGCATCTGGCCCAGTTCAGCCATGTACCAGCCCCTACTACAGCCCCTACTACAGCCCCTACTACAGCCCCACCAGGAGCAGCCTGCCTAGCTGCTCAGCCCATCTCCAACTGTCATAACTCATCCACACAGGCACCCAGTCATTCCACGCATCACAGTCACACCAACATTCCGTTACCATCTCTCACTCTGGCTGAGCAGCTAGGAAGACCTAGGCTAATTACAATTAATGTAAAACTCAGGATATAACATAATCCACCAGGAGCAGCACCCTCTCTGCTCAGCCCACTCTCTCTAGCTGTCCACTCAGCAACATTTAATGACATCACACACTGGCTGAGCAGAAGGGAACAGAGAATCTATGGAGAGAATAAATTACAACCAACAGCAGATTATAAAACCATCTGAGGTCGGATAACCAGGACAAGTAACTTCACAATACTATTCATTTATGTATACAGACAACTACTTACTGATTCCAGAAATCTGACAACATCTTACACAAACAATTGCATGCCATCAGCACATGCCGTTAAACAAACACATTGAAATACATCATAGACAATTTCAAGGTGCCCTAAAGGCAACAAACAAAAACGTTCACAAGGAATTCAAAATAAATTGTGAAAAATAGAACCTATAAACTGCTTCTCCAACTTGGAAATTAGCATTATGGAAAAATTGCCCTGGAACGTCCACTAAATGAAGCCTGTTAAACGCTGTAAAAGCAACAAATGGAACCACACACTTCATTATGTCAATGAAAAGCCATCTACACTCCAGTCTCAGTATCATCATGTGTAGCAAGATAGAGTCAAACTGGTTCATGACAGTGAAATATGCAGGCTAGACTCCATGGCAAGGGTCCGTTGGCCACAGCTAACAGTAAACATTGAAAGGAATCCGCAAATTGCCTATCTCATTCCCAACATTAATACTTGATACTGATGTTGTATGCCTGCCAAATGACGAAAGAACGTGTATGCTCCTTCTTTGTATGCCGTGAACTGACAAGCCTGCATGACCGCTAACCTCACCACTGGCACTTGGAAAACGATGAAGTCCCAAAGTCCAAGGAAAACTTTGTTGCAGAAACTGGATCCAAAACATGATCTCACATTATAGGCTGAGCCAATTGATCCACACATGGACTCCGGCAACTCACTACAAACAAAACAAGGAGACCAGAGGAGCAGGCCGGGTGGTGGAGCTATAAGACACTGTTTCTAGCTTGAAATACATCCCCTGATAAACATCATGTAGACATCAAAGAGTGGATTTCAAATGAGGTCCACCAGTCACAGGGACCCTTGGTTGCCATCTTTACACTGATTCTGAAAGGGTATGGGGTTTTGAAGACAAGGAGTGATCAGACCTTTCCAAGGGGATTAAAGCAGAAATGGCAGGGTGGCAGCTGTCCTGTTGGAGACTAACAGGGTGCAGCACTGTCCTCAGGATTGGTCATTTAAGTGGCTGGTGGAGTTTCTGGAAAGTCACTGACTGTGCTGGTTGGGGATTCTGGGTTTGGAAAAAAACACTGAAAAATAGCCAAGTGGGGCAGGACACAAAAAATACAAGAGCTAATTAAACAAATTGGTGGTATAAATCATCCTCTGATTCTCTTGAGGAATTGCTATATCTGAATGAGAATTCACTGGTGGAACTTGCTCGCCCATGCTATTTCTCTGGTGGAGGAAATTGCACCACTGGAGTCTGCTCTGTATTTAACATTTTCAGTGGAAGCGGAATGATCTCCCAGTTACACCAGACTCTCTATCTGGAATGGGGTACTGTCTTTTGGAGTTTTGGCGGGGGCCAGGAATTTAGCATTGGTAGGGGAATAGTGCGAGGGGCATAACAATTGTTACAGGTGTTCAATATCAGGAAGGGACAGTCAGGTGGAATACAAAACAGTGCGAGAAGTCAGTGAGGTGTAGCACTTCAGGTTCAGTGCTTGAGGTGGGATTGGAGTCATTCACAGAACCAAAAACTCTGTTTTACAAGTATCTACCCTATTCTAACCTAAAGAGGGATCATTATTTCCAGACTCCAAAGGACATGGCATCCTTAAAATGTATAGGGAGGAGGGGTAGTGGTAGCAATTTCTGGAAGAGACGCCCAAAGACAGCAAGGAAGGGTGGTGATAACAAAGGGTTAATGCAGTTACTTCCGGGTTAAAGAGGATCATATAAACGTGTGGCCTGTCAGCTACAAAGTGTTTCTATCAAGAGAGAGAGCTCAGGGAAATGAACTGATGCTGGAGAATGAGGAGAAAGGGGTGAAAGAGAGAGCAAGAGGGTTGGACAACATGAGGAAGTAACACGAGGTGGCACTGCCAGTACGGTGAACCTTCCACTAAGTTAATGACTTTATTGATATTCACAAACATTGGAAATAACAGTTTAAAAAAATGAAAATGAGGAAATGCGTTTATTTTGATGCCGATGTTGCGCCCATCCACGATAAGGTAAGATGCTCTCCAATTGGTAAGATTGTCTATCTTCTAATGCATAAGATTTGGGCAGTCATTGAGAACACAACTAGAATAACTATCCTAAGGCATTTTAGATTCCATTTAAATGCTATGAAATAAAGATAGAGGATAAATATATAGAGGATCGAATTATACATTTAGTAAGTGAAATTCTGAATACATTTGAACATTGATAGAAGCTGAAAGGTTTCCGAACAGACCCAATATTAGGTTAGGCAGGAAAAAAGCACATGGACGCTGGCAGAGCTAATGCGTTAAAAAAAGTGCATTAGCACTGAATGTCCTTTTTTAATTATTATTTTTAGCCGTGATGCACAGCAGCAAACTGCTATGCAGCGTGGCTACAAATCATCGCCACAGTTGACAATGGCCGTGCCATGAACAAAAGGCAGAGCCAGTAGTCCCAAAGGCAAGACCTACTGGGTTTATCGATGATTGTTAGCTCTGCGCAGAGCACCCATGTGATTTTGAGCAAATCAGTTATTCTCCTCATGTGTGAAAAACAAAATATATGACATTTGGCAAAAAATTCTATCACACAAAGAAAGCACTTGCACCCATGTCCATGTCTGAGTAAAAATACATTTGAAAGCAGATAACATCTGTTATCACAATAAACACAGATAACATCTGTAGTCACAATAAACATCCATTTCAAAGTGGAAAAGGACTTCTTTGAAGTTTGCGTAGCATTGTAAAACATAGCTACAAATGGCAAGAGGTTCAACAAGGACGACAGGGAAGAAGGAAAAATAAAAGTAGTAACTCAGTCACAGCGAGATCAGCGAAAGGACAGCAATCAAGCTGAAGCAATAAGTACTTGGTCCATGTTCCATCCAAAAGAAGAGGAAGGGAAGCGAGCAGGCACTGGCCAATTAGAAAGCTGAAAATATGAGTGACAATGAAACCAACGAATGTTAAGCAATGGGTGAGCTGCAAGCCTCTTGTGTATACACAAGTGTCGCAGACGAGACTGAATGAGTACTGAATAGTTTGAAATGGGATTGTTTTCAGTGATAATCCTGGGATAGAAAAAGCAGAGGCTTCACAGACCTTAAATCTTTACCTATCTTTGTGAAGAAAAGAGATAATTAGTCTTTTGCCAATTATACAAACGAAAGCTAGAGGCTGTTAGACTATCTCCACAAGACATCCCCTGGGTTGAGCCTGTTTCCTTAGGTCAACAGAAATTTTTGGAGAGGCATTTCCACATTTGATAATGGGCCTTGCAACATATTATTGTGAATAGCTGTAAATGAAACAAGCATTGGCAAAGCCAATAGGTCGCGCCTTTACAAGATCTATTGGCTTTGTAAATGTTTTTTAGCCATGCTGTATATGCTTGATTGCTGTACATCATTGTTGAAAGTACAAAAAAAAGGGCTATAATGAGGTAAACGCTGGCTACATCATACCGCTGCTGTACAATACAGTTTAAAAAAAGACTGACTAAGCCAAATAGTAGCGCTATTTGGCCTTGTCAATTTATTTAGCCAAGTAAATAATAAAAAAATGCTTCATGATGCGGTGAACATTGGTTGTTTCATAGCTCTTTCTTCTTGTACTTTCAGCCATGCTTTACAGTAGCCACTTGCTATACAGCATTGCTAAATAAAATTCACAAAGCCAATGGATCTCGCATATGTTGGTTTTGCCGATGCTTGTTTCCATCATCAAGCGCAACTTGGTGAGGGCAAGAATTTAATGGCCCGATCAAAACATCTATGAAAGAGTGACATCCTTAAATATATAGCTAAAGGACATAAACCCGATCAGCACAGAGCACTAACCTTCAGGAGCACTGTGGTTGTTTTCATGCAATGTTAACAAACATAGATAGATTATTGAGATCTGGCTTTGTTGTGCGTACACGAAGACACTCAAAAACACATAATATACACATACTGGCACACATGGACATTGCCCCGTAGATACGAGGTGCAGACAAACATATACTGTTAGAACTGACAGCCTTAGGGTGATCTTCCACCAACTTTTTGCCTTCCTCCTTCCATTTTTCTGTACACGTTTTTGATGGCTTTAGGACTCTGTTTACCACTGCTAATCAGTGCTAAAGTGCTTGTGCTCTCTCCCGTAAATATGGTAACATTGGCTCATACCCAACAGGCATATTTAATTTGCTTACAAGTCCCTAGTAAAGTGCACTACATGTGCCCAGGGGGAAACAGACAGAACAACGCTGGCAGTGCCACGCGTGTTCTGACTTTGCAAGCCCTACCACGCTTGTCTTAACCACGCATATGCGTGGTTAAGGCAGTGCGCGACTAGCTGCTGCCTGCAGTTCAGTGAAAGCAGGAAGATGCCAGGAAGAGCGGACGCAGTGAGGTAAGTGGGGCTGGAGCCAGGTTTGGTGGGGGTAGTTTGTATGGGTTGGGGGCTTTAGGGCTGGGGGATGTTTTCAGGGTGGAGGGGCGGTCAGGGTCGTTTTCAGGGAGGGGGGGTCAGGGGTAGTTTTCAGGGCTGGGGGAGGGTCTGGGTTTTTTTCAGGGCTGGGGGTTGTTTTCAGGGATGGGGAGGGGGTTGGGAGTAGTTTTCAGGGTTGTGCGAGGGTCAAGGTAGTTTTCAGGGCTGGGGGAGGGTTGGTGTAGTTTTTTTAATTAGGGATTAGGGTATTAGGCTTAAGGGTAGTGGAAGGGGATGGGGTAGTTTTAGGGAGGGGAGGGGGTCGGGACAGGGTTTTAGGCCTCAGTGCAGGGGGAGGGGAATGGGTAGTTTTTATGGCTTAGGGGAGGGCAGGGTTGTTTTTTAAGGGCTCAGGGGAGTCGGGGTATGTTTTAAAAATAGGGATTAGGGTTTTAGGCCTAAGGGCATTGGAAGGGGTTGGGGTAGTTTTAGGGACAGCGCGGGAGTGTTAGGGGATCGGAGTAGTGTATATTAAGGCTTAGGGACCACGTGGGGTGTGGGAGAGCATTGGGCATTTGGACCACAGGGCGGGGGGCAGGTTTTGTTGCTTGGGGAGGGGCGGGTCGCAACCTTAGCCATGTATACCCCTTTACCATTCATGTCTTTACCATGAAAGTGCATGGTAAAGGCATGTGTGGTAAAGGATTGCATGGTTAAGACACACTTGTGGTTTGGGCTGCGTGGTAGAGGCACGCATGGTTTATCCATGCGTGCCTCTATCATACAACCGTGCCCAAGGCCTGTATAGAAAATGCTACGAGTGGGACCGCAGTATTGATTGTGCCACCCACATATGTAGCGCCTTAACCATGTCTCAGGCCTGCCACTGCAGTGTCTGTTGTGTGCAGGATACTACTACTTCGTCTTGGCAGTTAAAACTACTTGCCAAGCCTTAAACTCCCCTTTTATTAAATGTAAATCACTCCTAATGAAGGCCCTTGGTAACCCAAAGGGCAGAGCGCTACGTAAGTAAAAGGCAGGACATATACTTCTGTGTTTTACTTAACATAACATAACATAACACGTGTATTTGTAAAGCGCACGTTCACCACTACGGGTATCTTGGCGCTGAATAACAGATGTTTATTGTTACCCAACTCAATGGTACTCATTTTATCGACCTCAGATGGATGAAAGGCTGAGTGGACCCGCCGGGATTTGAACCTGTGACCATAAGGTCGAACACAAGCTCCTGCAGCAGACGCATTAGTCCACTGAGCCACCAGACCCGGCTAGACCTGGTAGTGACAAACAGATACATTCGTTTCACTGCTGTGAGGCCTACGCCTCTCATATGCTAGAATTGGGAATTCCTTAAAATTCCTTTACGATGTAATTCCTGAAACTTTAAAGAGTGGTTTTGAAGTGGACCAGTATCCCTTTCAATCCCAGCCCTTGCTCCAGACTACCATTGGGGGGTTATCAGTCCTTTGCATACGGCCAGGCCACTACCCTTTGAAGGGTAAAGGTGAGCCCCTTCCTTCCATCTGCCCAGGAAGAACCATCGGAATGCAGATGGGTGCTAAATCCCACCCAGCCCTTTCCTGTGTCTGTGCCTGTCTAGAAGCAATGCACAAAGGGATCTGTCGCCTATCCCAGACGTGTATTAGAGCAGTACGAGTAGAGAAATGTCCACTTTCTAAAAGTGCCATTTCTAAAATAGTAATGTTAAATCGGACCTTGCCAGTAAAAAGGATTTATCAGTACCATTCCAAAGATAGGAAACAAAAAAAGCTTCTCCTTTTTGATCAGGACTAGAGGTACTTGGATTCACATTCAACTAGAAGAAGCAGGAGGTTAAATAGAAATATTTACACAAACAATTGGGGGAAGCAGAGGTGTATTTTAATGATGCTTCTTTTTCCCTGCACACAGCAGTCTTACCTCTCTGAGCTGAACGGTTTTCTCATCCAACTTCTAAGTAAAACTAACAAAGGCATCATGCTTGGAAAAATGCGCTCTCGAAAACTACAACAACTAAATATATTTGATAATTAACTGGCCCCAGACCAAAGGTATGATCTTTAGCTGTGGAAAAAAATGTTTCCTGAAAAACTGGTATTAAAATCAACTAAGGGCCCGATTATGATCTCGGTCAGAAGGGCTCCGAATCGGATTTGGTTTTACCTAAACCGATCCGGAGCTCTTGTTTCAGACCGACTTGTTCCCAATTCCGTAAAATGCCTGGAACCCTTAGCGCTGACCGATTTGTTTCCTAAAGGCATACGCAGAGATAGAGCCCTCCGGAGCCGAATCGTACAGCTCTATGGAGTAGGTTTTCCAAGCGATTTAGCCTTTACGATTCCTTCGAAAAGGCTGCCGGAATCGGTCTTTGGGGGGCCGTAGCAGACCCCCTTCATTCGAGGCCCTCCGACTCGTGCCCATGGGGGTACCAATGGGTCCCCCGTGGAGACCATGCACAGTGTGGCAGGCACCAAGAGGTGCCTGCCACAGGGTGCACGATGATCCCCAACCACCCCTTTTGTCAATGGGAGCCTCTGTACGAGTTTGGTACAGAGGCTCCATATTGAAGACAATAAGAGACCAACCTAATTGTCTCCGGATGCATTCAAATGCATCATGCTTGTTCCGTCGGACTCCCCTGACACGAGTCGTATGGAAAGGATTCTGGACACGAGTTGTTCGGTTTGCTTTCTGAACGAGTTCGGAATTGGGCCATATATATTGGGATATGGGTATATACTTGGGGGTGTAATTCAGGCCCCATCCAAAATATAAATGAAGTGGCAGCACTGAAGGTAGCTGCACGAGTTTACTAACGTTTTTCAGGCAGACTTGGGCACATGGTATCGACGAACCTCTGAAAGCCAATACCCTCCACTCCCAATTTATGGGGTATGTCCTCCGCCAGGAAAAACTGAGTGTCTTGAGGGGTGTTGCTTACTCCCTGTAAGCCAGCACACCTCTTGGCAAGCAAAGGTGGGCTTAAGTGGGATCTAGAACATGGGCTATGCTTATATGGACATGCCACCCCCGACTAAGGCTTCAGTGGCTACGTTATTGCATCAGATCTGAAAAGATATCATGAGGAACGGGGCTGGGACATGGCAAATAAAGTATAGAAATGCCAACTGGAATTGGTGGAAATGAGGAAATTACGTACGCATAATTTCAACTACAGACTTTATATTCACTCATCCTATCTTACCATGAAGATGTTTTTCATTTTAGATTAGGAAACCTCCAAACTATGGAAAATAGAGAGGCAGGGGAGAAGCTCCCAGGTGGAAGAATGACTTGCCCTTTTTACATATTGGGCCCACAGGATTTAAGTCACAGATTAGCTATAGGCCCCAATGTGACATAATTGGATAGAAACACTTTAGCCAAGGGTCCATCAGTGGTGAAACTAGATATGTGGAACATTCTCCTTGGACCTTTTCTAGCTGTACTCGTTTACTACCTGTACTAACAGGAAATTTTATTTTAGGCTTAACTGTATTCAGTGTTTTTCTATCCATTACCCATACCATTGCTTTCAACTGCCAGGCCAAGGGAAGAAATTTAAAATATAAAGCAGGTACAACATTTATACAACACAATACCCCCCGTCTCCACCCTCCCCCCCACAGATCAGCCTATTAACTCTTGGGGACACAGAGTGTGATCTCCCCCACTATGGTGCTTCTCTTATCTGTCCCCTCTACTCCAAATGTCTTGGAGTCTTAGATAGTTCCAAGATTTAATATGGTGACCCCTACTCCACTCCTTCTCCAACACTGAGTGCCTTTAGTAGTGTTCCACTAGCCCAACTCCCTCCGGCATTCTATACCAGTAAGATAGGACTTTATTTTGGGCATATCAGAGCCAGACATCTATTGCAAACATGCATGCTCTATCATAGAGTTTGCCCCACTTTTTGTGTGACAATTTGACTCCAAGTTCCTTATACACCTTCATTGTCCAGGTGTCTTCTTGTGCGAGGTAGTGCTGATGATAACACTTGTGGAGTGTGGATATCAGGGCTCTATCTTTTGGACCCTCCTTTAGCTATTTGTCAAGCCCTGTGAGAGCTCTGGAAGCCCCATCTTTCATAGAACGATGAAGAACCCAATGAATAACCTGAGTGTACGCAAACCATTTTACCTCTGGAAGGCCAAATCCTCATTGAAGCTCATCAAAGGGCATAATCTGCGAGTTCTCAAAGAGAGAACCTATCATAAGACATCGCTTTTCTCTTTATACGTGGAAGCTTATTGTCTTCATTACCGGCGTGAAATCTGAATTATAAGAAATGGGAGTAAAGGGGTAGGGAAAATATGTAAATCTCTGTCCCCAGGTGACTTTGTCCCATACTACTAACATAACTCCAGTGACTGGTGAATAATATAAGCCCCAACTTCTCTGTTAATTTTTCATACAAGATATTTGCTAAAGAGGCTCGCCTGCTATGAGATGGTCCACAAAGCACCACTGCTTAGCTGTCTCTTATATCCCCCCTTCAACAAGGGACAGTAATTAAGTGGCATGGAAGTAGGAAGTAATATGCAGGATTAACAATCCCCCTTTTGTTATTTGTTAGATGCAAAATCTTGCTGCTTTGCATGGTATCGTCCCTAGTCAAATATAAGGGATTATTAGCCACTGGAGCTGTCCAGGAATTTAGGGTGGCAACAGGAAAGCAATCGCCTGGAAGAGATAGAGGATCTGCAGCAAGGTCCATATCTTACCCATAGCAATCCTTTTGAGTTAAGAGAACTGCTTTGCCCCAGATATTTTATATAGTCAGAGGTCCAAGAGATAGGTACGTGTTGATAAAGTTTCTTTGCTTGTTGTGGCGGTGGGTGAAGCAGCAGTGCCTCTGATGTTTACCTTGAAATTAGAAACAGTCTGCAACAAATACAGCTCATCCAGCACCACAATCCCCAATGTCAAGGGGTCAGTTAATGAAAGCACAATATTATCTGGAAAATTGTGAGTTTTACATCTCTCTACCAATAGATACTCCCTTGATACTTCCCTAGCTTTAAAAGCATTTGCAAAACATTTGAGTGTCCGATTAAAAATAAGCAGTGAGAGATGAAAACCCTATCTGGTGCTTCTATGTCTCTGAAACGGCAGAGATATTATACCCTTCATTCATATCCTAGCTCTAGGCTTCTGATAATTTGCCATAATCCAACGGAGGAAGTGAGGTCCCATACACCTTGAGGACTCCAATCATGTAAGTCCAATCAACACTGTCAAATGCCTTTTGACTATAGTAGATTGACATTCCTTTTCCTCCTTTGCGCATGCTTTAAGATGTGAAAAAGTGTTTTAATATTGCTCCCACATTGCCACCCGGAAGATTAATCTGGACTGGTCCGCATTGACCATCTCGGGGAGGAAGGGTCCAAACTGTGCCGGAAGGATCCCTGCAAGAAGTTTCACATCAATGTGTTAGCTAGAGATGGGTCTATAGGAAGTACAAATTATATCAAGTTTTTCAACTTGACCTTTGCGCACTATGACCTATGGCTGTTGCTATAACATTTTTAAACCATGATATGACATCATAACTAGATGAACTCAAATGTTAATCAAAGCAGTCATAACATAAAGCTTCATGCAAAAACAAGCAATGTATATTGATCACTTCATATTATTAATTTGAATCCATTGCAATCACAGATATCTTTTCTTTAGGCATAATTTCTTTGTATCAGTGTATAATGTCCATAGAATCCATTTCTTGTGATGCCCTTCTACTAGCATGCCCAATGCATTTCGGGCCCCATCGGCCCTTCCTCAGGGGATAAAAATCTGTAAATCATACAAACAATACAATTTTAATATAATGCTTTCATGTGATGCGCAGGGGAACATTATAACAGGTTTACATTTCAGTTCCTGTGATTAATTGAGCATCATGTAATTTGTAACAGCACAAAATTAATTCTTTAGACCGTCTCCGTTAGCCTAAGTTGTAACTGATTATTCAAGAGAAAAGTAAAAAAATCAGACCTCCGTGATGAAGTGAAACCAAGAAACCACTTGTGTGCTCAAGAAAAGTAAAAAATTAAAGAGTTAAAAATTAACCGACTTCCTAACCACACTAACACCCAGTACCTGTAAATATAGTGAGAAACCTTAGAATATCCGAAAGAACCCAAGTAACACCTGTCGTTATTACTGAGAATCAGAGAACCGAAAACAACACAAGAACTCGTCTCACCAGGCTTCTTATATCCAACCGGCTTACTAATGGAACGTCACCCTATTGCCTCAACTTAAAATCCTGAAACAAATGGGAAAATACCATGACCACCTAGATGTTAAGCCTACATCAAAAATATATCTCAAGAACATGTCTCTATTTTACCTTCAAATCCAAACAAATGGACTTCTATTTCATTCCAAAATGTATGAACCCGACATCGCTCGATTTCAAAATTTGTTTTTAACACGCCGAAAAAGCGTTTCGTCCCGACATCGTTAGACTTCAGAATGAGTTCTTCCACAACACGCCGAAAAAGCGTGCTTAAGAATTCCAAAAGCGATGTGCCAAAAGAAAAAAAGGACTACTAAAGGCTACACTTTAATGGGGGCCGTCTTGGAATAGTGCACTTCCAAGCTCTAATATTGAAGCTCTGGTTAAGAACAACAAAGGATGGACTACTACGAAAACTCCTCTTGTGGGGCCCATCTTAAACTCGTACAATGCAAAGCTCTAGTGTGAAACTTCTAAACACCCTTAAAATCTCTTTACTTGATAAATGATTCCTGTCGCTAAACTCCTGTATTAAGAAAACCATAAACCCAAAACACTAATGTTGGCCAACAGAAATAATAATAATAAAAAAATAAAATACAATGATAGAAAATGGAATGAAAAGACAAAAAAGAAAACACCGAAATTAGGTGCCGATAAAAAGTGAGCAACTAATGAATGTGGAGACATAAAAAGATCTGTGTTATTTTTACACTATCCCATTTTACCATAACATGAACACAGTCAATAATGATTTATAGTAATAATAACTTTGAATCATGAAACTCTGTACTGTTTTTCAATGCACATCTCTTCTTTGATTTAACGCCTCTGTGCCTTAACATTAAGTACATTACAGGAAGCAGCTTAAATCTACTTTATCATTGATCCCTTTTGGATCCTGAGTTTCCAATCTTTTTATCCAAAAAATCTCTCTTTGAAGTAAAGTTTTTGAGAGATCTTTACCTGGTGTGGGCTCAACCCTTTCTATTACCTGGAACTTCAGTTGAGCTATGGTATGACGGAATTTCATCCAGTGTACTGATAAACTGCTTTTGGTATTTTTATTGCGAATGGTACTTTTGTGTTCTGAAATTCGTGTTTTAATTTTCCATTCCGTTTTTCCTATGTATAGTGATCCACATAGACATTTGATACCATAGATTAAATTGTTTGAATTACAATCTGCATTATGCTTTACCTTGATAATTTCACCAGTGTGAGGATGTTGTATAGTATTGCCACAGATCACATTATTACAATGTATACAGTTTTGACATCGTCGCATTCCTTTGAACTCTTGTGTCAATGATGTGAACTGGTTTTTAAGCATTTCTTTCAGGTTTCTGGATCTCTTATACGCAAAAATAGGTTTATTCACGAATAGATCTTTAAAATCACTCTCATGTTCTATTATTTCCCATCTTTTGTTTATAATTCTTTTAAGTTGACTTGAACACGTGGAAAATGTTGAAACAAAAACTTGTCTGTTCAATGTCTTCTTTGGTTGAACTTTCAAGAGCAAATCCCGGGATTTGGCTGTCATCTTAGAGATGGCTTGATCTAAAAGGATTTCAGGGTAACCCTTAGACAGGTATCTCTCTTTAAGGATTATCACATTTTTTTTAAGCGAATTCTCTTCTGAACAAATCCTCTTTGCTCTATGAAGCTGAGAATATGGGAGGTTATAAATGAGGTTCTGTGAATGAAAACTATTGAAAAGTAATGCGTTGTTTTTATCTGTGGGTTTATGGTACAACTCCGTTAGTATGACATCCACAACTGTTATCAAGACATCCAGGTATGATAATGATTGCTTGTCAATAGTATGCATAAGTTCTATGTGTTCATCACATTGATTCAATTGTACAATTTAAGTTTCTAAAAATTGCCTGTTGTTCCCCCACATAAGGAAAATATCATCAATGTATCTGCAATATAAAAGCAGATTGTCTGTCCATTCCTTATCAGAGTTGATAAACCTATCCTCAAACATGGCCATATAGGTATTAGCGTAAGCTGGGGCCCCAGCAAAGCCCATTAAAGTACCTTTTAATTGTAAAAAGTATTTATTGTCCCATTCAAAATAACTGTGATGAAGACAGAAATGTAGCATCTCAAGAACAAACACTTTGTCGGCTCCTATAGTAGATTGATTAAGTAAAGCCCATTCAACTGCCTCCATACCTCCCTCATGGGGAATTGAAGTGTATAATGTTTTTACATCCAAAGTGCATAAAAGGATTTCTTTGTCCAATTAAACTGTTCGAAGTTTTTGGAGAAAATGTGTTGTGTCTTTTACATAGGATGACAAATTCTGAACGAAAGGTTGCAAAAAGTAATTTATGTATTGTCCAATAGGTTCAAAGATCGTCCCACACCCTGTAACGATCGGTCTCAGAGGTGGATTTTTTAAGATTTTTGTAAATTTTAGGTAACATATATAGTCCAGGTCTCTTGGGGTTAGCGACTGTCAGGTAGTTTTTAGTGGTTTGAGTAATCCAGCACATCTCAATGGCTTTAACAAGTATGGAATCCAAAGTGGCTGCCATCTGCTGAGTGGGATCTTGATCTAATAATAAGTAGGTATTCGGATCTGACACGTGTTCACTTACTTTGGACATATAGAATGTCCTATCCATAACCACTATTGCTCCACCTTTATCCGCTTTCTGAATGACTATTCTAGTGTCCATTTTTAGAGATATTTAAGTGTTTTTATCATGCTGAGTGAAATTAGTTCTTTTGGATGCCTTGACTTTGATCTTTAAAAGGTCATTTTTCACTAAATTCTCAAAAGCATCAAGTATTTTATGAGAAGATGGTGCTTGAAATGTGGATTTCTTTTTTAATTCAATAAATTCAGGATCTTTCCTCTCCACTTCAGTTTTAGGTAAAGTAGCAAAAAAATAACGTAAACGTAAGCTTCTCAAACTTAAATAACGCTATTTCATTCTCCAGCATTGTAGAATGGTACATTGGTACAAAACCTAATCCTTTGTTTAAGAGCTTATTTTGCTTTGAGGTAAGTTGGATAGATGAAATATTCACAACTAAGTTATTTTCTGGCTTCTCAAGTTTGGTCTTTGTTTTTCTTTGACTTCTCCTGGTTTTCCTCCTTGTTTGCCGGGCGGTTGGCTGATATCTGTCACCTCTGCTAAAAAAGACTTAGAAGAAGAGGCTGAGGTAGTTGGTAATTCTCCTTCAGATTGTGTTTTATCTCTGATCTTTTCAATCCTAGGAGGTGCTCTATTTATCTGAGTATCACCTTCAGTTGCTACGCTCTCTTCTGAGGAAGTATTGGTATTCTTTTTAAAATATGTTCTCCTCTGGGCATAGACCTCCGCCCACGTATACACCTCATTGAGTTTGTAGTCCAAGGTGTCTCTTTTATATGTTATAAGTTTACCTTCTTGTAGTTCCTTAGAATATACCTCCAATTTGTTGTTGATATCTTCTAATGTTTTATTCCAATCATCTACATCCATTCTGGATTCAAGATCCGTTTGGATAACCGAAATTTCCTCAGTGATTTCATTAATCACTACAGCCAGTTCGTCTATTAATAACAAAATAAGGTCAAGGGAGCATTTGTTGAGTACGGCGTACCAATGATACATAAAATCCTTTTTAAGGTGGAATCTGAACAAAATTGCCTCCACGTTACAGCAACAACTCAAACAATTGGAATTTCTCACGAGGAGGCAATTAAATCAATGCCTTCATGCCTCTACATTGGTACAATACCATCGAGCTAAAAGAATCCCGAGGGGTTTAAGACTGTCTATCAAACCAATGTTGTTCAGATTCCACCTTAAGAAGGATTTTATGGATCGCTGGTACGCCGTACTCAACAAAGGCAATAGGGTGACGTTCCATTAGTAAGCCGGTTGGATATAAGAAGCCTGGTGAGACAAGTTCTTGTGTTGTTTTCGGTTCTCTGATTCTCAGTAATAACGACAGGTGTTACTTGGGTTCTTTCGGATATTCTAAGGTTTCTCACTATATTTACAGGTACTGGGTGGGTGTAAGTGTGGTTAGGAAGTCGGTTAATTTTTAACTCTTTAATTTTTTACTTTTCTTGAGCACACAAGTGGTTTCTTGGTTTCACTTCATCACGGAGGTCTGATTTTTTTACTTTTCTCTTGAATAATCAGTTACAACTTAGGCTAACGGAGACGGTCTAAAGAATTAATTTTGTGCTGTTACAAATTACATGATGTTCAATTAATCACAGGAACTGAAATGTAAACCTGTTATAATGTTCCCCTGCGCATACACATGAAAGCATTGTATTAAAATTGTATTGTTTGTATGATTTACAGATTTTTATCCCCTGAGGAAGGGCCGATGGGGCCCGAAATGCATTGGGCATGCTAGTAGAAGGGCATCACAAGAAATGGATTCTATGGACATTATACACTGATACAAAGAAATTATGCCTCAAGAAAAGATATCTGTGATTGCAATGGATTAAAATTAATAATATGAAGTGATTAATATAATTGCTTGTTTTTGTATGAAGCTTTATGTTATGAATGCTTTGATTAACATTTGAGTTCATTTAGTTATGATGTCATATCATGGTTTAAAAATGTTATAGCAACAGCCATAGGATACAGTGCGCAAAGGTCAAGTTGAAATACTTGATATAATTTGTAGTTGATTTATGACTTGTTTAGGCAGCACGTCAACCCTTGCAGCACGCCGCCTTTTTTCAAAAGAGACACACAAAAAATATATAGGAGTTTAGTTCAGGAGTGCTCCTCGTTTCAACTTATTACATCTATATGAAGTACGTCAAGTTGGGGCTTTCCCTGGCTTAGGGACAACCATGACAGCTGCCTCGCACATTTTGTCCACGAGTAACCCCCGCTTGAAGAACTGTGCCTGGATCTGTGCACTTTTAGCATAATAAAGCTTATTTTAAAAAAGTATTATCTATCAAGTCCTGGGGTTTCCCTCCATTTTAAGTATGGAAATTGAGGTCATACAGCACATATCAGCAGTCCTGGGGCAGCGACCAGCAAAGATTGTCCCAGAGATAGTACTCCACCTCGTTAGAGTCTACTTGAGTAGTACCAGTGTTTGGTTCAGAGTAAAGCATATTCAGCCCTATCCCAATCCAATGCTTTGATCTGGGTTCTGAGGGTCATACCCTTTCACCAAAGTCTATTCAATGGGACCTGTTTTGTGGTCTTTTATAGCTTACATTAATTCTAGCTCCAGTTTTTGTCTCTTAACACTTATAATTAATTCTTATACCTGGCAGCTATTGTGATAAAGATGCCCCGAATGTAGGCTTTGAGTGAGTCCCACAATGTGAAGGATGAGGTTACAGGGTGGTCATTTTAATGTAAAGCCTCACAATCTTCTAACCCACCTCCAGCCTTTTAGCTATGTCATGCAGAAGTTACTCATTAAAGTACCATGTTATTGGTCTATCTGGGCGCTGACAGGTGCATGATCCTGTATGGCAATATGGTATATTGGTGTTATGTAGAGCCCATCCTTATCTAGCCCCCACAAAAAATGCTTAAAGCGTGCATACGTTTTATGGGCTGAAGAGTAGAATGTGTAATCTTTTTCATGCTTATGGGTATTTCTCGAACCATCAATTACCCTAATTTCATTAAGCCAATCCTTAAAAAGCACAGAACCGGAGACGCCGCCCTAGTAGCGCTGGGGCTCTCTATCTTTAGCATTATCTATTGTAATAATCAAGTTCCCTCCCACCAACAGATCCTCCTGTGTGTTTTCCAACATCATAGAAATAGACTTCAAAAACCTTTCCTGCTGTATATTTGGGCATATAGGTTGAGTATGGCAAATGTCTTTCTGTCTATTTGTATCACTAAACCCAAAGTTCTGCCCTCCTCTTGTCGGGGAAGATATCCACCACAACCTATTCAAAGTTACGATTACACAAAGTTGCCACCCATGCCCTCTTTGTGGATGTCAAGGAAAACTACTGCTGTGGAAAGAGTTTAGATCGCTGTGTATGTCAGTCTTTTGACAAAGGTGATTCTCCAGTTGCAGGCATAGATCAACCCCAGTGTTTTTTTAAAAGTTGAGACTTCTTAATCTCTTGGCTGGGGAGTAAAACCCCTTTACAGTAAGAATAACTACCTTAACCATGTTATCGGCTCCAGATGTATTTATTATGAACTCTCTGTACCCCTGTAGTGAGATACGTTTGAGGTTAGGGGACCATTACCTTTCTCTTAGGGAACTTTTTTGTTGTAACATTCCAGATGTTCTGCCATAAATTTCTTCCTCCCCAATTAGAAAACCCAAAACAGACATAAGTCAAAAAACAGTAAAACCCAAAATTTGTGAGTCTTTTTTCGGGTGAATCAACCACTCGAAAGCTCCTCATACCTACCCCGAATCCAGTGCTCATCCTTACCTTCCCAGGGTGCCTCGGTCAACTCTCTGCTCAGAGTCCTCACACAGCATGTTCATGTCAGGGTCTCGCCGAGCGTCATCCTTTTCTTCAGTACTCCTTGCTCCTAATCTCATCTTCTCTGCATCTTAAGAGCTGCTTGTTTCGCAATCTTTCCCTCTCGCTCACCCAGAGGTGGTGACACCCCTATGCAGTTCTTCCTCACTATGCACCACTTGTATCATGTGTTGGTGCCCTCTGCCCCACCCAGAGAGGTGCTGCTCTAGTCCTCCTCCTCCGGAAGGTCCAAGATATGATGCATATCCAGCATTGTTTTAGCATAATGTTTCTGTCCATTTCCTGTAGAGATCAATTGAAAAGGGAGACTAACTGGTGTGCGGTGTTAGCTTTCAGGAGGTGGTTTGTGATCTGCTTCATGTTTCGTCTACATTGGAGGGCAGTCAATGCCAGGTCATTATAAAAAATAAATGTGTCCTTCATAAATGACCTGATCCAATGTGCAGACATGTGCCATCATATCTTCTTTCTTATCAAAGTAATGGACTGGGGTGCCTCTCTAAGCTGTCCCCCTGGGTTGATTTTGTGAGTGCAATCCAAGCATATGGGCAGGTCACCTGCTTGGTCCCGAAAGTTCTGGATGTAGGCCTGGATGTCTTTGCCTGCCACTCCTCTTTGAAGACCACAAATCTTAGTTTTATTGTGATGGGATCTTTTTTCAATGTCCTCCTTCCCGAGAACCAGCTGTGCATATTGGTCCTCCCCCAGAGCTAAGATTCTCCTGTCCACTCAACGTGTTTCTTCTGATCCTTCCTCCATGTGGTGTTCCAGGTTGTTGAGCATGGAGTCAAGGTCTGTGATATCTCGCTGCATATACTTGAGGTTGCTCAGGATAGTTGCAAGTTCATATTTGATCTCTTTACAAAACTGCTGTAGAGCTTCATGCGAATTAGATGAACCTGTGGTCGGGCAAGGTCTTCTCACATGGGCCCAACCGCTAAGGGAGGCCTGTCAGGTTTTTTGTTTTAGGGTTCTTATAAGTAAGCATGTCTCTAAAGGAAGTCTCTCTCATGCTTCTATTGGCTGTCATGATCTTAAGAGTCACATAGTTAATTAAAAGTAAGAAGTAATGATGTTTTTCCACAAGAATCTCTTTAAGCCATTTCAAGTTTTGTGACGTGCCATGACTTTGAAATTGTAGGTGGGGAGGAAAGCAGTTGCTAGGGGGTTCTTTGAGGCCCAGTGATGCCAGGAGTTGTGAACGCCAGCAGGATATTTGACTGTCTAACAATTAAACTCTGGAGGTCTCAATCTGACCAAGTCCTTTAAAGTAACTCAGGCCCACGCACTTACCGCCCTTCAAAGGGTCATTCCTCTCACCAAGGTTGCGCCTTCAAGTTCAGGCCTAGTCTGCTTCTTCAGACAGTAAGAGGCTCAGTGTCTTATTGGGAGTGCTCGCCTTCCAGATCCCCCACAGCACTCTCACCAGCTGTGCCTTGTGGATATAGTTGCAGGCAGGCTTCCCAGACTTCCAGGTGGTTCAATAGCCCAGATCTACAATGACTTGCCTCTCAGCCAGAGAGTAGCTGGTTTTGCACTTTCCACCACGTCATTTATGGATTCGTAGGTCCATACTCTGATCGATTTTGTCCCAGATGGCATCCTTATCTGAAGGGTCTGAGCCTAGGCCGCTCCAGTCATTGCGGCTTTAACAGTCAGCGATTATTAGTCCTCACCCTCTGCTGTACAAGAGGCCGCCTTGGATCCCCAATTTGTGTCACTGCCCACAGGCATCTCAATGCCCTGTTGTGTCAATCTGTGCCAGGAGCCATTCCCTTCCAGGACGCACAACCAAGATGCTGGCTGCACCTGTAACTGCCACACCACTTGGCTCTTATGAGTGCATCCCCTGCGGTCTTGTCGTCAGGAGTCTCTGCCGCTCACTCTAGGTCCCTTAGCTGAGCTCCAACAATCAGGGCCTCCCAACCAGAGGTGGGTGACGAACGGCAGTTTAAGGCTATGAAGTTAGGATGGAGCGGAGCGCACACACACACATCTACTCCATTCCCCTGCTGGCCACTTACCCCTGAAATTGCATTAAATCTTTAAAATATATATATATAATTGTAATTGCATTTAGATAGTGCTTACTACCCCACACGAGGCGCTGAAGCGTTTTTTCGGCGAGTTGCACGCTACTCCAGAACCCAAAAAGGATTTGTGGTGCATTAGTATAGGGAAATATTAAATTGATTTGAGCGGTGGACATGTTAGTCTGTTATTTGGATTGAAAAAAATAGTGGAGGGATAATAGAGGGAAGCGTTTGCATTTATATAGCGCTTGCTACCCCTGATGGGGTTTTGAAGCACTTTTCGGCGGGTAGCACGCTACTACGGAAGCCAAGCAGGATTAGTGGGGAAATTAGTATAGGGGAATATGATATTAATGGGAGTGGTGGTTATGTGAGTTGTTATTTGTATTGAAAAATGATAGTGGAGAAGTAGCAGGGGAAAGGCTTCGCATTTAGATAGCGCTTGCTACCCCTGATCAGGTGTTGAAGCGCTTTTCGTCGGGTAGCAATCTACTCCGGAACCCAAAAAGGATTAGTCATGAATCAATATAGGGAAATATTAAATTAATGAGTGGTGGACATTTTAGTCTGTTATTTGGATTGAAAAGGATAGTGGAGGGATAGAAGAAGGAATGATTTTGATTTTTTTTAGCTCATAGCAGTAGGTGGTGGTTTGGTATGAGCAAAGGGGAGGTGGAGGCACAAGAGTCAGAGGGAAGGGTTTAGAAAGGCTTGTTTGGGACATCTGAATAGTATGAGAGGTATGAGATGCACGGAGGGGTAGAGGAGGGAGGAGTCTAGAAAGGATTATTTTGGGGATCATAGTAGAAGAATGGGGTTCGAGATGAGTGAGAGAGTGGAGGTAGAGTATATATTGAGAGAGATATTGGGTGAGAAATAGGGTAGTGCATTGGAGAGAGTAGAAGAATTAGGTTTGAGATGAGTCAGGGAGGAGGTAGAGGATATATTGCGAGAGGTATAGGGTGAGATATAGGGTAGTGCACTGGAGATGCTGAATTAGCAGCAAAGTAATAAGTATAAAGGTACACAAGTCCATGGAAGGTATATATGTATAAGGAACGTAATATATGTAGATTTAAGTTGTACTTAATAAACTGAGACATTCAAGTATTGCTATATTTAAAGTTAATTTGTTTTTATGAATTTATTTTGTAATTCAATAGTGAATCAATTCTAGATAAAGTTATATGATAAAATATTTATTAATGCAGTCACCTATATACATGTTGAACATAGAAAAATAGAACCATAAGTAATATGTACATTTGTTAAGCAGAACTAACGAATATCTATATATTGAAAACATATTTGTAATACACGTTTATACAAAGCAATTCACATACGTAGGTACACATCTATAGTCCAAATAAATGCAAATATAAAGAGGGAAATGCTGTATATTTATGTTTGAGTATGCTGGTTATGTCGGGAAGAGCCAACCCTTGAGTAGCCTTCTGAAGAGAACGGAGTCGTCTGTGGGTCTTATGTTTCAGGGTATAGAGTTCCATATTTTAGCTACCTGAACAGAGAAGGATGTGCCGCCTATGTTTTTTTTCTTGTATGGTGGGATTTTGAGGCGAGGTGCCAATCTAGAGTGGAGGTTCCTTTGTTGAATGTATTTGGTGTTTGTTTGATTTATTTACATGTCTTCAAAAGTGTTTATTTGTATGTTTGTGTGGTGAAAACCCACAATCAAATCTTAATAAACGTTCAATTTTGCTATGATAATTCCGATTAAATGTAACCTCTTGATGGATTATATACGACCTATACAAAAGTTTATTGTAGGCAAGCATCTACTGTACTCTTTTGTCTTTATGTCCTCTTTTGCCCGAGCAGAGACATTTTTGTGTCTTTTTTGTTTTCTATTCTTTACAGTTTGCTCAGGTTTTGGAGTCTTCCAAAATACTGAGGAGCCCATACACAGAACTAATCTGAGGTAAAATCCTAAACTTACTACTTTTGGTATTCACAGAAGGCATTTAGTAGTAGTAAAGTTAGGACTCCTGGATTCAGTATTCTGAAAATGTGCTACATGGCCTCCCTAAATGCCTCTTCTTGCTGTGAAGTCGCCAATAGATGTGACAAGTTGGGGTGCATTGGGACTAGACTCTGAATCGGCTCCTCAGGAGGTCAAGAGTGAGGCCGGGTGCCTCCCTCGAGCCTCCTTTGGAGATCGAGTATGATGGGAAGGGGCCAATTCTTGCTTGGATTTCTTGTGTTTCTTCTTTGACTTACCCAAGGACTTTGACTGTAATGAAGACCTGATACTGGAACATCTGGGTGCAGTTGTCATAGACCCTTTCGAGTAGTTTATTTTTGTTTTTAATTTCGATTCTTTATTGGCATTTAACATATTCTAGTATCAACAATGCGGACCACATATAAGGCATGCAGTAATATACAGTAACAAAGTGCGGGGAACTAGATCAAAAATAAGGGAAAGGAGGAATGGAAAACTGAGTGTGGTAAAGCGCCATCATGATGATTAGCACCATATTGTCATTCACGGGTAAACTGTGAGTCAACTTTTATAAAAGTCAATACATATATACATATCATAAGTCAACACTTAGGATCCCTGAAATAGAAGGGGCCAAGGTGAGTGGTTACCTCAGGACTTGTCAGAGATGTATAAAGGGTAGGGGACACCATCCCGCGCAAGTCTAGATTCTTAGTAGCATTAGCATTATCAGTTGTGTTTTGACACCAACCATAGCTGGTGGGGATCTGTCTCAGACATCTGTTTTGGACAGTCCTTACAAGGTTTAAACCCTGCTATTTTAGATATTGGCATTTCCCTTGCATACAGGTAACATTTTAAGAAAAAAGTTACAAAAACTCATCATAGACTAAATGAGTAGAACTCCGAATCTGCATCTAAAGGCTCGGATAGACAGGAACTGATGTCAGAGTGCATGGGTGGTGTCCATATGGTGCTCCGTTCGTCACTTCAGGAGCAGAACGTCATCAACACAGAGCAGCACAACACCACCTACCAACACACAAGAGTATTACTTATGAATTTGCCGGATCCAGTCTGACGCATGAGGAATATCCACAAGGTAAGAAATCTAAGGTTAGATGTGACCATCTGAAAGTGAAGAATTGAATGTTGACGATGGTCATGTTAGGAATGACCAGAAGCTGGCATAGTCAGAGTGATGTGTCAATTCCGGAGCCACAGAAAAAAATGACGTCATGCTTGCTGACTTTTTTTGTTGTCAATCTTATATACATGTTTCCTATGTAAAGAAAGGTTCATTGTTAGATGAATCATAACGTGAGAGGGACTTACCAATGATTGTCAATTTCACTTGGAAAGCTGTCCCTTACAGCTACTATGCCTGAACAAGTCATGAGTGATAACAGGATACTGTGCATCTACGTCACAGATTATGTGCTTAGTATCAGAAACTACCAACACACTGAGTGCTCACAGCTCCTGTTGCTTTGGATGTATTGTATTGCTGATGGTAGACACAGAAAGATGTGTGTGCCATCAATGAAAGCAAGTACTTTGGGGACACAGACCATGGCATAGGAAACCTCCTTCACATACTGTACCTCAGCACGGATGTCTGGAGAAGGCAGCTGCACCTCCTCCGCTAAGGCAGAGCTGCCCCGCCCCAATGCTCTTTGAGAAATAAAATTATAATAACACAATGTTATTAGCATTTTATTTTTATGTACTTAAGCAGATTTACGGGGAGGGGCCGGGCTGTCGTCACAGCCAGCAGGGGAGGAGTGCTGGGCACTTAAGTGCGCATGACAGTTTGGCAAGCTATGTTGGGCCGGCCAAATCGTCATGTGCACCTAGCATGTTCTCCACCTGGCTTTATTGCACAGCCTGGGTGGAGAACATGCACAGACTCCCACTGCCTGTCTGCATGCTCAACCACAGTGCTCAGACCAATCGCGATGCTGATGTCAAGCGTGTGACAGAAGCCTTGTGATTGGCTTAGGGGAATCTGCGTGTGCTTCCTGCAGGAACAGAAGAGGATGGAGACGAGGGAGCGGCCAGCAGCCAGGTAAGTCACTTTTATTTTTTTTTATATCCCACCCCACACGTACTACTCGGTGGCAGCCGCCACTGCGAGAAGGGATCCTTTTTCTCATATGTGTTGGCTTGGCCATCAGATAATGTTTCATGGATCATGAGGCTGTACTAGGAGTTACACCTCCTGCCTTGCTAACATTTGAAGGCAGGTAGGTGTACTGACAATCATGCCAGACAACGTTTGTGCCTGCTCCAGTTAGCGCAGAGCAGGCTTTATTTCCCCGATTCAGTGATTCACATTATCTGTGTATAGAGTTTGCATTTGCTCATATGTTAAGACACTTTTCAAAAGCTACACCCTTCGCTTCTTTAAAATAAGGTTTATTGCACTGCAAATTACTTCTTGCGCTGTAGTTAAACATTATAATGTGAATTATCAATTTTGAAATTCTCGATTCCGATTCTCTATTTATCGGCAGTTTGTTTGTGTATATGGCCCCTCATTTCTTATGGCCGCCCATTTGGAATGCGTATCCTCCTTGTTACACGTGCCCATCATGTTATGAGTCTTCCTTACTTTTTTGTACTTTAATTAATCTGATAACAAATGATTAAATACTGTATATTGTTAACCTGCAAAGCTCTAGAATTATCGTTTTGTTACAGTGCTAATCCAAAAATGTTATAAAAAAATAACCATGAATTCAGATGGCAAAATGTGGATTACTTTTCCTGCACATAGGGTGACAAATGTGTGTACTATAAGCAGACCAATTTATCATCAGTTTTAGATAATCTCTACCTTTGATGCGAATGCAATTAGTTCCTCATTAAGCTGCTACTAGTGTATCAACAGCTGCATCTATTTAAATCTCCAATTAATACAGTGCAATGACAAATGTTAAACAACATGGCAATGGGAGTTTAACACTTCCAGTAACACTCACCACAATGCGCATAAAACAAAGTCAATAATTAAACTATTCGATTGAAGTATTGCCAAATAACAGAATCAGTTTTCTTTGAACACAACTACAATACTTGATTATCCTGCTATAATGGCACCTGTCCGCCAGTAGGTGCAAAAAACCTTAATCAAGGCATCACTTGTCCCATTCCTTTTGTTAAAAAAATAAGTTTATTAAGAAAACAAGTGATTAAGTACAGTACAATATGGGGAGGGTAAAGGAACAAAAAGGGGAAACATAAAAGTTAAAATTATCATGTAAACTTATCAGGGTTGGAATGAAAATGCATTAAAAACATCAATATATCCATAAAGCATTTCATTGCATGTAACAGCCAAATAGAACATAGCATTAACCACAATACTAGAACATATTATAAAATATTAATATCTAAGAAAGGGAATGTCATGGAGGCCGAGCAACCGCTTTCTGAGCAGGAGTTAAAGAAAAAGAGTGTTTAGCGCTACAATCAATGAACGATGTAATAGTTGACCATACAATAGAGCGCTTCATGGCTAGGTGAATGGGATGAACACAAGCTGTATCCAATCTATGGTGATAACACACTGCATACCACCAAGCTTGGAAAGATAGATTTGTAAAATCTTTCCAGTTTTTAGTGATCTGTTGAAAGGCAATTGCCAACAATACGTCTACAATCTTGGTGCTAGAGGTATGATTCTCCCAGATAGGAAATAAGCTACCTAAAAATAGATGTATAATAGAGAAAGGGAAATTGGAATTAAAGATAGAGTTAATTTGACCCCAAACGGATATCCAGAAGTTAAGTAGGTGAGGGCAAGTGAAAAGCAGGTGTTTTAAATCAGCTAGTGGAGAGGAGCAGGACCAGTTCGCGCAACATATTCACTACAAGAGCCTATGGGGTTTACAAATTGTTGTTTGAGCAACCCTCCTGTCTACGACAAGTGATGTACGTTACTAGATGCTGTAATATGCAATCCAAGGGATTGAAAGATTTGTCTGTTGTTCATCACGATAAACCTGAAAATGTCAATATGAATATGTCACAAAAACAAACAAACAAGTGTCTGGTACTGTAGCATGCCTTTTATGCAATACGACCGGGTGTAACAAAAGCCTGTTATGGATAAAAAAATACAGTTTGCGTAACATTTGCCACTCTAGAAGTTTTCCTAATTTTTGACCATATTTTGTTCCATAAAGAAGAAGGCCAGTCAATTCCAAGATCCTCCTCCCAAGACAGTTTAACTTTGGTATTTGATCTAACGATCTGCGAGGATTGTATATGGGTATAAATATTAGAAGCTTTGGGAAATGAAAGAAGAAAGGCCAATAAATTATTAGCCGTGGGAGTTGTTGGGTGTGTTTGAATTTGAGTATATGCAGTCAAGAGGGCCTGAGAGATTAAGTTATATTTGGACTGGATAGAAGGGAGCAAATGATAAACACGACTATCCTCAGAAAAAGGCAAAGGCCTATTTTGAGAAAACAATTGATGTGTCCAAATCAAACTTCTGTTTCTCCAGGATTTCCAATAAATAGGTTTCCCACTGATTAAAATAGATGTGTTATGCCATAAAGAAGAGTTAAGAAAGGAATCTCGATCGGTCGGAGAAGGGAATGGGGACAAACCCAGAAATTTACAAGTATATTTAAAAATAGTAATGGATAAAGATGGTGTTCTGCAGGTAAAGGAGAGAAATTCCTTAAAAGAGAAAGGAGCGAGAAAGGAACGTTCAAGTACTACCCACAAAGGACAATCCAATGATGACTCAGAGAGCCACCTCGAAGCTTGGCGAAGTAGAAAAGATCTACGATAAGTTAGGGAAATTAGGATAATTAACTCCACCCTCTGCTTTAGTGTTTGTTAAAAGCAACAGGGACATGCGAGGTGGTTTTTTGTTCCACAGAAAAGATAAGATAGAGTTAATTTTTGCAAAGAGTTTTGAAGGGATGGGGACAGGAATATTTGAAATGGTGAATAAAACAAGTGGAGCCAGCATCATGTTAATGGTATCTAGACGCCCCCACCAAGAGAGATCTAACAGGTGCCATTTAGTGGTTAGAGAGGAGATTTTGTGTAAGCATTTCTCCATGCAGAGAGATAGTGTTGTTGAAATTAGAGGAGTAAAGACTCAAATATTTAAAGTGATGTAAGTTCCAAGCAAAGTTAGAGGAGCTAAAATCATCTTTAAATCTATATTTAGTGAGAGGCAATATTTCGCAGTTATCGCGATTGAGTTTATAGCCAGAGACAGAGGCAAAAAGTTCCACTTCTTGTAAGAAAGCAGGGACGGAAGATTGAGGATCAGAGAGAAATAGCAAGAAGTCATCAGCATAAGCTGCTAATTGAAAATGAATGTATTTAGTTTCAAAACCCTTTATGTCAACATTTCGACGAATTCTGGACAAAAAAGGTTCCCGAGCTAGATTAATAAGGAACGGAGATAACGGGCAACCCTGACGTACCCCTCTTTTTAACTCAAAATAAGGCGATGAAGTACCTTTCACAAAAATGGCTGCTCTGGGATTAGAATATAGGATAGAAATTAAAGAAATAATTTTGGAGCCAAAACCGAACCATTTCAATGTGTGAAAGAGGTATGACCAATTTACTCGATCAAACGCCTTCTCTGCATCCAATGCTATTGCAGCTAAAGAACGGGGTAGGTGTGGGGCTTTTGATAAAATATCAATAAATAATCGAGTATTATCAGAGAGGAGATGGCCTTTAACAAAACCAGACTGTTCTCCACCTAACAATTGGGGGAGGAATGATTCAAGACGAATAGCCAAGGCTTTGGAATTTTTTTTATAATCAATATTGACAAGAGAAATGGGTCTATAGTTTTTGCAATAATTCAAATCTTTCCCATCTTTGGGTATTAGACATATAAGAGCTTCTAAAAAGGAACCAGAAGATTCTCCGGACTGTGTGAAAAGATTTAAGAGATTGAGTAGTTTGGGAAGAAGGATAGGGACGAAGTGAGTAAAAAATTAAACTGTAAAACCATCAGGTCCCAGAGCTTTGTCTTCTTAAGTGATTGTAAAGCAGAAATACGTTCTTGTTGTGATAGGTCAGCTTCTAAGGAAGTCAAATCTATTTGAGGGCTAAAGGATTTGTGGATACCTGAGAGAAATTGTGTGATATCAGAATCAGAAGGTGTAGTCACAGGAGAGTATAATGATTTATAGAAAAGAAGGAATTTGTTTAATATTTCTGGGTCTTTGGTTCATAGTATGTTGTGTTCATTAAAAATAGCATCAATATCAAATTTATTATGTTTAACTTTTAAGTAATTTGCCAAGAGTTTACCAGCCTTATTTTGAACCCCATAGTACTTTGTGCTTGACTTCAACAGATATAACGAGGCATTGTCGGTTGATTCCTTATTAAATTGGAGTTTTGCCGTAATAAGTTGTGAGAGACAATTCTTGGATTTTGAGGAATAATAGGAGTGTTCTAGCCTCTTTATCTCAGCCAAAAGATCATTGGTAACCTCACGGGCGGCTCTACGTTTCTTGGAAACAAAACCAATAATGAGTCTCTAGCAGCTGCTTTGAATGCATCCCAAACAACGGAAAAATTAAGGTTATCCATTGGATTAAAAGAAAAATATTCATTAAAAAAGGAAACAAAAGAGGAGCGACTTTTTTATCAAGAAGAAGTGAGTTATTAAATCTCCATCTTCTAGGTAAATTAGATTTTAAAACTATATCAAATTGAATGGAGATAGGGGCATGGTCTGATATCAAAATAGACCCAATATCAGCGCTTCTTACATTTTGGGATATGTTATGTGAAACAAAAAAATAATCTAATCTGGATTGAGTTTGATGGGCTGGGGAAAAAACGTAAATTCTCTAGTGGTAGGGTTACAAATTCTCCAGGCATTAATGAGTTTATATTGCTTAATAGTTTGAATGAATACTTTAAATGAAACCAGTGAAATTCGATCTGTGGAGGGATCCATCACTTGGTTACAATCACCAGTGAGGATGAAGTTATCATCAATACTAGAGAAAATCTGCTGAGATAAAGAAGACCAAAACAAAGGATCTCCATTAGTGGGTGCATAAACATTAAACAAAGATATCGGAAAAACCACCCACTTGTATTTTAGTAAATAACCATCTGCCCTCCTCATCAGACTGTTGAGAAAGCAAATTAATATTTAACGATTTGTGACAAAGGGTAATCACTCCATTGCATTTACCATCACCTGGAGAAAAAAAAGACATTCCCAACCCATCCCCTCTTCAACTTTAAAGATTCTGTAGCATTTAAATGAGATTCTTACAAACAAACAATATCTGCTCCTAACTTGGTTAAATGCGTCAATACACGTTGTCATTTGATGGGAGAGTTCACACCTCTGACATTCCATGAAATGATTTTCAAAGACATAAAAGCAATAAGAAAATAATAAGAAAAAGAAAGACCATAAAGACCTTCGAAACACAGAATGTAAGAATTATAACATTCCAACTATAAGAGCATAAATTGTATAGATAAAGAAAAATTGAGAACTATGGATACAAAAGTGAACAAGGAAAAAGAAGCCAAGAGAAATAGGAAAGGAAAGACTTAGGAAAAAAAAGTGAAATTCGGCAAGACAAATAAGGAAGAAGAAGAGAAAAAAAAGAGAGAGGAAGGTCATAAAAGTAGGAAAGACAATAGAGAGACTGAAAATAAGAAGAACAATGGAAAAGGAAAACAAAGCAAAGTAGAAACACATGTGGGAACATATCATTAAATCAAAAGAAAGAGAAAGAGGAAAACAAAAGAAAAATAAATAATACAAGGCAAGAAAGCGAGGGGAAAAGAAGAAGCAGGGAAAAAAGAGACCGACAATGAAAAAGTACAACATACCTATTTTAAAAAACTTTTTTTATATAGAGAGCCTGTACGGGACTTGAAAACACAGCAGGTGCGCATACTGCGCCTCAGGCTTTCACCAAAGCCGTTATTTCCTTTAGGCACAGTAGCAAGAGAGTAAAGCAAAGAAAAAACATTGTCCAGTTAAAATGTGCCGCAGAAGACATTGTCTCCAAGCCCAAAGGTTTTAGATAATCCGGTGTCCAATGCAGGTTGCCAATTAAAACACAGTCTGACTGAAAAAAGGGTGGTAAATAACAATAAGCGGCATTTTAAACAAAGTCAAAAGTACATAGTGATCACCTGTAAATTCTTCAAGTATTGAGACCTCAATATAAAGGATGCTTCATATGCCAAAACGAAGGAGAAACCAGGAGCAGAGGCACGCCATAAAATTATCCCTGGAGCGCTTCCCCCAGAGGTGAAGCAATGGAGCCAAAATGGCGGTCGCGCTCAGCGTTTCAGAAGGGCTGAGCGCGACACGCTAAATTTCACCTTAATTAAGCCTCAGGGAGTCGCGGAAAACAAACAACTCAGTTCCGCATGACTTCCGATGGCAAATGTCTCTCACCAGCGGCGGACAGCGGATTGTGAAAGGTGGAAGTCTCAGCCCCTTCTGCGGAGCTCTATGGGAGCCGCCATTTGTAACGGGTGTCAAGCCACGCCCCCCCACTTGTCCCATTCCTTAAAAGGTTGTCCACCACTTACCAAGTTTCACGTGACTAAGCACAGCAAACAAAAGCACCAGTCCCTCCTCACCTCCTATGTTTCTCCTTCATGAGCCTACTCAGCCCTGGAAGGAAAAACAAAGAACAAGCTCCTACTTTACCAGAGATGGATCCTCTGCTATTGGTGGAGGAGCGTCGCCCCCCCCCCCCCGCCAGCACCCTCCAAAAATAAAATGGGTTTAAACCATGTTTTATTTTCTTTGTGCCGAGTCTTGGGGCGAGGCCGCAGTGAAGACAGGCACTGAGGGGAGTGGTAGGTGCACTGCCTTCACTGCGCATGTGGGTTTGGCCAGGTGTCTCAGGCCAGCCAAACCCACATGCACAGTGAAGCTCTCCAACTGCATTGCCGGGTTGGAGACAGTAGGCACAGGCTCCCAGTCTGTCCTGGAGCGCAAATCATCGGCGCTCAGGCCAATCCAGGAAGCTGCTCTCATGCATTAAAGCAGCTTCAGGATTGGCCACAGGCTGGGTGCCTCTGCTTTCCTCCAGCGAAGAGGAGAGGAGCAGAAGAGGGTGACGCGATGGTGGAGGGCAGCATGTAATTTCTTTTTAGGTTGAGCCTAGCATTGCAGTGCATGCGCTGTTCGCTCTGCGAGGCGTGCTGTAGTAGGGTATGCTGTGGAAGGCTCCGCCCATATTTTTGATTGGCTGGTGTCATTGTCCATGGTAAATGCTGGCTTCCACTTGATAATGAGGCTTCTTAGCCCCTCCTTTTTACCGCCCTGTCTCCTTTTGTGACCGCCCATCAGGACTGGATCTTTTACTTGCGGCGTTACATGGTCTCCTTCATTAGTCGGTAAGCACTATTTTTTTTTTCCAGTCGGATTTGGCAATGGCGGCCGCGTGTTTATTTTTGCATCGCTCTTTCACTTTAACAATAGCTGCCGGCCAACCCCGCGAGTGCTGTGTGGGGCGGCAGCTATTGTAAAGTGACAGCGCAATGTAAATGTAAACAAGCGGCTGCCTTTGCACGATGGCGACAGCTTGCTTTCTAGGGGGGGTTAACAGGAGGATGGTATGTGAAAGTGTTAACATTCACAGGTATTTTGACATAAATCAACACAAAAACATCGTTGCAGGTTTGCGTATCTAAGTTCAAAGGGCCTTGTGCATGTTCTTACATACAGTCACACCTGGGACTGCGGTGTTTCTTTCCAATTTCAGCCTGGCCCACCTGTATTGTGTCAACTATAATAGTTAATTTTAACACAAAGCGTGAGTATGTTGAGAGATCTAACTAAAAGGCATTCTAGCTTGCTGAACTCCGTCCTCCCCCAAATGCAGCCTCTTCTAGTCTGTCTCGTCTATATTTTATAACTTTTCTCATCGTGTCCCCATCACCCGGATGACAAATAATAATAAGCATTTGAGAGAGTTTGAGCTATTGTCATTGTAAATGACCAAGCCTTTTATTTATGTGTTGTTCTTCAAAACAGTTAAATAAAAGGCATTGTCATTAACAATGCCAATAACTTAAACTCTTGCAAATGCGAGACCTACTGCATGGCAAATGCTTGTTTATTTTTTTACATTTGTCTCCTTCATCCCCCTTTCCAACCCCTCCACTCCACCATCCGCCTGCCTCTTTTCCCTGACACCAGCTGCTCCTGCACTTTATCCGTCTGACCTTGATATTTTAAGCACTTGGCAGACATACATTGGGACCCTGGTGGACCATGATTGGTTTCTTCTGAGTAAATTGAATTAGCACCTGGGCCCTAGATCGGTTTGTAGGGAAAGAGCGGCTTTACGTTGTGTGTCAAAGATATGGTGACAAGCAGTCCCCAGTGTGGGGATGGGTGGGATGTATCCTCAGCCCTCCTGCTTCTTTTGGAGTTTTTTTCTCTACAGTTAAGAGGAGCATGCTGACCTGATGAACATGGCATGTACCACAGAGTGGATGTTGAATACAGACCTCAAAAAGAGGTCAGTATGTGGACTCTGTCCCGCCGAGTGTGCTACAAAAGAGGCAGAGGGTGAGGGTGTGAGCTGTGCATGGCCTCCTCTTACTGCACAATGCACCTACACAGTCCATCGGGCAGTGTAAGGGACATGCTGGGGCACATTTTCCGTACCTTATACCTAGCCTTAGGCTGACCTGAGCCTTCTGCTTCATTCCTCCATCACAGCTGGGAGCCACTGGTATTCATAGTCTCCCTATATACCCGATTAACATTTCTGATTGGCAGGCATCACATCAATATATTATGGGTCTGTATGGAGTAAAGTCCCTACTGCACAATGTCTGCTAACTTTATCATACGACGACTGATAGTAGCAGACGGGGAAGAGGGCGTTAGGCAGGTTTACGGGGTAAATCCCCTCTTAAGATATCCCTTTTTCCTCAGTAGGTGGGAAAGTTGCCTGATGTTGGTAACGTGATCAAAGAAGGCATTCTAGCAAGAGGCAACTCAATCTTGTCACAGCACGAAATATGGTGAGGAAGAGTAGAAAAAGAATGCAAAGGCAGCAAGGAGTATGTCTCTTATTGAGACTTTGCTGATGTCTAAAGGAAAGAGGAGGCCTAAGGAAAAGTCTATGCCCCGTTCACTCCATATTCAGTGTTTAAGGGCGGCCTCTTCTTCGTTTTCTATATTGCTAAGGCACTCTACACAGTATGAGGAAGACAAGTCCTTGACTCATACCGGTTATCCGGAGTGACATGTATACTGTGCTCTGTGCTTCTTGTTGTGATCCAGATTTTAGCAAATAATTTCCAGCTGACAAGGATCAACCCAGTGGTAGTAAGTTCCAGCACTTTTATGGGCCTCCTCCTAATCGAATGGCAGGAAACCAAGGAATTGTGATGTGAACGATCCAGACGAGGTGTCACTGCATAGATTTCTGACTAGGAACTACCCGCTAACAAACAGAGAACAGCTGGACCGTACCCAGACTTTGGTTTTGGATCTCATTTTGGCCAATCTGGTAGAACGTTCCTCTGTAGTTACCATTTCACTGTAGTTATAGGAGGTCTCTGTTTTGATCATGTTGAACCTGCTCTGACCTACACTTGAAGGAGCGTCTTAGTACATTGGCTCTCCAAGGACTGGTTTCTCACACCCACTTGCCCACCTGGTTAAGTGTGTTTCTCACCCTGCAACCCTCTTGATTATTTGTGTTACTTTGGGCTCATCTACACTTGGGTCCCTTGACTGGTCGTTAATTCACCCAACATAATCTCTGGTCGCATAAGTTCGAGGTCCTAGACAGAGTCTTGGAATTTATGCAGGAAGTCGTGTAGAGGTGACTATTGCTTTCAAACCTCGATAGAGGTGCTCCTGTCTCACTACTGGCTTTGTTAGGGATTATTTTTAGGGACAGCTCAGACCAGTGCTGTTGGCTTTCTATAGAACAATTCCATTCATCAAATTGCCGGGAGCTAGCAAAGGTTCTTCAGGCACTTCTCTCCTTCATAGTTCTAATCCACGGACAGATACTGCTTATTTCACGTGTAGTTCAAGAAGCAATTGGAGACGGGCTCAGAGGATTTAGCCAGCCTAACCACCTAGATTTAGAGTTAGGAAAGACATGCTCTTCTAGCACCATACCCATTAAGGATAATGGGGCAACCCAGTAACCCTCAGAACCTGGGCGTAATAGTAAAAGCGAAGAACAGTGGTTCTGTCGGGAAGTGAACAAAATAACTTAAACTTGTACTGAATACACTCTAGAACTGTACAGGACACACACAGACCCAAAGAAACAGAACTGAATTCGAGTTACTTGATAGAATGATATTAATTATTGCAATGAAAACACCAAAGTATTTACAGGGTAAACCAACCAAAATACACATACAAAATGAAACAATTTGTGAAACAGTGATTATTTGCACAGAAAAAATCACATATAACGAATATGTACAATAGACAATACATAGAAATAATAAACAAACAGATCCGGCTTAAAGTACATAGGCCACTATAGGTTATGATTTCCTTGTTCTATATGTGGATTTGCACGGACGCATAGGACAGGTAACGTCGACGTTTCGACCCAATGTAATTGTGCCAATTAGTATGCATCAAAGGGGGTCTTCATCAGGACAAGAATGGTTGGGGACCTGTAAGCGCAAAGAGTTTGGTGTCAGGGCAATGTGTGCGTCACATGTAAAGGAAATAATTAATTTCCCAAATGCGGCAATAAAGCTCACCTGGGAAAGCGATTTAATTGATTGGAAATAGATTCCTCGTGTCTCTTATGCAGGGGGCCAACATCAACTTTGAGAGAAAACTGTTCAAATTCTGCAAAAAATTAAAGAGGAGGGGCTGTTGTATCGACTAAACAGGCTGCGTGTCAACATAATTGAAATATACCCGGTTTAAAAGAAAAACACGTACCTGTAGGACGGTAATTTTAATTTTGAAAAGAAGAGTGGTGCTGTCTCAACAATCGCCACGTGCTGCGGACACAAAAGGTGAGGGCACTATGATATAGGTAGCCAGGAAAGTTAAATTAAATGGGGTAATCATCGCATAGCGAGATATCTAAGGACATATGTACAAATCAACTAATGTAAGGAACAATGTAACTCAAGTTATTTTCAGGTAAAAGACTATCAAAACCCCATTGTTATCATTTAGAGATGGGGGCCATACCGGAGGCATATTGCATGATCGTTAAACAGAGATACTAAGTTATAGGAATGCCGAGCGCCGGAGGGCAACGTAAGTTAAATGATTAAAGTATTACCGCATATGGGTATCACACCATCTTAGTGAAGCTAAACGAAAGGACCATTACGTTAGCGAAACGAACTTAAAAGAAGTTAATTATGCCGAACGCCAGGAAGCGATTACGGCACTGATGGTTCACTCCATCGTAGGGAAACTGACGTTAGAGAGCAGACACACATACCAGGAACTGGAGTGGTGGGTGTTAGAAAAAGTCACACTACACAGAAGGGGTGGTAACATGGGCACTTCTCTTAATTATAAGGAATGTCGTTGGATCCATCTCCTTGATGCTACCAACTCTGGTCTGAACGAGCATGAGGAGACTTATTTGCAAATGAGCAAGCTCTAATCTCATTCCTGATCTCTCCTACTGCTTCAAGTAAGACATATTACTGGGTTCCTTTCCCTCTTGTAATCCTGACATGTGTATGATTTTGAACTTTTTTAGCATAACATATAGGTATGTTTTAATATGTCATATGCCACCATCATTGTCATGCGATTTGAATGTAGTCCAATCTTTTATGATATTGTCATGCATACTGTGTGATAATCCAGTTTGCAGCATATGATGTTTTTATGAATAGTATAATGGAAACATCCGTATTTTCGTACAATTGTAATATAGTAGTTTGACTATGTTAAAAAGCTCATTCATATTGACTATGTGAGGGAATCCAGTATCACGAGCTATGAAACTTCATTGGTATATGTATATTTATTACGTTTGAAAACACATGATTGGCTCTCATTCGCTATTTTTGTTTACAATGTACTACATTTGAAGATGGATGGTTTGCTCTCTTTTGAAAAAATGGCCCTTCGCTTTTGTTGTACCTCAAATTACACCAGTACATTCTGTTTCTAATCACTCCGTATGAGTCTTTTCTCCGACTAATCCATCCCGGGTTTTCCCGACTCACTGACCAGTCCTGGCCCTCGCACGTACACGGCTCCTCCGACTACGTCATATAGCCGGTTCTAGCGAGAGCTCGCTGTCAGTTGCAGCTGAGCCTTTGACGGATCAAGATGTCCAATTCGCGGACTTGAAGTAAGTCTGCTCTCTAACGTCAGTTTCCCTACGATGGAGTGAACCATCAGTGCCGTAATCGCTTCCTGGCGTTCGGCATAATTAACTTCTTTTAAGTTCGTTTCGCTAACGTAATGGTCCTTTCGTTTAGCTTCACTAAGATGGTGTGATACCCATATGCGGTAATACTTTAATCATTTAACTTACGTTGCCCTCCGGCGCTCGGCATTCCTATAACTTAGTATCTCTGTTTAACGATCATGCAATATGCCTCCGGTATGGCCCCCATCTCTAAATGATAACAATGGGGTTTTGATAGTCTTTTACCTGAAAATAACTTGAGTTACATTGTTCCTTACATTAGTTGATTTGTACATATGTCCTTAGATATCTCGCTATGCGATGATTACCCCATTTAATTTAACTTTCCTGGCTACCTATATCATAGTGCCCTCACCTTTTGTGTCCGCAGCACGTGGCGATTGTTGAGACAGCACCACTCTTCTTTTCAAAATTAAAATTACCGTCCTACAGGTACGTGTTTTTCTTTTAAACCGGGTATATTTCAATTATGTTGACACGCAGCCTGTTTAGTCGATACAACAGCCCCTCCTCTTTAATTTTTTGCAGAATTTGAACAGTTTTCTCTCAAAGTTGATGTTGGCCCCCTGCATAAGAGACACGAGGAATCTATTTCCAATCAATTAAATCGCTTTCCCAGGTGAGCTTTATTGCCGCATTTGGGAAATTAATTATTTCCTTTACATGTGACGCACACATTGCCCTGACACCAAACTCTTTGCGCTTACAGGTCCCCAACCATTCTTGTCCTGATGAAGACCCCCTTTGATGCATACTAATTGGCACAATTACATTGGGTCGAAACGTCGACGTTACCTGTCCTATGCGTCCGTGCAAATCCACATATAGAACAAGGAAATCATAACCTATAGTGGCCTATGTACTTTAAGCCGGATCTGTTTGTTTATTATTTCTATGTATTGTCTATTGTACATATTCGTTATATGTGATTTTTTCTGTGCAAATAATCACTGTTTCACAAATTGTTTCATTTTGTATGTGTATTTTGGTTGGTTTACCCTGTAAATACTTTGGTGTTTTCATTGCAATAATTAATATCATTCTATCAAGTAACTCGAATTCAGTTCTGTTTCTTTGGGTCTGTGTGTGTCCTGTACAGTTCTAGAGTATATTCAGTACAAGTTTAAGTTATTTTGTTCACTTCCCGACAGAACCACTGTTCTTCGCTTTTACTACTAGCACCATATGCGGCTCGATTTGAGAGGAGTGGACAATGTGTGGGTGGACTCAGAAGGTTTTTACAACCTCTTCTGTTCACATATCGTTTGTGAGACTGTGCAACAGTTAATTTTTTCCAGGTAGACCTGTTTGCAAGCAGCATGAAAGACTTTCTTCTTGAATTCTCTCTCGAGTCTTAGAGGATGAATCATGTGGCATATGCTCTGTTCTCGCATGGTCTCTGCTACGGTTTAATGCATCCAAATTGCTAGTGCATATCCACAGGGAGAAAGCACACATGAGATCTTAATAGTTCCCTACTGGCCTTGCTTGAGATGGTGTCTTGTCACACTTCTAGAAATAGTACTAGAGTGGCTTGTGCTATTGAATGCAGAATTCCACTGATGAGTACACCACTCTCATCTCTCTCATGCAACCACTGGGGGGCTAGAGATTGAGAAGAGGTGCAATATCAATTAAGCTAGATTGCTTATGAAGGAAGGTAAAAAAAAGTCTAGCGGGCCAGCAAGATGGCACTCGACTCCCAAAGATTGCCATAATAATCACTGTTCCCTTGGTGACCAGAGGTCCCCGATCTCCACATTGTTATGGTGCCTCCCAAGCAAGTTGGGAATGTGTCCCTCACTAATGTAAGCTCTGGCTGGTGTGAGGAGAATTAGCTGCCGTACATCAGGTGGGCATCACCACTGCAGATCCCTGGCCTCCTAGCCAGAAATACAGATGTTTTCCAAAAGATACTCACATTGTTGATATAATTGAGAGTAATGGTTCCACTGGAGAGCCCGCATGTGCCAACATTCATGAGACACCAGCAGGATGCAGAGGCCAAAAGAAGCCTCAGAACCATCAAGGTCAGATCAAGGGCTTTCTCCTGAAACATCAGAATCGTAGCATAATCCACCCAAACTGGAGCAAAAACGGGTGGAGTGTGGGAGGAGCAATAAGGAAAGGGAAGGCATAACTAAAGTATATGAAGGACCCATTGATACGAAGTAATTTCACATTAGCTAGAAAGACAAAGTGGAACCCTGCCTCTTTGTAGCACCAGCCTCAGGTGATAGCTCAGAAGGGATATAAAGTGGCCTGGCACTGGCGGCAGATGAAGATAACTATTGCACCTGATGGTGTCTTCATCCTCTTCCATCGCCTCTACCCTTGAAGCCACAAAAGGCTGAGTTGGCAGGTTTTACTTGCTTACAGGTTGCCTCAGGAGTTAAGTAAGACCCCCTAAACACAAAACGTTACATGTTAGTTGAACTGGAGAGGACGGAATGCTGTCCCAGAAAACAAGCTACAACTCTGCTATTTGTGAAGCACTGCAGCACTAAAAGTACATTTTCTCCAAACACCTTAGCCTCATCAATCTATAAGCGAAGCTTGGACATCCCCAGATAACCTTGTGGTGTTCATACAGGTACAGTGCCATATTATGACACTGGTGACCTATCTCTGCTTGTTTACAGCTTCCACCCTTGCCCAGATGATGGATTCTGAGAACAAAAAAGTGACTAAGCCTAAAGGTAAATACTTTGACCGAGGCGAGGCAGCAAAAACATGCCACTGACTAGGCAACCTTGGTGGCTAGGAAATCCACCCCTGTCCCGCTCTGAGCTTTGTCACCAAAGCCACAGCTTAAACCTCAGAGAGGACTTGACAAAGAAAGCATCCCACTTTTCAGTGGCCCTCACTGGCTTCAGCTTTGTACCTTGTCCTGTTGTAACACTTCTAGCTTGAAAAAGTACACTAAGTCCCAAGCTAAATACTTTGACTGATGTGACCGCTTGGTGTAGTCAACCTCCGCTCCATTGCAGACAGCGCATTGTGTATAGGACCAGGTCAAGTGTGAATTGAAACACTAGCACTTTACTTGTTCTAGGTTCATTTTGCCTTAAAACTTTAAAGAATAATCTCTTGGGTTCCCCTTATCTAATTGTAAACATTTAGTGGTTTTTTTTGCTCATTATTGTGTTTTATATTCTTCTAATTTTAGTTTTGAAATAGGAATGTGTTGTTTCCTTGACTTGGAAATTGTTGGTACTGTTTGAACGTGCATTTTCCTGGGGAGCTGCCTGCTGTCTGTGTCACAGTTACAAGGCATTGAGCAGAGATTCTCCAAGAACTTTGTTTTAGCTTAAGCAAGATGTGTTGATCACATTTATTAAGTGGGTGAGGGTACACCCTTTCCAAATTAATAACCCACTTTCTCACACTATGTTTATTTTAACCAGTAATTATTTTGCTGACTTTTCCTTTCCTGGGATCCTTTCCTGTAACAACTGTAGCCTGTTCTACCCAATGTTTTAGGTACTCCTTAGAAGCTTTAGAAGACCAGTCATTCCAATCTCTTTCATTGGGCCATTTCAAGATTTTAGAGCTTGGTAACAAATATGTCCTACTCCAAGCAATGTAGTTTTAAATCTGGGAGAAGGAGAGGACTTTACTGAAGATGTGTTGTAGTTACGTATATGTATAGCAAGGTTGACTTAAACACAGCAATTTCCACCTGTCTGTGGTGGAAGCAGAGTTCCTGGGATGGCAGACATGACGACGTCAAGTATGTCAAGGTGGACCAAGGAAGTCTGTTGAAGAGGCTTAGCTCACTGTAGTGTGCCCAACTGCCATTTCATCCCCTGACCATTTGTCCTCTGTAGAATCACACAATGGTACATGCCTTCATGTTACAGATGATTAGATTTGGGTGAGCAGGAACCTTTTTGTGTACATGTTACTTTATGTTGTGAACAAAACAAGAAGAACATATTGGGATCAAGGGACTGCTAATACCAGTCACGGCACTGGGCACGCAAGTCCTGAAGAAACACAGAGTTCAATCTAGCATCTGCTATCAATTTGCTTTTTACATTAAGCCTTACTAAGGAACTAAAATCTGCATGCAATTAACATTGCACCAACATTTATTTTTTTATTTTGTACTCGGTTGGATGCAATTACCATTTAGATGTTGTTAAAACTTTTGTGACAAAGAAATTTAAAAATAATAATTTTGAAAGCCCTAATTTACTTGTAGAAAACCAAATCACATTTTAACAAGAAACCCTAGCCATTGCGTTATGTTATCGACAGCCCTTCATTCAAAGTTTGTGGATGCCAAAGTCATCATCAAATGGGTCAATCTAGCCTCTAAATCCCTGTGTTTTATGTTGCATTTCCACTCATACCATCCATTTCTGATGCCTGGCAACTTTGTCTTCGACATAATGCCAGTCTTTTTCCATTGTTTACTGTGGCACCCAGCTTGATTTAAATAAATTAAATTGTGTGTTATAATTTTCACTATTAAGTTGATAATGATCTGTGGTCTTTCTAAGGAACTAAGTTTGTTCTCTGAAGTTGATGGGTCATATATTAGAACCTGTAACACTTGTTTCACAATGAGGTATATTTTTTCATAACTTCATGCTAGATTTACTGTTAGAGAAAGTTGAAAGGAACTCCTTGATTTATTGGGTTTGATATTTTCAGAGCTAGGCTAACCTTTCAAATTGTAACACAAAAAACAAGCTCGCAAACAATAACCTACATCCCACATAAGAACGCAGTCTACAAGTCAACAACACGCAGTGCAGAGAACACAAGCTAACCGTTTACATCCTACAGAAAGACTCACGCTCTTAGTAAATTGCAGACTACAAGCTCCCAGTAAACTATCTTCCGAACATAAGCGACAAGTCAACACCGCACAGGAGACAAGCTACTAGTGAAGAATATACAGTTCAAAAAACAATAAAAAACTACTGTTAGACCACCTGCAACCCACACAAAACACAAGTAATCATCAACAACATAATACCCACAGAAAAACACAGTCTACCGGTCAACAACCTACATAAGTAGAGGTGAAACTGATCCTATGTTTCACAAACTTGAATACCTTCAAATATAAACTTACCTGTTAGGCTGAAACAGACAAGCTACCAGTTAACAACCTACAACCGACCGAAAAACAGAAACCTCCAGTTAACAACCACCACCCACTGACAACAAACTCTACCAATCCAAACCTACTAACTGTAACTAATAACTGTAGCTTTAAAGTTGTTCTCATGTCGACGAGATATTAGAAACTGTTGTGATGCACCTATTCAAGTCAAACGTCAAAACAAATACATTCTACACAAGTTGTCAGAAGCAATAGAAAACAAATCAGAAAATTACTTGACACAGCAAAACACAGGTAAGTCTGAAGAATCACATCCGTGCAGTGAAAAAGGCTGCCTCGTTATCACAGGCAACTTGATTTACTTTGCTGAATGTCTGTGACATCAATGGCCTTTCTGTAAGAGCAACAATCTTCAGGCCTGACTGAGCAAGGCAGACGTTGGTGTTTTGCTTACAGTCAAGTGCGTATTTTGTTCAGGTTTGTGATTTGGGTAGAAGATGCAATTAACTAAAAGAGCTGCAGCTCATTTTCCTCTTAAGCCACCCTAAGAACCACTCTGTTATTTTTCAGATTCCTGTAAGATAATTAAGTGAGTCAAGTGTTCTGAAATCTGTGTGCAACGCAAAAATCACAGGTATGTTTCTGGGATAGCTTTTAAAGGGGGGAGGAAAGGGAAGGAGGATTTTTTGAAGATATATGCTAGAAAAAAATATACTCGCTGGAAACAATTGTCATGGAAGATATTCTTCCCACCCAGTCCACCTCAAGACTTATACTACTGTATTTACAAATAGGTCTGAATTGGATATAAAGTGATTTTTTTTTTATAACGAGACGTTGCACAGCAGAAAAAAGAGACTAGCTTAACTCTAAAGTGCCTTCAACCACATTGGATGTGGTAGGAGTGGTAAACCTGCCGATATGCCTCAATTCCCTTGAGTTTTTCTCACGTGACTTTGTTCCAGACAATACAGAGATGAGGCTCAGTGGAATGGTAAATATTCCTTATATTTTCAAAAAGATGGCTTTTGTCGCTTGCATTCCTTGGTAGACACAACTACCTATGATCTTGCCACTGCCTCGGAAATACACTTGATCAGTCGAGCCATTTATATAGGAATTTATACCTGAAAAGCAAAGGGAGGGAGGCGTTTCACCAAGCAATGTTTAAAATGGTGTGAAAATGGGCGAATCCTGTTTAATGATGCCCCTTCCCTCACAAGGATAAAAATATGAGGGGTTTTCTCACTCTTCTTTTAGTCTGTCTCCTGACACAACTTTTCAAAGCAGATAAAGTGAGACCATCCATTAGGGCATTATTGACAGCTATTATTTACAGTGCTTAAAAAAACAAAACAAATTGGCAGTAGCAAGCACTACGTGAAATAAAAGTATTCGTTTTATTAGTACTATTATTTGATCTTCTGCGACCACACTGGGCTCATTGTAACAACTCAGCTTCTAACGCATCCTATACTCCTTTTTGACTTTACTTGGTTGGGAGTTGTGCTATATTCTGCCAATGCTCTTTTGGTGAGCTTAAGTTCTTCAGAGGTTTGCTTTGCCGTTTTTCATCTTATAGTTCACTCTATTTATAAAAACCCTTACGCATAAGCATTGCACAGACGACAACTTACAAAGGAGAGATACATAACAATCAAAGACAATCCAGCTAAGCTTAACAAGAGAAGTAAAAACTTTCAGGGAACGTAATTTGGAGCCGATGGGCTTGGAAAAGGCATGAAAGATGTGTGATGAACTAAAGCGTACAGAACAAGGTAGAGAGTCCCAAAGCCTAGGTACAAGAAGGGAGAACGATTTGAATTGAGAGTGGGCACATGGAGGAGAGGTGGAAACGAGATTGGATTGTCAGGAAGAGCTTAAAGGGTGAAAAGGGACATAAAGGTGGGCAACAGAGTAGTGCTTAATTCTTAAATGAATGAGTTACGGTGCCCAAGGCTCTGCTCAGAAGCTTGCGGCCTGTGCTATTAAATGTCGGCATGAATACCTAGGTTGCGTGGCCTGTTGCCACTACCAGACTCTCCCTGCGCCTTTGTCTCACTCTTCCTGGTTCCTGCGTTCTCCCTTTCAGATGATGTTTGCCGCCTTTCTGATCAGTTTTTCCCTCTCTGGCTCTCAGTAAATGTCTGATGAGGAAAAATTAGAGCTGGCTCCCACAAATAATTGCTGGTGCCCCCAACCCCCAAATACAGACTCAAATTAAGTACTGCAAGAGAGGGGAGGTAGGAGGGGATAGACCTTATATTTAAAGACAATACAGAGAAAGTGGAGCAGAAGAAACGACGAGAAGATTAACCAGTAGAGAGACATAAGTAAAGAAGAGAGGAGCGCATCAGAGTAGAGTTTAAAATGTAGTTGAATGGCAGAGTTAAAGGCCTTTGTAGAGGAAAATGAGAATAAGAGTGTTGATGGCCTGAAAAGCCAGGAAGCGGCAGATCCTACGAAGGTTGTAGAGCTACTAGTAACAGAACCAGGAGGAAGTAGAACTGTGCACAGAAAAAGAGAGACTAGAATCTAAAATTACGCCCAGGGGAAGACGGGGAGGGGATAGATGAAGGTGGTGAGGAAGGATGATCGGAGGCTGGGGGTAATAAGTTAATTTCTGTTTTGGACCGATTCAGGTGAAGTGCATGAGAAGATGTCAAGAATTTAATGACCAAGGAAGAGATATTATCAAAGATAGAAGGGGTGAAGGAGAATAAATAGATAAAGAGTTGAGGATAATATGGCATCAACATGCATCGCCTCGCACAAAGCCTTGCAGAAACGTGATGTAAATTGCGAGTCTTGGTCAGTGATGAGGACGGCAGGAATTCCGCGGCTCTAACTATGTGTCGCGAGAAGATCTGTGTGAGTTCCACAGACATGGGAATCCTAGTCAGTGGAATAAAATGACCCATTTTCTTCAGATGATCTACCACTACAAAACTCATTGTATAGCCTTTGCTGGGAGGCATCTCTACGATAAAATTCATTGAGACCGTATGCCTCGGACTTGGGGGTATTGGTATGGGACGCAACAATCAACCAAGTTTCTTGTGACTGACCTTACTCTGTGTGCATCTGGCACACACCTCCAAATACTGCCTAACATCATTGTGTAAGGTAGACAACCAGAACTGTCATTATGTGGCAGTGATCGTCTTTTGTATGCCCACTTGACCTCCGAGGGCCAAATCATGTATCAAAGCTAGCAACTGCTGCTGCAGGTCCTTATTGGGCACATAGATGGCCTTCTGGTGATACAACAGTCTGTCCTTTTGGGTCATGGTTTCTGGTTCTTCCTGGATTCATGACGTGGTGTCAACCATTTAGAGTTGTGTTTGAAGGAACTGTAAATGAGGTATGAGGCCCTCTGTGGGTCCATCTGGCGGGGATAGATCGCCTGCTTTTTTGTTCTGTGGTTCAGGATATCTGATAACAAAGTCAGAGTCAGAGTAGAACAAGGACCAGCGCAGTTATATCGGTGTTAGAGCCCAAGTTGTTTTCAAGAAGCAGAGGTTGCAATGGTCCGTAAAGATTTCCACAGTGTGTTGTGCTGCCATCAAGTAGTGCCTTCATTCTTCACAGGCCCGCTTGATGGCTAAAAATTCCTTGTCCATGATGTTGTAGTTCACTTCACAAGGGTTAGTGTCTTGGAATAGTATACCACAGGGTGTAGTTGGCTGGTCTCTGGAAGGCGTTGTGAAAGTATTCCACCTAGCGCATACTGAGAGGCATCAGTTTCCACCACAACAGTAAGCTTACATCAAGGTGTCTCAGAATGGGAGTCTATGGAAAATGCGTTTTAAGTTCCTGGAAGAAAGGTTTCTGTTTCTTCTGTCGAATACAAAAAAATGCCTTTTTTCAGCAACCAGGTGCATAATGTGGGAAAATTCTTTGACACAATCTTTAATAAAACGCAGTGAATTCCAGGAAATTCTGTAATGCCTTGAAATGGGCCGGGGATTTCCACTGAGTGATAGTGGTTACTTTCCATTTGTACATTTGCAGTCCTCCTGGGTTGATGATGTAACCTAAAAATTTGATTTCAGACTAATGGAACAGGCACTTTTTCAGTTTGGCATATAAGCTGTTAATTCCCATTCTCTCCAATACCGCCTTCACATGTGTTGTGGGTTCTTGTGGGGTTGATGAATATATGAGAATATCGTTAATGTAGACAACACAACACATGTCTCGATACCCCCGTAGCACTTCATCCTTGAATTATTGGAATGCCACTGAAGCGTTTCACAATCCAAAATGCATCAGCTGGTACTCAAACAGTCCGGATTTTGTCCTAAAGGCTGTTTTACAATCATCCCCTCTTTTCACCTACACCAGATAATACGCCTCTCTTAGGTCCAGTTTTGTGAAGATCCTCGCACCTTTGAGTTGGTCCAACAACACCGGGATGAGCGGTAGCGGATACCAGTTCTTAATAGTTACCCTGTTGATGGCACTGTAATTAATGCAAGCACGCAGATCTCCTTCCTTCTTGGGTATGAAGAAAAGTGGAGACCAAGCAGGTGAGGAGGATAGGTGTATAAACCCAGAGGCGAGGTTCTCTTCGATGTATAAATGCAAGTGATGTGTTTCTCCCACCCCTTACTGGTCTTGGTTTTACCCTCCTGTAATAGTCCTGCAACCTCTCTCCACATGGACCCTAAATCCTTCCTTAACTCCTGCCTCTCTACACATGAAGCATTTATCTCCACCTGTAAGTTTATAATGGTTTCTAGTATTGTAGTCTCCAATATCGAGGAGCAAGTCTGTCATCGTTACAAGGACGATTGTCAAGCAGCGAGATCCTGGACTGATGGGGCTATAAATGCTTGCGAGTTTTGGATATCCCTGCTTGACAATCATCCTTGCAACGAAGATAGCCTGGATCGTAGTATTCTCGGTTTCTCCTTCTGTCATCGACCTGCTTGCGTTTGTGCCGGCATAACATCCTGAGGGGGCATGTGTACTGCCACATTTGGCTACTGTGTAGACCATTGAGACACATTTGTTCAGCCGCAGGTTTCTCCATTCAGCTGCTGTGTGGCCAACATTCATTTCCTGTTTGTCACTACAGTTCCTTGTGGAAGAGTGATCCCTGCCATCCGCCCGCCATCCCACTTAGCTGCTGGGATTGCAGACACCAATTCCTCACAGTGCCCTAAGCCGTGGAGGCATCCTGCCGCTACCACGAGGCGAGTGCATAATGAAGGGATTGCGACCCACTGATGTGGATGTGCTCCCAGTCAAACTGTAAAAGATGGGGGCGTCATCTCGCTCCAACCAATCGCACAGCTAATGGCGCCGACATGGCGATCATATATTTTTTCATTTTTAAACCATACTTTCTTCATATTTCATAATTTTTAACCATCATTTTAACCATCTTTTTTGTTTCAACTTCATACTTGAATCCACACTCGGAATTGTATGCCATTTTCCAAGTTTCTAATGTTCGCACTGTGTCCATCCGGAGCTCTTGCAAGAACAAGACTGATGCAGAATTCGTCCAAGACGGTATATTTATTAAAAGAACACCCAATGCATTTCGGGCTACAAACGCCCTTCGTCAGGGGTCACTCTAAAAGACAACAATAAAAACAATAACTATTACTTTCTAGACCAGCATCATGTTTTTCATTTAAACATTCACTGCGGGTTAATACCTATTTTTTCAAATATCGTATTACAGTATTACCCTCTCATATGTCACCACAATAAATCCTTCCATCATTATAGCCACCATACTCAAAATAAACCAGTTTTTCAATGCTCTTTATCTGTTAACCTCTTCAGTGCCCCGCCCTTTCCACGCCCTGTGCCGGGCGTTTCATTAGCGGGCGGGGTTCATGACGAGATAGTCTCGTCATGGGTACAGCGCAACCGCACTGAAGCGGTTAATCACTCTGGTTCTACAAAACATTCTATTTTCCCTTCCTTCTCCCGACCTACATGCCCAAGGTTGTATCAACAGGTCACTCGAATCTTTACCCCTCCCCTAAACTCTTTCTTTCTTACTATTCCATCCTGCAACCATCTCCCTCTACCGCCATGACCATTGCTACTGACCCCGTACCTGCAGTGAGTGTTAAAAACCATTGAGCCTGCTCATTCTTCCCAGAAAGTAATTCTTCACCCTTGATCCCTCCCCTATATAACCGTCATTAACCACCCGTATACTTCCTGATTGACCCTCTTTTCCCGCCATCATGCTGCTTACGATATTCTGTGCAAATTAAAACACTGCATCTCCCATAATGCACTACATTTATCAGAGTTAAAACTCAACCATCATTGTCACGTTACTCTGTGGCCCGCAGTAGATGAATAATAATCATTTTCAATACAATGCTAAAACTGATCGTCATATAGTAAGTAAATCTTAAAGTTGTTAAAGTATGTTTCCATTTAATGCCTACATCATCTTGTATCACGAATCCAAGTTGTTTTGCCGATCATGTGGGCTCAAGCAAAAGTTCACTGAATTTCCTGATTTGTGCTGTTTATTCCAATGGGTGCAATCCCAGATTGGGGCAATCTTCGTAAATTCAACATTTATAAGGGTGGGATGCACTCGGAGTGCATCCCACCCTTATAAATGTTGATGTGCTCACAGTCCCATCCTGGACTTCAACTCTTATGAAAGTAAGTACAGTGCACTTCTGTAAGGCACACTTATCCCTGGCATTATTATTTCCTTGAGCTTTGCGTGACATTTGTGCTTTACAAGGTTTGCAAGACCACGTTCTTCCCTTTCTCCCAAAGGCGGGCACGTCTTCTAAACTCTTATTGAGACATCGTGGAAACCCTATATCATTGCATCAGCCTAAAGAGAGGATATCTCTTGACTTATTTACATTCTTTTAAGCTTAGGGGACATTTTTACAATTGACATTCCCCTGTAAAGTTTAACCCTGCAACAAACCCACTTTAACATTGAGATAACCCTCACAGCTAGTGCTTTGATCATCGATGCAGGAGTCATGCACCCAGCTCCTGTTGTCAACTATAAACAGCTCTTCTGCAATAGTGCGATTGCATGAGTAAGTATTTGAGGTGGGTGGCTCAGGGCAAGAGGGGAATAGGTGCTAGAATACCTTATAGGTTGCACACCCCAGATGGGCCTTTTGAGACAAGCTGATATCCACTTCCTCAAGTGAAGGCAGCGCAGAGGGCGGCCTGTTTTCACGGCTGTTCTTTATCATTTAATCCACTCCCCCTTTCCCCTGCCTGTTTGCCTTTGGATGGACAGTTCCTATCTGTCCCTCATGAAAAACACAGAGGGGAGTGGTGGGACTATTATTTCCCCATCGCCTCACCCGACAGAAGTAGTCAGGTAAGGTTACTAACATCGACAGCCCAAAGCTGTTCATGCTAGATATTGAGGTCACTGGTAATCCAGCAGGTTGGCTTTGTCTCCAGGACTATGTTACCTGCCAACCCATCAGGGTATTCTGAGTTCCTTACATTCCTCCAGGTTACCTGCATCATTTCTGCCCTACCCTCTTGTTAGGTCTTCCCGACAGTTTTGGTTGTGGTTTGCTTTAAGATGAGCTGAGCTCAAAAACACATGCACCGCACAACAGCAACCACAGGCTCAGTGTAGAGCAAAAATAAGTAGTAGTCTCAATGGGCACTGGTGAGTGTCTCTCTTAGTGTCTTCCACATAGGACTGCAAGTGTTTGTTACTATGTACCAAGTGGAAGGCTCAGAGGCAGAGGTTCGCTCACAGAATTTCCAACCCTGCAAGTCTGCCACCTGCCCTGACTGATAACGAGTAACATAATGTCTTTAATAAAACAGGGTGGAGCTCGGGAGATCACACTGACTATCTCATGAAGCACATGCCGCTGCGGCATTTCCTGGGATCGCCATCAAACAACAAATAGCAGATTTGATGGATCGAAGCTTTCAGGGTCACACTATAAGGGAAGTGTAGGAAAAGCATGCCAATGAAAGGACTGACTTCCAGATGCTGCCCAGTGACTACCACATGAATCATCAAAGCAAAGGAGAAAAGTGGGAAATCCAATCATTATGCCAAAGGATGTTGAGTGACCTCCCAATGGTCAAAGGAGGAGGCAGATGAAAGTTAAGAAATGTGTGTATAGTAAGAGAGGCAGCTGTGGAATCCCCACCATCTGAGTCACCGGAGACAGAGTTGGATGAGATGATCATCAGTTTGGAGATCTCCTTCGTTGCAACTGGGCATGGAGTCACCTATCCAACACACAAGAGTTGCTGAGAGTGGAGCAAGGCAAGGATAGAGGAAAACCTAAGAGTTTTAAGAAAGGGGAGGGCATCGTGGAGTGGTCGGGGTGGGGGTTACAACGCAGTAGGATATAGCAGGTCTAGGTAAAAACAAAGAATACAACAGAAGAATGATGAATAAGAACACCCTGACACTGGCCAGGAGGGAGGCAACACATTTCCTGGGATGGACCGATAAGATAACATTCCAAACTCCGCTATGGCATAGCGATGTGCTGAGCGAGGTGGGAGGTTTGAAGGGATTCACTGGTTGGGAAATAATTGGCATAGAACATTTGGGGGATGTATGGAGAAGGCAGTCCTTAATGTCTTTTGCAGCCTTTCGTCAAGAATTTGGCATTGCTGAAACAGAATTTTTCAATTATCTGCAATTGGGACATGCCCTCAGAAAACATATCAAAGAGGGGAAACACATAACTGAGGTGGCCTCACTAAAAGATCGCCTACTGCTGGATCCCATGACGAAAAGAGTATTTTCTTGATCTACAAGAAATTACTAAACAACTCCCTGGACCCCCACGAGAAACTAAGAGTGGCATGGGGAAAAGACCTTGGAGGGTTTGAGGATGATGAGTGGGTTGAGGCAATACGAAGTCCAAGAGAAGTCGACAGTAGATCTCACTTTTGTCTGGTACAGCTGCGCATTCTACACAGATCCTATTACTCCAGGGCAGTTTTGTTCAGGATGGGGAGGGTGGAGACACCACAGTGTGTGCGTGGGTGTAACCAAGAAGGCTCTTTCTTTCATATGCCCTGGGGCTGTCCCAAAATTGAAGAATACTGGGCACAGGGGGCGGGGATAATGATACGGGTAATAACGCAAGAGGTCCCACTGGATGCCATGAAGCTCCTCCTGAAGATCAGTGGAGAGGACCCATGGCCTAAGTTCCAAAATATTTGGCTAACTCTGGTGGCGATGGTGGCAAAAAAGAATAGAGCGAGAGCCTGGGGCCGGGTAGATCTCCCAACTAGGGAGAAGTGGGAATCTGATATGGACTGGTGTCAGGCAGCAGAACAAGTGATGTACCAGAGCAGGGGTGTTATGGGAAGTGGGAGAAGATCTGGGGGAGTCTCTGAGTTCGAGAGTATCCAAAAATACTGGAAAAGGGACAGTAGCAAAAAGGCCTTCTAAATATTGCCCACACGACCTCCCCCACCCCTCCCCTCTCTCATTCTAGAACAAGCATAACCACTGATTTAACAATTTGGCCGTAAAAGCACCAGCAATGGGATACAAATTTAATGCTTGGATATTGGATGTCTGTAACAAATAATACCAGTTGAATACCAATTGATGCTAAAACTCCCATGTATGTATTATGATGCAAATGTGAATAAAAAATAAGTAAAAAAAAAAAATAAGAACACCCTGATGTAGTAGAAGTAAAAGCAGAAAACATTTAGAGTGAGCGTTACCCATGTGCGAAGTTAGTTCATCAATATAAAAAAGATATAGACACTACCTAGATATGTTGATTCAAGACAGTAACAGTGGGGGAGAAAAGGTAAGTCTCGACCTCAAGGTAGCTAATAGAGAAATCGCTCAGCCATCATTTATGGCTAACTCAGATACTACATGGTTGTAGAGTCAGTGATTTTAGTGCAAAGTCTCTGTAGCTGCTTGTAAGGGCCACCTGAAAGTTATGTGAGGAAAGCAGTTGGACAATCACAATAATTGAATATCCAAAATGATGCAGTAGTGACAACAGAAGATCAAAACACAATAGGTAAACCACACAGACGTGAAAGAAATGTGGTGCATTAAACTGGGAGGCGTATAACAACTTTGTAATCAATATGCAATGTTCATGTGTAACATGGGCACAACTGCAGAGTAGTCAAAGTAAACATAATTCACATGCAGCAGACTGAAAAACAAATTCAAACTGATAGATCTACCCAGCTATGACATGAGTGCTGCACCAGAGCAGAAAGCAATGTAGGAGTGTCATCAGACACACAAAAGTGATGGAAGGCTGCTTGCAACACGTCTAACCACTAGCATTAGCTCGGGGTAGCATTCCAACCTATTGTTTTTTTACCCACCATGGAACCTCAGTTTGGACTCAGCTATAATCATATCAGTCTTGACCCCGCTTCAATAGTAACAGTTCGGCCTGCACTGCCAGTCCAGGTCCTCACCGAACTGGTTCACAAGCAGCCCAAGATCAGTTTGCCCAATTGCCCTCTTGAGCTCGTCAGTCGGGTGTAAATTGGTTCCAGTGGTACAGTGAGCGTGTGACCCACATCTGGACAAACCCTTGCCAGTGGCTGAGATCAATTTGAGCATTCATCTGGGGGCGTGGCATCGCCATGCAGCAAGATGCCTGCTCGCTGACGTTGTCGTTGACGTGAGTCCCGTGCTCACCATGCCACTGGAATCAAGCTATTCCGGCTGAAGAGGGGTGAAACCCCGAAACCGGTCCTAGGATACTTGTTTCCAGTCCAGGGAGGACCTGGCTTGGCAGTTCGGGCTGGACTGTTCCCATGAGGCGCAGTGTGAAGACTGATTTGCATATGGCTGGGTTCAAACTGGAACGGCATGGTGAGCAAAAAGACGATGGATTTAGGCCCTGATCTCTGTACTGGGGTGAAAGTATGACATTGTTCTGCATTCTGTCCATCAACTGTTGTTTTTGCATTTGTCACCCCGAGTGGGAAGGGTATGCCCAGACGTGGGTCCCGTGCTCTCCATGCCACTGGAATCAATCTATCCTGGCTGAAGAGGGGTGAAACTCCGAAACCGGTCCTAGGATGCTTGTTTCCAGTCCAGGGAGGACCTGGCTTGGCAGTTCGGGCTGGACTGTTCCCATGAGGCAAAGGGTCAAGGCTGATTTGCATATGGCTGGGTTCAAACTGGAACGGCATGGTGAGCAAAAAAACGATGGATTTAGGCCCAGATCTCTGTACTGGGGTGAAAGTATGAGATTGTTCTGCATTCTGTCCATCAACTGTTGTTTTTGCATTTGTCACCCCGAGTGGGAAGGGTATGCCCAGACGTGGGTCCCGTGCTCTCCATGCCACTGGAATCAATCTATCCTGGCTGAAGAGGGGTGAAACTCCGAAACCGGTCCTAGGATGCTTGTTTCCAGTCCAGGGAGGACCTGGCTTGGCAGTTCGGGCTGGACTGTTCCCATGAGGCAAAGGGTCAAGGCTGATTTGCATATGGCTGGGTTCAAACTGGAACGGCATGGTGAGCAAAAAAACGATGGATTTAGGCCCAGATCTCTGTACTGGGGTGAAAGTATGAGATTGTTCTGCATTCTGTCCATCAACTGTTGTTTTTGCATTTGTCACCCCGAGTGGGAAGGGTATGCCCAGACGTGGGTCCCGTGCTCTCCATGCCACTGGAATCAATCTATCCTGGCTGAAGAGGGGTGAAACTCCGAAACCGGTCCTAGGATGCTTGTTTCCAGTCCAGGGAGGACCTGGCTTGGCAGTTCGGGCTGGACTGTTCCCATGAGGCAAAGGGTCAAGGCTGATTTGCATATGGCTGGGTTCAAACTGGAACGGCATGGTGAGCAAAAAAACGATGGATTTAGGCCCAGATCTCTCTACTGGGGTGAATGTATGACATTGTTCTGCATTCTGTCCATCAACTGTTGTTTTTGCATGTGTCACCCCGAGTGGGTAGGGTATGCCCAGACGTGGATCCCGTGCTCACCATGCCACTGGAATCAAGCTATCCTGGCTGAAGAGGGGTGAAACTCCGAAACCGGTCCTAGGATGCTTGTTTCCAGTCCAGGGAGGACCTGGCTTGGCAGTTCGGGCTGGACTGTTCCCATGAGGCACAGGGTCAAGACTGATTTGCATATGGCTGGGTTCAAACTGGAACGGCATGGTGAGCAAAAAAACAATGGATTTAGACCCAGATCTCTGTACTGCGGTGAATGTATGACATTGTTCTGCATTCTGTCCATCAACTGTTGTTTTTGCATTTGTCATCCCGAGTGGGAAGGGTATGCCCAGACGTGGGTCCAGTACTCTCCATGCCACTGGAATCAAGCTATCCTGGCTGAAGAGGGGTGAAACCTCGAAACCGGTCCTAGGATGCTTGTTTCCGGTCCAGGGAGGACCTGGCTTGGCAGTTCGGACTGGACTATTCCCATGAGGCACAGGGTCAAGACTGATTTGCATATGGCCAGGTCTAAACTGGGGTGGCATGGTAAGCAAAAGAATGATGGATTTAAACCAGATCTCTTGACTGGGGGTGAATGTTTTGATTTGTTCTGCATTATGTCCATCAATTGTGTGTCTTTTGCTTTCTCGCCAAAAGTAAGCCAGGTATGCCCAGATGTGGGTCCTGGGCTCACTGTGCCACTGGAATCAAGCTATCCTGGCTGAAGAGGGGTGAAACCCCGAAACCGGTCCTAGGATGCTTGTTTCCAGTCCAGGGAGGACCTGGCTTGGCAGTTCGGGCTGGACTGTTCCCATGAGGCACAGGGTCAAGACTGATTTGCATATGACCAGGTCTAAACTGGGGTGGCATGGTGAGCAAAAGAATGATGGATTTAACCCAAATCTCTTGACTGGGGGGTGAATGTTCTGATTTGTTCTGCATTCCGTCCATCAATTGTGTGTCTTTTGCGTCCTGCAGGAATACGGCATTTTGAAGACGCGCCGCCAAGACCTTCCTGCAGTTTAACCATCACCAGGCACGGTTGGGCTTGTCACCTGACTGCTGAAGCTAATCTGCCACTCAGCCTTGGAGTTTAGTCTGTGGGCCTGGCGGGAATCGGGCAATCTAAAGACGCGATGCAAAGACCTCCCTGCAGTTTGGCCATCACTAGGCATGATTGGGCTTAATGCCTGTCTGCTGTTGCACATCTGACTTGGGCACACACTGGCTTGCAGGTGCCCCTTGCTTATAGGGAACTGCAAGGTGAGGCGGAGCCCATCTTCTCTTGAATCTGACAACATCCCCCCTGAACCACTCCCCCCCTGAGCCCAATGGGCTCCCGCTGCACCGCATAGCCGCATCATGGGTAAAAACTATGCCAAGTAGTCTAAACTATCCTTCAAAAATAAGTGAGTAACACGTCTGACAGTTGCCGGGTTGGATTCGGACTCCGATGCTGGTGCTAAGGACGACTCGGAGAGACAGGTCGACAATTTCTGTCCTATCCTGCTGGAGGTTAGAACTAGCCTCAAAACCATTGACTTCAAGCTTGATTTCTTAACTTCCCGGCTGGATCAGGTGAAAAAACAGGTCGACACCCATGAGTCATGGCAAAACCAACTAAAAAATTGAGCATCTGAGGCTCACGACTACCAGGTTGAATCCAAGGAACGTCTGCTGCAGATGGAAAAAGTTATAAATGTGATCAAAGCCAAGAACAAAGGTTTGGAGGTCCGCTCTGGGGGGAATAACCTCCGCATAACAGGCATTCCAGAAACCACTGCAAACTACAAGATGGAAACCTTCGTGGAGTCACTTTTGCGAGACTTGTTTGGCCCGGACCTTTCATCCATGTTCATTGTGGAACGGGCTCACTGCTTGCTTGGTCCCAGACCTCCAGTGGGCGCTACACCAAGGCCGATTCTAGAGCGCCTACTAAACTACAACGACACGATTATGTGCCTGGCCATGGAGTGATGTGACATAAGCCATCAAGATAATAATTTTTTTTACCCCGACTTCACCCCACTGGTCCAAGCTGCTCACTGTTTTATCCCAGCAAAACGTATCTTGCAGCAGGCTGAGGTACCATACGCTCTCCTGTATACGGCTAAACTGAGTGTCACTTATGAAGGTAATACCCACTACTTCACTGACCTAAACAGGCCCCTTAAATTTGCGAAACATATCTAGGGTCATAAACGGTCTCTTGAGCCTTCCCTGGGCGTTGCTGCAGGCGCCGAACTCAGTTATAATGATCGAACTTTCATACTACTGCATAGGTAAAACTGTCTCCCGTTACTTCATTGTCACTCTGAATTGACAAAGAATAACTTTATAGCAGTCTAAATTCACATCGTTTTCAATTGTATATGCTCTGTTTTACCTTTTCCCAATTTGGCGAATTGATGTTTCTGCGCACTGAATTGCCACCAGAATGTGAATAACTATGCCGCCCGCCAATATCGTAGGGTAGTTCGCCGGCATTCAACGCCCCCCCCCCCCCCCAGGAGATTTTACATTTTCACTCTGGTTTGGGTAAATTTTGTAGGGTTGTGGGTGGGAACGAGATCACAACCTAGTTGGGGGGGGGGGGCGGGTGTGGGTGGCGGGAGGGACGGGGCCGTTATTGCAGTTTGTTCAGGGATGGGATGGGGGGACGTTTTGGCACCAACGTTTGTTCAGACATGTCAGTTTTTATCCACTACATATGCTGAGCTACGTAGACGACTATCTTTCCACACACACTGCAGTAGCACACCCAATGAGCGAATAGATGGCCTGGATTAACAGACCTGGTCCAATCCGCGGCTCACCGCACCACACAGTCTTAAATGATGATGATCACATAACTCACTTGGAAAATACGAGGGCTAAATGATCACAGGAAAACATGCCTTACTCATTCGTACTTACTCAGACACAAAATAGACATCTGTTTCCTGCAAGAGACACATCGCAGCAGTTCCACAACCTCCAAATTACAAAATAGACGCTGGGGGACCATATACACCACGGCGTACTCTAACTACGCTAGAGGCCTTGCCATATTGATATGCAGTGGATTAGGTTGGGTTACATCCCGCTCGATGATTGACCACAATGGTAGATATGTAATAGTGGGCGGAACACTGCACTATTTGGTCAAAGATTGCCTTACTGGGCTGCGACACTGTAGTCTGGGGAGGCGATTTCAACTCTATACTGGATGATACTCTCGATTGATGGGGTTTCTCTCATAGTCTCCATCCTAGGGCAGGATAGATGCTAAAATCCCTCGCACAGGAACATTGTTTGATAGATATTAGGAGACAATGGCACCCAGAGGTGAGGGAGGGCACCTTTATTTCGACATACCACAGTGCATTGTCCAGGCTTGATTTCTGGCTTGTATCTGGTGACATAGCATCATGGACAATCGAGGCTGAACATATGCCATGGACGCTCTTCGACCATGCCCCGGTTTTGCTTAGGTGGTCACTACCTCGGTCGGTCCCTCGGGCATTCAATTGGTGACTACCCCCAAATGCCCTAATGGACACGACCTTCAGAGAAGAAATCCACAATGAGATAGTACATTACTTCTCACTTAACAAAGGGTCTGTATCGTCTCACTCCATACTCTGGGAGGCCTTCAAAGTAGTGATTAGAGAGGAATATATTGCTAAGCAAGCTGAGGTATTGAAGGCTATCAGACAGACCCTATCACAGTTACAAAACGCCATCTGGGATACCGAGTTGGAATATTACCGCACCAGTAGGCCTGAAGACCTGGCTACTTTAAGGGAGAAAATCACAGAGTTTGGGGAAGAGGCTCAGAGGGAGACTCATTTCTTGGGGAAATTTTGCCAACGCTTGACGCTATGGGGAGGGGGACCACCCCAGCAAAACCCAGCCACTATCTTCAGATCTCTGCGAACTTCATCATATATCACTGAGCTCCTGGATGGTCCGAGCATTCTACTGGAACTCCTAACTGAATTCTATGCCACACTATACTCCTCTACCACCAACAACTCTACAATAGGCCTGCCCGACTATTTAGACTTGATTGTGCTGTTATGACTAGATAGGGCGCATCGGAACTACCTCGATGAACCCTTTACCACCGAGGTTATCATTCAGGTGATACATAGCATGCCAGGAGACAAGGAGTGGGGACTGGACGGGCTGACAGTCTCCTTTTACAAAGCTTATGCAGCGATACTAGCGCCACATCTCCTCGCAGTTTATCAGGAGTTGATGGAAACTGGCATCCTGCCCCATCCATGCGTGAAGCAGTAATATTGACACTGCTCAAACCGGGGAAACCCTCGAACCTCCGAGATTCATATCACCCATTGTTCCTCATCAATATAGACAACAAAATGTATGCTAAATTACTAGCTAATAGATTACAGCCTCTCCTCCCCCTCATAGCCAGACCTGACCAATCGGGATTCATACCTTGACATTCAACAGCACACAATCTACGCACCTTTTTTGCAGTATTACACCACCTTGACCCTCAGGTACCCACATATTTGCAGCCCTTCTTGGCACCACTAAGGTAATCGATTCACTGGAGTGGTCTTACCTGTTCACAATCTTGACCAGGATGGGCTTCAGTTCTAAATATAATGAACAGATTTGCCTTCTTTACTCAACTCCCACTGCAGGACTGCGCATGAATGATCTCCTCTCTGATCTATTCCCTGTAACCCAGGGCACGCTTCAAGGATGCCTCCTATCCCCTCTCTCCTTCGCTATTGCGATGGAACATCTGACAGGATGACTGTGATAACACCATGCCACTAGAGGACTGGGATTCACATCTAGAGGCCTGATTGTCTCTTTATACGTAGAAGACATTACTCTTTACAAACCCCTTCATGCAGGAATATCCCTTAACATGGGCTGAAGCTCCAGTCAAATACCTGGGAATCTGGCTCAGCCGTGACACACATGAACTCTGAAACATGAACTATGGATGTGCAGTGGATTGGTTGGAGAGGAGCATGTCCGCTTGGTTTAAATTGTGTATGTCATTGGCCTGTAGGATAGCTATAGCGAAAATCCTTTTCTTGCCAACATTTTTCTATTTGTCAATCTACTCTTGCCACTCAATCATACACTGTGTTCAAACGTCTATGCTCCTTTATGGTGGCTGTGTTCTAGGCTGGAAAACAGGCTTGAATTTCCTGGGAATTACTTGCACTTCTGCTAAAGCAAGGAGGCGTAGGTGCACCCAGTCTCACCTTCAGATTTTACACCAGTGGCTCTACCTGACCCAATTTCAGCCCTATGTTGCGGTGGAAAAAGACAGGGACGGTCCCACCCCCCTGCAGGTTGCTGTGTATCAGGCCTACAAGAACCTGCATAGGGATATAAACACAGTGGAGACTCTGAGATGGGCCTGGGAGGAATTGCGCAAAAGAGCTAATCTTTCGACACTATATGCTCCATCTATTCCATCAGCCCACAACCCACTACTTCCCCCGCTACCAGACAGCGGAGCTATGCGGCGCACACACTAGCTTGGCCTCAGCACTTTCACAGACTTATACCCGGAAGACACCTTCCTCGTCCCCCCACAGGCTGTAGGGGAATCCTTCCTTTCAATGTCAGATCTACTTTTATACTACCAACTTCGAGCCACATGTCGTCAGCTACACAACACATTTCTGGATCCCCCCGCACTCGAGCACATGCCTACTGAGCCCTCGCCAGGAAAACGTATCACACGCCTTTACAATACCACACAACGCACTTCCCTGAAGGCTATATCAAAGGCACAAGACAGTTGGCATTTAGAATTAGACGAACAGTGGCTTTACTGCTGTGGCCAGCTAGAGTCCCTCTCCCCTAACTACAAACTGAGACTCATTCATTTTAATTTCTCCACTGTATCTACCGTACCCCACTACAGGTTCATCAGATGCGTCTCAGGTCGGATGCCACCTGCTAGAGATGCTGATATCCGTGTGCCATGTTCTTACATCTAGCATGGCAGTGCCCTCCAATAGCAGAGTTCTAGGTCAGGATTTATTATGTCCTCCATGAGGTTACTGGGGACCATTTAGGACACCAACCTATGTTAGGCTTGCTGGACTACATCAAAGACCCACTAGACGGTCGGGGGCGAGCGGGTGGCCGGTCCTGCAGGACTCCAGGGGAGGAGTGGCTTGCCCACTCTGAATGCGCTGACTGTTTGGTTTGCCTTAGGGCCGACCAAACCAGTCATAGGCACTCTATATTTTCTCTATGTAGGCTGCATGCAGCCTCCTACATAGAGAAAAGGGCCTCCCCATAGACGTCTGTGGGGTTGGCGTCCTAGCCAATCACAACGCTGCCATTGCAGCATTGTGATTAGCTTAGGGTAGGGGAGAGAGGCTGCCTTCTTCCTGTTTGGAGAGGAGCCACAACGCCACATGGGACCGGAGGAGATGGTAAGTTTAATTTATGTACGTTTTAAATTAAATTAACCCCCCCCCCCTGCCGCTGCGACTGCATGCACACCAACCACCCGCACCTCAGCTGGGACTATGGTAATAATACTGCCTTGACACAGGACTGTGTTGTACCGGATAATTGGGATGTTATGATATAACTTGTGGAGTGCACGCGTTCGATATTTGCTCTCACTTCTGTACCGTGATATTGAATTTTTAAGCAGATCTCTGAGTTTGTGCCAAATCCCCTTGCCCCTTCCCTCTTTCAGTTTCATGTTCGTTTCTGTTTGCACAACGGATATGTTTTTATTCATCACTACAGTATACCTCGCAACATTGTACGGCTATGAAAAGTAAATAAAAGTATTTAAAAAGTTTTTGCATTCATCACCTGGTGTTTGATGCCCTAGATGTGACGGGTGTGCCCAGACATGGTTCCTGTGCTCACTGTACCACTGGAACCAAGCTATACCTGGCAGACGAGCCCTAATAAGTGCAAACATGGTCCTAGGTTGCTTGAGTTCCGGTATCTAGCTGTTACTAGAGTACAACTCAATTAACCTTAGCATGTTGCTCACTGGCCATCCTGGTTCTAGGACACCCAGTATTCCGCACAAAACAAAAGTAGGCAAAATGGACCCAGTGTATGCACTACAAGAAGATGTTCTAGACATTTTCTTTATGGAAGCAGAGAGACACCACTTCCATTCTACTTAGACTAGGATGTACTATTGCTGCTGAACCATCATGGGTATTATAGAGTATGAGTTTTCACACTGAAGTGTTTAGAATATTTAAATTTATGTAGGAGCATTATGATGAAAGAATAAAGGGAGACTGTTTGGTAGGCAGAAAAACTGACCAAAGTCTCCAGAGAAATTAATACAATTCCGACAACAGAGCAGTAGTTAAAGCAATCTTTAGGGTTTCAAAACTTTTTTTCAACTAGATCACATCACCTAGCTCAAGTAGTTCGCTTTTGCCCTTTGGTCCTGAGATGAGTGAAGAACAAGATGAGACTGATGCAAAGAGCACACACAAAATCTAAAATGGTTTATGTCATTAAGCTTGGAATTGCAGTTTGTGTACAAGGCGATCCAACCAATATTGGACTACTGCAGAATGCTAAATTATTAATCATTTTAGATCTACCCACATGCTTTCCAAATTGAGGGGAAACATGGCATCTGTACACTAGTCTGAAACGAGCACCTGACAGAGGTATGAGCTTTTTACCTTAATAAGTGCCCCAGCCCCACCTCACCCTGCCGTGCTCCATCCCGTTATCCTTTGAGGACGCGGTTAACCGGTGTCCGGATGGCTCTGCAAAGGTTGGTTTCTCGGCGGGAGATTAGTAAAGTCCTGTGTGCGCTCTATGCCTGGAGCACTTTTGCCAACATCGGCTACTTTTGCTTGACTCCCCTGCTAGGAACAAGCAGCGTAGGAGCTCCAATGTGGTAGGAAAGCCCTTGCCTGGGTCCTGCATGGCAGTGTCAGCACAAGTCTGGAAGAGCGGGCCCAAATTGAGAGCTGGTGATCGGCCTGGTGCAAACTGCTCCCTAGCGGCCCGTGAATCCACCTTAAAAACAAAAGGTATTCATAATGGGGCCTTAAAACGTAAGTCTAAAAGGTCAGGGGAAGGGAGATCTACAACCCAGCCTAACAAGATCTCAGGAGCTGTGGGTAGGAGTAGGATAAAGACCACTACCCAGATTAAAGTTACCCCATCTCAAAATTGCTTTTTTAAGCTTATGGCTTCAACTGTTCTTTTACAGAGTGTTGAGGCGGTCCTTATGTCATGACTGTGGAGGATTGGAGACAGGACACTGGGTCCCCCCAAGTCCCCTCAGGTGCCAATAATATGGATATATAAAGCATATCAGCTGGCCTCGAAATGACTGGCCCTACCCAGTACAAGTCTCAGATAACCATCAATAACCTATTTGAGGCCCTTGCACCCCCTGTGAGGAGTGAGGAGAGCTTTGTCAGGGAGAACAATAGAAGAAGTCAGTCTCCTCATTGGCCAGCGATGGACTAGATGGGGCTGAGACAGGTGAAGTGCAGCCAGATGGATCATTGGCGTCAATTTTACTGGGTCTAAAGACTGAGATTAAAAAAAGATTCAAGGTTTCTGAGGCTGATCAGACAGGGATTCAAACCTCGTCAAGTCCTGAACCAAAAGCTGGATGACGTGGTCGAACGTGCTAGAGCGTTGGAAGAAGAGATCACGCAGGCTAAGCAAGACATACAAAAGTAATCAATAGGCATGAGTGAGCAGTTAAACCAAACCAAGTTTCGAGAAAGGAACTGGAAAAGATTGCGAACCACTCCCGGAGGAATAATCTCCAAATCCTCAATGTCACAGAGGAGAAAGGGGACATGAAGTGTTTTATCATAACGCTCCTTAGAGACACGGTCCTTAAAGATCGGCACAACGTGAATCTCGAGCAGGAGACTCAGAGAGCGCATAGATACCCATTTTTAGAAACTTAAGCGTTAAAAGCCCCAGGAAGATTTTAATAAACCTTTTGTCTTATGTGGTGAAAAAACTCATTCTAGGCATCACATTGAAGAGCGGCCCCTTTACTAGTAGGTGTTACACCTTCAATATAAGGTCAGATGTTTGTAAAGTCACAGAACAGCACCAGTGGGATTTGGGCAGGAAAACAGAGGAACTTCATTAACTGAGTGCGTAGTATTAATTAAAATTCCCTGCATTGATACGCACAATGTGGTACAATCAAATGTACAACTTCCGCAGTCTGAAGGATGTTGACGTTCTGATAAGAGTCTATTAAAAAAATGCAAATCCCTGAGACAGTTTCAAGATGTCCCATTATAGTTGGTATAGTATAGGGTATGGACGCAGTGGGGTTGGATGGGGTGGGCACACTTTCATAGTCTTTCTTTTCACCTTTTTTCCCTCCTGTTGGGTGTTTATATGGCATCCAAAATACCAATTAGTAGTGCGAGGTTTTCCCGGGGTGGGGTTGAGCACTGGGTGGGGAGCATTGGGTAAAAAATCTAAAACATTTCTCTAGTCCTCCTGGTCACCGTTTTTCCTCCAAAGCAATCACAGTATGGCCCATAAATTGAAATATTTGGATGGGTATCGCTGGTGCAAATATTGGGATTAAATGGGGGCAGACAGAGAGCCAAGGTTTTTAACCTGGAATGTAAACAGCCTCAGGTCAAGGGGAGGTAGAGAATGGTGCTCCAGTACTTTGTAGACAGCATGGCCCATATTATGACTCTGCAAGAGACCCATTTGATGGCGATTGAGAGTAGAGCCCCTTTCTTAAAACAAAAGTGGATAGAGAGTTATGCAGTGTGTCACCAAGCAATACATACTAAGGGGTGACAATTGTTTTAAGGAAAGGAACAGGGGTGGAATTGCTGCATTCTAAAACAGATAGCTCAGGTAGGTAGGTCTTGGAGCAGATGAGATGTTTTAGCTATGATTTACTGAGTGCAGGCTTTTATGGCCCTAATACAGACGACCCATCCTACCCTTTGACCCTGGAGTGGAACCTTTTGGAATCCCCATTACCGGCGGTTGTGGGGTGTGATTTCAATACTTCGATGGATATTAATCTTGATGGATCTACAATAAGGGATTGTATCCGTACACCTAAGACCAGGAGACCTTGAAAAGCATGTTACAGGATTTGGGGCGTATTCTTAGTTTGGCGATATCGAATTGGTCAGAAGAGGGGGTATACATTCCATTGCAAAAAATATGGCCATTTTTCTAGGCTTGATTACTTTTTTGTTGGTAATACTGCTGTGGAGGGGGTTAAAGAGGTCAGGTATTAGCCGGGACACATTTCCGATCATTTAGCCGTAACTATGCTTGTGGAGTGTCCTATCCAAGGGGCAAATGTTAGGACAACGGTGAATTAGGCCCTTCTCTTAGATGCAGGAATTGATCAGCCCGTGGACAAAGTCTCCACTGTGTTTATTTACCTCTTGCTATAATCTGGGACAACTTTATGGCCTTTATACGAGTGGTATTGCGCAGTCAAGCATTCTTTAAGAACAAACTGGCTAGAGAAGAGCGTAGCTTTTAGCAAGAAATAGGGGCATTGGAGACCGCCTTACAGACACAGAACCCTCTCGTGGGTAGAGATCAAGCACTTAAGAGGTTGGAAGTTGAATTATATAATCAAATTAGAAAGACAGTGTAGAGAGAAGTAGCAGGCCAAGTGTGCAAAGCTTTTTGAACACGGGGAGAGGTGCGCAACACTATTGATGTGGAGGACAAGAACTGAGAGGTCCAGGAATAATATTAAATAGTAATTAACCCCCAGAGGGATATCTCCAATACGGTTGGGGAAATGCAGGAACATGTGGTCGCCCTATTCTCATTTCTCTATAGAGGCGAGGTCAATCCACCCTTAAATAAGCTTAGGGAGTGGATGAGGGATAGGGCTCTCCCTAGGCTTAAGGATCTGGTAAAGGATTTCACAGAGCCTTAGATTACAGAGGCTGAAATTTTGAGGCATCTGCAACAAGCAAAGAATGGGAAAGCAGTGGGCCCAGATAATATACACTTTATAAACAAGGTGACAATAACCACTAAGTAAGAGGGGAACCCCTAAAGAGATAGAGGCAGAGCAATAGGGGAAAATCAAGATATTAAAAAATCTAACATGCTGCTCTACCTATCTGAGTTATGTGAACGCTATTTAGTCTCACATCAATAAATCACTCAGGTTAGACCATGTATTTACAAAAAAGAATGAATCGATCGATATGTACATCGAACCATCTGCCCAGCTACTAAGGAGGGATCGACAGGTAATCGCATCACCTTGCGAGCTGTTATGAATAAGATTGCCGACGATCTTATAATCTATACGACAGACCCTGCTAAGAGCATCCCAAGAGTAGAGGAGCATGCTAAGGAGTTCAGGTCTCTATCTGGATATTAGGAGATCATGTGCTGGAATATAAGCGACTAGGATAGAGAGGTAAACACTGTGATCAAGTAGCTGGGCATCTCTATAGTGCACCCCTGGAGGACATTGTGCCACACAACATACAAAAGGTGGCTAAGATATTGATCTACTGCTTGCCCAGTGGAGAAATCTCCCACTGACAATTTATGGCTGGGTAAATCTAATTAAAATGTCTATACTTCCTAAATTGACATGTCTCTTTAACTGTCCCCAGCCCCACCCTCTGCCCCAGCACCCTGGTGAATAGGAGCACAGGACATAGCAACAACAAAATGCTCTCATTTGTCAGGTAGAGGGGAAATAATTAATAAACAGGGATGGCATCGGCATCACTTAATCTCTGCGCACCTAAAAACAAAAAAATGAACCTGACATTGTGTACTGTAACTGGTGCTTTTGTAAAGTGCTCCAATAACTTCGGGTTAGTCGCGTTCACGCTCTATAAAAATGTCCCCAAAAATGTATCTGACCTTATATAATGTAACTAGCACTCATGTAAAGCACTCCAACACCTTTGTGTCGTTCGAGTTCACTTTATATAATAAATGTCTCACAGTCCCTGGGGAGGTGCCTTAAATGAGCTTTGAAATTAGAGCTCTGAGAGGAGGAGGACAATAGGAAGGGGCAGTGGATGGTAATGCAGCGACATGGGAGGAGCTGGGAGGGACGAAGGCTGCTCCCAAATGTCGGGTAACGGGGAAAGAATGTATAAACAGGGGCGGCGTCAGCATCACTTAATCTCTGCACAACTAAAACCAAAATGTACTTAACCTTGTGTAATGTAGCTGGTGCTTTTGTAAATCGCTTCAATACCTTTGGGTCAGTGGAGTGCATGCTCTAGAAAAATGTCCCCCAATAATTAATCTGACATTGTGTAATGTAACTAGCACTCATTTAATGTTCACCTTACATAAACAATCGTCTGAGAAAATGCGACAGGAGTTGCCCAAGCCTTGCCCTTAACTGTGCTGCAAGGTTGAGCTGCTGACCGTCTGTGACTGAGGCTCGCTAAAGCAAGAAGCAGCGAAGTGGGAGGGGTTCGGGAGAAATCCTCGCACTTTGAAGTCAGAGAAAATTAAAGAGGTGATTTCAAAAACAGCGTCTGAAGTGTCTGACATTTAATCTCGGTATTTGAATGGAACGGGGAAATTAAGTGACAGGCACCAAAGCTGAACCACTGAAGATGGGCAAACAGTGACATCAGCAGGAATCAAAGAAAAAAATAGTCCCCAAATGAACACATGAACACATAAACACAAGCGTAATATTAACAGTAATTGGGCGGTGCTCTGTGTGACGAAACCAAACACAAAAAGGGGGAACAAAGAGGAAGGATTAACCACAAGCAAGCATTTTTGAGTGACAATCGAAGGGATGAATAAAAAGGCAATGGGTGGGCTGTAAGCACACAGAGTGAATACAGCATGTCTAAAAGAGACCGCACTTGTGCCATCTAGGTTCAACCTTAAAAGGAGGTCTTGCATTGCCATAGGTTAGGAAAACCCAACAGCTCAACTTAGGGTAGAAAACGGACAGAAATGACAGAGGAGCTGGGAACCACTGGTTTTCTGTATAAGTTTGGGGCCCCAAAATATTTTTTAAAAGTCCGCCCCAAAGTCTGTGGTATCAAGTCAGAAAGATCTTGGGCATCAAATACTATTCTGATTTCTCACCTATCTGGGACTCTCATGAGACCTCAGAGTGTCTTCTAGATAGCCTGAGCTATCCTCTGAGGTAATCTCACAATAAATGGATGACAGGTCCCTGGTTGGTGATGGCGCTTGCCCTTTTCCAGTGTATATTAGGTCTAAATTATTATAGGTGCTTAAAGGAAGAAGGGTCATCCACCCTTCCCAGTTTGTAATCCCTAGAGATCACACCCAATGTAATATCAAGACCTGAGCAACACATGTTTCGTTGCCCGGGAGTGCCCGTGACTTCCTCAGGGCTGGAAAAATAAATAAATACAAGAATTCTTTGTAATGTATATAGACTCTACGCAATATATGATACTGTGAGATACTGGTGGAGCCCATGGAAGACCAATAAATATGATAAATTGGTGAACAACGTTCAAAACAGTGGGTAACAAATTGAAATACAGAATATAACGACAAAAACCCACGTTGCTGAAAAAGAGTGATGTAAACAAATAGAGAATTATAAATTAGCCTCCATGAAAGTGAGAAACCAGTGTTGAAAACTAAACCATAGATTACACCACTGTTACTAAGTGATGGTGAACGAACCATGATGTGAAATTCTATCAGGGATAAATTCAAACATACCAAAAGGGTGAGTATGAATCAGGATAATAACCTAAAAATAGAGGAACATATAAATCATTATAAGGACCGAAAATGGAAAAGTCCAGAGTACCAAAGTAACTCATATAAGCACATAGCTACCTGGTGACCAGTTTTATATCCGTCCTGGCCTCTTAGAGCAGGAATTGTGATGAATCAGTTTCACAGAACATAAGTAATATGTCTGTAAAAAAGATATGGTGTGAAAACAGTGTCCAACTGCTATGATATGAAGGCAACCAATAAAACTATAATATATCATAATCAGCCTGTCTCGTAGCGGAGTATAAAACTACTTATAGATGAGTTGCGTTGTGTTTTGCTTACTGGCACAAAAAATGCTGCAATCTGTTAGCAAAGATACGAGATCACCATATATCACTGTGCAATATAAGACCCAGTCCCGGAATTATTATAAAAACCTCCATCCGTATGAGATATGTACTCTAACTATATATTTCTACAATTGCGTCCTTGTAATATATACGTAATATAAGTAACTTTGAACCTCTAAATAGCGAGTCGCGTCTAACAATTGTTGACTAGCGGCATGAGAAAATCCGCAATCTCTTCCAATCCGTTAATAGTTATTGGCATACAATGAACAACTTATGGTGGAATCATAGATGAAAGCAACTCCATTGATATAGGTGATTAGCGGCTTCCGTATCCGGCTTTAGCAATCTAATGTGAATACAGATATATTTTAGTATATTTTAGAATAAAGACCTGGCAAGTATTAAAATTCAATAGAAAAAGTCTGTGAGCACAAACGCCTACCTTAGTTTCAGTGACGTGAGTGTACGTCTGACTCTCGGTCCCCAGTAACAACGCGGAGTAACCTGAACCGGAAGCTTTATCGGTTTAAATCCGGTTCTCGATCGACAGGAATATAACGCTAACCATCAGTGTCAGCTATAATTCAGAGCTGCCACGGCGGCCATGATACATGGACTGTGGTCCATATGAGTCCGGTTCAATGTCAGCTATGATTCAAAGCTACCACGGCGGCCATGATAAATGGACTTCTGTCCTTATGAGTCCGGTTCAGTGTTAGCATATCTGTGGTGTACCCTCAATATCAACTTTGATTCAGTATTGACACGGCGACCATAATAAAGTATGGTGTGTCAGATAGAAGACTAACTAAATCAAAAAGAATTTAACGTGACGATCAAGGTGATAAATCCGTAATCACCTAATAAGTGTTAACAAGCACCTAATAAAATACAAAATATTACTGGCTGCTCTAATCATGGGTTTGCCTATTTTAAGTGTAAATCAATGTATGAATGTATCCTATCAGATTCCCAAGAAAATATAGTTGGGGGGATCAAAACACATGAAAATCACTCTGTTTTAACAACGTAGTAATTCCAAGGACTGGGAACAAATATGTATATGATAGAATATCAGTTGAAAACATTAACATAACAAGTAAAGTGAATTGGTTGTATGACTAAATCAAAATATACGGTAATGCCAGTCGTTAAAGGAATTCTGTGCATCATGGTATACAAACATTTGAAACATACTTACGTAGACAGATTGCGAATTATAATATATCATACTGGGTCATATGTTATCTGGTAGGTTGAACAAGTGATTCAGAGGGTATTGAACCTATACATTTGTTACGCATTGATGATATAAGAGTCTCTCCTTGTGACCAGCTGGCGGTGTGTAACATGTAATATCATGATATGCCTATACTTATGTGTAACATCTGTACCCAATGGTCCATAAATCATCAATTCAATATTTATAAGGAATTACTAAAGTATTCTTAGTCACCCAAGAAATAATGTAGCTCATGATCTAAATTGAGGCCGTGTTCAACCGCTCTCATTTTCATGCTCCAGACTGCCTCTCTGCGTCTCAACTGTAACTCTCTATTGCCACCCCTGGGATCCCTCTCGATCTTCTCAATTCCACAGAAAGAGAATGTTTTATGTATATCCTTTGCTATACATTAATTTATGTGTACTGCAGTGGGATATCTTGTGTCTTTATATCTAATGGCTCGTCCATGTTCACTGATCCGTTCTTTCAGAGGTTGAATAGTGCTCCCTATGTAGAATTTGTTACATTTGCATTTAAGCATATAAACAACAAATTTGCTATTACAGTTAATCATCTGTCTGATCGTGAAACTTCTACCCATGGGGTTAGTAAATTCTTTCTTCTTATCCATAGCCTTATCACAGACCTTGCAGCTACCACACTTATGAAAACCCATACAACTTTGAGATAACCAGTTGTTCATAGGCTTACATTTTGGATAACTGGGACTAAGTAATGATCTAATAGTGTGACCCCCTCCTGTAGGAAATCAACGGAACATCTGCTATTTGTTTCTCTAGATTTTTATCTGCTCTTAGTATGTGCCAATGACGTTTCATACTATTTTTAAGTCCCACGGAAAGCTTATTGTAATCTGTAACCATTCTAAGAACCTGTGATTGTTTGGTTCTGACAGGTCTGTCTTTCAATGTCTCTGCTCTGTTTATTTTCAAAATCCTTTTTTCAGCTTTATCAACTGTATGTGTGTCATATCCTCTCGCAATAAAGCGTTTTCTCATGTCACCCACACAGGTTTTGAAATTCACCTCATCACTACAGTTCCTTCTAGCTCTTACTAATTCCCCATACGGAATTGAATCTTTTTGATATTTAGGATGTGCACTATCTGCATGTAGCAATGCATTACATGAGGTGGGCTTCCGATGTAGTCTACTATGAATAGGATTATTTTCAATAAATAAGACATCTAGAAATTCTATTTCTTTGTCACTGCAATTGGATGTGAATCGTATTTCCATATCATTAGAGTTCAAAAAATCACAAAATACTTTGAAAGTATCTATTGTGCCTGACCAAATCAAGATACAGTCATCAATATATCTTCCCCAATAAATAATGGAGTTACACCATGTCGTCCCTTTTGGGCCCCATATCCACTCCTCCTCAAACCAACCCATGAAGAGATTGGCATACGAAGGAGAGAACCTGGAGCCCATCGCAACTCCTTGAGTCTGTCTGTACCATTGTTGTTCAAATATAAAGACATTGTTATTGAGAATAAGTTTGATCATAGTTAACAACATTTGCACATGTTCCCATTGTTTAGCTGGTCTAGTGTTGACATTTTTTTCTGTAGCTTTGATTCCCAGGTCTTGTCTGGTACAAGTGTAAAGAGATGTCACATCTAATGTTGCCAGGATCATGCCATCTTCCCAAACCACATCCGCCAATATACCTAGGATATGCTTGGTATCTCGTATATAGGAAGGGAGATTTTTCACTAATGGTTGTAAAAATAAATGCACATAGTGTGACAAATTTTCTGTAGGTCCACCTATACTCGAAATAATAGGTCTGCCTGGTGGAAATTTTTGATTTTTATGTATTTTAGGTAAAGTGTAGATACAGGGGAACCTAGGTTTGTCAACTTTCAAATATAGATATTCATCTTGATCAATTAGTCCTTTGTTACGCCATTCAATTAGAAGAGTATTGATTCTAATTGTGAGTGAATTGATGGGATTCTCCTTAAGTTTCGTATAACAGATGGGGTCATCTAATTGTGATTGTATCAGCTGATTATAATCCTTAGTGTTCATAATCACAATGTTGCCCCCCTTATCTGCTTCCCTAATGGTTATGTTCGTCATATGTGAAAGTTCATGTAAAGCCTGTCGTTCTTTGGTTGTTAGATTATCCCTGTAATGTCTCTTCCAATTGTATCTAGGTTCCAGCATGTTGTTCAGATCTTTTGTTACTAATTTATAGAAAACATCTATGTTGTTATCACTCGCTAGTGTCGGAGTCCATCCGGATTTTCGCTTAAGTCCACTAGATAAATTAAAATCTGTTTCAATGTCATGATCCATAAGCAGTTCCTCAATACACATGTGATCACGATCATCATCAGTCAATGACAAAAGCAGTTCTGCATCTCTAATATCCTGTATGGTTGTTAACTCAGGGAAGACATCATTAGGATATGTTTTCACTGCTTTATTTATGATTGGCATATTTGCAAAATGTTTTTTTAGTTTCAGATTCCTCACAAATTTAAATAGGTCTATCATGGTGTTACAAATGTCACCTTGATTTTGAGGACAAAAGCCCATCCCTTTTGTAAGGAGGGCGGTCATATCATTTGTAAGTATTATATCACTCAAATTTATGACCTCTACCCCCTGACATTGGTTACTCATTAATTCTTTTTGTCTGATGATCTCAATTTCATGCTCAACTTTTCGTCTGCCCGACCCTCCTCTCTTGCCCCTCCTGATCTTTTTTGTACAGTATCCTGACGCCGAGGCTGATCCCCGTTTCCTCTTTTTATTCTCTTTACTTCCCGTAAAAAATGATTCTCAGTATTGTTAATGGATGATAATGATACTGCCTCACTCTCACTGGAGGGGATTGTGTTCATTGAGGTAGAACTCGAGCTGGCTGTAATCATTTGTTGGGGGGTTTTAGCTTTATCCCTATTGTCTAAGTCTACCAGATGATCATACTTTCTAGCAAATGTAAAAATTCGCCCCTGTTTATAGTCAATCTCATCCCTTTTTAGCTTCCTGGCCTTTCTCTGTTTAATATCATCCTGATGTTTTTTTATAATGTCATTTAGGATAATATAATTTTTATCGGTTGCCTCTTTAAGTTCCAGTTCTTTAATTTCCAATTCTAATTTACTGATTTCCATTTGTAGGTTCCTCACTTTACGATCTGCATTTTCGATAAGACTTTCCATGAATTTATAAGAGTTGGAAGTTAATTCCTTCTCCCAACTCTGGAGTAAATCCTCCTCCAGATCATCGTATGTTGGTAAAATCTTAGTAACAGTGGTGTAATCTATGGTTTAGTTTTCAACACTGGTTTCTCACTTTCATGGAGGCCAATTTATAATTCTCTATTTGTTTACATCTCTCTTTTTCAGCAACGTGGGTTTTTGTCATTATATTCTGTGTTTCAATTTGTTACCCACTGTTTTTAACGTTGTTCACCAATTTATCATATTTATTGGTCTTCCATGGGCTCCACCAGTATCTCACATTATCATATATTGCGTAGAGTCTATATACATTACAAAGAATTCTTGTATTTATTTATTTTTCCAGCCCTGAGGAAGTCGCGGGCACTCCCGGGCAACGAAACACGTGTTGGCTGGACCAACGAAAGAGAAAATAAAGAGAAGTTACAATGAAATGAAATAATCATGAAATTGTTGTGTATTTGCTGATAACACAGTAGTGTGTAATATGATAGTTGTGCTCAGGTCTTGATATCCTCTGAGGTATGCCGGTATAACAACCTGGAGGAAATTATTAATCCAGGGCGTATTACCTTGGGAAGTGCTTAAGGTCAGGACTGATGGTCTTCTATCTAGATTTAAATGTATGCAGCTGTCTCCTGGTATGCCAGCGAGAGAGAGGAAATTGGGGGTTCTTGGGAGGTCGGGTTAAGACTGTAGGGTGTGCTGCCAATGAAAAAAGAAGTTTCCATATGCTATTAAAGGCTTCTGGACGCAGCAGGAAAATCTGAAGGCTCCTTGTTAGACCCGGCATCCTTGTCATGTTTTTCCACTGTGATTTTGCTTCTGACCTGTTTTTGACTGTGTGCTGCATTTCATGTTTGCTGGTTTTAGAACTCAGGTCACTTTACCACTGCTGATCAGTGCTAAAGTGCAAGTGCTCCCTGTGTAAATTGTCTCTGTGATTGGTTATCCCTGATTGGCATCTTTTATTTACTGCTAAGTCCATAGTAAAGTGCACTGCGTGGTCCCAGGGCCTGTAAATCAAATACTACTAGTGGGCCTGCAGCACTTATTTTGCCACCAACATGAGTAGCCCTGCAACCATGTCTCAGATCTGCCACTGCAATGTCTATGTGTGCAGTTTTGAACTGCCATGTTGACCTGGCTAGTGCACCCACTTGACAGGCCCAAACCTACCCTTTTACTACGTGTAGGACATCCCTAAGGTAGGCCCAAGGTGCCATGTACTTGAAAGGTAGGAGATGTACTGGTGTGTCTCAAATGTCCTGATAGTGGAATACTGCTAATTTCATTTTTCACTTTTGCAAGGACTATCTCTCCCATAGATTATCATTGAAGCTGCCTTGCAACATTTTACAAGTGTAACTTTCATTTGGGAACAGATAGAGATTTGGAGTTTGGGGGATCTGCACTCACAATTTAAAAATACATCTTTTAGTGAAGTTGGTTTTTAAATTGTGTGTTTGAAAATGTAACTTTGAGAAAGTAGGCATCTTCTTGCTTTACTATTCTGTGCCTCTGCCTGCTTGTGGAATCCATGTCTGGGTTTGGTTGACAGATGAGCTGTTTGTGTATTCACTGTAGACACTCACACAAAGGGAAGTGACGTGTGTCCTGTATATCCTGCTGGCCCAGCACCAGGCTGATGGGTCTTCCTTAGCTAGAGTGGTGGGAGGAGCAGTCATAAAACACATGACTAGGGCTGTGCCTATCCTCACACAAAGCTGTCTCCATCTCCCTGTAGCGTGTCTGGAGTAGGGGTGGGCGGAATTTGCGAAATCCACTTTCGCGAATTATCGCGAAAATGTTTAAAATTATCGCAAACAAGCGGAAATATCGCGAAGATGCAGAATTTTTTTCCCGCATGTTCGCGAGATTTTCTGCATGGTTGCGGGTCGCCAACTTACCCATGTGGTTGCTCGCGGGCGCGGCCATCTTGTTTTGAGTTGTCTCGCATTGCATGATCGCGAGAAGAAAGACGTGATCGCGCGACGCGGGACAGCGCAAATGGCTAAAAACAATCCAACATCTCATGGAGAACGCGACCGGATCAAGAAAACTTGTCGGCGAACGCAGGGATTCAGGTAAGGCGATCGCACGCGCGAGAATGTATTATTTTACAGCGCGAGCAAGAAACAAATTATTGCCAAGCTGCGGAAAGCGGAAATTTTGACATCTTCGCGCTCTCCGCGGAACGCGAAAATGTCAAATTATCGCAATTTCCGCGAACGGAACGAAATTTTTGCCCAGGCCTAGTCTGGAGCCAGGTCAGGGTAAGGCAGGGTCTTGTGCACTACAGAGACTTTTCTTTAAAGTTTGCCCACTTCAAAGGCAGAAACTGGTATAAGTACAAGAGCTGTGACACCATAACTTCAGAACACTTCTGGATTAAGAGGACATTCTGCCAAGCAGAAGAGCTGGAGAAGCTGTCTGAAGGGACTACCACGTTGCTATGTGCTTTGCTTTGTGGGATTCCTGCTTCTGTCTTGGGCAGTTAGAGGACTGGATATTGCTTTCTACACCCTGCTTGCCAAGGTTCTCCAAGGGCTTGTGTGTGCTTGCTTCCTGTTAAGAAGTCTCAGGGCCATCAAAGTCTTCACCTGAAGCATCCCTGAACTCCACTGCTGGGAGTTCTGACCTGCCAAGTGGTGCCAATTCCAGTTCTGGGCCCATGGAGGTGGTTTAGCTGCTAAAGAACAAAGAAAATCCACGCATTGAACCTCAGCGCTTGTTTTTCCTCACACAGCACAGCGGTGTGGTTGAAAAACCAACGCATTGCCACAGTGCCGCCAATAAATCGACAAAGCACCTGCCGTGCGGCTGAAAGATCACAAAAGTCTCGAGCACCGTGTCACCGACGTCCATGACACATGCTCCCACTTCGACGCAAGCCCAGCTGTGAGCCTGAAGAAATTGACGTATTACCTGCTTCGCGGCTGGGAAATTGATGCATTCCCTGTTCTGCAGCATAGGCCCAGCATGTCTGGATTTTCGATGCATCGTCCTTGGGCACCAAGTTCTTCACCAACGTTGCCCAGCAGTAAGGAACCGAGGCCGCACACCCGAAGATCAACGCATTACCTCCCTTCACAGTAAGGAATCGATGCATCATCTTTCCGGACTGTAAGGAACCGAAGCATCACCTTCCCTGCGCTGCAGTAAGGAATCAACACATCACACCTCCCCTGGCAGTAAGGAATCGACATATCACCTCCCTGGGAGTTAGGAACCAATGCATCTGTTTGCTTTTCTGGTGCCATACCTCCCCTGCGCCTGTTTTCGTCTCTGCTTTTGATGCATCCCAGGTACTTTGTGCTAAAATTGACTCATCCATAGTTTCCTATGGACTGAACTGTTTTGAACCTTGTGAGTGATAGCTCTAATTGTGTATGTTGGATTTTTGTCGTTTTGGTCTTGTTTTAGTCAGATAAATATTGGTTATTTTTCTAAACTGGTATGGTGTCATTTTGTAGTGTTTTCACTGTGTTACTACTGTGTGTGTTTGTACAAATGCTTTACACATTGCTTCTGAGATAAGCCTGACTGCTCATGCCAAGCTACCAAGGGGGTGAGCAGGGGTTATCTCAGCTGTCTGACACCCTTACCCTGACTAGAATAAGGGTCCATACTTAGACAGGATGCAAACCTCTGCCAACTAGAGACCCCCATATCTGTTCTGGGAAGAGATGATGCCATAGCCAGAGCTACTCCATCTATGGCAAGTATCCCTAAAATTATTGTACTTTATAGGTAAACCTGCCAACCTAAATAAAGAAACATGTTTTCACCCACAACAGAATATTTTGGACCACTCAAAAGATTGCAAGATCCGCAAAAAACAGACTCCTGGATGCAGAAGATGTTGCTTCCCTGAAGCGAACGACAAGCACATGTTCTTTACTTGTCCCTCAATATCCAGCTTCTGGGAGAGTGTGAGTAAACTCATTACTGGATTTTTTAGGGAGCCACAATCAAGGTAAGCTCCACACTTGTCTTGTTTGGTGCTAATGCTGCTTCTTTCTAGAAGGGAAATCTGCAAAAACTGGCTAAATTCAACACCTCCCTCCCCTGAGACATGGCTAATAGCCACTAATCGGATATGCAGGTTATATCTAGAGAGTGAACAACTGTTGGAAAATGTTGAATATACAGCAGGCAGTTGTTAATGTAAGAGATAATCGTAAATATTACGGGGGGCAACAAAAGGTAGAACATGGAATCTATCAACAATTTAGGCCAATTATCACAGCCCTTGGAAAATGTCTCTCACATGCTCTCACCTTGCTTAAGAGTGCATATTCCAAGGCTGACAGTGAACATTTGATAGTTCCTTGCCAGGAAATCTGGGGATGTTGTAATACCAATTTAAAAAACTAAAATCTGCTCAATAGGTTTACGTGAAATTGAACATAAAATACTTTTTGTTGATTTTAAGTCGCAAGAGACATCAGGATCAGCAAAGCCGCCATTACAAAGGAACCCCTTGCAAGTAAATATACAACAGAAATTAACAAAAGATCTGAGTTGTACAACCTAAAAAACTAAGGGAGGAAGGATAAATCATATAGTTGAGAGGCTCATCGGTTAATGATCTTGCTTTCATTACTGCAGAGATTATGATATCTACATTGACGAAAACACAGGAATAATACAAATAATATTGCAAATAAAGAAAAGACGAAATCAATAATTGATGGCTTGATTAAATAAAAAATTGGTGACATGATTGTACGTTGATTAGCTCATGACGTAATAAGCCTGTTTAAATAACTTAGAAATAAGAGTTACAAAAAGGTCTACAAGGCTAAGAGTATGATGTTAGAACCAAGATAAAAAGTAGTAAGAATGGGAACGTTGGAAATGAGAGCATGATATAGAGGTGGATTGTGGGGTATGAGGAGAGATTTAGTAAGATATACTTGTTGTCTCTTTTTATTTTCCATTCTCCATTCTCTTCTTTTGTGTGCATTTTTTCAAAAATGAAGAATGCAACTTTGTACACAAACACGTCTTCTTGGGATTCTTTAAGCTGCAGCTAAACACTCACTCTAGGTGAATTCAAGTTCAGACTTATGTTCATCATTGGAAAGCATGTATTAATATTGAGTAGGCCCCTCAAGTTATCAATCGTATACATAATGCTTTTTGCTATGTTTTTCTAAAAACCCATTCCAGAAAATTAAAATATATACACCTACATCAATTATCGAGACAACAAGGATGAGGTCAAGAGAACAGACATTGGAATACATTCAGAGAGCTGACCACTTAAAGAACAAACCATAAGGAGGTGACGTTTCCAGTATGGTTGAAGAACAATGGAATAGAGAAGAAATCTACAACATGTCAATGTGTAGCAAGCACTTGTGTGTTTAATAATTACTGTTGGGATGGAAAAGTCAATTGCATGATGGTGCCCCTAACTGCAATGATGTCCAGATCCCTGGTGCTGATTTTTGTTGTTACGTAGGCCTGTCTCACGGATTGCTGTCGGTTTGCACCGGGAAGGGTGCCAAAGCGCTACCCACATAGTGGTGAAAGACTACTGCCTTTGCCAGGAGTTAAGCAGTGAGGTGGTGGAAGCATACCATGTAGTGATCAGTCAAAGTGAACAGGGATTTTTACCTGTGTCACTGGAGCGAGGCCAGGGGGCTCAGTCATTTAAAGTTCCACTGCTATGTGCTAAACTCACTAATTAGGATGCAGCGCTGCGCAGTGGGTGTGTTATAAACATGGTCCCGGTGTATGTGTGTCTGTGAATGGTACAATACCTAAATGATGTAGTGCTGGGCAGTGTGTGTGTGCTATATGCTTGTACTGGGTGTATATGTGCCTGCCAATGGTACAATACATGGAAGATTCTGGGTTTCTATTTTGAGAGACCCAGGGCTAATAGGAGGAGCATGTCGAGGTAAATGAATCCCCCCAGATAGATTGGTGGATTACTGCATTCCTGCAAGCTGGGAAGGACACACTGGAGGAAGGGAGAGCCAGGCTTTTCAGTATACTTCAAAGGGAGCTCTTTGATTCAAAGAGACGTCACTTGAAAGGTGTCTGGGCACACCTTACGAAGCAGTTGGGGCTGATCAGGGAATCATAAAAGAGTAGGGCTGAGGCCCTGGGTAACTTTTTGATGCACATATTAATGTGGCTGACATTCAGCTGAGAACCTCTAGTCACCCCCGTTGCCTGTGTTGTGGGGCTATCTGATTTAGAGTTGTGGCTGCTGTGACAGATTGCTTTCTGGAGTAAGGAGAGGACAGAGGAGAGGGTACTCCAAAAGCACCCCCCCCCCAATACAAACGCCATAGACCCAGACCCTAAACCACATTTGCTTTTTGGAAATTGACTATAAGAAGGGGAGCTTTTGGCACTTTAAATTGTCAACTGTCTGTGTGAGGAGGAGAAGCTCTGCAAGACTTCTGACTGCGACAAGGACTGGAAGCAAAGTCCTGCCTGTCTCCAAGCTGGGTGAGGGGACATCACCCGGGGGATCCAAGACTACCTGCCCTTGAAGTTCAAGTACCTGCCTGATTGCCAGATCAGTGTGATCTGTGAGGAAGGGGAGAGTGCTGAAAGGAGGGAGGTCCAATGGGAGATCCTGGTGATTGAATCTCTGAAGTGAGGTGTGAGAAGTCAGCTTCTGCATCAATCAGGTCACAGCCAATGTGTAGAGGGAAGTCAGCAGCCCCGTATTCCAGGTGGGGGCTTGGATCAGGCCGTAGCCCATGTGCAGAGTGAAGTTGATGACCTCATATGCCAGGTGGGGCCGCCATGAAGATTGCTGCCATGCCTTTCGGACCATAGTCCATGTGCAGAGTGAGGATGGTGACCCTACATACCAGGTGGGGCCACCGGGAAAAAGAAGCAAGGAGCATGCTCTGGTTGAGATCATGATTGAGAGTAAGAGGTCCAAGCCCAGACTGAGGATCTGCACCAGGTGGTCGAATCAACCCCACCCCTCTATGCCCCCTTTCATCTGTGAGGAGGACCGTAGGAAACTTACCGGCATCGGAAGAGTGTCGACGACACACAGCCGCTGACAGGACTGCGTGAGGAACTCGAGAACCCTCTCACTAGAAGCAGCTGTTGTGGCTTCAGCACCCGCTAGGGTGATGCGCTCGGAAACTCTGATCGTGCAGGTCCTGCTGGTGTAGGTAAGACTAATTAACAGTCCAGAAGGCCTTGGGGGAACTTGCCTACCATATTGCGCTTTGATGATGGAACACTTTTGACTTTAATTGGGGTCAGAGTGGGACTCCTAATACTCATACTACTAGTGGTGCTTAACCTGAATGTTGCCTATAGTGAATGGAAAATAACCACTACCACTAGAGAGAGGGGAGTGGGACTCAGGAACCTGTGACTGAAACTCTACAGCGCAGACCTCGGGAGACAGTGTATATTGTTTGCCAATGCCACATTTTACTTTGTATTGGTATATAAATACTCAGTTTTTCATAAAAGCAAGTATTTGACTGGACCATCATTTATTGCTGCTATTGAACATATTTTGCCTTGTGAGCCTGTGTTCACCCTGTGTCTAACTCCCCCCTAGAAGACTTGGACTGCTTGACCTGCGCTACCTCTGAGAGTCAAGTGCTGAAGAGGTACTTGGTCCAGTTGCTCAGGATACATAGTAGGTCGGGCACCATGACATTAGGAGTATATTGCTTCAACCCCTATGGTTGGGCAGCGTAGCTCCCACTTGCCCAGAGGCCCTCTGAATGGGGTTCTGACAATTACTTATCGGGAAACGTGTGTAAAGAATGATATTAAAATGTAACTTTTGAATGAAACTTGTTGTATTAAGGAAGAACTTGTATAATGGAGAAATTCCCAAATAAATTATTTTGATTGACTCATTCAACTTGCTCCTTGAACATTAATTTCCACTAAGATTATTATTTTTCTGAGATGCAAAGGATCACGCCTTCCAAGATAATTAGACAGAGACATTGACCTCAAAAAGACGGGCCAGGAGTTCCTTCCATTACATCCGAATGCAGAAACACATTATGCCGAGGGGAAGGGAACTCAACCTTAGGTTTCTAATAGGTCAGAAATGCTGAGGAAAAGATTATCAAAGGAGGATGGAAACAAACTGAATGCTCAAGGCTACAAGTTGTCATCAAAGAGAATTAAACTCTGAAATTAGATCAAGGGGTTATGTTTTAATTTGAGGACGTAGGGGACCTAGGAAGGATATTAAGAAAAGAGTGATTAACTCTGAACTGTGTACAGGATAGATACGTTAGGCTGAAGGGATTTTTTTTTTGAATTGGTAGAAGTATTGCTAATGACAAGTCTCCCTACAGAGGAGTTGTACAGCCACATTTCTGATTTCTTTCCATTGGCCTCCTCACCCTCGAGTACTTCACTGGTTTCAATAGGTGCTCCTTTTCCATCCTCCTCATGTCCTAATTTGACCTTTTTCTCACTCAGGTGAGCAAAGTATCTTACTACAAATTTTAAACTTACTTTAGGATTCCTGGCTGATATTAAGCTTGAAACTAATGGTACCACAAGTCATCCATCTTCTTTTTTCCTATTTTAATAGCTCATTGATTTCAACATGTTTTAAGCTGTGTACCATGAAATGCCACTCTGAGAAGTCCCCTTGAAAACTACAGGATCTGGTGATTAGTGTCACATTTCACAGCTCCTGGTAGCTGTCTAAATTCTATAGCTGCAGGTTAGCTCAGCATCTACCAATCAAGCACTATCCTGGACATCCCATCCCTTATTAGGATGAACCCTCAAAGCCACTAAATGAACTTGAATTCATCCTCATGGTAGATGTGGCACAGAGCAGACACACTTAACTTAGGGCGATTTGTACAGTAGTTATGCATTGCCCACAACAGTAATAAAGTAAAAATACAAAACTATTTCAAAAAAATCCTTAAACAAATTAGAAAATAGAGTAAAATCTAATAAACAAAATGACACCAAAATTTAAAAAGTGGAATCGGAGAGACGCTGTTTAAAAGTTTTAACTAGAAATAAAGCCAAAAAGTATAAAGCTCTAACGATAGTCGCTAGTCGAGGTGCACAGGGACCTCAGCAAAATTTGGGGCTGACCGCAGTGAAGAGCAGGTGGGATACACCAACTAGGATTTCCCAGGACAATGATTTTAGCTTCTGACATAGTCCTTTAAGTCACAATCTACCACCGAAGTTCACTTCTAAAGCCCCTCAGGACCTCCATGGAGGCACTTAGAGACTTACAGGGTGTCAGGCTGAGGCTAACAGTAGGGTACAGTCCAGTGCCACTAGTCATCTGGGTACTTCCAGGAAACTGCCTCTTGCAGGTTGGTATTTCCTTGTAGCTAAACAGGATATCAGCCAACTTACCCTTAAAGTTCACTTCTTTGTCCTCAGTAGAGGAAGCAGGTCCAGTCCTTTAGGGCTCTTCTCAGGTCACAGACAGCAGATTCAACCAGCTCCTGATCTTCCGCAGGTCCAGAAAGTGTTCTGAAGTGAGTGTCTGGAGGTGCCACATTTATGTCTGTCACTAGCTAGTGGGTGGAAATGACTCCTGGGCATGCCATAACTAATAGGGTAAAGGTTACCGGGGCCATCCCTACCCACTTTGGGCATTTTCAAGATCACAAAACTCTTCAGCTACACTAAATGTGGGCTCTGAGGGCAGGGTGTGTGTGAAGGAAGTGTACTATGGTAATCAGAGTCTTCCCTTAAAATCCAGTTTGAAGCGCTTCTTTACCCACAACAAACCCATGGACAGAAGTCTGATAGGGCAAAAGCAGATTCCTCCAGCAACCAAACAGTGGATGCACCCAAATTGTCTTGGTATCTTGTGCTCTCCTCTTTCAAGTGTGCCACAAGTGTTATATGTGAACCCAGCTGACCTATCGAGCAGGATTTGATACAGTAGCACAAAGAAGAATGCTCACAGTCCTCCACCCTGCATATTCTATGGCATCCATTCATCTCTACCTATTCAGGCCAGTCTGTTGCTTGCTCCTGGGAAACATATCACACCTATTCAAGGCTAAGTACTGGCTGGGAAAGGCTGGACAGCCAATACAAATTAGCTTCCAGGAACGGCAGACAGGGAAAAGGTAACTTTCTAAAAGTTACTTTTCCTTAATATTTATTAAAAATGTGCCTTTGATTGATTTGGATTTTAAATAACTAATAAAAATAGCGGCTTAATAATTTTTCAAGCTCCCTCATTCAAAAGTATTAGTACTTAATCTGTACTCTGGTTTTCTGCGTATAACAGTTAGGCCTGCCACAAAGCTTTTGGGTGCTAGTCACATTAAGGACATGCTAACATAACATTTCTACATGTTCTACTTAAAAAAACAATGCACCCTGCCTTGTGGGCTACAAGGCCTACAAAGAGGTGACTTATTAATATTTTAAACTGAGGTTTTAACTGCTCAAAAGGGTTTATTTAGGCAGGACAAATTGCAGTTTTTACATTGCTACAATGTTTGCACTGTCACTGTAGAGGGTGGCACAATATTTAACTTCCAGGCCCTGGGTACATTCTGTAAACTAAACTAGGGACTTAACGGAAAGTTAAATATACCAATTAGAGTGTGCCAATTCAACCATGCTTAAAGGGGAGTACATGCACTTTATTACTGGTTAAAAGGGGTAAGTACACAGAGTGCTAAAGCCACCAAAAATATAGGGCCCAGCAAAAGGCAAAAAATCTAGGTTCACCACGCAAAAAAGGCAGCTTTCCTACAGCAGGGCTTTGATTGAGTTGGGCTGTAAAACCCATCCTACTAGCAGTACTGGACAACTCCAACATGGTGGCAAATGCTGGTTGTTTGTGACCCTATCAGTAGATCCATTCTAGTCTAAAGACCTCCTCTCAACGTTCTTTAAAGATACTCACTGTCTCCATGTCTGATTAAGGTCTATGTTGAGCCATCAGTCAAGCTTATTCAGTCTCGAGATTTTCACATGTATTTTTATGCCAATTACATCAAGTGTTACTTTTGTTTGGATGAAGACTGGAGGATGACAACCACAGGACCTGCATGTTGAGATTCAGGACCAACTGAACGTAAGTAGTTTTAGATAATTTCTGGCAAGACAGAGGTATATCATAGGAGACTGTGAGTACACTGAGGTCATAGTAGTTGGTAGTTCTACCTGGGTATCCGAAGATGTAGAGGAACCCAGGTTTTAAGTGTGAAAGAGCTGTCTCTGGAGCTCACATTATTTGCAGTTTCCTCAGCATGTTATGTTTATCTGTTTCCTTTGTAACCGCTTAGGTGGGCACTAGACGTAACTACACCAACTTATTGATTGTTGACCTTCTCAAGGGCTAGCTCAATTAGGGCAGGAGGTGGAGAAAGTGGTGGCCCATCTGGCCTCTGGTTCTCACAGATATAACAATATAAAAAGATGATGGACAGAATGCTTAACATTGCCAAACATTCACCCCCAGTATAGGGATCTGGGTCGAAATCCAATGCTGTTTTGCTCAACATGCCATTCCAGTTTGGACCCATCCATATGCAAATCAGTCTTGACCCTGCTCCTCATGAGAACAGCCCAGCCCAAACTGCCAGGCCAGGTCCTTACTAGACTGTAAACAAGCATCCTGGGACCAGTTTTGGGATATCACCCCTTATCAGCCAGGCTAGCTTGAATCCAGTGGCATAGTGAGCGCGAGACCCACGTCTGGGCATACCCAGCACAGTTGGGGTGACTATAGCAACACAAAAAGATGATGAATGGAATGCTGAACATTGTCCAACATTCACAAGAAGGCCGGGTCTGGTGGCTTAGTGGACTAATGCGTCCACTGTAGGGGCCTGTGTTTGACCTCATAGTCACAGGTTCAAATCCCCATTGGTCCACTCAGCCTTTCACCCTTCTGAGGTCATTAAAATGAGTGCAATTGAGTTGGGTAACAATATACATCTGTTATTCAGTACAAAGATGCCCTTCGCGATGAACGTGTGCTTTACAAAGACACGTTATGTTCACACCCAGTATAAAGATCTGGGCCTAAATCAATAATTGTTTTGCTCACCATGCCATTCAACAGATATAATCCAGAAACGTCCAGAAACGTCCACCCTGCATACCCCACACTGGCTTCTAGTGTCTTCCAGGATTCATTTCAAGTTTCTGTGTGTTGTGCATCGGAAATAAAAGTCAGGGGTCCAAACTTCAAGAAGGACATGCTCCCTCAATTTCTCTCTTGACACTACCTTCAGCCTCGGTCCTCCTCCTCACGGCTGCCATATACCATAGGCAATGCACAGGGGCGAAGTGCTTCTTTTGTTCTTAACCCTAGTATCTGAAACAAACTTTCTCTACAGTTGCAGGGTATCTTTGATTACATAAGCTTCAGAAAACAGTTGAAAGCAGGGCTCTTTGCAAAATGTAACCTTTTACTCTTCACTGTATAGCAGTTACACACATTCCATTCAGCTCCATGAAGCCCATAGGAGTGGACATATACAATGAATACGGAACACAACATACAAGGTGATGTAGCTGTGCTAGTTGGCTGGATCCTGGAGGCGGTCTACCTTCTTCGTAATGTGAGCACAGCATGGTCTAGTGAACACAGGCACGTCTTCATAATAGAGACAGATCCTAAACCTGTGGAATTAGCATCAACTTAGGGTGGCTTTAAGTGGATAAATTAAACAAAGTGTTGAAACTTTCACAGCCCTTCAGTGGACACAAAGGAATATTCACTAAATGAATGGTCTTGGAGAGGCCAGGAAAGGATGAGGTTCATTTGCTGGGAGAGATTAGAAAGACTCTGTTGAGAAGCAATCTATAGGTGATTTTACATCTAACTGGTTCTTGTCCAACTATTGGAAATAATAGTACAGAATGCTTTTGCAGAGCGCCACCTATGCCAGAGCTTCCACTAGTGAATGGGTTTCTCATCTTATTTTCTTCCACAGTTGTCAGAAAGCACCAGCGCATATTTTATCAACATTTTACATTAGATAAATTGAAACGCACAGTGGCTGAAACAGTCCAGACGTGTCAAATAGAGTTCAAAGATATGCAGAGAGGATTTACTATCCTAGCATAAAAGTGATGGATGGAACTACTTCAATTTTTAAAAACAATATTTCATTAAAATCTAGGACCCATTAACTGAAAAAATAAATACTCACTCTATACTCCACTGGGTAAGATCAGAACTGCTCAGGGTTCTGTCACAGCAGCACTTCTCTTTCTGGTACAACAAATAAATAGCCTGCAATACTGAAACTAATGCAAAAAGCATATCACAACCATGAAAGAGATAAAAGACCACAAAAGAAGTTTATTTTACATGACTAAAAGTTACATGATTTGGTAAAGCGGCAGAAATGGGGGCAGAACCACAATCTAATGTGCAAAGAGAAGCTTAAACTATGGTCCCTGCTGGGTGTCCTGTTGCCGAGCTGATAACCAGGATCAGCCACCCAGAAACAGGGGAGGAAAGAGTAACCACACTTTAGTGTTTCCTCAGGGAAGGCAAGGTTAATCAGTATAAGACTTTCCATAAGAGTAATATGCCCACCTCGACTCTGGTCACTCAGGCTTGTTTTATGAATTGTGGGCGCTCCCTGGGAGCTGGACTGAGGAAGCCCATGCGATGGAAACGGATCATTTTTAGCTGCAAGCTGGACCTGGGGATGGAATATTGCTTTCGGTCCCATTGTGAGTGGTTGAATGAATACAAACCTGTGGCAATGCAGAACTGATCGTTCACAATCGCCGAGACAACTTATTATAGGCTTGAAGTAGTTTATATCACTGTTCATCCTAAAAACATTTGGCCAGTGTATTTGAAACATTGTGTTGTAATTTGCAACGTTTGGGCACATTTGTTTTCTAAAATTGTCTTTGGTACAGGGCACATCACTAAAGCTCACTGAAGAGGGGCAGGCTTGCTTGCAACACTCACTGGTGTGATGAAATATGTGGGGGATTTTAACATTTATGTTTCTTCCTAGTCCCAGCCATGTCACTGAATGCAGTAAAAAGGGTTTGAAATTAAAAATATACTGTATATTTCACGCTAAAAAATCATTCAAGTTTGAAAAAGTATATACTTTCTAACTAGGGTATGGACAAGATACACAACTCAATGGTGTAAACTCAGGACTTAAACTGTGGCATTCTTGATGAAAATAAAAAGCGACACATCATAAAATATTAAATAAGGGTTCACTTGTCCATTTGGAAAAACGGCCTTCAACTCATCTTCACTGGAGTAGTGAACGGATCACGGTGTTTAATGGGCAGCTTTTATTCTAGGCTAACACCATCTAGTTGAATTGAGAAGCATAACCAAGTATATATACATTTCTACCTGTGACACAATGTCCTGAAAACTGTGTTTGCGTGCCACCATCTTCCTGCAAATAATCTCCCATCAACACCAAAAATGCTACCATCAATAATTATTATTTAGAATAATTTTAGGTGTCCCGAGTCCTTTCATTTTTGTCAAATGTATGTATACAAAATGTCCTCGTGACATAAATCTCAGCGTAACCAAACCCGCCTGTGCTCTCATCCCACGCGCGCGCAGCAGTGGCTGTCACACGTTGCTAGCAGGATTAGTGGCGCTCTGCAGGCAGCCCCGCTCCAAGTCATCACTTGTTGCGTGCATTATCTGAAGGCGATGGGTTCAAGATGTCCCACGTCTGCTTCCCAGTTATGCTTCATTTGTCCCAGACGCCACGTGGCTTTGATCATGGACGGCCTTGTTTATTGTATCGGATGGGACGACGCAGCTTCAGAGGGGGGCTCCCACGATCAGGTTGTTCTTCGGAGAGCAGGTCTCCGGCTCCATGGAGATCACCTGGGCGGAGTAGCCGCGTGCCTCTGCGGCCCAGGCGCGGTCCAGATCGACCAGTCCCATACAGCGCTTTCCTAGGTGGCAAAACATTTAAAAGGTATTATTATTAATCACATTTTCAAAAAAGTAGAGTTGATGATCTTAAAATATATTACTACTAAATAGTATTTTAAAATTGCCACTAAGAATCTTCTTTCAGCATTTGACAATTATTAGTTAGTGTTCGCCCAGCAGCCTGTTTGCTGCTGAGCCCGTGTGAGTAACACAACGCAGGTAAAGCGAGGTCCTGTGGAAATGAAGGAAAAACCCATTGAAACAGCGCGAGTGAAATATGTGTGCTGGCGCAATTTGTATTACAGAAGGCCTGGCAAGCGTCTGCAGCCTAGCTGCACAAAAACACCACCATAGGCTGTATTATGCATTTAAAATGCGCCCTATTGCGATGAATGCGCTACCCTAGGGCAGCCGGGAACTCACGCTGCCCTGGGGGCAGCGCATTCATTTGAAAACACCGAGCTGCTGTTGCGTCATCACAGTGCAGGCGGCAACCCGCCTCCACTTTTGAAGGGGATTTGAGTTCCCCTTGCAGGTGGGTGCAGTCAGTGACTGCACCCTCCTGCAAGGGGATGTCTGGGGGTTCCATTAAACCACCTCCCCCCAGACGGGTGCACACAGGGGGCGCACTCAAAGTGCGCCAACTAGAAGGTGGTGCACAGTAGGGGTGCATCCATTAGGGCGTTGGGGCGTAGCCCCCCCACCCGCAGCGTCGCCCGCAGCGTCGGCGTCTTTGAACTTAACTAAAATGAATCAGTTTACTTAAGTTCAAAGAAGCAGAGGGATAACTGACAATCATGTCAGTCAGCATGACGTCGGACCGCTGGTGAGCGGTCCGGCGTCATGTTGACTGACATGATCGTCAGACGGACCAGGCAGGGGCAACAGGCAGCAGCACAAGTGCGCATGATTGGGGAAGGTGAGCGAATTTTCGCTCCGTGCCCAGTCATGCGCACTAGTGTGTGCTCTGGCTGGCGCATGCCCATTAGGAGACCGTGGGTTGAGCAAAGGCTCAATCCTCGGTCTCCTAATGGGCAGGCGGGCGAGCAGTAACCGTGCCCTAAGCCAATCCTGGCGCTGCTGGCAGCGCCAGGATTGGCTGAGAGCCTGAGAGGGGCTGTACCGCTGTAGGCGCCAACAAACGGACCAGATGCGGCGCGCGGTCGTGGACGTGCTCAGGACCTCAGCAGGTAGGATAAAGATTTTTTTTAAATTTATTTTAACACTCTCCCCACCCCCGCGTGTCACTGTGCATCTCAATCATCACTAAAGAATACTTAATTTCAAAGTACTATATCTCACTGAAGGTTGATATTTATAGAGGGTGAAAAAAAACCGAGAATATTTATATGTGTGCGCTTCAATAATCGTGTTTCTGGCTCACCCTTCACACCACCGTCTTCGAGCCAGACCACGCCGGGCCACGCGGCCTCCATTCATAGCCAACGAGGGACTGGGAGGCCCAGCTTTACCTCTCGGACCCAAAGCATTCCATCTTCGCCAGCAGCCCCGCCCATCACACTGTGAAGCTCCTGCACCCCCCGGGAGTGGCAATGAGTAGTGCGGTGGTGCACTGCACTTTATGTTTTAGTGTATATTTATATGAGGCACTTTTCCGGTTCATAAGACATTACCATGCAAGTTCATTTAAACGAGTCGCGTCGAAGCACTAAGTCGGTCATTTAAGGTACGAGCCTATGGAAAAAGAAGGCGTGCGAAGAGCACGTGCTCTTTTTATGCGTTTATGCGCGCGTGCAATGCAAAGAGCCCCTCGCCCATCCCCCCGCGAGCCACGACTGTGGGACTGTAAGGATGAATAGACAGCCGCAAGCTTCAGTATTTACGCCCCACCACTTTCAAATATCACCAGCCATCCCTGGTGGTGCACTGTAAGTGCACCTCCCCCTGAGAGCAGCTTTGACTATGTACCCACGCCTGCAATATTGCGTGGGAGCAGTGGCAAAGGAATTCCCTAATTTGCATTGGGCACGCCCCTATACAAATGAGGGAACGCCACCTGAAGGAGGCAGGAGCTTTAATTGCACCAGCGTTATCTTATTACTGAAGGGGACGTACAAGCGTCTGCGCCCCCTTCTGTAATACCAAAAGGGCCCTGGGGAGGGCAAAGTGGGCGCAAACGCCCGTTGCGCCCCCTGGGGACTTACTGTTGTACTGCCCCATATGTACATCGACTCCTCAGGTCACTTATGTAAACATAGCCCTTGGTGTCCTACCCCCAACTTCAAAAGTGTATGGCTGACCAGCCTCACCATTCCAAAACAGGAAGGGGCCTATTCACAAACTGCATTTTGTAGTAGGTTTAGAGCACTACAGCAGTACTACTCAAGTACAACAAGATGCTATTCACTAAGCTATGTGCAGAAGGTCTCGTCACGTCTCTTCTATCTTTCCTGTGGGGAGATCTTCACTCCAACTGCGGAGATCCCCACACATGTTCCCCTACATTTTAATAATAGCTGTGGAAGGGACAGGAGCAGTGGCTTGATAATGAGGAATGCGGACTACAAAACAGTAGGTGTTAAGTGAGAGTAAGGAGAGCTTTGGAGAGGGCTAAAGAGGGCTTCAGGGAGGGACGTGCATTCACCCACAAAAGAGTAAGCCCATTGCTATTCACAAACTGCACTGCAATAGTTAGTACAGCTTAACAGGACCCACAACAGTTGCCAATTTACTCCAGCTCAAACCTAGAGTAAGTCTAGAACCAGACATGGCCAACCACTAGTACTGCAACACTCTCCCTTTGAAAATAATGACGGTAAAGACTCAAGATAAAACCCATCAGAAATAAAGTTAAAATACATTAATTTATTTCTATTAAAAATATTTATTTATATAAAAGTACATTAAAAAAGACATATATATGTTTAGAAATATTTTAATAATTTAATTTACAAATAATTGTAACTATAAAAATGAATTTAGAACATTTAGTTTAATGTCATACATAACCTTTTGCAACTTACAATGCAAAATACAAAAGTATAAACAGTTTACTGTAGGTGTTATTTTTCTAATGAATCTTAAAAAAACTTAATAAATTTAAATTAATTAAATATTTAATTCAAAAATATTTTTCTTTTGTTCTACATTACAAATAAACACAACATGTATTTACATTAATATGTAACAAATAATTTTACGAATTATTTTTAAGTTTAATGAACGTTTTACAATTTCCATATACTTTAACCTGGGAAGATCTCCGACCCGAGTGGCAGAGACCTCCTTCTATGTGTGAAAAGTTACTAGTAGTAACTTTACACTCGTAAATTACGCTCCACCTCCTGAATTCAGGGGTTTGAGAGATACAAGTCTACAAACTAGTAAAGTTGCTACAAAGCATGAAAATATATTTACACATGTAGATTTACTTATGTGTATATTTACCTTCACGATTAGCCCCTGAAGTCTCCTGCCCCGGATAGCTCGTTCAAAATCATGCATGGCAACCTACCTAACTAACCATAGCTTTAGCATCACACTTCACTGGTGCAAAAATGAAAAAGTTCAGTTTTGGACTGTTTTGCTACTTGGGTAACATGGATTGGAACAAAACAATGTTGCTTCAGCCCCAGTCCAATCTCTCATCCAACACCATTTAGTCCAGTCCCCAGAATATGTGCTCTGACACCATAAACATGCAGCAATTGGCTAATCTCTGATAAACGTCTTCAACTCTTGCATAAGGCAATAGTATATGGAGTAAAAACTACACCCATGGCATGGAAATTTAAATGTCACCTGTGGACTACAACTCTTATTGTGTCACCCACTAGTGCTTCAGGCCTATCATTGTAGCCGGATTGCTGTATTTAAACGTGCAGCCCGAACTATAAAAATTAAGCTTTTGACAGGGAAAAAGCCTTACTTTAAAATATGAACAATTTAGCCCGATGTAGGCATCTAGCTTAGAAGGTAGGGTGCATGATATATAAAAGTGAAACATGTAGAAGTTTAATGTTAACGTGGTAGCAGCGACAGGTCTCCAAAAATTGCTTTCCCTGTGGAAGGTCATGCCTGTCCAATAGATAAGTAGAGAGGATTAAAATACTAATTCTGCTATCTCGGGTTTGGGACCAGCTAGAAAAAAGTCCATAATTTTAAATATTTATTAACAATTCAACCGAACGGTAACATTTTATTTGTAATAAATATTTAGGAAAAGTAATTTTTGAAAAAGTAACTTTTCCCTGCCTAAAGCTCCTGAAGGCTAGTTTTCCATTAGTCTGACAGCAGCAACTTAGTGTTTGATCTCAATGAGTTTTAAAGCACAGACAATGGCTTAGGTCTGGTGACAGGATGCCCTGGAGGGAAAGTGGGATATGTATCTGCCTTGTTAGAGAAGTTGAGGAGGTTCCAAGAACGTCATTAGCTTGAAAGAGACAGAAGTCTTTGCAATACAGGTCAAGGGTAGCCAACTGGATGGGAAACAGCCTTTAGATCGCATGCGTTACATCGCATGATATTACAATACGGTTATTACAATGACCACGTTGTTACAACGCAAACCATTACATCGCAAGTCGTTATAACGACTTGCTGTAGGGGGCAGAAGGTGGTGGATTTACAATCCAACACCTTCCCTGCTGTTGCACAAACTGGAGTAGGAATAGTAAATTATACTATTCCTAAGTCCAGAGCACCCCTACAGCAAGTCGTTGAAATGAGCATGCGATGTAAAGCATGAATAGTAAACATATGTATTCCAACTGGACACTAACCCAGTGGGAGGGGAGCTGGTCATATCCAGTTTTGTGTAGTTTAGAAAGAAATGACTGCTTATTTCCCAAACACCCCCCTGAATGGCACACAAGCTTCCTCCAAGGTTAGAAGGCCTGTGCTATCTTGGATTTCACTCTGGGATAGTTTGCAGTAAGACAAACAGGATGGGCTGTAAAAGTGAGACTTTTTCCCCATTGGTTAGCAAGTGTCCGGCAGTGGCTAAAGGGCTGAAAAGATTGGTAAATCGCAAACTAAATACATATCTGGCGGCAAATAATTTACTCCATCACAATCGGATTTTCACTCTAATTATAGTACGGAAACAGCCTTATTGGAGGTATCCAAACTGCCTGGATCAGGGTCTGATGGCCGCTCCTATACTGTTAGAACTGCCAGTGGCCTTTGATACAATCTCGCAATATATATTACTAACCAGACTAGCAGATCTGGAAACTGGCGATACAGTACTCAGTTGGATTCAATTGTTTCTATCGGATAGCGAGCAATTGGTGTACCAGGAGCCTTTCTTTTCAACGCCTAAAGTATTGAAATACGGCATTCCCCAGGGGTCTTTGTTAAGCCCCACATTGTTTGATGTCTATATAATGCCTTTAGCACATACTGTGGACAAAGTTTACATTAAAGTAATTTCATATACCAATGACACCCATCTTATTTTCTCGTCTGGAAAGCAGGAGTTGGGTGAGCCAGCTTGGTTTAAGAAATGTATCCTAGAGGTAGTTAACTGTATGAGCAGGAATTGTTTGAAGTGCAATGCTTCCAAGATGGAGAGTATACTCTTCGGTTACTCTGCTTATGCATGGCACAATGACTGGTACCTGGTACCTGGAGGAATAGGGATTCCCTCCACCTCCTATGGTAATGACAAGAAATGTAGGAGTTAAATTTGATAATACTCTCGCTTTCGACCTTCAAATCTCTTCCGTGGCAGGGTTATACTTTGCCATCTTAAGGGTACTGAAGAAGACACTCAAATGTGTTCCACAAGTCGTAGGTGGAAATCTGGAGGACTCTATGCAAACAAACTGGTATCAAATAGGAAAAAGTTGAAATAATTATGAAATGTGTGAAAGATGCAAATACAGAAGAACAGGATAGCTCATAGGGTCTGATGATCTATGGTATGAAAGACAGATATCTCTAGGCGTTCTAGCTGTTCTTAAGGTATCATATCTACCTTTACTGTTCCTGTTTCAATGTTGTAAACAAGAGGATGTTCTAGACTGCTGGGATAAAGCACCTGGGAACAAATTATGTGTTCTAGGAACATTTTAGTAGCTGCCTCATCGAGGTCATTTTACAGGGGTTGAGAGATATTTTCTTGAGAATGAGAGCATATGGCCATTTTTAGTGAGGCAAACAGAGAGGAATTGAGATAGATCCAAGCTGGGGATGTTACCAAGATACATATATTACTTCGCCATCTTGCGAATCCCTATGTATATTGGCATAGTCTGCACTATGGACACATGCTTGTTGACTTGATCTGGAACAGAGGAAGTTTAAGCTGCAACTTTCCACCAATCAGGGAGGTCTGAGGGCCCCCATATGTGAACATTACTATCTGGAAGTGCAGCTTCAATGGTCAGCTAGCTGGTTGCCCGGCCTCAAACCGTTAGAGTTGTGTGTAGGGAAAGGGCAAAGTATCCTGACCACTGCTCGTTAACTATTTCTCCAGAATTCACTCTTATCCAATAACTTGATTTGTGCTCCCAATAGCTGGAACCACAGGGCCCTGCAGGTCCTTCCCTCTGTGATGCTATACATGCCTGAGCTCCTTCTGACTTTCTGAAGTGCCGCGGAACCGGACGGGTGTGGCTGGGACCTGACAGAATTCAGGGATTAGTGCCATAGGTGCCTTGTTCCAGGATGGTGCTCTGATCCCCTCTAATTTACTCTCTGAGCAGATCGGCCTCCCAATAGGTCAGTTCCCGACCAATAGGAGTGCGATCAGAAATGGAGAGCCTCTGGACAATTACGATCTCTGAACCCCTTGTGCAACCACTACTTCAAGTCCTCTGGCTGGAGGACCATCTCCTTGAATGCCAAAGCTATCCCGGCAAGGACCGCAGAGCCATTATTAACACTCAGACAGAAGTGGGAACATGAGGTGAGATGCCCCTTGAGCCCAAAGGAGTGGCAGAAAGCACTCAAACATCCACACAAAGATCCTCGCAAAACATGGAGCTTACCTGACCCAGCTCCACTGACATCATGAGAATCCGCCACTGTCATGCCCCCAAGGCAGATATTCTCACTATGTTCTGAGACTGCTAACTAAAAGAGAAATTTTGTACCTAAATCAACACAATCCTCACCTGGACTCCGGGTTGCCCCGACTTAACTTGTGTTGAGAGTTGCTTACTGGGGGTCTATTAGTGCAAGAAAACTAATGGAGTGATTAATCACGTTGTCATCCTGACCCTCCTTGTTGGCTAGGCGCATGATTGCAATGCTCTGGAAAGTCCCATCCGTGCCAGGAAACAGACAGTCGCGTTCCACTGTTACATGTTGGGAGGAGGTTGAGTCTGTGTCCCTGCACCGAGATGAGGTACACGGCCTCTGTAGATGACCCATTGCAGCTCTATCGAAACGACCTGGTCTTTACGTTTCAAAGTGATGCCAATTAAAATACTAGACCTTCCTCGACTGCACTACACTACCATTTCTCAATGAGTGACTCAATATATGACTCCAGTCTCCCTGGCTGGATACCAGTGTTCTAGGAGAGGACGCCCATACTGACGAATGCACTCAACCACTAACGCCGCTACAATCTATCTTTAGAATCGTTCACTTAGGATCAGGTTTGTATTTTATTATAGTTTGGTTCTTCTTTTTATTTTACATTGTTATGCTTTATTGCATATTCCATTGGTATACTCTTCAACACGCTGACACCCGTATATTGTCCTATCTTACATAGAAAGTTATGATGTACTGCATTAAAAACTCAAAGCTGGTGTGAAAAAAACAAATAAACAAAACAGAAGAAAGGAAGCTTTCCTCATAGTACCACCATGCCCTCCCTGGCACTGTGGTTTTCTCATACTCGCCCTGCTCGCAAAATGAGTGGTGGGAGCTTTTACATGTGAGGGTCAAGAATGAACTGTTTAAAGCAAGGTGTGGAAAATTGAGCATTAAGTTACCGCAACAACAATTAAGACACGATTAGATGTCAGCAAACCCACATAAGGCTTCAGCTCACATTTTGTACAGTCAGTGGAGAATGAGATCAGGAAGGCAAAAAGGAGGCCAGGAGCCAATGCCCAGAAAGACTGAGTACAAGATCCTCAAAGCCTCTAAAAAACATTTAAACAGTTGGAATCAGAAAGACTGACATCAAACCAGCAATTTTTTATAAAAAAATAAAATAAAGAGTGATTGTTCAGACGTCATAGAGTCAACTTCCACGAAGGACTGCCAACAAGAGCGTAGTCCAGAGAGAGATCTAATAAGGGTGCAAATAATGCAATACCAACCGGAAAACAAAACACATAGCCCCAGGAGGGGGTGGGGGGTGACGTAGTAGACAGGTGGCAGCCTGGGGCCTGGTGTCCAAAACTGCCATTGGAGGCCACAGTTATGACTGGACCTCAAGAGAGTATTTCATCAGTTGATCAACTGATAAAACTTGGATAAAATACAGAACCTGTGACACTAAAATGGCCCCTGGACACGAGCCCTGAACATAAAGGCTACACAAGCGCTCCATGCATGAAAACCACTCTCCCCCGAAAAACAGGACAACAAAACAATAGTGCGCCAGAACATGGTGCTGATTGGCCGCATTGCAACATCCACCAAGAAGAAGACGCAATCATGAAAGTGGACATAGCAAACGCGGAGAATAAAAAGTCAGGAATCTTTGACCTCAAAGCAGACAAGTGCTGGGCAATGCTATTGTCAATTGTACAAGTTATTGTGCAAACTCAAAATTTTCGCTCAGACAAACTAGATGTCCAAGTTGATCTAATAAACACCTCAGCAGTGATTGTGTCTGTAATTGACTCCAAGCTAGAAGCCTCTAACAACTTCACTGGGCATCTACATGTTTGATGCAGACCCAATGTCACCTGTACTGTTCCCCCATAATAAATAAACTAAGCACATTGCCTAAAGCTCTGTCATCAATTGTTATGGACCTTAACAAATCACATCATTGTTCACCACCCTTCAGGAGAACCCACTCTCCTGCCAACCGAGGATCTGTCAGCTTCTAATCAGACCAGACTCAATTCTCACAATGTGGCCTTCCCTGGATGTACTATAATTCAAAACAACACATCCTCTGATCCACAAATAACCTGTACAGCAGAGATCCACATTCAAAGTAAACTAGATCTCTGGACTGAAAAAGTTCCAAAAATCTAAAGGAATCATTAAGCAAGCACAGAGAACTTATGCAGCCAATAGCAAGCCTCAAAAGAGAAAGCCCAAATTGATTAATAAGGGGAGCGCAGCATAAACCTGAGAAAATGCCCCAGGACTGGAAAAACCTATTACAAAATGTGAACGTAAAAGGCAAAGAAAGGTGAGAAACAAATCATTAAACAACCAAGTGCAGTAGACAACAGACCAATCAAAACAATTTACCTCATCCTTGAACCAGGGAAGCCTAAGCTAATGCCTAGAAATATCTCGTCCAACATCTATCTCGTTAATGTTGCAGCTACTCACACCAAGGCTGAAAATCAGAGAGATGAAATAGTGATTGTCAATAACCAGGGCGTGCCCACCAAATCTATACCTTCCAGAAAAAATCAGACCAGTATCAAGCTGGAAAATACGATGATCACGGAAGATGCTCCACTCAGCACCATGGCAGGCAGGACACTCTACAACAATGACATTGTGGACCGAGGCACAGAGAAGGAAGCGATGGTCTGTTGCCAGTGTTTCTCTGAAACATTCTACAACAGTAAGACAGCCAACAGACTCAGTAAAATTGTCTGTCCGGCCACACCTGAAGACACAAAATACATAGACGCTAGTCAACCATCTGCAAACCCAGTTGAAAATGGAATAGGCCAAGCATCGGAGCAAGGATTGAAAACAGTCACAAGTTTGTTGGAGCCAGCAAGAGTGAAATGAGAGATGAAAACGACCTCAATATAAGAGCTCAAGCAATCGGTGAAAACACAATTCAAGACCGCGGCAATCAAGGGCTATCATGGGAGTCATCATACGCTTAACTAGTAATTGTATTCCTCTCCAAGACAGAAAGCTGTTATCTACCCTGTCTATGTCTCCAAGGGATCAAATGACTACCTAAATAGGGGCATTATAATGAAGTTACTGAAAAGTCATGCACCACGTACCTATCAAGCATGGACATAGAAGCTATTGAATTCCTACCCCCTTGTGGCTCGCAGATAAATGAGTCAACACTTATAACATGGTCCACCACCAGCCAAGCGATCATTGCCCACAACACCTGCAGCTACTTAACAAATGGTCTTTGTATGCAAAGGGAATGGACCCAGAAGATAAAACAACCACCGCTAATCTAAAAAAGTTGAAGTGGAATGGCACTCTAGCTATCAACATTGCGGAGAGCTGCTGATTGCTGATGGAAATCCTGGCCAAACCCTTTGCATAGCCAACAGGAGTGTGAGAGCAGGTAGCAGAGAAACTGGTAAATGAATTTAAACATTAATCAAAGAGGGTCTATGAGCTTGCTACTAAGAGATGGTATCCTTGCTAGTTTATATCTGCAATGAAGTCAACCAAAAAGGAATTAAATCAACAGCTCAGAATTTTCAAACGTAGCCTGAGTGATACTGGCCTCTTACACAATATCAAAAAACCTATGAAAAATATATATAAAAGAGATGTGGGCTGCACGGCTAGATCAAGATGATACATTCTAGGCATGATTTCTCCACACAAGTAAGTCCAGGAAGGCAAAGGCATTTTGAAGCATTGTAAATAAGCTTGAAAAGGGGAACTACGCAGCCAATAATGCAAATATTGGAGAAGTGAAGGGGTTGAGTTTTTAACTAATGCTCAAAGAGAGCACGACAAAAACCCCAAGGATCTCTCCTCAATGCGAAACAAGTTGCCCACGAATGTGGTTCGATCTCAGCACATGGAGAATATCGGTTACAAAAAATGCAAGTGCTTTGAGATCATCAAGAAGGGTCGCAGTGATTGAGCTCCAGGCCCCAACGGCCAACCCCATTCACTATTCAAATGTAACCAAGAATTCTGGGCGGACGTTCAAACCCCAATCTTTGATCACTGTATTACTACCCAACAAATTCCAGACTCTCATAGTGTTGTGCAATAATCCACCCTATCTAGAAAGGTATGAAAATCTCCAATCCGGCTAATTTTGACCAAATTTAACTTCTTGATAATGAGGCAAAATACTTTGCGGGCATGCTACTAACAGATTTAGAGATGTGGGCAAATGAGCAGCAGATATACCTGCCATGCCAAACAGGTTTTAGGGAAGGGATCAGAACATCTGCAGGCCTTTTCTCACTTTCAGTCTTTATGGATAGATCAATAGAGCAATTGCAGAAAATATATGCTGTATTTCTGCTTTATGGATTTTGGTCCTTTGACTTCGTCACCATAAGCATCTTGTAGGAGAAACTAGTGCAAAGGGACATTTCGCCCAGTCTGAAAAGGGCATCAAGTCAATATACATTAACTGCAAGTTAAAATGGGGGATGGCAGCCCAGTCATCTGCAAAATCTCTACAAACACAAGCTTAAAACATGGCTGTGTACGGGTGCCACTACTTTTTTACATCTTCATAGCATACCTATCCTCTAAGCTGGAGAATATAAATGTGCATGTACCAAAACTTGATGGCAACATGATCACCTTCTGATATCACATCCAGGATAGAGCTTCAATGCCTTTTTAAATGAACTACATGAATATGTTGAATCCAACGGGTTGACTATCAATCTAAACAAAATCATGTTCATGGGGGTAAAAATCAAGGAATTAGGATCTCAGCACCCAACTAGTTCACCAAACAAAAAAGTAGAAAGTATAAATACATGGAGGTCGTGATTTATAACTGACGAACATTCCTCGCCCAGAAACACTTCATAAAATCAAAGACCACCTCTCAGTTTTACACCTTTTTAACTCTCTCCCCCAAAAAACTTTAGGGTTCCACTCTTAACCCAATTGCAAAAGTTATACTTGACAAGCTCCTTCCAGCTGGATGGGCATTTCGCCTACCGAAGCATAGTTCACCAGTGCAGATCCAGTTGACACGTGGCTTAATATAAGAGAATCTGGAAAGGTAAGGGGCCTTTGCAAAAATATACTTCAAGCTAAGAGCAGCAAAATAAAAATCACTAAAAAAACCCTAGGGTATCAGTTGTGGTTGGATATCTCAAACTCAAGCACTAAGTCAGAGGCACGCTCTGTTTTCATTTATGTCGCTGCAAAACCTTTAGATAGGGAACCTAGGGACAGTTCCAGTTACCTTAGCCACTTTCAAACGATTATTTTCTAAAACTATTCATTGGCAATCATCGTGAAGATAAACAGCAATTGGCGAAGCACACATGCTTGACTGATCCTAAACACCTGTGCAAAGTTTGGTCTCCAACCAATTAGGAGTCTCTGCCTCTCAAAGAAGAATGTTAGGCAGAAACTGCTGCAGTATCATCTTGGATGTTTGCTCGCACTAGAAAGTATCCCAAAAGGGTTAAGCAAATCAATCCCTACTAATTTCAGGCTGTGTAAAAATTATAAGGAATCTATCATACGCATAGTCTGCATCTGCCCAGCTACAATACATGAGAGGCGTGTTTTGTTAAAACCCCGTTTGAACAGGTAGACACTCTGCTCTTGCAGGCAAGCAGTAATGGCATGTCATCAAGTGACGCATCTTCTCCTTGCCGTGTGATTTGTGAAATGAATGGAAATTGCATAAAAGAACCTGAGGGCGGCATCTGTTGCAAAATCATATTAAACTTTTGCATTTTATCTGTTGCCGGACACCATCAGGCTTCAACCTACCAGGCCCCGTTTTAGGAAGTTGGGTAAGACCGGTCTTTTCCCTCTACAGGACTGATGCGGTATTCTTCCCTATTACACTTGCTTCCTTGCTACTCTTAGCGCCAAGACTCCTCGGCATTTGTGCACTCTAAAAGTTATTTGACTTACTTACTTATAAAAAGGTCAGGATACTGAACCAGGGGACAATTGTAGTGTCTCAGTATCATTGGAGTCATGCCTCAGAAGCAGCAGTGGTGCCTCCCAAAGTTTGATGGTTAAAATTATGCACTTTAACTCTACCCGTCTGTCATCTTTCAGCACTACTTGTTTGCTCCTCCTACCGCATTAGCATTTTATTACAGTCTATTTGTAGAATCCTAGCAAGTGTATTAGCCATATTGAACAAGTTACCCTCATTGGTATCACCTTATCTGGTAGAGACTCTATCTAGTCGCACATCCCTTACCATAGAATTTTCCCCAGGCATTCAGACTGGATCAGCAAATTTTTCGAATAGTACACCAGCGCAGCATTAGGTGGCGTCATTTGGCTCTGCAATTGGCGGTGGTGTCTGCACCGGATGTGATGTGCATGGTGCCTATATAGGCGCCACCCCAGAGTGCTAACATCAGTTCCTTTTTGCGACTTTCCACGACAGAAGAGCAGAGCCATGAGGAATGCTGTTGCACTAGTGTGCAGTGCTGAGGGCCTCAGAAGCGTGACCCTACAATGAAATCAGCTCGCAAAAAAGGGAGGAAGAAAGAGCCAGTACCTAATCTGTGGCTAGATAGAGTCTCTACTAGATAAGGTATTACTGGAGGTAAATAACTTGTTCAGCTGATAGAGACGTCTAGCCACAGATTCCTTAGCTTAGAATATGTACCCATAGCAATACCTCCCCGGTGGTGGCTGTACAAGCAGATTACAACAAAAAGTCCTGCATGACCGAACAGGCAAAATTCCCATAACGATGGACCTGACTGTCCAGACAGTAATGTTTGGTGAATGTGTGCAATGACGCCCAGGCTGCTACCTGACAGATGTCCAGAACAGGGACTTCGCAGGTTAACATAGTAGATGTTCTTGAATTCATACCATGCTATAAATTTGTCCCAATGATAGATGTATACTGTCTTGGCGGAGGGACGCTTGGCTGCCAGAATAAAGTCACAGATTTGTGTGCGAGGTCGAAAGCTGTCAACTGTTGCACTCAATCTCTACACAGAAAGGTGGAGACTGAGAAGGTTCGGGTGCACAACCCTCCCCTGCTCGACAGAAAATCTTCCAGAAAGGACAGTCTGATCATGGAACTGATGCTCATGCTCAGGAGTTTGGTATACCAGTCTCTCTGTGCCCAATCAGGGGCCACAAGAGTGACTTGGGCTGAGCGAAAGTAGCCTTGGAAACTCCAATGTGCAGAACTGCTGACATTGCGTGTTCTCAGTGGTGGCAAACAGATCTAACCAAGGCTCTCCCCACGCTTGAAAGAGACCTTGCACCACCTCCAGATGGAGATGCCATTCATGATCTGCTAGGCATCGACAGCTGAGTTTGTCTGTTCTGGCGTTCAGAGAGCCCGCTAGATGTTGAACCACCAGGGAAATGCCCAGATGTTCCAGCCATGTCAAAGAAGTAGGGCCGTTGTTGCAGAGCCACATGGCGGTGTTGCCTGTGAAGACCTGCACTAGCCTTCCCCTGATCATAGGAAGAAAGGCTTTCAATGCCAATTGGATCGCCCTGAGCTCCAACAAGTTGATGTGGAGGCCAGACTCTGCCAAAGGCCAGAGGCCTCTGATCTCAACCTCTCCCATGTGTTTGCCCCAGCCCAGAAGTGACGCATCTGTCACTACAGTTAACTCCAGTAGAGGACCCAATTGCGGTTCATCAACCACCACTGCAGATCATTTGCAGTTCTCTCTGAGATCTGGACCAGGTTGGAGGGATTCCCCTGATGCTGTACCCACTGGAACTTGAGGTTCCACTGCAAAGCCCACATATGCCAGCGGGCATGCCCCACTAGCAGGATGCAGGAGGCCATGAGGCCAAATAGCCTCAGAGTCAGTTTCACCGAAATCCAGAATAGAGGCTGAAATATCAGAATCTTAGCTTGAACATTCTGGACTCGCAATTCTAGAGGATACGCCCAAAACTACACTCTTTCCAATACAGCACCAATGAAAGTGAGCATCTGAGAGGGAGACAATTGTGATATCTGCACATTGATAGTGAACCCCAACGAATGTAGGCGGTCTGCCGTAGTCTGGAGGGGGAGATGACCACCATGGGCAAGCCCCACTTCAACAGCCTGTTGTCAAGGTAGAGGAAGACTGGAACCTCTAACCTCAACAGATGTGCTGCAACTACCGCCATCACCTTGGTGAACAACAACGCTGAAAGGAAGCATTTTTAATTGAAAGTGCTCTTGGCCCACAGTGAATCTCAGGTAACGTCTGTAGGCATGCAGGACGGGTTTGTGGAAATATGAGCCCTTCACTTCCAACACTACCATCCAGTGTCCAGGGCAGACAGGATCGGAGCTAAGGTGAGCATTTTGCAGGTGATGCAGGTCTAGAATGTGATGGAGGCCTCCTTCCTTCCTGGGCACCAGAAAGTAGCGGGAATCGTACCGATGTTATTTGGGGGTAGTCAAGGGTGGTTAGTCAAGGGTTGTAGCTGTGACCTCTGGCTTGTTCCCTGCTACTCCTTGCAATTCCTTGGTGATCCCTGGCCTCAGAGGGAGCAAACCTTTTGTCTCTTCTGAGGCCAGGGGTGTCAAAGGAAGTGCAAAGGGATGAAAGGTAATCTGGGGTTGGAGGAGGAAGGGGCATGGTTAGGCCCAAAGACCTGCTGTAGCTATGCTGCCTTTAAAGGGCTCCAGCGCAGAGTCTGCCTTTTCACCAAAAAGGCAGGAGCCGTGAAATGGCATGTCCATAAGGGAAGCTTGGACATACCCTGAAAAGCCAGTCGTTCTCAAACGCGTGGCGTCTAAGTGCCACTAACAATGCAACTGTGCTGCCTAGTGAGTCGGTCGTGTCCAGCCCACATCTGATGGTCAACTTTGGTGCATCGTGCCCATCAGCAATTGCTTGAGTGAGTATGGCTCAGGCCTTCTCCGAGACCAAAGGTAGGACTTGCGCAACAGAGTCCCACACAGTGTGGGTGTATCGGCCCGAGAGGTGGGGACTTGGACCATGAGGCTCTATAGGGTAGGGTGGTGGGTGAGGAAAGTGGGGTTCCCAGGAGTGGGAGATGGCAACAGGCAATTGTCCTGTGTACAGGCCCCAAGGTGAACAACTGCAACAGCTTCATTGAATGAGAGTAAGAGTTGGGAAGGGCCACTCTTGGCTGAAGCACTTCCGTCAAGATCTTCGCCTTCACTGTCAGTGAAGAGAGCTGAAGGTCCAGGACCACAGCCACCCTCTGCATCAACACACCAAAAGAGGCTCCCTCCTCCGTACCCACAGTGGGGGGAGAGACCAAGCAAGTGTCTCATGAGGTGTCCAAACCACTGGCATTCGCCAGTTCCTTATACCAGTTGTCCTCTGGTTCCTCAAGGGGGGCTTATGGTATCCATAAGAGTCCTCAAACCGCTCCTAATCGTCTTCTTATCTAGGCCCATCGAAGGAAAAGGCACTGGCTCGGACTTGGATCCAAGGAGCCGGACTGGCACTGAGGGCAGACCCACCGGCGAAAACCAGTGGTGGCCCCTCCCGAATCCATGGGGCCCAAAGGTGCTCCAGAGGGGTTGGGCTACTCAAATATGAGGTGCATGGCATCACAGAACTCTTAGTTGGGAGGGGTCGCTATGGCTTCGGGAAACTGTAGGAGGCACAGAGCAGACCCAGGCAAACCTCCAAGTCGTGATGAGGACTAGCGTGCCGATGTTCTCATGCCTCGTCTGATGATTTGGACAAGCACCGAGAAGTCAAAGAATGCGCTGACTTCTTTGACTTCTTGTGTTTGTGGGATTTACCAAACAACTTAGACTAGCAGGACAAGTGCCAAGAGATGCTCCGCAAGCGATCCTGTGATTTTTTGAACAACCTGGTATCTCGAACATTGCGGGGTCGTCCGACGTCTGACATCGTACATTTTTAGGGAACGTTCCCTTGGTGCCTTTGGGTTCATGGTGCGGCAGTCCCTGCAGGTCTTGGAGTCATTGCCCATTCCAAGCACCACAATCAAAACCACTGTGGGTCAGTCACAGACATTTAACTGTGACAGGCACCACCTGACTAGAAACCTGTAGGTTTCTTAGGGGACATCTCTAGCACACTAGGAGAAGTAATTTCTCACCGATATTCATGACAAACCCTCAAAAACATGTCAGTCAAAAAATTGACTGGTAGTAGCTCTCTCATGATCGCCCCTGACTGGCACGGAAAGAGAAGAACTGATGTCAGTAAGCTTGCGTGGCACCCATTTAGGCACTGCGTACCTCACAACGCTGACACAGAGCTGAACGGCAGTACCTACCGGCACGCAAGGGTGCTGCTTGAAAATTTTCCAGATACAGTCTGACACCTGGGGAATATTCTAAGATAAGGAATATGCAGTTAGAAGCCTCTGTCATATAAATTAAATTATTTACTACTGACTCTTTTATAATGTTTTTACTCTTAAATAAGGCATGAAATAGACATGAAACTTGAAAAAGTCTGTTTCAGACACCTGTTTGTAACCAGCAGATCACAGATTTGGGTACCGACTGGGACAACTCAAGCCTTCATCGTTAGTGATGAAAGAATACCTACTATTCATACAGCAAGACAGACACATTTCAGTTTGCAGTGTTCGATATCTGTATGGCCAGAGCACAGTCAATGTTACACAATGCTTACTCTATTCTTAGAAATATCGATTGCATGAAGAATAGAAGGCTGTCTTGCTTGGAACCATCTCTGCCAATTTTGTAGACAGACTGGAGGAAAGAAACACATTCCTTCCTTGGTCTGGCCTTAAAATTTAAGATCTTATAGCCTATGCCCACTTGGTAATTTTTTGTCCTCTTTACACCCACGTTTGGAGAAGTCTGACAAAACCCCTTCTGAATTACATGTAATACATACCAACAAGTAGTGAAATCATTTTTTGTAATTTCATCACATCGTTACAAAATAATATTTTTGTGCCAAACAATGTTAATATAGAAAAGGCGTTTATAGCTCTAAACCACAAGAGAGAAGTATTTATTGTTAATATCATAAGTCAGTTTTTATTGGTCTTCTTTCCTCTGTAGCAAAACGCATTTTAATTATTGTTTTATGCTGCTGTAAAGTGACTGATCAGTAATTCCACTCACAACAGTTTCAAATGAAACACTTAATGTTATGAGGAGGTTGGGAGAGCAAGAACTGTGATAATTCCCTTGTAAAAATAAATGAATATTTAAATTTCCAGCAGCATATTTCAATATCCAGCAAAGAATTACAAAAAAAGTTCAAGAATACGGTAAAAGAAAGAGTGCAAGGGGAACAGGACCAGCATAATTTAGAGGATAAGGAGATATATATTGATCTGCCTGCAAATGGTTGTGGCTGGGATTAAAGTGGCCAGTTCGGCTGCTACAGTGGAGATGGAAGGAGTTCGACAAGTTGGTGGGAGGCAACAAATATATGATAATGAATGTAGGGCAGTTGCGGTTGCTACCAATGTACAGTGGTAGGGCAGCAGGGGTGGGGGGGCGGGGGGAGGCGGGGGAGTAATTGATGACAAAAATAAGTACCTGATGCAGACCCGCCGGCCACCTCACGCCTCAGTACTCTTCTGCTCTTCCTGCTCCCAGAAGTCCCATCACAAACTCCCCATTCAACCCAGACGTTGCTCTCATGCTGTGAAAGTAGCGTGGGGATTGGCCTGAGCGGGATGGTTTGACGGTCGCTCAGGCACGGAAAGTCAGTGCAGTTTCTTGGCCCGGCTGTATAACACAGCTGGGTTGGATAAACCTAAATGTGCATGTCTGTTTGGCCTGCCTAAGGCGGCCGGCCAAACAGACATGCGCATTTACAAGTGGCCACATCTCCTTCTTCCAGTCCCTGCCCTGTCAACAGAGGATTGCCTGACCCCACGCCGCCCTACACTCTGCAGCATCAGCTGCCAGTGAGAAATAAAATGATGATAACATTGTTTTATTATCGTTTTAATTTTCATTCTGCGCTAAGTGGAACAACGTTTCTCCGCCATTATGGAGGAGCCGCCGCTGATGTAGGGTTTCGTTGTTGTTATATAGGAAAGCCTGCTTTTCACCCAGAAAAATGATCTATTATAAACTATCAAAATGGTATTGGGTGTTGCCCCCATGACACTAAAGGCAGCAGAAGCTTTACAACAAATTGGGAAATCTAAATTAAAAAAAGAGTGCTAAACACAGGAATAGTTGTGAAGGCTGCAGAGACAATGTCAAAGCACGTATTGGAGAATAGTAGCAATGTGTTCAAAGTAAAATCTTCCATCCAGGGACATAATCTGGTTTATGGCCCTGAATACATTTAACAGGAAGACTGTCAGCTTCTATTGGAAGAGTTGTGAGGTGTCACAAAGTTATATAGTCACTGATATCATTCCTGAAAGATGGACCTTATATAAGCAGAAAATCCCTGTAAGGAGAATGGAGGATGTTGATGAGCAGGGATGCAGGTTTAGCACTAGATTCTATCAAGAACATCTGCTTGGTCAGTGAGATTGGGAAAATAACTAACATACCACTGGACCCCAAGCTGCCAAAGCCTCAAAACTGGAGCTAAGAAAATCCTCCTGATTTCCTAGCCGGGTCCTATCCTAGCCCTCGTCACACAGGACTGCAACATTTTCTTTCCTTATCTTGGCATTCTTACCAGCTATGCCTGTAGGCCATTTCGGTTGTGCCACGATAAGTCAGAGCAGACTGAAAAGATAAGTCATGGGGGACATGTGGCTGCTGCATGTTTTTCAAACAGGTGGCATGAAATGCCAAACCCTAGCAGTATCAAATGAGCAGAGATGGAATGTATATCAAGTAGTGCCTCTCCACATGGAGAACGTTTTGAAACAATTACACCAAATTACGTCCCCCACTCCCTATTACTTCATATCTGGATCTCAACCCCTTCAGATATATGAGCATCCCAGTGACCAATAGTGAGTGGAGGGTATTTTTACAGCTCCTTTGCAAAATGGATTACTCTAGGAGTTACCATTTGGTTTGTGATGTGTCAGCTAATATATACCAGAATATATTAATTGCATTGAGCAGGAAGAAAAGGTGTAACTAGAGAACGTTCTAAAAAAGCAGGTCTTCGATCAAAAGCAGAAAATCTTCTTTCTTTACAAATTTGGTAAACAAGAGTTTTAAAATGGACCCTTTTTAGTTTTAAATGTTTCTTATTAGAAGTAATCCATACCAAACAGCATGCAGCATTTGGCACAAAACATCAGTGCATTTCAAGCGATATAAGAGAAAACACTTCTTTCTAGACAGCATCTGTGAATATACATATATCGCACAATTATCCATATTTCTCTACCATGTTCTTTAAATAGAATGTCAACCCAGAGTAATTGAACTCAGCAGTGCAACAAGAAGGGATGGAGAAGGGAGGAGTAGTCATTAAGCCAAGAGACAACCTTTAGCACAAGTCTCATGGTCAACAAAAGTAAAAACAAAATCAATGATATCCAGTTCTCCACTTCACAACGTGACATATAGTGGGTTCAGGCAGTGCATAAATGGCAGGAGCAGCATGCAAGCCCACACTGCCTCTACTTTAGATCATCTGTTAGGACAGCCATACTTGACACCCTCTAAAAAGGGGAGAGGGGAAAACATTTGCCCTGGATTAAGCTAGGATCCAGAGTGTCACCAAGGTTCCCAGGCTCAACAACCCTTTCTCCCTGGATATGGGCTGTTAACTCTTCTTTTGAATTACTGCCCTCTCATCGAGGATGCGCCTTTTTTGAAATTTCAAATAATATTTGAGGGCCACTTTTAAATTAGACTTACAATATTCAGAGTTCTGGGGGAAGACCAGAGTCGTACCCCTACCCAAGTCAATGGTAGATGCCTTCAAAGGCAATTCATAAAGCCTCTGCACCACAAAAACACTCAAAGTACTCAGCAAGAAAAAAGTGTCTTTTAGAGAAATACCTTAGCATTTTAGTTACACCCACTGAAGTGGCAAAGGCAGTGAATCCCAGCACACAGTGTTTTGTTATTTGTGCACTGTCCAAGATATTGAATTTAACCTCGATGTCTAGCATTGGAAGCTAGTCAGACCAGGCAAGCCTGTTCCCGCCACCTCTGTCTTCTCTTCAGTGACCTACAACCTCTTTTCTATGGAGCATATTCCATGTTGAGTCTTTGATACCCTGGACTCCATCTTTTCCACCTTTGGTTCCAATGTTTACTGGATTTCTCAAATTTACCTAATTCTCTCAAGATGGAGTCCAATGCCCCCATCAAGAATTTTAGGCCTTTGAGCTATCTTAAAGCCAATATGACTCTGTTTTCATCATCTCCCCCAAGAAGCTGGAGGAAATTGCATTTATCTCTCTGCTATTGCTTATTATCCATGTCTCCGCTGCTCCGGCACAAACCACTTCACACTACAGTGCACTTCAATCTGGCCACATTAAAAAACTGCTCCTCCTCCTGATGATTGTACTCCTCGGCCACCTTGCGCTTTCTGACTCCTCTTGTGTCAGCCTCTATTATGCAAACACCCCCTACAGTTCACTGGTTGTCCCTTTTGCAACAGTTCACTAGCTTCTTCATGGAGGCCCCCAATGTTACTGCGCACGCTCGCTCACAACCTGTTGAGATTAAGAGGGAAATGGGTGCAATAAACACCACGGAATTGGGAATTCCATGAAGTTTTTCAACCGGTAAATTGAGACCGCACAGCTATTCGCCATTTTATGGGGTGTAAGCTCGGAATTGCACAGTACGGGCATGATGTTACCACATGGTAACATAAAATCAGTTCCACATGCAGAGTTTGCACTCTACCAATACCATTCAACTCAACAGGGCCTTAGGGTCCAGGTGAACATAATTGGGAACGGAGAGGCAATAATGATTTAACGGTGCATGCCCAAGATGCTCTACATACTGATACATGTCGGGTACCTTTACACCTAAGAGGACAAAGGGAAGGAAGATCTTCCTCAATAGTAAATGAGGGAGTTGAAGCATTCCATATAAAAGACATTTGATCAGGAAAGCTTTTTAAAGTAGGTTTATTCTCATAAGAATATCCCATCCATCAAGAAGCAAGCCAGAGTTTCAACTGCAGTACAACTCAAGCAATTACAAGTTCTACATGACATATACAAGGTTCCATTATGAAATAGATTCCAATACTCTTATCTCAATTAAAGAGACACTTCACACACCTCCCTTCCTTTACAAAACAAAATATACACATTAGTTATACATAGTCTGATAAGAAACTAGGACGTTTTACAATCATAGAGGAACAACGTGTGTTTGTCACATCATTGTTATTATCAATGTTTTTTGTAAATAAACCAACAGGAGTGGGAACTCTATAATCTTCCACATTTCCTTTAAGAACCGCCACTCTGTTCAAATTCCAAATGCGATGATCTTGAGTTTTAATAGCATTTTTGAACACTTTAATGACTTTGAGGGGTTTTAGAAACTTTGAATTTGACCTACCACCCATACCAGGTCGTTTGATCATGACCCAATCACCAACGTTCACCGCAGTTCTTTTAGCAGCATTTTTCATATCAAAATATATTTGCCTTTCTTTGGCTTTTTCTTCTTCCCTTTTTTGTACTTCTTTGCCATCACACTCACATTCTTTACCCATAGCTAATTCATATCTGTTGACCCAACCAGGTTCAAGAGAAGTTTTAGGCACTCTACCACAAAATAACATAAAAGGAGTTTTTCTTGTTGTACCATGAGGAGACAATCTATATTCTTCCCATTTTGCTTACCAATCCAATGATAGTGTTTTCGCCAAAGTAATAGTTTCCTTGAGAACTCTATTAAATCTCTCAATCATTTCATTGCTTTCTGGATGATATAGAGAGCAAGTTTTATGAACACCACCTCTGGATGATAAAAATTCCTCCATCTCTCTAGAAATTAACTGAACACCATTGTCTGTCAAAATTGACTCAGGCATACATTCTCTGGAAAATAATTCCTTCAAGCATTTGATAATGTGAGCTGAATCTATCAAAGACAAATAAAATACCCCAGGCCATCTAGAATACATGTCCATAATCAATAATACAAATGTTTGCACTCCACCATGATGAATAGGACCAAGTATATCTAAAGCAATATCTTGCCAGGGACAACAAGGACGTCTCCTTAAGATCATAGGTTGTACCCGTGGACACTTAGTTTTGTCACTCAATATGCAAGGAACACACTCACGTACTACACGTTCAACACATTTATCCATTCCAGGCCACCAGTAAGACATACGCAACTTCTCTTTACTTTTAGTGAGACCAGCATGATTTTCATGTACTAAATCCACCAATTCATTTCTAAGACTACTTGGAGGAATTAATCTTGTTCCACTACATAATAATCCATTCACAACTGACAACTCATTACGTATGATCCAATACGGTTTCATACTATCAGAATTAGGTTTTCTATCACTCCAACCTTTCTGAATAAATGACATGACATTATTCAAAGTCGAATCAATGACCAACTCATCCTTCCATTTTTTCTCCGCAATTATATTATGATCAACCACACATACCCATTCCTTTGAGTCATCAAACTCCTCATTTTCAAAAGTGTCTTTAGGAACAAGGCGTGACAAAACATCAGCAATACCATTATCAACTCTAGGGATATATTTGAGTGAAAAGCTATACTACTATAAACCAAGAATCCACCTTGTAATCCTAGCAGAAATCAAATCCAAACCTTTTTTATTGAACACCTCCACCAAAGGCTTATGATCCGTGCGAACTTCAAAGTCAACGCCCCATAAAAACTTCTTCAACTTTTTATTGCCCAAAAGACAGCCAGAGATTCCCTTTCTATCACAGAATAAGGTGTTTCAGGATCTCTTAAAGTTCTAGAAAAGGAACATGACAGTTTGTACAACACATGGACCATTTTGTTGCAAAACAGCCCCGAACCCCTTTTCACTAGCATCAGTAACAAGGATGGGCTTAATTGAAGGATCAAAACTCTTGAGAGAAGGAGCATTGTCCAGTTTTCCCTTCACTGAAATGAATTCTTTCTCACACAATTCTGACCACTCAAAATCAACACCTTTACGTAGTAAACATCTCATGTTGAAGGTAGAATCAGCAAATTTCTTTACAAACTTCGCGTGGTATTCAATCATGCCTAAGAACTTCATTAATTCATTCTTAATAGTAGGAGAGCTCATATTGCGAATTGTGTCAATCAAATCACTCTTGGGTTTCACACCATCACCCGATATGTTGTGTCCTAGATAACTTAAAGATTCTGATCTAAATTTACACTTATCTACTTTAATAGTAAGATTGCACTCACACAGTCTCTCTAGTACCTTACACAATATCTTATCGTGTTGTTCCACATTATCACCAAAGATGAGAATGTCATCCTGATAAATGCAAACCCCTTTTAACTCCTTCAGAACATTCTCCGTAGCTCGTTGAAATACAGATGTAGCAGATACTAATCCAAACGGCATTCTTATAAATCTAAATGTACCAAAAGGAGTTATGAATGAAGTAAAATCCCTACACGACTCCTCAAGCTCCACTTGATGATAAGCAGAAGTCAGATCTATTGTACTGAATAATTTTGCTCCACTCAAAAGTACCAACAATTCGGTGATATTTGGTAAAGGATATAGATCAACAATCACAGACTTATTGAGTTGTCTCAAGTCGATGCAGAGACGCAAATCCCCATTGGGTTTACGTGCGGCGACTACCAGAGCCAACCATTCTTTTCCCTCCACCTCTTCTATTATTCCAGTAGCTTTAAGTTTTGCAATCTCCTTTTGCATATCATCTTTTACAGACAGGGGAACATTCCTGACTTTACAACTTACAGGGACCAAACCTTCCTTTAGTTTTATTTTATGTTGGTAACCTTTTAAACATCCCAACTCATGTTTAAAGACTTCAGGATATTTAATCATGAGCATTTATACAAATTCATCATCGTGTGGTTTTGATACAGAACACACTCTATCCTTAATTTGGATAGGAGGGTTAGCATTAGGATCCAAAAACACACCTAAATCTCCTTGGTGCATCCAACTGATGATACTGTCACCCCTTTTTGATACATAAATCTTACCTGACACAAATCTGTCTCTAAACTCAATAAGACCAATAAAATATCCATGCAATTTTATCGGTTCTCCACCATAAGCTAATGGTACGATGTCATGTTTCATGAGTGAACTTTTCTCTTTTAGTTTGGAATTATAAACGTCATTAGAAACAATAGTAATCTTTGCACCCGAGTCAATAAGGACACGAGTGCTTTCCCCTTCAACCATAATATTGTCAAAAGGGCACACTTTTTTGTCAGATTCGTTTTTTACTTGAGACACTGTTTGTCCACAATAAAAATCATTAGGCCTCAAATCACATTTGTTAGACTCAAATTTCTACGGTTTTAACTTTAGGAACATTTTTGCTTTTACACATTAAAGAAGAATGACCCCTCCTTTTGCATTTTGAGCACATTTGACTTAAAGCACACTAGACTTTCCTTTAAACTCTTCCTTGTTACTTACTGAATCATTTTACTGTTTTCAACTTTCTTTTGATTTCTGTCCTTATCAAGTTGAACATTAACCTCCTTTACATTGTCTTTTTTAATATTTTCAACACATTGTAACGAATGTTCAATTCTTTTTTTCTACATTGAGTACCTCATCTAAGGTAGGTTCATCACGTAGCCAAAGCTCTTCCCTAACTCTTTCCATGTTGCACCCAAACATGAACTGATCACGAATACGTTCATCAGTTACGTTTTGAAATTTACATGATGAGGCAAGTTTTCTTAAGTTAGTAACATACATTTCAATAGTTTCATCTTCCATTTGAGTTCTCTTGGCAAACTGATCTTTCTAAGATTGTACTTACTTTATGTAGATAATGTTTATCTAACTTTTTAATGCAGATCTCAGTCGTTTAAATCTCTTGCTTCAGAGGCTGGAAGATCAGGTAGGTGATAAAACACGCCCTGGCCCTCTGAACCTAAACAATGAAGAAGTAAAGACATCTTCCTCTCTGCACTCAAAGAGGGACCACAAACCCTATCATACCTTTCAAACACTACCTTCCATTTTTTCCATTGAATTGATGGAACCCCTGGACTAGACAAAAAGAAAGGTGCAGCGGTTACATTTTGCATATTGAATTAATACAAACCAAGATACCAGAAGAGAAACCAACTTACTTAAAATGTAACCACTCTAGTGGCTTTACATACATGTAAAAATAAGTATCACATATGGATATAATGATCAACACAATGTTGCACATACAGATGCAAAAGATGGATGAAGAAGAATAGTGATTCAACAACACCAATCTTGTAATGATGAAGAAACAAGATTATCGCTATATAGACTTATGTTAAGTGATGTGGAAATGAAAACCTTCTTTCGTTTGGAAATAAAATAGTTTTCAATTGATATGCAGATGACTTTAAATGTACTTATATTGCTGTTTATAGTAAGTCAAGTGTGCGTGTCACTGTAGCGACACACTCTTGGTTCCATGCGCCAATAGATATGCAGATGACTTTAAATGTATTTGTATCGCTGTTTATAGTAAATCAAGTGTGCGTGTCACTGTAGCGACACGCTCTTGGTTCCATGCACCGATTAATATTTTAAATTACCTTGTCACGAAGATCCTGAAAGTACATCGAAAACACGTAGGCAGGAAGCGCCTTGCCAGGTTGCTAAGCAACCAACACAATGCAACCAAAAGATGATCAAAGATGGCCGCCAAGTATTTCACGCTACGTGAAGACGGTGCGCATGACGTTGCAAAGCACCACAGTAACTACGTATTTCCGTTATGTGCAGCTGAAGCGCTTGACGTTGAAGTGAAACGCACAACCGCAATCAGGGCAACAAGCAAAAGATATGAAGACAGGATCTCCGTTACGTTCGAATGCAGGTAAGTTTACTTTTGGAATGATGAATGCTTCCTTAGCATCGTAAGCTCATTTTAAACGGCAACAGCTCAAAGCATGCAAATCAATGAGGGCAAAAATAAAGTGCACATCATTAGTGAAATTAGATATGCTCTAGAACCTCCAGATAATGAAGATGCCGTGCACACAACACAAAATCTTGCAAAGTACTCGCATCAATCCAATATGAAGAATTATTCTCTCAACTTGAATCCACAAACTCACTAGAAAGGCTTGTCGCAAGATCACAAGCTCTAGTAGAAAGTACAACCATGAAATATGCTCCAAGTAACTTCAGGATTATTGCCCTTAGAGATGAGCCCGCATCGATTTAAATACCTCCCAACCCCAATAAGTACCAAAAAGGGTGAGAATGCGTTGAAGCTCCCAATCTCATTTAATCCAGCTAATAGAAATTAGCGTCTGAAGTTGTAGATTCAATTTAAAATCAAATGGTTGTTGTCAAAGAGAAAATCCACTGAATATTTAAAAATATCTCTCACCAAATTTGAGATCTTCTTTATGCCATCCTGCCGACTACACCAATGACGCATTCCATGTAGAAGACATTTGATCAGGAAGGCTTTCAACTGCAGTACAACTCAGCAATAACAAGCTCTACATGACATATACAAGGTTCCATTATGACATAGATTCCAATACTCTTATCTCAATTAAAGAGACACTTCACAGGAGTACTCTTTAGTCCTATCAGATTTCTATATAAAGACATGGAAACCACATTTTTGAATCAAGTTGTGGCCAATCAAACAGAACCAAAAATGTCCACCACCTTTTGATAGTTTGCTTTGGCAGGGCAGATTCGAAAAATATGTCGCCCAACTGTCTATTCAAAGAACCACAGGACTGGGCTTATGTACAATCTTATGAAAACAAGAAAGAGAAGCCGTCATCTATGAGTTGATAGGGGTCAGAACTTCGATGTGCGCCTATGCATTTTTGCTACAAATCCATGCTGGAGTACCATGAAAAAGGGTAGTTGTGTCAACCGGTCTGCTGAACATACTACAGCATGAAGGATTTTTCACAAAATTACCAGTTCTATGGGACTTTGAACGCAAACTGAAACACATTTCAGCATGTGACCCTGGTCTGTCACTCAGGAGTAACCTATTCCATCTCCATCAGAGATATTCCTTAGGATGTGCAGAATCAGAAAGAAAATGGTTTCGCTACAATTTCCTAGCATCACATTATTATTTTACAAAGAAACGGAGGGCTGCCTCCTACATCACTAAATACTGACCCAGGTGAAGTACAGGAACGCTCTGGGTACTTATACTTGTCTGACATCACTAGAATCAAGAGACCTTCTGGCCTCCCACTAAGAATGTCTGAGTGCGGCCTAACAAAACAGTTGGGTTCGTGGAAATGCCATGCAAAAACATTTTATCTGCTTACCAAATGTAGAAAAAAATCAGCCACCACTTAACGATGGATTTCTGAGGGTGTAAAGAATCCCTACTCTAGTGAGAATTAGGTTAATATATATGCAAGCCCACCTGACTCCTTGTTGTTCTTATCATCTAGGGAGCCAGGCTGAAAGTACATCTATAACGATATTTCATGCACAAATACAGAGAGGCAATAGTTCTCCTACTCTATAGTAAACAATCATGTTACTGAGGAAGGTGGACTCTTATTTTTGTTTATGCTCCTTCTCCTCTCTGTGCCTACAATGTAAATTAAAGTATGTTGCATCATAGTGTTATTTATATAGCGTTTTCCTATACCTGGAGGAGCGCAAATAGATTTTATTGTGAACGAGTAAATATCTTCTCCATTTTTTATGTATGGTTGAAAGGATGTTGGTTGAATCACGTTGAGGTTTTGCCTATGATAGGCATGCATTAGTGTTGTGCATGAGGACTGGAAGTGTACTAAAATTGTGCTGCAGTTGGGAGTCTGCAGAATAAATATTGCATGAAGTATGGAGCGAAGGAGTGGGAGAGCTAGAATCCCAGTTTGCATATTCAGATCTGTAGTTTTTATAAACTGCTCATATTTGAAATAATGTTTCAAGAAAACACCAGATATTTATTATCCTTATAAACGATAGATTATAGCAGAATAACCTTGTTTCCTTAGGAAGCTTGTCCCAGAAGTATTTTGTCTGTACAGAGAAGGATCGCCCACACAAACTATGCAATTTTAAAATGGAGATGAACAGCTGAGTGATCATTCTAGACCTGCAATTTCTTTAGACACTAGAGGTTGAACTTAGATTGTAGAAAAATAGGGCCTATCTCGTGGATTCCATGGTGGGCGATGTAAAGGAGAGTGTGGAGACTTGATAGCAGGTTGTATGGTGGCTGTGTTGGATCAAGTTTAGCCCTTGCCTAGTAGAGGGATTCTGGATGAATTATATTTTGATGTGTGTTTTGGGACTCCATTACAGAGCCTACTGGCATAGTCAAGGTGTGATAGAACTGAACGTCTTGAGGTCAGGACCCTGTGGGAAGGTCAAAGGTGAAAGAGTATTCACTTCAGGATTATCATAGAGAAGACTACACCTTTTTCACTTGGTTAATCTGAGTTTGGAGAGACAGTTTGGATTCATGATCGCTTCCATGTTCCTTACTTCTGTAGATAAGATAGGTGGTAGTCCTATTTCCTATGAGCAAACAGTGGTAGGGTCATATCTTGCCATGCTCCATTCCATTTTTGCGGAGCTGGGTTTTGCATGTTTCGGTACAAGCAAAATGGCTTGTGGGCATTGGCTGAATCCTCATGTGTCCAGTTCTGAAAGAATTTGAAGCTTTAGAAGATCTGAGTTCCGTGCAGTTGTAGCAAGTACGCATTAAGGAAAGGGCAAGCTCAGCCAGTAAGAGGTGTATAAGTTAGTAAGCAGAGGCTGTTCGTTAAGCCTTGAGGGACACCTACCTGATGGCTGCATGTTAGTGAGCAGAACGAGTGGAGATATTGTGACAATTTAGACTTTGTCTGCCAGACAGGTTTTAATCCAACTATGGGGGACTTGCATTCCTGTGTCACTTTGTCTTTGCAGTAAGAATTGATGGTAGACATTTTTAAAGGCTAGTACAGACTGAAAAGTGTTAAGGTGCCAACATGTGTTCTTGAGGTAGTCTTGGATTGCAGTTAGCACCAACTCATTGCCCCTTCTGGTGAAGAAACCTGCCTGCTTTTCTGTTTCTTTTGAGGATATTTGGATGAAGGCTGTGTTTTCAATGAACTTCCCCAGAAATTGACCATTTGGGCTGTAGTTTGCTATGTCAAATTGCTCAAGTCCTTGCTTCTTCAGTATAGTCTTACTTTAGATTGTGTGAAGGTCACTGGACAGCTCTGAAACTTGAGAAGTATGAATTATTGGTCACCGAGGGTTGTATGACAATAGTCAATTTTAAATGGATTGTTCCGAATATATTTGGCGGCACGGGTCAGTTGGTGATTCAACGTTATAGACAGACCGAGAAGGATTCAACTTCAGTAGCATGGAAATGTCACTGATTGCTTTAGAAAAGAATTTAGTCTGAATGCTGTCAGCTTTTTTGACGAAGTGATCTGCCGGTGAGTTGCAGAGCTCTCAAGAGTGGTTTGCACAATTTTAGTTACAGACTGGTTTTTTGAATTCAGAGGTGAGCTTGTAGGGTTGTTCTGGTTTGGCATGATGTGTCCAAAATGCATTATGAGGATCACTGACAGAATATCAACATCACAAATGTCGAACTACAAAAATGTCGAAGCAAAAATATCATTGTCAGGAATGTCGAAGTCCTAGCTACATAATGGTAAGTAGAAAAATATCAAAAATAAAATATTGTTGTTAAAAATCTCGTTGTTAAAAATATCGTTTTTTAATGTTTAAAAAATAATGTAAAATAAAGGAAATAGTACATATATTTAAATAACAGTTAGAATTATTAGAAAATGTTTAAAATTATAAGTAATACATATAATGTAAAAACAAATTAAACATACATATATATAAAATATAACATATGTAATTACTTAATAATATTGATAAATAATTATTGTACTAAATTATAAAATGATAGAAACATATTAAAAATTATAAATGCATATATATATATATATACACATACACCCCGCTTGGGGGAACGGGAGGAGGGGGGTGAGGGCCAGGCGGGCACGGCCCGGCCTGGAAGGAGTGTGGATGGACCTGCTGGGACTCCCGGGAGACTACCCAGGAGGGGACTGCCTGAATATTCCCCGAGGGCTATCGCTATTTGTGCAAACTTGTCATGCTGTGCATGGTGGGCAAGTTTCGGGGTGGTATGCATGTGAGGGGTAGAGTACAGCCTTTGGTACTTTTGGGAACACTGGGGGGGTTCGGCCTCTGATTCCAAGTTCGGCTCCCTGGGGCACCTTACGCCTCATCGGGTGGAGGACCCGAGGCGGGCACACTGGCAAGGGGGGGTGGGGGTAGAGAGGGAGTGGGGTGGGGGGTTAGGAATGGCTTTGTTGCGAAATTACTGTCTTTGATATTGTCCCCACTGGCCTGGTTATCCTTCGCAGGAATATTGTATGTACCGTGGACTTCATGCTGCTATAAGTTGGGAAAAACTAATAAAAATTGTTTTAAAAAAATATACACATACACCAATAACAAAAATAAAATATATATATAATAAATTAAAATAGTAAAATATTATGTTTTTAAAATACATTTTACACTACATTAACTGAAACAGTATAGAAAATATTGGATAGCAGAGGCAGGGGTGGGCTAGAAATTCCCTCTGAATGGAAAACCTATATAATAGTGAGCAAGGTGGAGAGCCACAGCAGAGCCACTAGCACATCACCAAGACAAATGTATCATCACAATCATGACCGTTCCGAACCCTGTATCAACTACAGACCTCAAACAACAAACATAAGAATGTGATGTGATGTGGTGGCATGGCGAAGCTCATAAATATAAAGCAATCAGTAGGTACCCAGAAACATATCCGATAAAAAATGCATTATGCAAATAAATTCCTTATACAAAATAACACATTCTTAAAATAAATGAAAGATTACAATTTTTAGATCATGCTGTTATTCAGGAGGGTGTCCAAATGCTGTGGATTAACTAGGAGGAGTCAACTAGATGATAAGAGAAAAAGCCAAGTTTTAAGTTCTTTAAGGAAATGAAGATGCCTTGTCAGAAGAAACAGTGAGGTACGAAGAGAGTACCAAGTTATTGAAGCCAGAAAGGGGAAAATGCCCACAACTGTAGGTGTTCTTGAAAGTAGAAGAATGCAGACGGTTGGGTGAGGCAGTGCATCATGAACAATTGGGAAGGTTGTGAGTGAAACAATGCCGCAGACAGGTGGGGCCATATTTATAAACTGCCCAGGGTAGGACGTACAAAGCTATGAATATAGAGTGCTTGCCGATGAGGAGATAATACAGACCCTACAATGTGAGGGGTAACAGGAAGCCAGAGAATGACACAACAGTCACATTCTGGATGATCCGCAATTGGTGACTTGGGTAACATGGGAGACAGTGGTCCCTGAAAGCAAAGAAGTATAACAAGCAATGATCAATATAGCCACAATAGGTACTATATTATAGCCTATGTCCAGCCGGACAAGGCAGCTTTAATAAGCAAAATGTTTTTCAATGATCAAACAAGATGTAAGCAAAGCATTGGTGGGACACAAGCCTGTATCCTATGGCTTACATATCAAGAGGACATGAATTTTAGAAAAAACACACAGGCAATTGAAGCGATGTTTCTATGACAAGAATAGCAGGTAGTGAAACATCCTAGTCACCTTCACGACATTTTATACACATAAGTAGTCATAGTGTAAGGTGAACAACATAGTCGACGACGTTTCCATCCTTACTGGGGGGGTGTTAGGATCATCATCAGGACTGATTAGTATAATTGCCTATAAAAATGCCTGAATATACAACAATTAACACAAAAACCAACGTGGTACAATAAAGAGGGAAAAAAATGGAGGGAAAGAAATTGGAAAAAACATAATAATTAAGTTTAAATAAAGTTACAACATAACATAAGACAGTTTGTGTCAGAACACGAGCTAATCATGATCAGAATGACTTAGTGAACTATCAGACACGGATCGAAGGGGAAAGAATATATAGTGGAACATGCTCCGTGGCAGGCCGTGTAAATGATGGAAGGTCGTGGTTGCCGCGAGTATTAAGGAATCTCGACTGTGGAGAAGTGCGTGGTCGTTATCATGCTAAAACTGAGGGCGTGTCTGAGATTAAGAACTGTGGATGTCGCAGGTGAGAAGGGCGAGTTAACTACAACGGAAACTATGTCAGGTGAGCTAGGCGTGATAGGCGGGGAACAATTTACCTCATGCAGTCCTTAAATACAGCAAGGATGATGTGTCAGCTGAGTTGAGAAAACTAAGCGACTATTAGAACACGGAATCGGTCTGTAATAAAAATAAAAAATAAAAAATATGAAGGTCATAAACAGGCTCGAGGAGTGGAGCGGAAGTGCAGTGCATGAAGCGGAAAAGCGGCTTACCTAGGTCCGCGATGGTAATACTTAACACGGTAGTGAAAAATCTGTCGATAAAATAAGGCAAATTACTGGACGTAATCACATCGTAAAAAGGGGGGTGGGGAGCCGCCGGTTGGAAACAAAAGACATACCACGATGTGAAGATGTAGTCACGTTCCGGGGGAATCGGCAAGGCAACGTCTCGGTCAATGCCGGAAGAGTTGTGGTGGAAGAGTGCTTGCGCCGGTTTGATGTGATCGTGGCTAGATCAGGTGATCAGTCACATGTTCTATTAGTTGCTAATAGTAACGCAGTGCTCGCGAGTGATGTAAAACAAGGCGGATATAGGGCGCCATATTGGGTGAGTGAAAGACGGCGCGTGGTGAGAATAAAAACAAGGGTAGAAGGGCAGAGAATGACATTTGAAGAGCTGATACATGGATGTATAAGCTATTACATTTATAAAACATGGAGAGCACAATTTGAATGGGAACAAAAAAATAAATTAATGTTTCTTAAAGTCTGGTGGTAGTTTTGTGGTGGATGTATCATAGGTTGTGGACAGTTCCAATTGCACAATCATAGTAAGGAGGTCCAATCCTCTAAGCGGTTCAATCCACTGTGAATGCTTCCCGTTTTCAAAATCCATTTTAATTCTTCCTTATTCAAAAGCTGTGAAATGTCTGCACCTCTTGGAGGGATTTTGACAACAGTGACGACTGTCCAATGAATGTCATCCTCAGTATGGCCAGCTGATTCGAAATGTTCCACCAGCGGTGCGTTTGGTGTTTTACACCTCAGTCTGCTTCTGTGTTGGCAGATTCTGATCCGGATTTTCTGTGTCGTTTGTCCTATATAAATCATGTCACAGGGGCACAGAATTGCATAAATGACATTGCTGGTGTTACAATTACTGAAATGATTATGGGGTTTACGTATGCTGCCAAACACAAACTCTTTACAGTCAGTGGTGAATACACATACAGAGCAATTGCCACACTTGTTGTGCCCAGTAACTGCGGGTAAAGAACAATGCTCGAGGAGCGTGCCAGTGTTTCTGGTCTCAGGGAGTGCCGCTCTTATCAGATGGTCTTTGATATTTTTGTTTCTTTTGAAGGCAAAGAGAGGTCTTTCAAGATTTAGTATTCCAGCATTTAACACATTCCAGTGTTTAAGAATACTTTTACGTACTTTATTGGAAGATGGAGAAAATGTGGTGACACACACTAGGCGGTTCTCACTTCTCTTGGTTTTGGGTTCCAAGAGAGCATCCCTGGGACAGTACCATGCTCTTTTCAGGGCACTGCGAATTAGTTTTTTGGGGTAACCTCTTGATGTTAGTTTGTCGCTGAGTGTTTTGGCTTCCCTAAAATAATCCTCCTTTAGGGTACAGTTGCGTCTGATGCGTAAGTATTGTGAGTAGGGAAGAGAGTCTTTAAGGGCCCTTGGGTGGCTGCTACTGTATTTTAGGAGAGTGTTGCGCTCGGTGGCTTTCCTGAAGAGGCTGGTGATCAGGTGTCCATCATCATGTATTATGTTTAGATCAAGGAATGGTATGGATGTTTTGTTGTATGTGAGTGTGAACTTGAGACCACCACAATTATTGTTTTTTTTTTTTTTTTTTTTTTGAAACCGTTTATTGCAATCTCAAGAATATACAGGTATGGGCCTACAATCTTCCGGCCGGCCGCTAGAATGACAGGAGCATATGACATACATACAAAAACACTTGGCGTTGCAGAGGAGCAAAATCAGGAGGTATCAGCGTCGTGGGCCACATCACTCTGACCCCACAATACGGTTTCATTTTAAACAAACAACACAAAAACCACACCCGCAAGGCAACCTGCAATCGACAGTAACAGCACGTGCTCCCCGAATGGGGGACCCCAGCCATCCACAGGAGTCTAAAGAGGGGAAGGGGAACAGATCGAGGACTGGGGGAATTCCGTGCTCGGGGCTAGGAAAGGAGTCAACTAAGGGGACGGGGCTGGTGAGGCCGCAGGCAGCAATGGTGGCGCGCAGATACCCCCGCGGTAGGCGTTCCAGGGGCCCCATACCTTCACCCATGCCCCAGGCTTACCCCTCGCCACATACACCACCTTTTCTCGGAACATGCACCAATCCATGTGTTCTTTCCAGGCCGACACCGCCGGGGGCCTCTGGGATCCCCACAGTTGAGCAATGTCACGCTTAGCTATCATATATCCCAGAGTCACCCATCGCGTCTGCGGAACCGAGTAGTCAGTTGGTTCCCACACATTCAGCAGGCATCTCCTCGCTTCAGGCAGCAGCGCGACATGCGTAACCACTCGCAGGACCTCATGCACACCACGCCAGAATCGCTCCACCTTCGGGCATTCCCACAAAATATGCAAAAAAGTCACCAAAGCACCACACCCACGCTTACACAACCCATCCTCAGCATAGCCCATACGCAGAAGCCTTGGCCCCGTCATGTAAACCCGGTGGAGTAACTTAAGCTTGACGAAGCGAAGGCGAGCCGGTATGGCCACCTCCTTCGGAGAGGCCACCGCGGAGATCCAGTCTTCGTCGTCCAACTCCAGCCCGTCGGCAACCCAAGCCTCGCGGAGGCCAGTCAGCAGGCCCGAGCGGTCATTAATCAATTTTTTGTAAATAAGGGAGATCGTGCTGTCCGGAACGTGGCCATCCAGCACTCTATCCTCCAGGGGGGAAGACTCCGGGATGGAGGCGACGTCTGGGAAGACTGAGCCCAGCGCGTGACGGACCTGCAAGTACCGAAAGTATTCACTGCCCTGCAGCTGAAACTCCGTCTGCAGCGTCTCGAATGTTTTAAATCCCCCTCTCGTCCAGAGGTCCCCCACTTTACTGATGCCGATCGTGTCCCACTTCTCGAAGCCCTTCGAGGTCCACAGGGAGCCCAATCTCTCAGACGCGTACAACGGTGATGCCCGGGTCAAACGGTCCTTCCACCCCATAGCTGCGTTAGCCGCGTGCCATACTCGTACCATGACACGCGTAGGTCCCGTCAGGCGGGGGCCGGGCGCGCCAGAGTAGAGCGCTCGATTATAATCGCCACCAGGCAGGAGCATCTTGTCCATTTCAAATGCCGGGTTTAAGGCGGGCCCGTAAAGGCCATGATTAATTGCAGCCAGCTGGGAGGCCCAGTAATACCGTTTAACATCCGGGAGGGCAATCCCCCCGTCGTACCATGGGAGCGTCAACTTCGCCAGGGCAATACGCGGCCTCCCGTCCCAGAACAGGCGGCGCTGTAGACTCTCCACCTCACGGAAGTAGCGCGCCGGGACTAAATCCATAGTATTCTGGAGAGCGTACAGGAAGCGTGGCAACGACATCATCTTAAACAATGCCGCCCGGCCGAGCGGCGAAAGCGGCAGGCGCCGCCAGCGCGCGACGTCCTCCTTCAAGCGCTGGAGGGGGGGAAGCAAATTCCGCTCATAGCGGGCCTCCGGGTCCAGAGTAATGTAAACCCCCAGGTACCGAAACCCCTGTGAGGCAATCTGGATCGGACAGCCCCGCGGAAGGACGGGAGCCTCCCCGGAAAGCACATACACACATGATTTAGCCCAGTTGATGACAAGGCCTGAATTGCGGCCGAACGAGCGCAAAACATCAACCAGGACAATCAATGATTTACGCGGGGAGGCTAGGTACAAAAGGATATCGTCAGCGTATAGGGACACGCGGTCCTCATATTCGGGGGTCCAACGGAGACCACGGATGGAAGGGTGCCACCGCAGCCACTCCGCCAGGGGTTCCAAGGCCAGCGCGAACAGGAGCGGCGACAAGGGACAGCCCTGTCGTGTGCCCCGTCCCAGCTCGAATGGGACCGATACTCTTCCATTCACCACCACCTGCGCCAATGGGCCCGAATACAACAATTTGACCCAGCTGATGAACCCCGGGCCAAATCCAAACTTCGCCAGCATGGCCCAGATATATGGCCACTCGAGCGTGTCAAACGCCATGGTGGCGTCTAAGGACGCCAATATGGCCGGCTCCCGCACAAACGGGACACGCGCGAGCACCCCGTGCAAGCGCCGCAGATTAAGGGCCGTGTTGCGATGGGGAATAAAGCCGGACTGGTCTTGGTGGACCAGGTCACCCACCACGCCGACCAGCCGGTTGGCTAGCACCTTAGCGAGGATTTTGGGCTCCGCATTCAAGAGCGAGATAGGCCGGTAGGATGTAACCTGGTCTCGAGGACTCCCCTCCTTGTGGATCACCACGATTGTAGCCAGACGTTGGTCCGGCGGGAGGGAGCCCAGCGAGTGGGCCGCCAGGAACATCGCACGGAGGTGGGGTGCCAGTACGTCCGGTCGCAGCTTATACAACTCGATAGGGATGCCGTTCGGGCCCATGGCCTTGCCGGATGCGACCGAGCGTATGGCGAGGGCAATTTCGTCGGCGGTAGGAGCGGCATCTAACGACACCCTATCCTCCACCGAAAGGGAAGGCAGCGCGATATCCCTAAGCAGGGCATGGGAATCATCCTCCGAGCAGGGAGAAACCGGGGAATACACCTCGCGAAAATAATCCGCGAAACAAGAGACGATGTCTTCTGGCTCGGTGACACGCACACCATCCATCCACTCAATCAGCGGGACCACACGACTCGCTCTCTCCTTTTTATCCAACCATGCAAGCAGTTTACCAGCCTTATCACCCACATCATACAGTCGCCCCTGTTGCTCTCTATAGAGGCCCCTGGCCGCCTCCATGACGAGGGCCCTGTAGGCCGCCTGCTTAAGTTGTAGGACATGTAGTGCAGCATCCGTCACCCCACCCTCTAGATCACCCTCCAATTCAGCGATTTCGGCCTCCACCCGGGTCACCTCCTCCTGCTCGCGCCTCCGGGCATGGGAAATAAAGGAGAGGGCCTCCCCTCTAAGAACTGTTTTGAAAGCTTCCCACAGGGAGATAGCCGAAGGGACGGACCCCACATTCTCATCGAAATACCGCTGCAAGGATTTAATCAAATCAGCGCGAATGGTGGGGTCGCGCAGGTACCAGGCATTGATTGGAGCTACTCTGCCCTCCCCCCTCGGGAAGACATCAACGTGCAACAGGAGCGGGGAGTGATCTGAAATACCCCGCGCCAAATGGCGCACCTCTCCTACCCTCCCAACATAGGCCGCAGGGACAAGGACATAATCAAGCCGTGAGAGGCTACCATGGGCACCCGAGTGGAAAGTGTACTGCAGCTGCGTGGGATGTTTTAAGCGCCAGCAGTCCACCAATCCCAGTGTATCTAAGAAGACGGACAGCCATGCCTGCGCCCGGGGGAGGTCCCTAGGGGGGTGACGATCCACGGTCCCAGAAACCACCGCATTGAAGTCCCCCCCAACCACCAGAAGCCCCCCCGGAAGGTCAAGGAGGAGGCGCCCTAGGTCTGCAAAAGTCGTGGACTGTAACCCCGGTGGGACGTACACTGATACAAAGACAACTACTTTACCCTCCATTCTCCCCACTAAGACAGTGTAGCGTCCCCTCTCATCATGGCGCACCTCGTCTATTTCCAACGGGAGCGAGTTCTTCACCATGATGCCCACCCCCCGTGAGCCCGACGTGAAGCCCGAGTGGGCCACCAAACGATAGCCACGCCGATTCATGGCACAAAAGGAATTACCAATAAGGTGTGTCTCCTGCAGAAAGACCACATCTGGCGAAAGTCGTTTCAAATACTGCAGGACCACACCTCGCTTAATCCTATCCCCCAGTCCGTTAACGTTCCAGGACAATAAAGTCAGGTCCCTACTCCCCATCACATACAGAAGCCATCATTCGTCCCCCCGAGAGCACCTTAAAAACACAAATACAATAAAGGGTTTGCCTTGCGGTAAAAACAAACAACACCCCACCCCAACCCACCCATCCCAACAGAACTCCCCCCTCCCTGCACCCCTGCATGAGCCCAAATAGCCCCCCCAAAGTGCAGTGTGCCTGTCGCCCCATGAATGATTAAACTAACTAGTCCCCCAGAGGAGGAGGGAGAGCCCCCAAGAGACCCCGTACCACCTCCACAGGAGGGAGACTTAACGAACAGTCAAAAATGACGACAATGTTGTCCAGAGCAAGGCCTACTATTAATCCCTCAGTCCTGATCCGGCGAGCCCTCCCCTCCAACCGCGCCCCCCCCACCCCCCCGGCCCCGATCCCCGGGCAAGGAGTCCAACCAGTCCCCGGCTGCCTCGGGACGATCAAAAAAGTGCGTGCGGCCATCCACCTCCACCCGCAACTTAGCTGGAAAAAGCATCGCATACTTGAGGTCCAGGTCCCGTAGACGACGTTTGACTCCGAGAAAGCTCAGTCTCTGCTTCTGGACCGCTGGGGTGAAATCAGGATAGAAGTTCACATCCATATTGTCAAGTCTGACCGGTCTTTGTTGCCTAGAAGTCTGAAGGATAGCGTCTCTGTCCCGAAAGTTGAAAATCCGGGCAATGAGAGGCCGCGGAGGGGCTCCGGCCTTAGGTCTTCCTCCGGGAACCCTGTGGGCACGTTCCACCGCAAAGAATTTACTCAGCCCCCGGGGCTGGAGATGGGTGAGAATCAGATCCTCCACAAACAGGTCCGCCGCCGCCTCCTCACGTCCCTCCGGCACCCCGACAATGCGGACATTGTTCCTCCGGGCCCGACCCTCGGAATCCTCCAGTCGACGATCCATCAGGGCGCTCGCCTGGCCGAGCCGGCGCACCTCCTTTTGGAGGGCCGCCACGTCCGCCGTAAGGCCAGAAGTGGTGTGGGCCAAAGAATCGACCCGGTCATTGGTCTTGGATAAGTCGGCCCTCACCAGGCCAACATCCACGTGGACCGAGTCAATCTTTTGCGCCAGTGTGTCAAAGCGCTGGTCCACCGAGGCCTTCATCTCGGCGATAGCGCCCATAACATCTCGCAGGGTCAGATCCGGGGGCAGCGTAGGAGCATCAGTCGGGCCCTCAGGGGACCGATGTGGCACCTCGGGAGATCCCTTCTGGAGGGTGTAGCGGTCCATGCTGTTGACTGATGGGCCGCGCCACGGCGGGTCGATTTCACCTTTGCCCGGTCGCCATCTTGCTTTGTAGACATGGTTTCAGTCCCCAAATCGTGCCAATCACCTCGGAAAAGGCCGACAAACCAGTTCACGGGCTCCGGGGGGGGCCACCACAAATCCGCAGGACGGATCACAGCCGGCGGGCCAGCAGGGCACCCCAACGAGGCCACACCACCGCACACCGCCCCGCAACCCAACCTCGCCCGAGCAGCAAGGAGGGTGCAAAAGCGAAAGTGAAAGTGCGGGGTACGCGAGTCGCCCAGCCCTGCCCGCCGCTGTTGATCACTTTGTCTCCGGATCGCCCCGCAACTCCAATCCGGGGGGCCGGCGTGGAGAAGGCCGCAAACCTCAATCGGTGCTCCCGCCGGTGTCCGAGGTCCAATTTGGAAACGGAAAACGGGTGACACCTCAGCTCGGGCTCACCAACACAGTCCCCTCATCTAGGACAGGATATTTTCAGGATTTATGTAGGAGGTCACGGAGGTCCTCGGGAGCCTCGCACCTACGCGGCCATCTTGGTTGCGCGCTAGGCTCCTCCACCACCACAATTATTGTTAAGCCAGTGGAGGAAGTTGATAAGCATGGTTTGGGTATCATGCCAAATGAAAAAAATGTCGTCAATATAACGTTTCCATAGTGTTATTGCAGATTGGAAGGGGTTCTGTTGGGCCAATATGTAATTCACCTCAAGGGCATTCATATAAAGGATAGCCAGATTCGGTGCGAAAACTGCTCCCATGGATGTTCCCTTGGTTTGTTGGTAATAATGACCATCAAATAGAAAAAAGTTTCTAGTCAGACAGATCTCGAGGAGTTGTAAGATGAAGATAGTGGGTACAGCATGTGGCCTAATGCGGGTGTCTAAAGTAGTCTCAATGATGAGTAATGCATCTCGTTGCGGAATGTTTGTGTAAAGAGACTCAACATCTAACGTGCAGAGTGTATCGATGGAGGGGTTGAACCTGTGATTTTCTACCAGGGTAATCATCTGCATACTGTCTCTAACGTAATACGGGGTAGATGGAACAAACTCCTTGATAAAGTAGTCAACATAGAGACCCAATGGCTCTAGAATAGACCCGCAGCCTGAAACGATGGGCCGTCCAGGGGGGTTGGAACTATCCTTATGGATCTTTGGCAAAGTGTAGATGACTGGTATGCGTGGGGCCTTGGTATTCAGAAAATCATATTCATGTTTAGATAAAAAACCTTGTTCCAGACCTGATTGGGTTGTCTGTTGAATCATCTGTTTTAGCTCATTAGTAGGGTTCGTTGGAAGTTTGGAATAGTGATCAGTATTAGCTAGCTGCCTCAATATTTCGTTTTTATAGGTGGTAGTGTCTTGTAATACTATGCCCCCACCTTTATCTGCGGGTTTGATAACCACTAAGGCGTTGGACTTGAGAGTTTGAAGTGCTGTTTTCTCTTCCAGTGCAATGTTGTACGGAATAAACTGGTGTTCTGTCGCTAGTTGGGAGAGGTCTTTAAGTACCAATTTTTCAAAGCAGGAAACCTCAGATGGAACCATGCTGGCTGACGGGGAGAAAGTGGATGGGGGTCTCAATGGGGTGTTGGATGTTTTCGGTGGAAGAGGATTAAACAGAAAAAAACTCTGTAGTCTGATCTTACGGAAAAATCTAAGCATTTCGGTTTGCAGGTCCAAAAAGTTAGTCCTAGTCGTGGGTACAAAGGAAAGACCCTTGCTAAGGATGGATAATTCAGATTCATTCAGTTGGAAATTTGTGAGGTTGAATATTGGCAACGAAAGGTTTGTTTGTGTCTGGTTGGTAGAGTCACTGTTGTGTACCTCTGGAGAACAGTCTACCAACGGTAATAGTTGCGTCGGGTTTGGCGTTCTCCTGGAGGGTTTTGCCAATGGGCACGTTTCAACCCTCCTCTTCTCGGGGGTTCGTTTGGGCCTCGACCTAAAAAAGAGGGTGTCGATGGATTTGGGTTGTTAGGTGCTCTATTTGTACTACTCGTACCTTCGCCGGGATCCGAATTGTCGGATGACTCAACTGAGGTATCAGAAAAACCGACTAGGGTGTTACCTCTGTTAAATCTGCCCCAAGGACGGTTGTAACGTTGGTTGTTGTAGGATCAATTAGTATAGAAGTCCTTGTTAAGGTAAGGGTAAGTGCGTTCAGTAGAATAGGATTTAATATCTTTTTTCACTTTGGTGGATTTTTTATTTTGTTCTATTCTAAAGAATTCATCCACTGTTTTTTGGATTTGTTCTAGCAATTTTTTACTATCCGCTATAGTGTCGCTAGTGGTTAGTTGTTGTTCAATTTCAGTTATCTCTTCCAGAGTTTTATTAAGTTCCTCTGTCGCTATATCTATACCAAGGACTAACCAATGTCTCGAGCAGGTAGTACTGATGTAACTGAAATTATTGATATATTTCGGGATATCTGTAAAAATACCTGGTACGTTTCTGACTTGGAGGCCGGTGGGAATAATATTAGCTTTCAGGTATTCCGTAAGCATCCGTATCATCAATTGTAACCTAACAGACTTTTTCTTAGTTTTTTCTAGTTGTTCAGATAAGGTGGAACTGATTTCTTGGGGAGCATTGGTGGAGTCAACAAAGAGGGAAGGACCTTCCAGGATTTTCTTAATATATTCGTCCGTGTAGAGAGGTGCGTGATCTGACATGACAGGAAAGCGGTGAGGAGAGGGGAGAGTCTGGATATGGTAGTCAAAGGGAAAGGAAAGTGACCCACTTTCAAGAGAAAAAGGTGGGGATAAGAGCGTGAGCCCTTGCAATCCAGCGATTGCGCTTATTTAGTAACAAGGGGACAAGGGCACCCAAAGCAATTGGTCAGGGACCTTGGGAAGTTACGTATTATAAGAGACAGTGGTCCCTGAAAGCAAAGAAGTATAACAAGCAATGATCAATATAGCCACAATAGGTACTATATTATAGCCTATGTCCAGCCGGACAAGGCAGCTTTAATAAGCAAAATGTTTTTCAATGATCAAACAAGATGTAAGCAAAGCATTGGTGGGACACAAGCCTGTATCCTATGGCTTACATATCAAGAGGACATGAATTTTAGAAAAAACACACAGGCAATTGAAGCGATGTTTCTATGACAAGAATAGCAGGTAGTGAAACATCCTAGTCACCTTCACGACATTTTATACACATAAGTAGTCATAGTGTAAGGTGAACAACATAGTCGACGACGTTTCGATCCTTACTGGGGGGGTGTTAGAATCATCATCAGGACTGATTAGTATAATTGCCTATAAAAATGCCTGAATATACAACAATTAACACAAAAACCAACGTGGTACAATAAAGAGGGAAAAAAATGGAGGGAAAGAAATTGGAAAAAACATAATAATTAAGTTTAAATAAAGTTACAACATAACATAAGACAGTTTGTGTCAGAACACGAGCTAATCATGATCAGAATGACTTAGTGAACTATCAGACACGGATCGAAGGGGAAAGAATATATAGTGGAACATGCTCCGTGGCAGGCCGTGTAAATGATGGAAGGTCGTGGTTGCCGCGAGTATTAAGGAATCTCGACTGTGGAGAAGTGCGTGGTCGTTATCATGCTAAAACTGAGGGCGTGTCTGAGATTAAGAACTGTGGATGTCGCAGGTGAGAAGGGCGAGTTAACTACAACGGAAACTATGTCAGGTGAGCTAGGCGTGATAGGCGGGGAACAATTTACCTCATGCTGTCCTTAAATACAGCAAGGATGATGTGTCAGCTTAGTTGAGAGAACTAAGCGACTATTAGAACACGGAATCGGTCTGTAATAAAAATAAAAAATATGAAGGTCATAAACAGGCTCGAGGAGTGGAGCGGAAGTGCAGTGCATGAAGCGGAAAAGCGGCTTACCTAGGTCCGCGATGGTAATACTTAACACGGTAGTGAAAAATCTGTCGATAAAATAAGGCAAATTACTGGACGTAATCACATCGTAAAAAGGGGGGTGGGGAGCCGCCGGTTGGAAACAAAAGACATACCACGATGTGAAGATGTAGTCACGTTCCGGGGGAATCGGCAAGGCAACGTCTCGGTCAATGCCGGAAGAGTTGTGGTGGAAGAGTGCTTGCGCCGGTTTGATGTGATCGTGGCTAGATCAGGTGATCAGTCACATGTTCTATTAGTTGCTAATAGTAACGCAGTGCTCGCGAGTGATGTAAAACAAGGCGGATTTAGGGCGCCATATTGGGTGAGTGAAAGACGGCGCGTGGTGAGAATAAAAACAAGGGTAGAAGGGCAGAGAATGACATTTGAAGAGCTGATACATGGATGTATAAGCTATTACATTTATAAAACATGGAGAGCACAATTTGAATGGGAACAAAAAAATAAATTAATGTTTCTTAAAGTCTGGTGGTAGTTTTGTGGTGGATGTATCATAGGTTGTGGACAGTTCCAATTGCACAATCATAGTAAGGAGGTCCAATCCTCTAAGCGGTTCAATTCACAGTGGATTGAACCGCTTAGAGGATTGGACCTCCTTACTATGATTGTGCAATTGGAACTGTCCACAACCTATGATACATCCACCACAAAACTACCACCAGACTTTAAGAAACATTAATTAATTTTTTTGTTCCCATTCAAATTGTGCTCTCCATGTTTTATAAATGTAATAGCTTATACATCCATGTATCAGCTCTTCAAATGTCATTCTCTGCCCTTCTACCCTTGTTTTTATTCTCACCACGCGCCGTCTTTCACTCACCCAATATGGCGCCCTAAATCCGCCTTGTTTTACATCACTCGCGAGCACTGCGTTACTATTAGCAACTAATAGAACATGTGACTGATCACCTGATCTAGCCACGATCACATCAAACCGGCGCAAGCACTCTTCCACCACAACTCTTCCGGCATTGACCGAGACGTTGCCTTGCCGATTCCCCCGGAACGTGACTACATCTTCACATCGTGGTATGTCTTTTGTTTCCAACCGGCGGCTCCCCACCCCCCTTTTTACGATGTGATTACGTCCAGTAATTTGCCTTATTTTATCGACAGATTTTTCACTACCGTGTTAAGTATTACCATCGCGGACCTAGGTAAGCCGCTTTTCCGCTTCATGCACTGCACTTCCGCTCCACTCCTCGAGCCTGTTTATGACCTTCATATTTTTTATTTTTTATTTTTATTACAGACCGATTCCGTGTTCTAATAGTCGCTTAGTTTTCTCAACTAAGCTGACACATCATCCTTGCTGTATTTAAGGACAGCATGAGGTAAATCGTTCCCCGCCTATCACGCCTAGCTCACCTGACATAGTTTCCATTGTAGTTAACTCGCCCTTCTCACCTGCGACATCCACAGTTCTTAATCTCAGACACGCCCTCAGTTTTAGCATGATAACGACCACGCACTTCTCCACAGTCGAGATTCCTTAATACTCGCGGCAACCACGACCTTCCATCATTTACACGGCCTGCCACGGAGCATGTTCCACTATATATTCTTTCCCCTTCGATCCGTGTCTGATAGTTCACTAAGTCATTCTGATCATGATTAGCTCGTGTTCTGACACAAACTGTCTTATGTTATGTTGTAACTTTATTTAAACTTAATTATTATGTTTTTTCCAATTTCTTTCCCTCCATTTTTTTCCCTCTTTATTGTACCACGTTGGTTTTTGTGTTAATTGTTGTATATTCAGGCATTTTTATAGGCAATTATACTAATCAGTCCTGATGATGATCCTAACACCCCCCCAGTAAGGATCGAAACGTCGTCGACTATGTTGTTCACCTTACACTATGACTACTTATGTGTATAAAATGTCGTGAAGGTGACTAGGATGTTTCACTACCTGCTATTCTTGTCATAGAAACATCGCTTCAATTGCCTGTGTGTTTTTTCTAAAATTCATGTCCTCTTGATATGTAAGCCATAGGATACAGGCTTGTGTCCCACCAATGCTTTGCTTACATCTTGTTTGATCATTGAAAAACATTTTGCTTATTAAAGCTGCCTTGTCCGGCTGGACATAGGCTATAATATAGTACCTATTGTGGCTATATTGATCATTGCTTGTTATACTTCTTTGCTTTCAGGGACCACTGTCTCTTATAATACGTAACTTCCCAAGGTCCCTGACCAATTGCTTTGGGTGCCCTTGTCCCCTTGTTACTAAATAAGCGCAATCGCTGGATTGCAAGGGCTCACGCTCTTATCCCCACCTTTTTCTCTTGAAAGTGGGTCACTTTCCTTTCCCTTTGACTACCATATCCAGACTCTCCCCTCTCCTCACCGCTTTCCTGTCATGTCAGACCACGCACCTCTCTACACGGACGAATATATTAAGAAAATCCTGGAAGGTCCTTCCCTCTTTGTTGACTCCACCAATGCTCCCCAAGAAATCAGTTCCACCTTATCTGAACAACTAGAAAAAACTAAGAAAAAGTCTGTTAGGTTACAATTGATGATACGGATGCTTACGGAATACCTGAAAGCTAATATTATTCCCACCGGCCTCCAAGTCAGAAACGTACCAGGTATTTTTACAGATATCCCGAAATATATCAATAATTTCAGTTACATCAGTACTACCTGCTCGAGACATTGGTTAGTCCTTGGTATAGATATAGCGACAGAGGAACTTAATAAAACTCTGGAAGAGATAACTGAAATTGAACAACAACTAACCACTAGCGACACTATAGCGGATAGTAAAAAATTGCTAGAACAAATCCAAAAAACAGTGGATGAGTTCTTTAGAATAGAACAAAATAAAAAATCCACCAAAGTGAAAAAAGATATTAAATCCTATTCTACTGAACGCACTTACCCTTACCTTAACAAGGACTTCTATACTAATAGATCCTACAACAACCAACGTTACAACTGTCCTTGGGGCAGATTTAACAGAGGTAACACCCTAGTCGGTTTTTCTGATACCTCAGTTGAGTCATCCGACAATTCGGATCCCGGCGAAGGTACGAGTAGTACAAATAGAGCACCTAACAACCCAAATCCATCGACACCCTCTTTTTTAGGTCGAGGCCCAAACGAACCCCCGAGAAGAGGAGGGTTGAAACGTGCCCATTGGCAAAACCCTCCAGGAGAACGCCAAACCCGACGCAACTATTACCGTTGGTAGACTGTTCTCCAGAGGTACACAACAGTGACTCTACCAACCAGACACAAACAAACCTTTCGTTGCCAATATTCAACCTCACAAATTTCCAACTGAATGAATCTGAATTATCCATCCTTAGCAAGGGTCTTTCCTTTGTACCCACGACTAGGACTAACTTTTTGGACCTGCAAACCGAAATGCTTAGATTTTTCCGTAAGATCAGACTACAGAGTTTTTTTCTGTTTAATCCTCTTCCACCGAAAACATCCAACACCCCATTGAGACCCCCATCCACTTTCTCCCAGTCAGCCAGCATGGTTCCATCTGTGGTTTCCTGCTTTGAAAAATTGGTACTTAAAGACCTCTCCCAACTAGCGACAGAACACCAGTTCATTCCGTACAACATTGCACTGGAAGAGAAAACAGCACTTCAAACTCTCAAGTCCAACGCCTTAGTGGTTATCAAACCCGCAGATAAAGGTGGGGGCATAGTATTACAAGACACTACCACCTATAAAAACGAAATATTGAGGCAGCTAGCTAATACTGATCACTATTCCAAACTTCCAACGAACCCTACTAATGAGCTAAAACAGATGATTCAACAGACAACCCAATCAGGTCTGGAACAAGGTTTTTCATCTAAACATGAATATGATTTTCTGAATACCAAGGCCCCACGCATACCAGTCATCTACACTTTGCCAAAGATCCATAAGGATAGTTCCAACCCCCCTGGACGGCCCATCGTTTCAGGCTGCGGGTCTATTCTAGATCCATTGGGTCTCTATGTTGACTACTTTATCAAGGAGTTTGTTCCATCTACCCCGTATTACGTTAGAGACAGTATGCAGATGATTACCCTGGTAGAAAATCACAGGTTCAACCCCTCCATCGATACACTCTGCACGTTAGATGTTGAGTCTCTTTACACAAACATTCCGCAACGAGATGCATTACTCATCATTGAGACTACTTTAGACACCCGCATTAGGCCACATGCTGTACCCACTATCTTCATCTTACAACTCCTCGAGATCTGTCTGACTAGAAACTTTTTTCTATTTGATGGTCATTATTACCAACAAACCAAGGGAACATCCATGGGAGCAGTTTTCGCACCGAATCTGGCTATCCTTTATATGAATGCCCTTGAGGTGAATTACATATTGGCCCAACAGAACCCCTTCCAATCTGCAATAACACTATGGAAACGTTATATTGACGACATTTTTTTCATTTGGCATGATACCCAAACCATGCTTATCAACTTCCTCCACTGGCTTAACAATAATTGTGGTGGTCTCAAGTTCACACTCACATACAACAAAACATCCATACCATTCCTTGATCTAAACATAATACATGATGATGGACACCTGATCACCAGCCTCTTCAGGAAAGCCACCGAGCGCAACACTCTCCTAAAATACAGTAGCAGCCACCCAAGGGCCCTTAAAGACTCTCTTCCCTACTCACAATACTTACGCATCAGACGCAACTGTACCCTAAAGGAGGATTATTTTAGGGAAGCCAAAACACTCAGCGACAAACTAACATCAAGAGGTTACCCCAAAAAACTAATTCGCAGTGCCCTGAAAAGAGCATGGTACTGTCCCAGGGATGCTCTCTTGGAACCCAAAACCAAGAGAAGTGAGAACCGCCTAGTGTGTGTCACCACATTTTCTCCATCTTCCAATAAAGTACGTAAAAGTATTCTTAAACACTGGAATGTGTTAAATGCTGGAATACTAAATCTTGAAAGACCTCTCTTTGCCTTCAAAAGAAACAAAAATATCAAAGACCATCTGATAAGAGCGGCACTCCCTGAGACCAGAAACACTGGCACGCTCCTCGAGCATTGGTCTTTACCCGCAGTTACTGGGCACAACAAGTGTGGCAATTGCTCTGTATGTGTATTCACCACTGACTGTAAAGAGTTTGTGTTTGGCAGCATACGTAAACCCCATAATCATTTCAGTAATTGTAACACCAGCAATGTCATTTATGCAATTCTGTGCCCCTGTGACATGATTTATATAGGACAAACGACACAGAAAATCCGGATCAGAATCTGCCAACACAGAAGCAGACTGAGGTGTAAAACACCAAACGCACCGCTGGTGGAACATTTCGAATCAGCTGGCCATACTGAGGATGACATTCATTGGGCAGTCGTCACTGTTGTCAAAATCCCTCCAAGAGGTGCAGACATTTCACAGCTTTTGAATAAGGAAGAATTAAAATGGATTTTGAAAACGGGAAGCATTCACAGTGGATTGAACCGCTTAGAGGATTGGACCTCCTTACTATGATTGTGCAATTGGAACTGTCCACAACCTATGATACATCCACCACAAAACTACCACCAGACTTTAAGAAACATTAATTTATTTTTTTGTTCCCATTCAAATTGTGCTCTCCATGTTTTATAAATGTAATAGCTTATACATCCATGTATCAGCTCTTCAAATGTCATTCTCTGCCCTTCTACCCTTGTTTTTATTCTCACCACGCGCCGTCTTTCACTCACCAAATATGGCGCCCTAAATCCGCCTTGTTTTACATCACTCGCGAGCACTGCGTTACTATTAGCAACTAATAGAACATGTGACTGATCACCTGATCTAGCCACGATCACATCAAACCGGCGCAAGCACTCTTCCACCACAACTCTTCCGGCATTGACCGAGACGTTGCCTTGCCGATTCCCCCGGAACGTGACTACATCTTCACATCGTGGTATGTCTTTTGTTTCCAACCGGCGGCTCCCCACCCCCCTTTTTACGATGTGATTACGTCCAGTAATTTGCCTTATTTTATCGACAGATTTTTCACTACCGTGTTAAGTATTACCATCGCGGACCTAGGTAAGCCGCTTTTCCGCTTCATGCACTGCACTTCCGCTCCACTCCTCGAGCCTGTTTATGACCTTCATATTTTTTATTTTTTATTTTTATTACAGACCGATTCCGTGTTCTAATAGTCGCTTAGTTCTCTCAACTAAGCTGACACATCATCCTTGCTGTATTTAAGGACAGCATGAGGTAAATTGTTCCCCGCCTATCACGCCTAGCTCACCTGACATAGTTTCCGTTGTAGTTAACTCGCCCTTCTCACCTGCGACATCCACAGTTCTTAATCTCAGACACGCCCTCAGTTTTAGCATGATAACGACCACGCACTTCTCCACAGTCGAGATTCCTTAATACTCGCGGCAACCACGACCTTCCATAATTTACACGGCCTGCCACGGAGCATGTTCCACTATATATTCTTTCCCCTTCGATCCGTGTCTGATAGTTCACTAAGTCATTCTGATCATGATTAGCTCGTGTTCTGACACAAACTGTCTTATGTTATGTTGTAACTTTATTTAAACTTAATTATTATGTTTTTTCCAATTTCTTTCCCTCCATTTTTTTCCCTCTTTATTGTACCACGTTGGTTTTTGTGTTAATTGTTGTATATTCAGGCATTTTTATAGGCAATTATACTAATCAGTCCTGATGATGATCCTAACACCCCCCCAGTAAGGATCGAAACGTCGTCGACTATGTTGTTCACCTTACACTATGACTACTTATGTGTATAAAATGTCGTGAAGGTGACTAGGATGTTTCACTACCTGCTATTCTTGTCATAGAAACATCGCTTCAATTGCCGGTGTGTTTTTTCTAAAATTCATGTCCTCTTGATATGTAAGCCATAGGATACAGGCTTGTGTCCCACCAATGCTTTGCTTACATCTTGTTTGATCATTGAAAAACATTTTGCTTATTAAAGCTGCCTTGTCCGGCTGGACATAGGCTATAATATAGTACCTATTGTGGCTATATTGATCATTGCTTGTTATACTTCTTTGCTTTCAGGGACCACTGTCTCTTATAATACGTAACTTCCCAAGGTCCCTGACCAATTGCTTTGGGTGCCCTTGTCCCCTTGTTACTTGGGTAACATGGGAGACTTAAGTACAACACATTGCCATAATCTAGGTAGGGAAGAATGGCTAACCACACAGGTTTCGCAGTAGTCAACCAGCAGAAGAGGGATTATTTTGCGAAGCAGACAGAAAAATTTGATTGAACAGACAACTGATTTGGGCGGAGAAGGAAAAAGACTGGTCGACAATAAAGCCTAGGTTTTCACCCAACGAACAAGAACAGAAGGTGAGCTGAGCTCTTAGGTCACCAAAAAAACAACTAAATGGTGGTAGGGTCACAGATAATCAAGACCTCAGCTTTTTTTAAAGTTAAGTTTTAAAAAGTTTGCTTTCATCAAGAAGCAACCTTAGGCAGACAGTCCCAAAAGTTGTATTGAGCCATGCTGCTGTCATCAGAGTAGACAACAAGAAAAGTAATAAGACAGAATGAGAGGTTAAGGGTGTGATATAGATGTTAAAAGAATATTAAACTGAGAGAAGAGACTGGAGGATATAGCAGGAAACAGATTTTAAAGAAGAATGACAATTAACTTTTGAGCCAAGCAAAAGTGATGGCATGGATAACTATTTAAGATAGGCAGCTGAAAAATATAGGAATGGACATGGTACCAAAGGCTGCAGAGATCAATTAATTTCGGGGTGGCCATGATGTCGTGGTCCACAATCTACCTGAGTTCATCACACAAAGCCAACAAGGCATATAGGGGCCGAAATCATGATCCATCTGGGTCAAGAAAATATTTACTTTCAATACTTTAAGAGATCTCAGTGTCCAATTAAGGACCTTTTGCCTCCCCTCACTCCCCCTCCCCTCGTTCGGAACAACTTTAAATATTATTACACATTTTTTGCATGATACCAAATAATATTTCTTTAAAGGAGAAGAGCTTATTTCCAAAGAAAAGCAACTTTCTCAAAAGAGATTGCGACTTTAAAGATGACGGTTAGGGTAGGTAGAATTGGAAGTCCAAGTCAGAACATGGGAAATTTAGAATTTAAATGGAGAACTAGACTTCACAGGGGAAAAACGTGGAGAAAAGAGAAGGGTATCTGGAAACAGCAACGTTAAATGAGAGATAGGTCAGGGTAAAAGCTGTCTCCTAAGAAAGTATGCAGGCCAAGTTTAAGAGTTGCATAGATTACTCTTAATGGCCGGTTACTCACTGTCTTCCTTTTAGGGGCGTCTGACGATTGCCCATTTCCAGAAGAACTCCTTCCCTCTCAGCCTAACATTGTGGTGGACTAAAATGTGGCACATTTATGCTATGGAGTGCCTGACTGCACTAATTAATGATGAAATGTACAGGTTTGAAAGGATTTGGCTACCATTTAAACCTATGTCATAAGGGTCAGGACCGGCCAGCCCCAGCTGCCATCATACTATACGCCCTTCAGCTTGCTTGACTGGGAAGACTTTCAGCGTCAGACAAAGGGATCGACGAGCCTTTATGATTTGCGCTTAGTAATATGCATCTGGAATATGCTGCTTTGTCTGTTTGTGACCATTGTGCCTCAATCTTGAGCTGTTATAATATTCTGTATTTCTGATGGTGCACCAAACCGGTCACGCTTCAAAGCTGTAACTACCCTGGATTCCCCCACCAAAACTCAAAAATGTTAAGTGTTAAAAAAAAAAGAGTTGCATTGATTAGTCGATGTTTGAGGGGCTAAAGAAAAGATCCTTGGCAATTTTTTTTTTTAAAAACTCATATGTGCGGCGTTACTGGTACTGTAGGTAGTGGTAACACTGTGGGTGGATTGAGCAGCTGATATGTTCAGAAAACGCAGGAAGAAGAAATGTGGTCAAGGGCACGGCCCATCCAGTGGATGGAAAGAATGGCCAGTTGCTTAAGGCCCTTGGAGGTAATAATAGTTGAGCAGCAAGCCACACCTAGAGGGATGGGGCATTCAACCAAATATTGCAGTGACCATGAGTCATATAGTTGGCATCTTATGCTCCAGGGGGGCGCGTGGTAGTGATGGGATTGGCAGGAGGAAGAGTATAACAACCAGGCAACGGCAGCACCAACTAAATGCAGCGGAAACAAAGGCATATAAATTGAAGTGGCAACTGCGTCCGGGAATGTAGAAGTGTGTCAATATATTTCAGGGCTCCTACGGTGTCCTGAATGACAGAAAGAAATGAGGTTACAGTAGTTTGGGGGCAGATTTGCATGGGATGTTTCATTTCAGATTGTGAGTACTTCATTATATAAAACTTTTTTGCATTTCTTTTTCTTGCTTTTTTGTGTTTCTTTATTGCGGACACATTATGACGGTCTGGTACATACTGAAATGTAGCGAGTTAGTCTATGCTGGAGTGATTGTCCTCTCCGGTAACAGCAGTTATGATGCAACAAAATTAAATCCTCATCATAATCCAGTGGAGGAAAAAATGCTAGAGATCTTTTCAAATTTTTTTTTAGTAAAGATTGACTTTGTACACGTTCAGTTCACCCCCTGGCCACAAGCAACCTTTCCACAGCCTCCATCCCACCACGTCTAGACACTGGGGTCCAACCTGGCCAACCTTGTAATTATCATGAAAATATATAATCTATATTAGCTCCAGGTAATGCCCTGTCACTGTGTGTCCCATTTATCAGCAACCATCTTCTCTGCTACCACATGCTGCCACACGCAGCCCTGCTTGCTGCTTCTCTTTGAAATGCTCCATTTCTCAAAATTAAGAAATAAATACTTTTTTAACGCCCTTTGCTTCCTCAATTCAGGTTTGTAAATGCTGTGCTTGGGCCTATCCTCACGTTAGGTTTGTACTGCTGGAGTTAGAAAAGCACTGATTCCTGGGACAGCAAGCATGACTATCAAAGCACAGTAGTACAATGACCAGGAAAACTCAGCCAGACCAACCCTGATGACGAGCTGTATGAATCGCGGAGGAGGAACGCTAATTGGAATACTTGACACTGAATGTGGACTGCTGGTCAGCAATTAAGCACTGGCCTTTTATCCAAACTCAAGAGCCCGCCAGTCACTGGCTGGGACAATGGCACAGAAAGAAAGCACCAGTCTTGGAGGGCGCCTTTGTCCCGCTTCAAATGACTTGGCTGCCTTGGCACAAAATAAAACTTCCAAAGGTTTAATGCCTATGTTTTTGGTGGAGTCACGTTTAACACTGAACAACGAACCACAGCCCGAAACAAACTTTTGCTGCCATAGTTACCTACACAATGGTGCTGTTAATTAAATGCATCACGGACGTCAAAGAAATAAGTCTAACTTGAATCTATTCAAAACCTGAGCACAGTAGAATTCTTCAACTTATACGTTTTCTTTAAACACACTTCGAGGCCTGGCTTTTGGTGCATCTGAAAATGGCAAAAATAGCAGAGGAGCAGTATCCAGAATAAGAAAAGGCATACAATAAAGATTTGCCTCAAAGACGCGGGCAACACGTAGAACGGAATAGATTCCTAGTAGGGGAAAGTCATAAGTTACACACTGGGTGCATATGTCTTGGATTCAGAGTAGAGTGTGGCCAAACCTAGCTCTCTGGGGGTGCAGATTAGGCCGGGGAGTTCAATAGAGGGGTGAGTGAAAGGAAGGTTAGATTTGACTTCTAGGCAGGGTGGGTAGGAATGTTGGGTGGATACTGCAGAGTGAGCTTGGGAGTTCAATTCAAGGGGCATGTAATGCAGAGTGGTTTGAGGTGGAAAATTGCCGGAATGGATAAAACGAAGGTGGGATCTTAAAAACAAAACTAGAGCGGTTTCGGAGGACAACACGGTGGGGGCGTAAAACGCTGGTTGGATTGGCTGGGTTTGTGGGGGTGCACATTAAAGCAGGTAGTAGAATTGTGTTCACATATAAAATGTAGAAAAACTGAAATTATTAGCTAATTGAACAAATAAAAAAACTTACATCTGAAATGCAATATCGCATGAAAACTGCAAGTGAACAGATGGTCGGTGGTGCGACTCACAGACAGAAAATAGGCCCGGGCAACAGAATAAAAGTGTCCCCCATTAGTGAATTAGATACACAAAAAAATAGGTCCATGTTCACAAACAGGGGCAGTTTTGAGCTTGTAAAGACATGCAGTGTGTATTGCAAGGTATGGAAGAATGCACTGATTTGTGCTTGCTGCAGGCAATGTTTGTTTTAATATCAGGGAAATCAACAGTAGAAACAGGCCCGGCAGACCATAAAACAAACCTGCAGACAGCCAAAAAACAGCCCACACATCAGACCAGCCCAACAGGCACTGCCTAAATACCTTATAGGCCAGGGAAAGCAGGGAACAATTGGTTACATCTTGTGTCAAACAGACCTATTAAGAGCATTGTGCCCAACTTGGTGTTAGATTGAAAAGGACTATTAATACGGACACTACAGGACCAAAGTTCACAAGGAGATATGTTTAGAAAGGACAGAGATTCAGTGACAGTCACGTGTCATAAGTGCAGAACAATAAAGTGTGGAAAAAAGGAACCGCTGCCTTAAATTTGGGATAAGCACTTAAAGGAGCTCAGGCCACGTGAAAAGGCCTAATCCTGGTGTGCGTGGACAAGTGAGGGGGTAGTGCTTTTGTGTGGACAGAGTTACACTCTAGGCTGCTACCGCATCCTTGTGGTTCACCACAAAACGTCACTTGTGACATCGGCATAAGGATGCAATACGTCAGAGTGCTGTTTTCACATCTCTGCGCCTGGTGACATGTGCTGACCTTCATGCATGGTTGCTAAAGTGACTGTCTCTTTTTAGAACAATCATGGTCACAAAGCAGTAAAACAGAATGGAACGGAAGGAAGATGCAACGACTATGAGGAGAAAGTTCAGAGGGAGGCAGGAGTGAAGCAATAAAAAGTGCTAGCGAAACCTGAACAGGAACAAAGATTGTGTCCAGAGGTGAAGATGTTTATAACTGCATACAGCTCAGGTGTTGGGGGGCATGGGCCCAAAGCCAGATTACTGATATTTTGAAATTCGTAACTGTCGTGGTCATTTCTCTTCAGTCACTAATGCCACAGGAGGCAAGGAGACAATTGTTTGACTGCACGGTCAAGAAGCCACTGCTTGACCGGTAGTAGGCATTTTTTTTTTTACATCACAGGCTACCATGGACCTAGGGCCCCTATAGGGGTCTCTGACGCACGTACATTTGGTAAAGTGGGCAGGGAGCTGGGTACTGCCAAGGGATTTTGGTTGTACTGTGTAGGTATCACTAGGTCATCTGTGATTTCATCCATAAGTTATAAGAGGAGGCTACGGTTTGTGTTGTATGGTCAATGCCAGGCTCAATGGTGGGGGACGAGGCAAGAATAGAAGAAAGAGAGAAGCAGAGGAGATGAGGGGGGGGGGGAGTATGGGGATAACAAGGGTTGAGGGACACAAGAGCAGCAGTGGCCCGTGCAGGTAAGAGCTGTGGGGTGGTGGGGCAGGGGTGGGGGGGATTCGACAGACGGGCACGAGAGGAAATTAATTAAATAATTAATTCAGTGCCCGTGCAGGTAAGAGCTGTGGAGTGGTGGGGCCGGGTTGGGGGTGGGATTCGACAGACGGGCACGAGGGGAAATTAATTAAATTATTAATTTTCCCTCGTAATCGTCTGTCGAAATCCCTCCCCAACCGGCCCCACCACCCCACTGCTCTTACCTGCAAGGCCAGCTGCTGCACAAGAGTAGAGGAAGCTGAGAAGACCAGGGCGAAGGACGCAAGGGATTAACAAACACTGAGCAACCGGAAACCACAAGAACACCAAGGTCTGGGGACACTAGGAAAAACTGCCCACAAACCAGACAGAGCACATTTAACCAATCCACCACACATTATATAAAGTGATGTAAAAAGGAACTACACCCCCCTAAGGAGCTATGGTTTTACATATTAAGACGTAGGAGACCTTCATCCACTTCAAACCTAGTCCTTACAGTATATAAATCTACTCTCATGTGACACGTAACAGACAAATTCCACTCTATCATTCCTCATTAAACAACAAAAAACCATCCAGCATTCAGCCGCCTTATGTGCAAAGCCCCCCTCTGGCAGAGTCAGAAAAATTAATGGGGGTAAAATGGTCTGCCCCCCACCAGGAGGGGATGTTTCAAAATATAGAGATGGTATGGGATCTGTTACACACAGGTAGGGATCTAAAATTACATCCTGTCCCTAAACAAAATTAATTTATTAAAACAGGGACAGAGGTAAGGTTACAAGAAGAAACAGATGTGTCTAGGGAAAGGTTAGGTGTCTCTCACATCTACAAAACAAGCATTGGCATAGCCAATAGGTCTTGCCTTTAGGACCTTATATGTTGTTAGTTATGCTTTACATTATCGTGGGTGGAAGCTTTAACATATGTATTAGGCATATTATAGAAATGCATTGAGAAGTACTTATTTAAATAGTTTTTTTGTACAACTAAACTGCAGGGTACATATGAACAATACTAATAATAGGGTACCAAATTAAACTGGCAGAGAATTTATCAGAAGGATTGGGATGGTATAAACAATTGGCAACAGCAGCTGGTATAACATGGTTAAGAAGTAAGTTCTTTTGTATACATATATAAGAAATATTTGAATACATTCGTATATGAGCAGAATGTTTTTTCAAATTAAATTGCATACTAAAACATATTTCTTCACTAATAAAGCAAATTTATGCACTTTAAGCAACAACTAAACTCAAGTCTTGGTAACCCGCTCACATCAGGGTTATTTTTGGTTCCACCTCACAGGCTTAGATTCTTCACAAACCCAATTTATGTTCCCTTGAAGTCAGTGCGCGTTTTGTGTGTGTATATATAAGGGTCGCGGTGCCTGCCAAGGATTAAATACGGTAGAGTGTATTCAAAAAGTCGCAAAACGCATTTTGTTACCTTTTTGCACACTTTGCTGCAGAGCGAAAAGCTAACATTTGGTCTGTTTCTGCTACTGTTTAAATACCACCACAAACAACAACTTTTTAAAAGAAGCCTAGGTCAGAATTTTGGTCTTTTTTTAAGTCCACAAACAGGAAAAACGTGTACTGAAGAAAACTGTGTGCATGCAGCAGCCACAGGTACAAATAAAAGCAGGACTGACTCTGACTTTCATTCTTCCCACTGTTCAAAAAGCATTAGCGCATTACCATTACGTTAGGTAATAATAACAGCATGTAATGTTATAGTACAAAAAACTAACCACTTGTAAAAAGTGGTATGTAAATAGAACATTTTATTATTAAGAGTGATTCCCAAACAGAGGCTGCGGGCCAAGCCTCTGCTTGGCGCCAACTTTACCTTAGCATAGGCGTACACAAGAACACTTAGCAAAATTAATTTCATCCTGCACCTATAAATAAACCTCACTTGCAGAAAACAGGGTTCCATTCCAAACTATTGCAATAAAAGAACTATATAAAAAAAGAGCGATTTTCATGCGTATCCGGAGGATTGTTTATGCTCTCAACGTTGTACATTTAGCATGCCCTGAAAAGTGCACGCAGAAAGAAATGGAAAGAGAAAAACGTACAAACAAACAAACACAAATGAGCAACATAAATAGTTGTGTATACAAACAGAGAGAGCAAGACACGGACAGTGACAAGAGGGACAGGTATAAATAGATACGCAAGCATACAAAGGGATAGACAGAGATAAAGCAAAACAAGGGCAATGAGAAAGGCTATACAAATAACTGAACAGAGACAGTAAAAGATGGACATATACACAGAAACAAAGAAACAGAGGCTCGTTGCATTATCGACACGGGATTACCACTGTCTTTATAACGTAGCCAAAAAGACACTTGGGGGCACCTGCTGCGCAAGACAACAGTTCCATACACAAGGGTTCAATACTATATATAACAACGCGTTTAAACATATATACAAAAAAATTCACTGTCAGCAAATGCAGTGCAACATGTTTTAATGCAAGGATTTTTAAGCTCACGACAACATAATTTTAAGTCACTCGAAACAGAGTTCGTCAAAGTTCCCAAAAAATAACTTTACAGCTCTGTTACATATATTGTATGCCTCTGCTCTGTTAGCGGGAATAAATGGAAAAAAAAAATGTGAACGTGCGGTAGCGAAACTGAAAGACACTGCGCTAATTAAAAGCAGATGGCGCCCTGCGCGCCGCTGCTCGCTCCCACAAGGTGGATGCCGTGGGAGGAAACATTTGCTTAAAAAGGTGGGACATATACCCGCCTTTGGCCAATTGAGTGCTTTCTTTTTGGAAAGACGCACGCAAAGGCCAATTCAATTAATGCAAAAAAAAAAAAAAGCCACACGTACGAGTTTCAGAAAAGTCCTGAGTGATTCCAAGAGGTCATCTCCTAGAGTAGCGCATACATACTGTGCTAGGCTCGACCTAAAAATTAGGTCAACATGTTTCAGCCTACTAGCGCTCATACAGGTCAATGGCTTTCGTCAGGACAGTCAAATTGATTGGATCCCTGTTCTGTGCCAGTAGGGACACTTTCCCCTGCCCTGGGGTGTAACAGGTATATTCACTTGGTCTAAAGAAAGAAGTAGGGAACAGTAAAACATACACATATTCCCATTTATACTGTTCTCATTTTCAACATTACATACATTCTTGTAATGCTGTATGCCCGATTAATGAACTATTCATTCGAGGTAAAAAACTTCACCATTTGTGTGTGCGTGGCACAATATGCAGCGAAAGCACAAAAGAAAGAGATATACTTTAATTAATGAACACTGAGAAAATAATGACATTGTGTTTCCTAATTTAGAGGACATAACATATAAACCACAGTCAAATAGTCCATTTTAGAAGGGAGAACTCCAACGTAGAATCACCTTTTATAAAGGTTGTCAGAGAAGAACGTGTTATTCATGGTGCTTAAGCCTATACATTTCAAAAGGTCCAGTTACTTGAAATGTTAACCAGGGCATGCTTCTTATTGTTGTTACAACCAGTGCAAAATGCTAAAAAATAAAAACGTCCTACTATCTCTAAAGGTACTCAGGCCTATGCTCACACTATCTATTAAACTTGCAAACAAATGTTGTGTTGTCGATCTCATTCAAACAATAATGTAGGAAAATTATTAGTCGTTCTTGTACCTTATTATGTTAGTGGCAGGACCCAATAGGTTGCGGGGGGAGGGGCGGACAGGCTATTTCTTTTGTGCATAGAAAAGCAATCTCTTTTTTAAGATCAAGAGTTGTGGATAAGTAAAACGGGGGTGGAGAACACAGTTGTGTAACCGCTTAAGGTGGGAATGCGTAGTGCAATGCAATACTGCAGTGATTTGTATGACTTATTTTTAGTGCAGAATCTTCGTACGGGTTTGGACCTTTCCATCCTGAATATTAACAGGCGGGAGAGCAGTTGCTCTTTGTATCGTATCATGTGGGGAGAGTAAGTTCCACAGATGTTGATTGCGTGTGCGGCACTACCAATGGACACTAAAGACAGACTCCAGAATGAGTCAAGGTGGTTTCTACCTTTCTGTTGATTATACATAGCGGTTTTCTATTTAATTAAAATTATTTCTTAACATGTCTCGCTCAAATTCTGATTTTAATTTCAATTTCTCTAATCACAAAAAAGGAGATTTTCAAAGATGTAGAGCTGAGGACGTAAAAACATATCAAAAGTGTGAGTAAATGTGGTTACCAAGTAAATATGAGCATGTGAAGGAGCCTGCAAATAAGCAGTGGGTCTAAATCCAACAAATATCAATTTAAAGGCTTTTCTCCCACTGTTCTAGTGTCTGTCACTAACAATGGACACTAAAGACAGACTCCTGAGTGAGTAAAGGGGGGGTTCTACCTTTCTACTGATGATACCCAGCGGTATTCTATTTAATTAACAATATTTCTTAACGTGTCTTGCAAGTTTTCTTATTTTAATTACAGTTTCACTGATTACAAAGAAACAAGATTTTCAAAAATGTAGAGTTGAGGATGTAAAAACCTATATAAAAGTGGGAGTGAATGTGGTTACCAAGTAATTATGAGCGTGTGAAGGAGCCTGCACTTAAGCAGTGGGTTTAAATTCTACAAGTGTAAATTTAGAGGCTTTTCTCCGGCCATTAATCTAAGGACGTATAATGTTGTTACTTTGTCATTATGCTATTAAGGGTTTTAGACAGACTGCGGATAATATTCCCTTGGTTTAAATTTAAGTCCAGTCTGTCTAGATAAAATGGCTTTTATTCTTCAGCCAAATGTGTCCTTTAGTCTCAGTCTATGCTTGTGTTGTAGTTCTAAATTATGAAATATGTAAGATGACGCCTAGTTCTCTCTGTTAAAGAAAGAACTCAAGCTGTAGTCCTTTTATCATAATGCCAATAGGGACTAAAGGTGGGTCGAGAAAACAAACTATTCTCATAATTTTTTAATCTCTATCTCGGTGGTGAGTGATGAGGCTTCTACTCTCATGCTATACACTATTTTTGGAGGGCATATAATACATCCATCTGTTAAGATAGATGGGTATACGATATCTCCATTTAGTCTGGGGACATATCCCATCCCTTTGTCGTGGTATATAGACTTTATCAAATGACTTGTGTCCATAGAATATTCACATTGAGTCCATTCTGGAATGTACTCATACGGTAAATCCACAGTTGTTCCTTCTGTAACAGGTTTCTTTTTTCATTAGTATCAATATGGTCCAGAGTTTCGAGTCCCACACATTTTACATCATTAGAACAATGTTGAGTCGTGAGAAAATGGTTACTCATCTTTGTTATTGATTTTCCACATCTGATATTACTCCTATGCTCGCAAATGCGATTTTTCACCTTTCTGCATACCATGCCGATGTAATGTAATTTACAAGGGCACGTTAATATATATACATAACATGGGAGCAGTTGCAATTTGTGTGTTTCCTTAGAGTCTACTTTGAGGTCTAGTTTTATATCAATTATTTTTATGGCAGTAGTCAAATGGCAGACTGAACATAACCCACAGGGGAAAGTGACCCAAAACTTGGGGGAATGCCCCATGCGGTTGTGAAAGGTAGAAACCACCTTGACTCATCGGGAGTATATCTTTAGTGCCAATTGCTAGTGACGCACACGCGATCAAGGATCAACACACTGCACGATAAAATAGCAACCTCTCTCCCGCCCGTTAATATTCAGGACGGGAGGGACTGAACGTGTACGGAGAATCTGGACTTCAAGTAAGTCATACAAATCACCACGGTATTGCATTGCACTACGCGTTCCCGCCTTGAGCTGTTACATGAGTGTGTTCTCTCCCCCCAAGTTTTACTTACAACTCTGGATCCTATTTCCAAGAAGTACAGCCTGTCCGCCTCCCCGTCCCGCAACCTGTGGGGTCCTGCTGCTAAAATAAAAAGGTACAAGAACGCCTAATACCATTACTACATTCTTGTTTATATGAAATCGACAATACAACATCTGTTTGCAAGTTTAATTGAAAGTGTGAGCATAGATCTGTGCACCTTTAGAGATAGTAGGGAATTTTCCTTTTTAGGCATTTCACACTGGTAGTAACAACAACAGCATGCCCTGGATAATATTCCAAGTAACTGGGTCTTTTGAAATGTATAAGCTTAAGCACCATGTATAACACGTGCTTCTTTGACAACCTTTAGAAAAGGTGATTCTACGTCCTAGTTCTCCATTTAAAAATTAACTATTTTACTGTTTTTATATTCTCTGTCCTTTAAATTAGGAAAAACACAATGTCATTATTTTCTCCGTGTTCATAAAGTAAAGTATAACTCTTTCTATTGTGCTTTCACTGCATATGGTGCCATGCTCACACAAATGGTGATGTTTTTTACGCCAAATAAAAAGATGATGCTATCGGTTGCTAGTACGCCAGTGGGGATAACATGCCGCTGACTGAAAGTAGCTGATGTGGCTCCCAAAGTGTTTTAATAATTTATTAAGGAGACGCTTTTGTGTGATACTGCGTTGCTGGCCTCCTTTTGATATTTGACACAACAATGAATGAGTCATTATGTAATGTAACTGATGAGCACTTTAAGCACTCCAATACAATCGGCTGGTGTTAGCACTATGGCAAGAGAGATGATGGAACGAGGGCACCAATACCATTGTATCGTGCAAAAAAAAAAGCAGAAACGACGACGGAGGTAGTGAGGGCACAGGTAAAGCAGGAGGGGCTGGGGAGATGGGCAAACAAGGATAGGAAACAAATCCTTAACGAAAGCAAGATCAGCGACAAAAAATAATGTGTCATTGTGTAATGTAACTGGTGAGCACTTGAAGTGCCCCAATACCATCGGCTTCTGTTCGCACTATGGCAAAACGGACGACAGAGCGAGTGCTCCAACACCATGGGATCGTGCAAAAAGAAAATAAACAAGTGCTGTTCGTGTTTTTACAACTTTTTGAGAAATGCATTAGTTTATGTACAACCACATGCATTTTAGTGGTATTTGTGTAGGTGTACAAGGGAGACAGCCTGAAAATACAAGAACTTCGATTGAGTGCTTGAAGACAAAGAAAACAATAATTTGCAATGCCATCGGTCTCAGCTTTGGGACCTTATATGTATGTAGCTATGCAACACATTTGCCGGGGTGCTGAAATATATACTATTCTTTAACATGGAGGGAAAATAAGCACCAAACTGCGTGACACGCCAGGTATGGGAACACATGGAGAGAAATATTGCCTTTAAGCAGGCAAGAAGGATGTGCACAGCCTCAGGCGGTAGCGAAGGAACCAGGGGTAAGAGAAGGCCAAGGGAGGATGTTTGTATACGGCATGTGCTTGTATCTCCTGTGAACTGGCGGTGCATTGACTGTGTATACAGGGTTCGTCAGTGTACAGCAGAATTCTGTACCTCTGTGTACAGGGGGAGGTTCTGAGTGCACACGCTCCGAGAGTCCATATCTATGTGCACTGTAAGAGCCGCTATGTACAAGTTTGATTTGAGTACCTCTTTGCACAGTGAGTGAATGCACCCAGTATGTGCCTGCATTTATTTCTATGTACACCAAGGGTCTGTGTTGCGTGTGTGCCCGTGGCTCTTATTTCTGTGCCTATGTCTGCATGCAGTGAGTGACTGCATCTTAAAGTACAGTGAATGTCTGTGTATTTTTGGGGAACAACCTGCACCTCCGTGTACAGTGAACAGGGCTTGTACCTCTCGGTTCATGTGTGTCCTCTTCGTCGTGTAAAATGATCGCTTTGTAAAGCTCACCTCTACTTACATTTTGTCGAGTACCTCGAACGATTGTGTACATATGTGGCACTCCCCCTGTGTACCATGAGCGCCCTGCACCTCTGAGAAATGGAATGGCTGGCACCTCCATGTAGGGGTGAGCATTGAGGGCGATGTGAATCAGTGTCAGTAAGTGTCAGTCAGTCATTGTCAGTCAGTCAGTGTCAGTCATTGTCTGTCAGTCATTGTCTGTCAGTCAGTCATTGTCTGTCAGTCAGTCAGTCAGTCAGTCAGTCAGTCATTGTCAGGCAGTCAGTGTCAGTCAGTCAGTGTCAGTCAGTCAGTCAGTGTCAGTCAGTGTCAGTCAGGCAGTCAGTGTCAGTCAGTCAGTTTCAGGCAGGCAGTCAGTCAGTCAGGCAGGCTCAGTCAGTGTCAGTCAGTCAGTGTCAGTCAGTGTCAGTCAGTCAGTCAGTCAGTGTCAATCAGTTGTGTCAGTCAGTCAGTCAGTGTCAGTCAGTCAGTTTCAGTCAGTCAGTCAGTCAGTGTCAGTCTGTTTCAGTCAGTTTCAGTCAGTCAGTGTCAGTCAGTCAGTGTCAGTCAGTCAGTTTCAGTCAGTCAGTCAGTCAGTGTCAGTCTGTTTCAGTCAGTTTCAGTCAGTCAGTGTCAGTCAGTCAGTGTCAGTCAGTCAGTCAGTCAGTGTCAGTCAGTCAGTCAGTGTCAATCAGTTGTGTCAGTCAGTTAGTCAGTCAGTGTTAGTCAGTCAGTACCAGTCTGTGTCAGTGTCAGTCAGTCTGTGTCAGTCAGTCAGTATCAGTTAGTCAATGAGTGTCAGTCAGTGTCAGTCACTTTCAGTCAGTGTCAGTCAGTGTCAGTCAGTCAGTCAGTGTCAGTCAGTGCTGACGGAGCGTTAATGACTTGTCCAGCTGAAGGCGTCCCTCCCTCCCCCTCCCACAGACACACTGGCTGGTCTGTGATGGATGTCCACCCCCAGCTGAGGCAACTTCCGACCCCCACCGCCTCCATGGGGGGAGGGGGGAATACCATTCATGAATGCGGGAGAGGAGGGCAGCAGGCCAGCCCCGGGTCAGCTCGGCTGCCTTCCACTCCTCCACACTAACAGAGGTGCCCCCACACACCCCACCTCAGGGTCTGCCTCATTGAGATCCTGTGTGCTCCAGAGGGTGGGGGGAGACTCCCGGGAAGAGACGAGGACACGGCAGGGTGGGGCGGGGGCCTGCAGGGACTGCATCCCAAATAAACTTAGGAAAGGGCACCGACGGGGTAGACTGTGAGCCCAGCCCATCCCTACGCTTGTTTCAGGGACGTCTGAGCCGGTGCCAGCAGGTTCCCGGCCCAGGGCAGGGGGCGCCCTGCCCAGAGTGCACGTGGCCTTGGAACAACCACCGGCTGCAACCAGGGTGGTCACCTTTCTAGATTTGCTATGGTTTAAAGAGCCTGCAGAGGCCCGGACGCGATTCTGAATAGGATATTAAACAAAACGGGAAATATTTATTTGTATAAGATTTTTCTGTCTCTAGGGCTAAAAATGCTGGCTTTATGTGATGGGGGTATCTTTCTACTGGCAGGGACATTAAAACACTGGTGGTGCGGGGAGAAAGCCGGCCTGATGCCAACTCTAGGTGCGACTAGTGCACTGTGTACACACTCGCAGCATGGGGGTATCACGCCGGAGTGTGCAGCGGGGAGAGACTCAAGGGCTCAAACTGCGTCCCGCACTCACAATGCAAACCGGACACGATGCTGAATAGGATATTAAACAAAATGGGAAATATTCATTTGTATCAGATTTTTCTATCTCCGTTAATCAGTCCTTGATTGCGAGCGCGGCTGCAGAACACATGGTGCAGTGCTTTCTATTTATATCTGCACTGCATTTTGAAGTATGGACAGGTAAGGGCTAAAAATTCTGGCATTATGTGATGGGTGTATCTTTCTACTTGCAGGGACATTAAAACACTGGTGGTGTGGGGAGAAAGCCGGCCTGATGCCAACTCTAGGTGCGACTAGTGCACTGTGTACACACTCGCAGCATGGGGGTATCACGCCAGAGTGTGCAGCGGGGAGAGACTCAAGTGCTCAAGCTGCGGCTCGCGCTCACAATGAAAAAGAAAGAGTGCGTCCCAGCTAATGAAGGAGACAGTATCACGCCGCCAGTGAGAGATCCAATCCCGCTGGGCGGGGCTTAAAGGAGACAGGGTGGCAACAAGGAGGGATTGACATGCCTTCGGTGCAATCATTGCACTGCCTTTGGCATAATTCGTGACGCCAAAGCACGCGCACAAATCAAAACTGAAGGCGGAGCTGGGACAAGGCTTCTGGAATCGTATCGATTCCATGAAGCCTCGTAAGACGAGAGCAGCGCATGCGCTGCTTACGTCAGGCCGAGACCTAAAAGTAGCTGTGCAAACCGGGGGCAGTGTAAGGAGACATGTACTTGGTCCATGCGCTATGGGAGGTCCAAACACAAGAAGAGGGCATGATGCTATGACAACTGCCATCAACGAAAATGAGAGCGGCGCTGAAGTTTACCAATGGTAGGAGATGGAAGGCCTGTAAACCCACAGATAGAACACAACACGTCTCTTTGAGACAGCGCATGCGCTCTCGGCAAGATCTAAAAGGGGAATTCCAAAATTAACCTCTGAATTCCATTCAAAATGCCCAGAGATTAATGCACACTAACTAACAAACATACAAACCTGCAAATGAATCCCTCCAAAATTAAACACCCACAACTGATCTCAAAGGACTCAATAGGTCTAATATCTGGTCCTGTGGGGCTAGTCCTACAGGTTGAGCACACCCCCAGTAAGTAAAAGGTAAAAACAAATTACATTTCAAAATTAACCATTCAATTCCCCAAAAGAGCCCACAGAATATGCACAATAAATAATAAGGATACAAACCTGAAATTAATCACTTCGTGATAAATCATGCGCAACTGATGTCAAAGAAATTAATCACTTCGGAAAAAAAAAACATGGAAGTGTAGATGAAAAATCGGATATCGGATCTTGTGGTGCGAAGCGAAACCATAATCAGAAAATGCATTTTGTATGGAAGAGATGTGTGTAGGTTTAAAAAAAAAAGTTGCATAATTTGTGACTGAACCTCGCACATTTAAATTTGAATATAAATAGAATTTCAAGCAAAGTACGCCAAGAATTAGACTATTTTATAAAAAGCTATTAAACAATCATGTCTTTTAAAAAAAAAATGATATGTGCGAAACCATTCCAAAAAATTATACAGGCCAAAAGAAAACAGTTTGTACTGCATTTTAAGACCCCTGTTAGTGAATGTCATTTTTCTTCCCATATATAGTAAGCAAGCATAACTCAGATATTTTGCAGTGTGCATAATCTGCCCAGCAGCTGCTTTACGGCGTACATACCTATGAGCCTGCGTTCAGGGGGGAGCTGGGCAGCTGTCTGATCTGCAAATCTGCATAGAATCATGTGCTCCTAGAACAAAAGTACACAAGCCAGTCTATTTTTATGCCACGGTTTAAAATACGTAATAGGTTTAAAAATAACTGATCACGTGTGCTGCACACAAAGATATAAAACAACACCAAGAATGAGATGATGAAAAAGGGTGCAAGCGTTGCAATAGCGCCTTTAGCACTTTCTATATTAAAACTATTCAAAGCACTGTAATGACTTCAGAGAACAGGTTTGCTCGTTTCAGGTAGAGTGCATTCATTTTCCATGCAGTTGGTACAGGGTACCAACTTTTCCTAACTTTACACGCTGGCATAGCTGTTCCCTGCAAACTGGCAACTTTCCTCATGATTGCCAATTGGTGGTGAGAATAGATGTGCCATTTTCTTGAGTGTTCATTTAATATAATTTTCCTCGCAACTTTGAAACTGAATGGATGTTGGCGGCTTGTTTCTGACAGCAGCTTAAAAAAGGGCACACAAGATCAGACGTTAAGGTGAAAACAGATATGCAGAAAACTTAGCAAAGTGATGGAAAATATTGTTGTATGTACTAAAATTACAGAATATTCCCGAGGGAAAAACTTAAAAACTTTGCAACCTTAAGCGATTTCTAAACAATAACTCCAGTAGTTATTAGGTTCTTTGAGGTTACCACCTGTCAAGATAGCCTTCTGTCAGCAAGCATTAGAAATCCAAACCATCAATTCCAAAACAAAACTCAATATTTTCAATGGAACAAAAACTAGGAAAATTCATCACACCTTTGGTGCTTGTGGAATAAGGAATGGAATAAAATATTAGTGCCTCAAATTTAATCTCTGACACGTTTTCTAAAGTTTAGCAACGGGTACAAATTCAGCAAACTGACAGCTGAATTTTGTCTGATTTCAGGATGAGAAACCAAGTAAACAAATTTGCCTTAAAGTAAGTCCTAACTTCACATATGAAAAGTGCTGTAAATTGATTTGTCTAAACCTTAATCTGGAAGCAGCAGAAATAGTGGAAAAAATAAATGTACTTGATTTTTACAATCTTCAAAACATGTGGAGACGTCCAATAGAAGGTTTGGGGCAACATCATTATGCTCTATTTATTATACAAGTGTTACATTTTGATTTAAGTTTGCTTCATTGCAGAACGTTACTTAACACAGCACCAAAGTAAGAAAGAGACAGAGGGGCTTATCAAGAGTTGCGACTCGCGGTCTTCCAACCGCCTTATTAGGACCAGGACGACCGGGCCACCCTGGGACCAACGCAACTGCCAGGGTTCAGAGATCCCTGGCAGTCGTGTGGAGGTCTTTATGCCGCAATATGCTTGGCGGGCCACCAAGCATATTACGAGTTTCCTCACCGCCACACTTTTCATCGCGGTGAGAACGCCATAAAAAGTGTGGCAGTGAGGAAACAAAGGGGGGCTTACAGGGTCTCCGGGTGCCTCACACCATGTGGATGCACACAAGGGGGCACAACAGTCCATGCCGTGCAGGTACTGTATTTGACGTTCCCATTGCGGTGCACCACCCTAGGAACGCCAAAGTATCGCCTGCCAGACAAGGAGAAAACTCCTGATCTGGCGAGCGGTTCTTACACAGGTTTGGCGGTGCAGGAGTGGGGCAGTCCCACTCCCGCCCCGCCAAACTCATAATAAGGCTCAGAGTCTCAAAATGGAGAAGAATGTCTCTGGTATGGATATAAATTCAAGACTCCTTAAATCCTGAAGTTTTCTGTCATACAAAGCAAAACTGTGGCATACTGTCAAAGTATCCTTGAACGGTCGGTAGACATGACTTGCTACACATTTTCAAAAACTAAATCAGGAGATGAACCAATGACTATATGCTTGAGATGTAAAGGCCATACATAATAATAGCCACTTAGGCTCGCTATTATTATTTATTCTAAAAAATTAAATCACTGCTTGATATTAAAAAAGGTTTGTGACCAGATTAATTGGCATTATAAGTATGATCATAAAGGAACACTGGTTGGAATATTTTTTACGTGTAAAATGACCAAAGTGAGCTAGAATTATCGAAAAAGAAAAGTATGTTTAAATTCCAGTGTGTGCTGGGTGAAATAGAAACAAGAATTTTTTTGCCAATGCTTTTAGACTTGCTGTATAGTATCCCTGATGTTATGCAGCATGGCTAAAAAAAAATGCAAAGTTAAAAAAAGGCACTTTTACAGGGCAGTCACGTCGCTTTGTAGGTGCACGCAGCATGCATGCACACGCCTACAAAATGAAGATTGTTTAATTATAGATTTGGATAGGTAAGTAATAAAAAAAAGTAACAAGTAGTGCAAGAGTGGGTTTTAAAAGTTGGTTGGGGCATGGAGCAACTCGGCATGTCAAAGTGGGCATGTGAACATGGAGGGCCATCCTGGGGGAAGTCATGCGGGATGGGAGCAGAAGCAAAATGGAAGGTCAGGAAAGGGAGGAGAAGTAACAGACGAGACAAGGGGGGTGCAGGTGAAGGCAGGCAACACAGAGGGCAGGGGGTGAGGAGGAGAAGCATTGGGTAAGAGAGGAGGGTGTATGCATTGGAAGCAACACAGAGAGAAAGGAGAAGACACATAATGAGGGACAGAGAAGAAGTGCGCAGGTGCGGGAAGCAACACAGAGAGTGGGGATAAGAAGCAACAGGCAAGAGAGCAATGTGGAGCAGGCGGGGAGAAGCATGCGGGTGAGAAAGCAACAGGGGAGAGTGAATGAGGGCAAGAGCAACATGGATGGGGATGGTGAGACACCCCCACGTGTTGGAGAGCAAAACAGAGTGCAGGGGAGAGCAGTATATAACAGAGGCAGCTGGAAAACACAGGCACTCCCATTGAGTGATTAACCCAAAAGAAAGATAGGACTGCAAAAAAACAATCTGCAAACGTGCCTCCTGGCGCACTACTCTTTGGAGGAAGAAGTCCACTTTAGTGCTGAGGCCCTCAGGAGGCAAGGGGACCTCATCCCCCATCAGCAGTGGGCTGACAGGCACATTTGCAGAGTGGTGGAGAAAGTGGGTGTGGCCTTTGTCCACCTCTTAGCAATCCCACTAAATGCTTTTTTGGACCTGAGGGATGGGACCCCCCCCCCCCCCCGGGGGGTCTGGGTGTTTCTACCCTGCCCCCTTTTCTTTTTAAAAAAAACTCTTTTCCTGTGACTATGTTCAACCGAGTCACAAGATGGCTGCAAACACTTCTTGGTTTGAAGTGTTGGCAGCCAATCAGATCTCAGGTATGAGACCAGGAGGGGTTGCAGATCCACCGCGGCATCAGTTGTATATCCGAGAAAACTTTAAATTTCTCAGCAACTAGTGAATGGATTTACACCATTTAAGGCCACTTTCTGGACCAAGAGCTAACTTTCTGTAAAATTTGGTGTAATTTCATTTTAACAGTTTCGACTGTGGCTGTGTCTAAAGTTTCCTACGGAAATTAACATGGAAAAAATGCGTTCCTCGCCCCCATTTTCTCAGCCCCAGATTAACGCATCATCCTGAACTTTTCATGACAGCAGCTTAAGTTAATGACCGTTTTGTTTTGACAATTTCTCAAATGACGCTAAAGTTTTTGACAAATGAAAAACCCTCTTCCTATTGAAACTACATTGTAACTATAACTACCTACTGGCGACTGTCTGTAGGATATCCATCCATCCAGCGATAGCCAGTAGGTAGGTATAGATGGGACTAACTTTTCTCATAGACAAAGCGTTTTTTGTTTTGCTAATAAGTTTGAATCTTGACGAAATTGTCAAAACTAGTACGCCAGTTAGTTCAGCTTCTGTCTGGAAAGTTATTTTGGGTGATTTGTCAAGCGGGGGACGAGAAAAAAGGAGGGGGTCCCAAAACCCGTCTTTTCCTTTGCAATGATGCAATGTCTATGGGGATTTTGCATTTTTTAACATGACGACAGCCCAAAATCCGCTGAACGTATTTACACCAAATTTGGCTGAAGGTTAGATCTTGGTCCAGAAAGATCTCTTTTTGTTATTTGGTGCAAATCTGCTCAGTAGTTTTAGAGCTAATAAAGAAATTAAAATGTGTATATCTAGGGATGCGGAACCATTGCTGATCCACTCTAACCAAAAAGGAAAGTTGTCTCCACCATTTTGTTTCTAGGCTGGGACCCCAAGGAGAAAACATAAAACAATGCTTAAGGGGTCAGTTTAGAGGTATCCTGTCCCCATAGGACACATGGAGGGGTCCCTGAGGTCGACCCACAGATCCACTGCGGTACTCAGCGCAACCCCTGTGTAAATCCACAATGGATCCACGGATCCGAAACCCAATGAAAAAAAATACACCCACTCTCACACCAAACCCCCGCTGCATTGCCAAAGGGTGTGCGCAGCTTGGGGTTGGGAGCAGTGTCTGGCTGCAGGCCAGGCCTGCTGCCAACTCTCACCGTGCACGGCCAAAGGCTGTGCGCAGCGGTGGTTGTATTAACGTACGGTAATTATATATTACTTTTTGTTAAAAGAACCATAGAAATACACTGGCAAAAAAAATGTTACAGGGACGGTTCACACTTTACCCACACAAAACCATAAAAACTCAGCAGTTATATTTATAGCTAGACTTATCTGAAGAAACTATAACTTGTGCCGTTAAGAAACTTTAGGACATGAGTTATAGTTTCTTAACATGAGTATAACTATCTGCTGAATTTCTATCGTTTTGTGTGGGCAAGCGATAAAATGTGAACCTAATTATAACGTCCCTTTAACCTTTGTTTTTTTTCAGTGAATATATATATATATATATGTGACATATATATGTCACAGTGGCAGTCATCAATGTGTAGTTTTACGAAAGGCAGAGTTTCAATAGAAAGAGTGAGTTTTGCTCTCCTAATAACTTATACGCAGTTTGAAAAATCTTTTATATATATGTATGAAAAAAACTCCAACAATATTCTCCGCATTTCCATCCGGCAAACAGAGACTCGAACCCAATGATATGAGGCAGATGTTATTTTATTGAAACACTCAAGCGTTTCGGACACAAGATATATATATATATATTCCAAGGTTGCCCTGAGCTTGGAAGATGCACTCCAAAGAAGATTAGTTCACCCGAACCTTTATTATTCGTCAACAGCATTCCATGCAGAAATATTTTGTTATTGCTTCATTAGACTAATGAAGCAATAACAAGGTCAGTGCTCGTAAGCCACTGGAGGCATGAGAATTACCCACTGGAGGGATTAAATCACTACAACTCCCAGCATGCTGTCAAAAGACTCACCTGTGAGCGGTATGCTAATTAGGAACTACATAAAAAGGGTTGTAATGCATGCGCGCACTGACTGCCTTTCCCTATGATTAAGAGGCATGTTGCCTCGAAACGCGTCAGGGACACTTTGAAAATATTTCTGCTTGGAATGCTGTTGACGAATAATAAAGGTTCGGGTGAACTAATCTTCTTTGGAGTGCATCTTCCAAGCTCAGGGCAACCTTGGTGTGTATGTATGTATGTATGTATGTATGTATGTATGTATGTGTATATATATATATATATATATATCCAAAGATTTGCCTTGCAAGGAGTCGCCAACACAGGTTGAAATTTAGCCTTCTTTAATGCAGGTAACAGGGATGGCACGTTCAGTCCCCAACAGCAAAACGCCAAGTTTCGGGCTCGATAGCCCTTGTTCACTGGCTGCGCATAAAGTCTCAGCAGCTGCGTGGATATATATCTCTAACCCCGCCCCAATGGGTCTTCATCAAGCAAAGTTGCATTCTGGGTTGAGAAGTCCATAACTAAACCATGGTGGTAGCTGGCCAAAACAGTGTGCACAAAAATACATCCCAATTGGGGGCTGAGGGGGAAGCTGCTACAATGCTTGTTAATGTCAAACCTGGCAAAATTCGGCATTTCACACTCCACACGGTGGTCATTAATTCGAGCGCCGCAGGGCCGCTAACTACGCGGCGGGGCGTCTCCGCGGCGAGGCACGGCGCATGTCATATCCATAACCAAAGATTTGCCTTGCAAGGAGTCGCCAACACAGGTTGAAATTTAGCCTTCTTTAATGCAGGTAACAGGCATGGCACGTTCAGTCCCCAACAGCAAAACGCCAAACATGTTTCGGGCTCGATAGCCCTTGTTCACTGGCTGCGCATAAAGTCTCAGCAGCTGCGTGGATATATATCTCTAACCCCGCCCCAATGGGTCTTCATCAAGCAAAGTTGCATTCTGGGTTGAGAAGTCCATAACTAAACCATGGTGGTAGCTGGCCAAAACAGTGTGCACAAAAATACATCCCAATTGGGGGCTGAGGGGGAAGCTGCTACAATGCTTGTTAATGTCAAACCTGGCAAAATTCGGCATTTCACACTCCACACGGTGGTCATTAATTCGAGCGCCGCAGGGCCGCTGACTACGCGGCGGGGCGTCTCCGCGGCGAGGCACGCCGCATGTCATATCCATAACCAAAGATGTGCCTTGCAAGGAGTCGCCAACACAGGTTGAAATTTAGCCTTCTTTAATGCAGCTACCACCATGGTTTAGTTATGGACTTCTCAACCCAGAATGCAACTTTGCTTGATGAAGACCCATTGGGGCGGGGTTAGAGATATATATCCACGCAGCTGCTGAGACTTTATGCGGCAGGAGGGGATATATATATACCAGTAGGTAGTTATAGTTAGGACCATGTTTCTATAGGAAGATTCCTTTTTTACTTGCCTATATCTTTGGTGCTGTTTGACAAATCTTCACAAAATTTTCTCAGAAAAGTGTGACGGGGATTCTTGTTGTGCCTGGAATGTTTCAGAGTGATTCATCAAGCGGGGCCCATGAAAAAGTGTGTTTTCCCATGTTAATTGCCATGGGACCTTTGAAAACGTCTACAGCCCAAACCGCTGGATGGAATTACAGCAAATTTGGCAGAAAGGTAGATTTGGTTACACAGATTGTGCTTTTTGTTATTTGCTGTAAATCCCTTCAGTAGTTGTTGAGAAATTTAAGAGAGTGAAGTTAGAGATATCTGTGGCTGCAACACTTTGCAAAAAATAATGGGCTTGTGCTGGGAAAGGAACGCGTTACTTACCTGTAACTGCGGTTATCCAGTATTGGTATCTTTCATAGATTCACATGCCTGAATCATTCCCCGTCGTCGGAATGGGAGTCACCGGTAAATAACAAAGCAATGTCTTAGAAGACATATACAGCAATAGGCCCCAGAGGCCTTAGCTTAGTAAGCTATCCATGTCCTTATGTAAAAAGGACCAGATTTTGGCCAGAGCCAATCAGCTAACACCACCCTCTAGAACCTTCCTGGTAGGAGCTCTAGTCCCTCAGATTTTCGTAAGCACAGTGCTAAGAAGTTGTATCACTGAGAGATCCAAGAGAGCCCCTCCAGGGGAGGTGGGTGGGTTGCATGTGAATCTATGAAAGATACCAATACTGGATAACCGCAGTTACAAGTAAGTAACGCTTTCCTTATCCAGTATTAGGGTATCTTTCATAGATTCACATGCCTGAATCAGAGTAGTAAGCAGTGAAAAGCACATTTCGAAAAATATGGAAATTATACAGTCACTAGATGAACACATCTATCTGTGAGAAACAACAGCACTACAGAAAACCAATGAGTCAGTCAAGGTATACATTATAGTGCGAAATGTGCATAAATCAGGATGGTGGGATGAAAGAAAGGGCTCCCCTCTATTGAAAAAGATGACGTAGTACCGCTTGACCCACTGACGCATCCTTCATGATGTCTGTATCCAGGCAGTAATGCTTGGTGAATGTATGCGGCGTCTTCCATGTGGCCGCTCTACAAATGTCTACAATGGGCACCCCAGCAAACAGTGCCATGGAAGTAGACATGGCCCTTGTGGAATGGGCACTGACTGTTCTTCTCAGCGGACGTCCTGCCTGTTGGTGACAGAAGGAAATGGCTGAAGAAATCCAGCGGGAAATGCTCTGTTTTGTGAGCGGTAGCCCTTTTCGAGGTCTGCTGTAGGCTATGAAGATTTACGAAATGGTTTCGTTCTATCAATGTAAAATTTTAAACATCGCTGAATGTCTAGGGAATGCAGAGTTCTTTCCGCCACTGTTTGTGGATTCGGGAAAAATGAGCGTAGAACAACAGGTTCATTGAGGTGGAATTGAGATGGAACCTTGGGAATGAACGCTGGATTGGTGCGGAGAAGGACCCTATCTTGTTTGAATTGCAGGAATGGGTCTTGGATAGAGAATGCTTGGAGCTCCCCCACTCGCCTCGCCGAGGTAAGGGCCAGCAAAAGTGCCACCTTCCAGGAGACAAACTTAAGGTCAGCTCTGTGGATTGGCTCAAACGGGTGTTTCATCAGTTGAGCTAGCACCGTGTTGAGATGCCAAGTCGGTGGAGCAGGCTTTACTGGAGGGAATGTTCGAAACAGTCCTTTTAGGAATTGTTTAATGAGCCTGTGAGACCATAATGATGGGCCTGAAGAGGATCTCCTGAAGCATGAAATTGCAGCTAGATGTACCTTAATGGAGGCATGAGCCAGACCAGATTTTGCCAGATGTAAGAGGTACGGCAGGACTTGCTCTGGAGTGGAAGAAAGAGGGTGTAATCTGTTTGTTTTACACCAGATACAGAATCTCTTCCATTTGAGCGAGCATGTCTTGTTGGTACTATCTGCTCGAGCTCGAGCTAGAATTTGTCTGCAGTCTGGAGGAATGTCTAAGCCCTGAAGCTCTCTGAACTCAGGAGCCATGCTGATAACCTGAGAGATGCCAGATCCGGATGTTGAATCTGCTGATTGTTGAGCGTTAGAAGAGATGGAAACGGCTTCAATCTGATTGGAGGTTCCAGGGAAAGGATGTGAAGCTCCGTGAACCAGTGTTGGCGTGGCCAAGCTGGGGCTATTAATATCAGAGTGCAAGGTTCCGCTTTCATCTTCCTTAGTACCCTGGGGATCAGGGGAAACGGCGGAAAGGCGTACACAAAGATGTTGCACCATGCTATCGAAAAGGCATTTCCCAGGGACCCTGGTTGGGGATGCCCGATTGCAAAGTGTTGGCATCTGGCGTTGTGCTGGGTGGCGAAGAGGTCCAGCAGAGGGGTGCCGCATTGAGCGAAAATGTTGTTGAGAACTAGTTGATCCAGTTCCCACTCATGGGATACTGCCTGCCTCCTGCTGAGATAATCTGCCAACACGTTGTGGACTCCTGGAACATAATCTGCTCGAAGGGAGATGTTGTGGCGGAGCAGCCAGTTCCAATTTTTTTTGCGACTCGCGCGAAAGTGTCAGCGAGCGAGTCCCTCCTTGCTTGTTCAGATAATGCATTGTCGTAGTGTTGTCTGTCCGGACAAGCACTACTGAGTTTTTGATTCGTGAGAGGAAAGCCACCAGAGCTAGATAGACTGCTCGAAGCTCTAAAAGGTTAATATGAACCATCCTCTCCGAAAGGGACCACTTTCCGCTTATCTGCAGTTCTTGGAGGAAGGCTCCCCAGCCCTCTAAGGAGGCGTCCGTGGTGATGATATGAGGAGCAGCAGGAAGCAAGAAAGGCAAGCCTTGCGAAAGGTTCTGGGAGCAAACCCACCATCGTAGAGCTTGTTTGATCACCGGGGTTACCTGGATGATGTCGTCGAAGGACCCTGTACACTGGATCCACTGATCCGACAGTGCTTCCTGTAGGGGTCGCATCCGAAGACGGCAATGCGGGATTAGTAGGATGCAAGAAGACATCATCCCGAGCAGGGACTTGAAAAGACGCACTGACAGCGTCTTTCTGGACATTATCCGGAGCGCCAGAGATCGAAGTTTGTCTTTGCGTTTCTGTGACGGGAATGCCTTCTTCTGTATGGTGTCTAGTGTAGCTCCCAGAAAGTGCATGCGCTGGGATGGCTGCAGGACAGACTTGCCATGGTTGAGAGTTAGTCCCAGCGACTCAAAAAGCGTCAGACAGGCGTTGGAAGATCTTGTCACGCCGTCTAGAGATGGAGACTTGATAAGCCAGTCGTCTAGATATGGGAAGACTTGGTCATGGCAATGGCGTAGGTGCGCAGCCACTGGTGCTAGACACTTGGTGAAAATGCGTGGCGTTGATTTGAGTCCAAATGGTAGAACTCGAAACTGATAATGCCTGCCCGCCACCATGAACCGCAGGAATTTCTTGTGGTTGCGGTGTATTGGAATATGAAAATAGGCGTCTTGAAGGTCTAACGACACCATATAATCGTTCGCGTTGAGCAGATGTAAAACCTCCTGAATGGTGATCATACGAAATGACTTTTTTCAGAAATTTGTTTAGATTCCTCAGGTCCAATATAGGCCTCCGTTTTTTCTCTTTTTTCCGAATGAGAAAGAAGTGGGAGTAGAATCCTTTTCCCCGTTGGCTTGGGGGAACTCTCTCTATAGCTCCTTTCTGAAGCATAATCTTCACTTCTAGAAGTAAAGGACGTAGGTTCTTGTGAGGTTTTTGGCGGGGAGGAGTTTGAGGAGGGATCTGTATGAATTCCAGAGAATGGCCGAATTGTACTAATTGGAGGACCCACCGGTCCGTAGTTATCTTTTGCCAATTTTGGAGAAAATGGGAGATTTTCCCGCCAATCTTGGAGGGTGAAGAGAAGCTTGAGGCCGGCTGCAGCTGAAAGTCATTGCCGCCGCGCGGCTCCTTTTTGTCTTCCTCCTTTGCCACGAAAGGAGGATTTGTGGTAAGAAGATTGCTGTCGCTGCTGATATTGCGGACGGTACTGTTGGGAGGAGGAGAAAGAGGAACGTAGTTGGAAATCTCCTCTGGTGGAAGTCTGACCTCTCCCTTTTGACCCACGAAAGGAAGGGTTCCGAGACTGTAAAGAACCCAAAGCCCTGGCGGTATCCGTATCTTTTTTGATACCCTGCAATGCCTCATCAATATGAGGACCGAAGAGCAACTGGCCATCATATGGCATGTCCAGCATCTTAGTTTGGACCTCTGGCCTGAAAGAAGTTGCCTTGAGCCAACCCTGGCGTCGGAGAACGGCTGCGCCGGCCAGTTGTCTAAAGCCGGTTGAAGCAATATCCATTGCGCAATCTATAAGTTCAGAGGCAGATCTTTCACCCTCTAACAGAATCTTCTTTGTCTCCTCTTTTGATTCGTCAGGCAAGTCCGCCAAGTATGGTGCAATGTCCGCCCACATTTGACGGTTGTATCTTCCCAACAGTGCAAGGGCGTTGGAGGCACGCACTGTTAAGGCCGACATAGAGGAAAACCGTTTTCCTATGTTGTCCAGACGTCTTCCCTCTTTATCTGGTGGGGCTGTCAACAGAGCAGCTGGGTTGTTTGACCTTCTCTGTGCAGCCTGAGTGATGACAGAGTCCGGCTTTGGATGGCCTGTGAGACAAACCGGAGCGGTGTCTGGAGCTTTATATTTTTTGTTCAGGCGTGGGAGAACCGGCGGGACCGATGAAGGGTTCTGCATAATCTTTATGCCTTGGTCCCAAATATAATCAATAATAGGAATTGCCCGAACAGACTTTTTGAAAGGTTCCTTAAAGTCATATAGGAAACAGTCTTGTTGGTGCGAGGGCATTGGAATCTGGAAGCGCTGGGCCGCTCTTTCAATGATGTTATGGAAACCGCCGATGTCCTCTGGCGGTGAGTCGGCTGTGGTAGGGACAGGTGAAACCGGGCAGGGAAGGATGTAATCGTCCCATTCATCCTGGTGAGACTGGACGTCCTGAAGCTCTCCCTCTTCAGGTTCTTCCTCGTCCTCGTCGTCCGTGGTGGGACGAGGTGGAGATGCAACCCTCTCTGGTTGCAAAAGTAACGGAGGCGGTCGTGGCCGTGGCGTGGAAGGTTCAGCAGGCATCGGTGAAGGTGCCTGTGTCGGAAACCGCTGTTTATAGTCCGATATTAAGAATTGAAGGTCTGTGACCAGAGACGCCGGTAGACACAATGGAAGGCGGAGGCGGCATGTATTCTTGAGGTGAAACCTCCTGATATTCCTGGGTTATGTCCTCGTAATCAGAGACATCCTGGTATTTCACGTGGAGCTGCGATGGACTAGTCGCCGCGGGAAAGAGACTGGCGTCATCCGAATCCTCCTCTTCAAAAAGGTGAGTCGGAGGCAAGGTGGGGACCTTACTGAGTGAAGTGAGGGCCGGAGTCAGTGCACGTTTCGTTAATTTAACGTGCACATATGTACCTTGGTCATCAGGGTTGATTTCCGTCGACGGTAGAGCCATAGTCAGCGTTACAGGTATAAACGTCGTCGACGGGGTCGTCGTCGGTGTCGTTGTCAGCGACAAGGACGATGAAGATGGCTTCTTCGTCGACGATGGCGTCGACGGCAATGGTCTCGTCGACGGTACCTTCGTCGTCGATGGTGTTCTCCTCGTTGAATGCTTCGTCGATGATGTCAACGAGAAAGCTTTCGTCGACGGTGTCGTCGTCGACGCTCCCGTCGGCAGTGTACTCAACGACGACGAAGACTTTTTAATGACCAGCGTCGACGAGATGGTTTTACCTGCCGTCGACGATGGAGTGGTCGTCGTCGAAGACATAGAATGGGATGTCACCGTCGATAGAGTCGCCGTCGACGAGGTAACAGAAATTGCTGTCGACTGAGATTTTCTTGTCGAAGCTACCGTCGACGAGGCCGTCGTCGACGAGGTGGAAACTGGCTTTTTGAAGGTATGGGGCACCACCTTAGGAGACGTAATCCCTGGAGGAGGCAAATCCAGGACCTCTGAAGACTTTTTCTGCGTCTTCTTTTGAGGTGGCGGCGACGAAGGGCCCGGAGATGACACCCTTGGTCTTTTACGTGAGGAGTGAGATGAGATAGAGGAACTCTCACTTTCCTCAGAGGACACAACAGCTTCCTTGTCCTTTAGCCTTTGCAGCCATATTAAAAGGCGCCCTTCTCGGTCTTTCAGGGTCTTAGAAGAGAAAGTCCGACATACCTTGCAGTCTTTTGAACTGTGGCTGGGATAGAGGCAATACAAACAGTCTTTATGCTGGTCGTCGATATGAAGCCTCTTCTTCCCACAAGAAGCACAGGGTCTGAACAAACCTTTCTTTGGTGTATCAGCCATGTTGAGATCTCAAAAAGTTGAGTAGAAATACTGTAAAGCCAAAAGTAATGAGCAGAGCTCAGTGGAGACTCCCTTAGCACGACGTGCGGTAGAAAATCTGAGGGACTAGAGCTCCTACCAGGAAGGTTCTAGAGGGTGGTGTTAGCTGATTGGCTCTGGCCAAAATCTGGTCCTTTTTACATAAGGACGTGGATAGCTTACTAAGCTATGGCCTCTGGGGCCTATTGCTGTATATGTCTTCTAAGACATTGCTTTGTTATTTACCGGTGACTCCCATTCCGACGACGGGGAATGATTCAGGCATGTGAATCTATGAAAGATACCCTAATACTGGATAAGTGTTGGCAGCCATCTTGGGACTCTGCTTCAGCTGACTCCCCCAAAAAATTCCAAAATAAGAAAATGGGGCAGGGTAGGAATACCCTGACCCCCCCCCCCCCGCCTTGATCTTGTTGTCCCCCTGGGAACCTGCCATGGATTAAAGGCATTAAAAGAAAAATTATCATTGCTGTGCATTTGTGATACTTGTGAATTCGCAGGAATTATTATTTTATTGTTTGCAAGTAATATGAAATATCATAAGCAGTGCATTGCAGGGCCATACGTTATAGTTAGCTTAGGTAACTATAACTGCTGAATTTCTCGGTTTTGTACAATTGAAATCTGAGCCCACCTATAATGTCCCTATAACCTTTGTTTTTAACAGTGAATTTCTATGCTTTTTTTTAATCCTATTTCCTAACTAGAACATCCCTATGACCTTTGTTTCTTTCAGTGATTTTATATATATATATATATATATATATATATATATATATATATATATATATATATATATATATATATATATATTCACTGAAAAAACCATAGGTTTCAGGGGTGTTATAGTTAGCTGGACTTTTCACTTGTACAAAACCATTGAAATTCCCCCGTTATAGTTAGTTCAGCTAACTATAACTCGCGCGCCCGCAATGCACTGCTGATGACGTCACATATTACATCACTCATGACATGGTCAGTGACATCACTCATGACATCACTGATGACATCTCAAATGACATCACTGATGACATCACTGATGACATCATCCAGTGAATGTGTGTTTTTCTGAAAATTAAATATGTTTTATATATGTATATCTCAAGGTCGATGGAAGAATAAATGGGTATATAAGTGTCTAAATGGATGATTTGTTTTTGAAAAATTGATTGTGTAACTGACTGATTAAGTGTATCATAGTGAATACATGGCTTAGTGAGTAATGTTTAAATATGTAAATATCTGTATCAGTCTCTCACTTTGTGTATAAGTGGCTGCATGGGTTGGTGAGTAGCTACATGGGTGTCTATATAGGTTATTAGTTGGTTTTTTGAGTATCAGTCTGAGTGTCTGCATGGTTCGGTGGGGGGTATTACGTAGTGCATAGGTGCATGAATGAGTGACTCACTGTTTGTATGTGTTGAACACAGCATGTGTGCAGGAATGTATGGGTGGATGAGTGTGTGTATGGGTGTGTTAGTGAGTGAATGACTGTCTCAATAGTGTCTTTATGAGTAACTACATATGTTTTAAACTAGTATATGTGACTATTGGTGTATATATGTGAGTATATGTGAGAGTGAGAGATTGAAAGAGTTCCTGTATGAATAAGTATGTGTTTCTATAAGTGATTGTTTAAAAGACTAAGTATGTGTAAGTTTCCGTAGAAGTAAGTATGGTGGTGTGTGTATAACTGTATATGCAAGTAAATGTATGTTTGATTCTTTATTAGCATGAGTGACTATGTGTGTGAGTAACTCTATGGATGAGTGGCATTGTGTAACAGGATGTATAGGTGTATGAGTACATATGATGAGTGAGTACATGGATGAGTGACTGTATAGGACTGTTGGTGAATGAGTGGATGTGTATGTGGATCTTAGAATTACTGAAGAGGTTGTTGTAACTGGTATTGGTATGTCCATTGTTTTGAAAATTTTAGTCTCTATTTTTGAATGTGTGTATCAAAGGTTATATTAGGGTGAGAGGAGGTCTGCCACTCTATCACAAGGATGATGTCATCAGTGATGTCATCAGTGATGTCATTTGAGATGTCATCAGTGATGTCATGAGTGATGTCACTGACCATGTCATGAGTGATGTAATATGTGACGTCATCAGCAGTGCATTGCGGGCGCGCGAGTTATAGTTAGCTGAACTAACTATAACGGGGGAATTTCAATGGTTTTGTACAAGTGAAAAGTCCAGCTAACTATAACACCCCTGAAACCTATGGTTTTTTCAGTGAATTTCTGAGGTTTTTTAAATGCTAATTCCTAACTATAACGTGCCTGAAACCTATGGTTTTTTCTGTGAATTTCAAAGGTTTTTTAAATGCTAATTTCTAACTATGCCTACAGAGATAGGACATGTGAAGAAAGAAGAAAAAATGCACAGAAAGAAACAAAAGAAGTGCAGAAAGAAGCAACAGAAGTCCTCAAATACGAAGATAAGTGCAGGAAGAAGGATAACGTGCAGAAAGAACAAAAAGAAGAGCAGAAAGAAGCCTTGTTGCAAAATCATCCTGTACCCTCAACTTTTTCAGAAGGATACTGGTGGTAACTGAGTCTGACTAACCAGTCCTAGAGCCAGTGCTATGTTAAAAGACACTTAGAATACAGTGAAAACACCTACATACACTAGGGAACATTATGCGTTGGGGTCCCCCTGTGATTAGCATGACCTCCTCTGTAAGCCCCTAGTGTATAATAGGGCATGGGGATTAAAACTACCTCTTAAAACAGGCCACAGGGCGTTTTTGCACACGTTAACTCAGGCCCCGTCCCCTCCCTTCACCACTGTGTAAACACGCCCTGTGTCCATTTTTAGTTGGGAGATTAAGTTCATTTGAATCCTGAGGGTCCCTAGGGTCCAACTAGCCCACTAGGTACCTCCAGTAAGTGTCACAGAGCTGCGTTGCAGAGAGGTGTAAAAAGTGGCACGGCCTGGACCACCTCTCTGCGATGCAGCTCAGTGGCGCTTACTGGAAGCACTTGGTGGGCTAGTTAGCCCCCAGGGGCCCTCAGTATTGAAGGGAAATTATATCCCCAATTTAAAACGTGCCATAGTGCGTGTTTGCACACGTCACCTCAGGCCCCGTCCCCTCCCTTCACCACTGTGTAAACGCGCCCTGTGGCTGTTCTAAGTTGAGAGATTAAGTGCCCCTGAATCCTAAGGGTCCCTAGGGTCAAACTAGACCACTAGGTACCTCCAGTAAGCGCCACAGAGCTGCGTTGCAGAGAGGTGTAAAAAGGGGCTTGGCCTCAGAACACCTGGCTGCAGCGCAGCTCCCTGGCGCATACTGGAGATGCCTGTTGGGGGCGCGTTTGCAGAGTGCTGCACGGAGGGGGCATGGCCTCCGGCACGATGCCAGTCTTTTATTTATTTTAGTTTTTTAAGAAGGGGGGCTGTTTGGTTCCCCTTCTTATTCTAATTTATTGGCCCTGATGACCCCATCCCCCAGGGCCAGTCTCCTAATTATATTTTTTTGACCCCAATCCCCAGGGCCGGCCACTGTTTTTTATTATTTTTAAAAAATATATATTTATAGACACACCTAGGACATGCTGGACAAACCGTACGTACCTATCACCATGACGATTTGCGTGATATTCATTAAAAGGCGACCATGCAATGAATCCACGTGGAATGTATTTACACCACTAGTGAAGCTCTGACATGTCTGATGCCCTACCGTGCCTAATCCTGGTAGACACCCTTGTCGTTTATTTATACAAACATGGGTAGCTATTGACGGGCACATTTAATACACATGCACACCAAGCCATTCAAAGGGGATTCGACAAAAATTCGACCAAAACTATGCAAGAAATCCCCCTCACGGTTAATAAAACACACATCCACTGCCGGATGTGTAATACTTTTTATTTTACTCTCTGGAAAGGGGACGAACATCACTTGAGAGTCACAGCGTGCTCCTGACAGAGCCCAATGCTGTGTTACACCCACCATTGCCTGCCGAGTGCCACACACCTCTGTGTTGTATTCCACTAGCTAGTGCATATGCTATGACACTCTCTAGCCCATGTGCACTGTAACACCACCCCGTGAATATTTCATGCCACACTTGTCTTCGCACGAGTTATATTGCCCCATCTAACGTGCCTTTCTCGATGCCTATGTTATAACGCACAGTGCTATGCCATACATATTACAATCTGGGATCCATATCTTTGTCACAGTGCATATGCAACGTTACACTCCCCAGCAAATATTTTATATTACAACTTTAGAGACTAGTTAGGTTACACAACACTGCCCTGTGCATATTACACTCCAAGGCGCATATTGCATAGCACGCGCTAGTGCCTGTGCTATCTCGCGCTCTCCAATGAATCTGTCATTGCGCACAATGTATTGCATATTATATTTCACGCCCGGTTCATCTTATATCACACTTTTTGGTGCATAGTTTATACCATACACTATATCTAGTTTTCATTTTCAATCGTGCTCTCAGGACTATGTTCTATATAACACTGTGTTCACCTACCCTTTTCACGGGCATTACATTTTGCGATAGGGGGTGGAGGGTCAGGGGGTGTTTCTGCCAAGTGAGCCCGGAGTCACAGTCACAAACGTCCTCTTCTTCCTGAATAAAAGTGAGATTATGCTGCATACTTGTTCATATTTTAAGTAGTTCGCACAGACACAATGTTTTAAAAACAATAAAGTTCCTAATACCCGCCTTCTCTGAACAGTTAGCTTGCTGCCCCATCCCCTTCCTCCCTATCCTCTGTTGTGTGAATCCATGGACTAGCCTCCTCCCTCCTGCCATGCATGGTCTGATGTGCTGCCACTGCCTCAATTTAGTATGATGTACCAGTCCACTTCTCCTGCCCTCCATTGCCCAATTCTATGCCCCATCATTGACCTCCTGCTTAAACTCTGTGCTTAGCTTGCTGCCCCTATTCTCCTTCCCCCTGCCCTCCGATGTCTTTGTGCATGCCCCTGCTCCATCCTTTTTGCCCACCATGTCCCATGGACCTGCCACTCCTATCTACTCTGAGTGTTCTGTTGAGCTGCCACTCCCCTCCCACCTGCCTAGCATTGTCAGATGACTGTAACCTGTCCCTGCCACCTCCACCCTGCCTGTCCACATGCCACGCCCCTATCCTCTTCCTCCTGTCCTACATGGTCCATTGTACTGCCACACCCTTCTGCCCTCCCTGGTCTGTTGTGCTGCAACTGCTCCTCCTGCCTGCCCCGTGTGGTCTGTTGTGAGGTCCCTTCCCCTGAACTTTCTTGTCTGTGCACAGGTCCTGACCCTCCCTTCTATCCTCCATCGTCCTTTGTGCATGCCCCTCCACCCTCCTTCTTGCCCATCATAGCCATTGTGCTGCCACTAACCCTCCCACTTGCCATGCATGGTCTTCTGTGCTGCCATGGCCCCTCCCACCTTCCCTGTGTGGTCAGTTAGCTGCCCCTGACCCCCTCCCACCTTCCCTCCATGGTCTGTGTGTATGCCATCACAGACTCACTGTTGCTCTTCATGGTGTGTCTTGCTTCTAGTGCCCATCCTGCCTGACCTCCATGGCTATCTTGCTGCTCCTGCCCTGCCCCCTTGCCCCCAGCCCTACTCCCTCCCTCCTGGCTTGTCTGTTCCATTGTAATGCCCCTGATCCGTCCCTCCTGCCCTTTATGGTCTGTTATGCTGCAGCTTTCTCTCCTGTCTGTCCATTATGGTCAGCTAGCTACCATTGCCTCTTGCCCCTCTGTTCTCTGTTGTCCATGTGCATGGTCCTGTCCCCTCCCGCTTGCTTTCTATGGATTGTTGTGCTGCACTCCCGTCCTGCATGCCCTGTGTGGTGTATTGTGCTGCTGCAAACCCTGATGCCTGCCCTGCAGGGTCAGTTTGGTGCACCTCTCCATGTCCCTCCTGTCCTCTGTTATCCAAGTCCATGTCCCTATCCCATTTCCTTCCATGATCCAATGTACCATACTTGCGAACATTTTGAACTTGGTAAGAGGGAGATTTTGAAAAAAAACTGGGGTATTGATTTTCCCCTTTGAGTTACATTGAAAAAGAGGATATTGTAGACAGGAGACAGATCAAATAAAGCCCATTTGAGCTTAAAAACATTGGACGTTTCCTGGCTGAATCGGGTCTGTTGGCATGTATGGTTGTACTACCATTGCCTCTTCCTTCTGCCCACAATGGTCTATTACATTGCCACAGCCTTGAAGGAGGGTAGATTTTGTATCACAGGGGGCCCCTGGCCCGTTCTGTCCACACCTGAAGTATGAGACCCTTGTCCTTGCCCTGCCAGCTGCATTTGTAGGCCGTATTAAATTGACCAGCGGGTCCTGTGTTGCTATATAATTATCCTGAGACATCCTTACCACTCAGCCAGCATAAAACCCCTGTGTAGGCCCTTCTGTTCAATATGTAGGCCTCTTTGTTAAATTGACCATAGCTCTGCAATTTTAGTGTATAGCAGTCTGAAGGCAGGTCTGCGAGGCCTTCTGATCCAAACTAGTAGCCCCCACCCTACCCGAGTGCTCCGTGCTCGGTATCAAAGTTCAACATCCCCCTGAAGCTGTCGACATACAGTAGGCTGCATCCTGGACTGGTACTTGCTTCCTGGGCAGGTTTCCCGCTTTTAAGGAAGTGGCAACCGCAGAGCGTCAAGTTAGGAGAACTGAGGAGATTTTATACATGAATATATTGAATTCCCGTACAATACCCATTATTTTCTGCTTGCTCTATGGAACTTACGATAAGCGATTGGCCTGAGAGACTGACCTTTTCACCCAGTCCATTGTCAGCATTAAGTGGGTAAATGACGAAATGTCTGGTAAAATCCGCAGACAAAGCTTTTGGGTAGCATACGTAGGTAGATGTAGCGTGCAAAGGAGCCCACAAAATGATATAAAAAGGGAGCACCCACAGATATCGACGGACTACCTCGCCGTCTGTATGTAGGTTAACAGGCAGTGCAGGTTTTCCCCAAGAGCTGGGAGCTCTTGTCTTCCTTTGCTTAAAATGTCTTGCTCTGCTTTGCTTGAAGTATCTTATTCTATTTTACCTATATGAAATGTCATGTTATGCTTAACCATTGTTCTCTTTACTTTTGCATTTAAAAGAATTTGTATTGTAATTGCAGGAATGCTTGCTCTAAGAGTAAACGTGAGTGTTCCTAGGTAACATTTTCCTTGGTGTAACTTGTTTCTCATGATGCATTTATAGATGTGTTTTCTCTCTCTCTCTGTCAGTACATTAATTGAGATACAGAGAATATTATGACAGCTGTATGATTATCTGGATTCTGTATTTTGTACTTTATGTCTCTATTCTGCGGTTTCTTTGAAGTTGCATCTTCTCATTAAACTGCCATTGTATTCTGCCTCCAATTCCATGTCTCATATGTCTGTTTTCTTCATTTTTGGAGCAAGCGTTCCTAGGCACCCCGGCTCAAATTAAGGTGCCCCTTTTGTCCCTAACTCACTCTCCTGCTCAGTTCTGTGGTGGCTCCCGGGGATCTGGGGACCGCCCCTAGCTTCCTTGACCCGTAATAGATCTTCCCTCCAACAGCCTCTCTTGCAAGTCCTGTATTGTTGGTTTGTTGCCCCTGCCCCCCTTTCCACTGCCCTCCATAGTCTGTTGTGCTTCCACGGCCCTTCCTGCCTGCTCAGTGTGGTTAAATTGTTGCCTTTGCACCCTCCTACCTGCCTTCAATTTTCAGAGTCCGTGCCCCTGGCCTCTGCCTCTCAACAGTATCCTAATGAACAACTAGATTGCTAACATTCTATATTTATTACAAAAGTGTGGAACGCCTGACATCATCTTGATGTAATCAAAACTGTAATACCTAGAGCATTTCCTTTAGAAATTACATATATGAGAGGGTCTTATTGGCATCAAACTTATGGTTAGTGCTCTAAAAGACTCAAATAAGGACATATTTTCTGAGTTTTCAAATAGCGACAAAGCACTTTTAAATTATTTGTTATCTTTATGTTTTTTTATCCAGTTGACCACTTGATTAAATGTTGCACTTAGGGGAGAGGATGTGGTGTTACTTCCAGAACTGCAGACTTTGCAACTGGGGAACCAGGTTGAAGTTTCTGCTTCAGCTCGACATTCTGTGATTCTGGTCAAATCACTTAGTCTCCCCATGTCTACAACCAAAATGAATTTGTTCTTGTGTGATGTAACCAATGCTCATGTAAAGCACTCCAATACCTGACAAGTCTGCACTATATAACACTGCAAAAACACAAAATAATAAGTGTTTTGCACACTTCTGTCATTGGGCTATATTTGGGCTACATCTGGGTGATTTTGGGCTACATTTGGGCTCTTTTGTCTCCGGTGGCCATCTTGGGAGATTTATTTGTTATGAAGTTTCCTAATTTCCTCATGTACTGCAGTCTCCTCAGTAGGAAATGCTTTCAGTTTTTTACTTTGATTCCATCATGAAGGTATTCAGATATGTCACACATTTGCCATAAATTCTGAATGTTAGCACTCTAGTTGCTCATTAGATCACTGTAGTAAAACTACTGCACCATGGAAGTCTGCTCCTGGTATTAAAAGTGCATGTTTCAGTCTGCATGTCAGAATTTTTTAATGAAATAGAAGAGGATTTGAGAAGTCACTCAAAATGTGCCCTCATTTTCTTTCTTCAGCATTAATCATAATTTCTATGGCAAAATGAACCTCCTCATTGTGTTCCTTTTTAAATTAAATGTTTTAAGTTTTACCAGTTTATTCCAATCAAGATGGCTTCAGGTGTGCCATACTTTTGTCATAATGAAGACAGTAAGCGCTCTAGTTGTTTTTAAGAACATTCTGGGACATTCTGTCATTGGGCTATACTTGGGCTACATCTGGGTGATATTTGGGCTACATTTGGGCTCTTTTGTCTCTGGTGGCCATCTTGGGAGACTTATTTGTTATGAAGTTTCCTAATTTCCTCATTTACTACAGTCTCCTCAGTAGGAAATACTTTCAGTTTTTTACTTTGATTCCATCAAGAAGGCATTCAGATGTGTCACACATTTGCCATAAATTCAGAATGTTAGCACTCTTTTTCTCATTAGATCACTGTAGTAAAGCTACTGCTCACCAGGGAAAACTGCTGCTGGTATTGAAAGTGCATGTTTCAGTCTGCATGTCAGAATTTTTTAATGAAATAGAAGAGGATTTGAGAAGTCACTCAAAATGTGCCCTAATTTTTCTTTCTGCAGCACTAATCATACTTTTTATGGAAAAATGAACTCCCTCATGTTGTTCCTTTTTAAATTAAATGTTTTAAGAGTTACCACTTTAATCCAAGCAAGATGGCTTCAGGTGTGCCATACGTTTATCATAAGTAGGACTGTTAGCGCTCTAGTAGTTCTTTGGAACACTCTGGGAAGCTGCAGTAGAACACAAAGGAATCAACTGACAGTCTCTGCCCTTGTTGGATGTACATGTTTTACTGAGAATGTCAGACTTCATTCTCACATGACTGAGAAAGATAATGTGAATTTACAGAAAATAAGCTCTCAGTTTAGCCTATAGATCACCTTCCAAACCTCTGTGGTAAAAGCATGAGAAAATATTTTTCTCTCAATCATGATATCCCAGCAGAAGGCTTTTTCACATGGTGAAATCACCTTAGAACATACCACAATTCCTAAAATGAGTATGGTACCATCAACAAATGATTTATAATGTAACTAAAGTCTTAAAACCTTCTATTAACTGCAATGCTTTTTAATGAGGTGCTATCATGTATATTGGTCCCAAGATGGCTGCCAACACTTCTTGGATGAAGTGCTGACAGCCAATCAGATCTCAGGATGAGATGTGTGGTTAGGCTCCGCCCACATATATATATGCTTTTAAATGCTATTTTCTCAGGAAATACTGAACAGATTTACACCAGACCTGCAAAAGGCACTTCCTTGACCTTATGGCTACCTCTCTGCCAAATTTCAAGTAATTCTGTTCAGCCGTTCGGGCTGTAGCTGTGTCTAAAGGTCCTATGGAAAAATGCATGGGGAAAACGCGTTTTGGGACCCCCCTTTTTTCTCGGCCCCTGCTTGACGAATCCCCCCCGAGACTTTCAGGGTAGGAGCGGAGCGTAGCGCCCCACCTATTTTGAAAATTTCGCGAGGATTCGTCGACCGGCGCCAAAGTTATTCCAAATAGAATGTTGCGGATTTCCTATGGAAACAGGGTCCTAACTATAACTACCTACTGGCGACCGCCAGTAGGTAATATATATATATATATATATATATTTCGCTCCAAAAGTTGCCCACTGGCGGGAACGCACTCTGGCTGCTACAATTCCTCTCAGACCAACTCTCACATGCCGGGATGTAGCCTGACGCGTTTCGGTGAAAATACCTTAATCATAGGCTGGTACACAGAGCTTTCGGCTTTTTTTGCCACACCTTTTATTTTGAAATTCTGTCTTCCCATAGGCCAATGGATTGCTCCAATGATCTTCCACTGTAGCATTCTGGGATTTGTAGTGCGGTAATCTTCCCCTAGATGGGTGCCGTATTCAATGTGTCCCTAATCATAGCCCTGGATGGGCCCCAGAACGTGCATGGTCTATTTCTCGGCGTCACAGCCTCCATGTTGCGAACTTGTCCTTATTCCAAGCTCCATGGTCCGCTATTACTGTCCAAGCGGCGGTGCATTCCCCACGGCTGGGCCGCCGTGTATTGTATTTCGCTCCAAAAGTTGCCCACTGGCGGGAACGCACTCTGGCTGCTACAATTCCTCTCAGACCAACTCTCACATGCCGGGATGTAGCCTGACGCGTTTCGGTGAAAATACCTTAATCATAGGCTGGTACACAGAGCTTTCGGCTTTTTTTGCCACACCTTTTATTTTGAAATTCTGTCTTCCCATAGGCCAATGGATTGCTCCAATGATCTTCCACTCTAGCATTCTGGGATTTGTAGTGCGGTAATCTTCCCCTAGATGGGTGCCGTATTCAATGTGTCCCTAATCATAGCCCTGGATGGGCCCCAGAACGTGCATGGTCTATTTCTCGGCGTCACAGCCTCCATGTTGCGAACTTGTCCTTATTCCAAGCTCCATGGTCCGCTATTACTGTCCAAGCGGCGGTGCATTCCCCACGGCTGGGCCGCCGTGTATTGTATTTCGCTCCAAAAGTTGCCCACTGGCGGGAACGCACTCTGGCTGCTACAATTCCTCTCAGACCAACTCTCACATGCCGGGATGTAGCCTGACGCGTTTCGGTGAAAATACCTTAATCATAGGCTGGTACACAGAGCTTTCGGCTTTTTTTGCCACACATTGGCCTATGGGAAGACAGAATTTCAAAATAAAGGTGTGGCAAAAAAAGCCGAAAGCTCTGTGTACCAGCCTATGATTAAGGTATTTTCACCGAAACGCGTCAGGCTACATCCCGGCATGTGAGAGTTGGTCTGAGAGGAATTGTAGCAGCCAGAGTGCGTTCCCGCCAGTGGGCAACTTTTGGAGCGAAATACAATACACGGCGGCCCAGCCGTGGGGAATGCACCGCCGCTTGGACAGTAATAGCGGACCATGGAGCTTGGAATAAGGACAAGTTCGCAACATGGAGGCTGTGACGCCGAGAAATAGACCATGCACGTTCTGGGGCCCATCCAGGGCTATGATTAGGGACACATTGAATACGGCACCCATCTAGGGGAAGATTACCGCACTACAAATCCCAGAATGCTAGAGTGGAAGATCATTGGAGCAATCCATTGGCCTATGGGAAGACAGAATTTCAAAATAAAGGTGTGGCAAAAAAAGCCGAAAGCTCTGTGTACCAGCCTATGATTAAGGTATTTTCACCGAAACGCGTCAGGCTACATCCCGGCATGTGAGAGTTGGTCTGAGAGGAATTGTAGCAGCCAGAGTGCGTTCCCGCCAGTGGGCAACTTTTGGAGCGAAATATATATATATATATATATATATATATATATCAAGTCACGTGGGGTGTTCTGGAAAAACGAGCAGCACTCGAGACACGGACCTCTTGTTCCCCAGCAAGGCATTTAATGGTATTGGCAGAACAGCAAACCAGTTCATTCAAAGGCAGCTGACCGCCACCTGACGCGTTTCAAGTCAATCTCTTCCTCAGAGGCGGTTCCGGTCAGAAGGCACAAGGCGGGCTGCAAACTCCTAATTAGCAATATCGTATGTCCTGATTGGACAGCTCTTAATGAGGCAATACGTGGCATTATGGGAGTTGCAGTCCCAACATTCCTTGTCACTTAAAATATCTGCCAAATCTCAAGCTCTGGATGAGCCCCAGCCAGCATATCTGCCATTGATCCATAGTCCGTGCTCCACAAGCAACCCCCGCTGTAACGAAGATCTGTGGCCCCCTTCACCTGGGGTGGTGCCAGCTCAGCGGCAGAACAACCGCTCATACATCAAGTCACGTGGGGTGTTCTGGAAAAACGAGCAGCACTCGAGACACAGACCTCTTGTTCCCCAGCAAGGCATTTAATGGTATTGGCAGAACAGCAAACCAGTTCATTCAAAGGCAGCTGACCGCCACCTGACGCGTTTCAAGTCAATCTCTTCCTCAGAGGCGGTTCCGGTCAGAAGGCACAAGGCGGGCTGCAAACTCCTAATTAGCAATATCGTATGTCCTGATTGGACAGCTCTTAATGAGGCAATACGTGGCATTATGGGAGTTGCAGTCCCAACATTCCTTGTCACTTAAAATATCTGCCAAATCTCAAGCTCTGGATGAGCCCCAGCCAGCATATCTGCCATTGATCCATAGTCCGTGCTCCACAAGCAACCCCCGCTGTAACGAAGATCTGTGGCCCCCTTCACCTGGGGTGGTGCCAGCTCAGCGGCAGAACAACCGCTCATACATCAAGTCACGTGGGGTGTTCTGGAAAAACGAGCAGCACTCGAGACACGGACCTCTTGTTCCCCAGCAAGGCATTTAATGGTATTGGCAGAACAGCAAACCAGTTCATTCAAAGGCAGCTGACCGCCACCTGACGCGTTTCAAGTCAATCTCTTCCTCAGAGGCGGTTCCGGTCAGAAGGCACAAGGCGGGCTGCAAACTCCTAATTAGCAATATCGTATGTCCTGATTGGACAGCTCTTAATGAGGCAATACGTGGCATTATGGGAGTTGCAGTCCCAACATTCCTTGTCACTTAAAATATCTGCCAAATCTCAAGCTCTGGATGAGCCCCAGCCAGCATATCTGCCATTGATCCATAGTCCGTGCTCCACAAGCAACCCCCGCTGTAACGAAGATCTGTGGCCCCCTTCACCTGGGGTGGTGCCAGCTCAGCGGCAGAACAACCGCTCATACATCAAGTCACGTGGGGTGTTCTGGAAAAACGAGCAGCACTCGAGACACGGACCTCTTGTTCCCCAGCAAGGCATTTAATGGTATTGGCAGAACAGCAAACCAGTTCATTCAAAGGCAGCTGACCGCCACCTGACGCGTTTCAAGTCAATCTCTTCCTCAGAGGCGGTTCCGGTCAGAAGGCACAAGGCGGGCTGCAAACTCCTAATTAGCAATATCGTATGTCCTGATTGGACAGCTCTTAATGAGGCAATACGTGGCATTATGGGAGTTGCAGTCCCAACATTCCTTGTCACTTAAAATATCTGCCAAATCTCAAGCTCTGGATGAGCCCCAGCCAGCATATCTGCCATTGATCCATAGTCCGTGCTCCACAAGCAACCCCCGCTGTAACGAAGATCTGTGGCCCCCTTCACCTGGGGTGGTGCCAGCTCAGCGGCAGAACAACCGCTCATACATCAAGTCACGTGGGGTGTTCTGGAAAAACGAGCAGCACTCGAGACACGGACCTCTTGTTTCCCAGCAAGGCATTTAATGGTATTGGCAGAACAGCAAACCAGTTCATTCAAAGGCAGCTGACCGCCACCTGACGCGTTTCAAGTCAATCTCTTCCTCAGAGGCGGTTCCGGTCAGAAGGCACAAGGCGGGCTGCAAACTCCTAATTAGCAATATCGTATGTCCTGATTGGACAGCTCTTAATGAGGCAATACGTGGCATTATGGGAGTTGCAGTCCCAACATTCCTTGTCACTTAAAATATCTGCCAAATCTCAAGCTCTGGATGAGCCCCAGCCAGCATATCTGCCATTGATCCATAGTCCGTGCTCCACAAGCAACCCCCGCTGTAACGAAGATCTGTGGCCCCCTTCACCTGGGGTGGTGCCAGCTCAGCGGCAGAACAACCGCTCATACATCAAGTCACGTGGGGTGTTCTGGAAAAACGAGCAGCACTCGAGACACGGACCTCTTGTTCCCCAGCAAGGCATTTAATGGTATTGGCAGAACAGCAAACCAGGCCTTGTGCCTTCTGACCGGAACCGCCTCTGAGGAAGAGATTGACTTGAAACGCGTCAGGTGGCGGTCAGCTGCCTTTGAATGAACTGGTTTGCTGTTCTGCCAATACCATTAAATGCCTTGCTGGGGAACAAGAGGTCCGTGTCTCGAGTGCTGCTCGTTTTTCCAGAACACCCCACGTGACTTGATGTATGAGCGGTTGTTCTGCCGCTGAGCTGGCACCACCCCAGGTGAAGGGGGCCACAGATCTTCGTTACAGCGGGGGTTGCTTGTGGAGCACGGACTATGGATCAATGGCAGATATGCTGGCTGGGGCTCATCCAGAGCTTGAGATTTGGCAGATATTTTAAGTGACAAGGAATGTTGGGACTGCAACTCCCATAATGCCACGTATTGCCTCATTAAGAGCTGTCCAATCAGGACATACGATATTGCTAATTAGGAGTTTGCAGCCCGCCTTGTGCCTTCTGACCGGAACCGCCTCTGAGGAAGAGATTGACTTGAAACGCGTCAGGTGGCGGTCAGCTGCCTTTGAATGAACTGGTTTGCTGTTCTGCCAATACCATTAAATGCCTTGCTGGGGAACAAGAGGTCCGTGTCTCGAGTGCTGCTCGTTTTTCCAGAACACCCCACGTGACTTGATATATATATATATATATATATATATATATTCACTGAAAAAAACATAGGTTTCAGGCAGGTTATAGTTAGGAATAGTTAGGAATGTCATGGACCATGTCATGAGTGATGTAATATGTGACGTCATCAGAAGTGCATTGCGGGCGCACTAGTTATAGTTAGCTGAACTAACTTAACTATAACGGGGGAATTTCTATGGTTTTGTACGAGTGAACTAACTATAACGCCCCTGAAACCTATGGTTTTTTCAGTAAATTTCTAAGGTTTTTTAAATGCTAATTCCTAACTATAACGTGCCTGAAACCTATGTTTTTTTTCAGTGAATTTCAATGGTTTTTTAAATGCTAATTTGTAGCTATAACGTGCCTGAAACCTGTGGTTTTTTCAGTTAATTTCTAAGGTGTTTTAAATGCTAGTTTCTAACTATGCTTACAGAGGTAGGACAAGTGAAGAAAGAAGAAAAAACACACAGAAAGAAGAAAAAGAAATGCAGAAAGAAGTAACAGAAGTCCTCTAAGACGAAGAAAAGTGCAGGAAGAAGGAAGACGTGCAGAAAGAATAAACAGAGGAGCAGAAAGAGGCCTTGTTGCAAAATCATCCTGTACCCTCAACTTTTTCAGATGGGTACTGGTGGCAACTGACTCTGACTAACCAGTCCTAGAGCCAGTGCTATGCTAAAAGACACTTAGAATACAGTTAAAACACCTACATACACTAGGGAACACTTTGCGTTGGGGTACCCCTGTTATTAGCATGACCTCATCTGTAAGCCCCTAGTATATAATAGGGCAGGAGGATTAAAACTACCTCTTAAAACGCACCACAGGGCATGATTGCACACTGGTGAAGGGAGGGGGGGGTTGAGCTGACGTGTGCAAACACGCCCTGTGGCCGTTTTCATTTGGTGGATAAAGTCCCCTTGAATCCTGAGTGTCCCTTGGGTACAACTAGCCCACCAGGAATCTCCAGTTAGCACCACAGAGCTGCGTTGCAGAGAGGTGTAAAAATGGGCACAGCCTGGACCACCTCTCTGTAGCGCAGTGGTGCTTACTGGAAGCACCTGGTGGGCTAGTTAGCCACCAGGGGACCTCAGGATTGAAGGGGAATTATTTCCCCAACTTAAAACGCGCCACAGGGCGTGTTCGCACACCTCACCTCAGGCCCCGTCCCCTCCCTTGCCCACTGTCTAAACATGCCTTGTGGCCGTTTTAAGTTGGGAGATTATGTCCCCTTGAATCCTGAGGGTCCCTAGGGGCAAATTAGCCCACTAGGTACCTCCAGTAAGCGCCATTGCAGAGAGGTGTAAAAAGGGGCACGGCCTGCACCACCTCTCTGCAACGCCACGGAGTGGCGCTTACTGGAAGCACCTGGTGGGCTAGTTGGCCCCCAGGGTCCCTCAAGATTGAAGGGGAATTATTTCCCCAACTTAAAACGCGCCACAGGGCATGTTCGCACACCTCACCTCAGGCCCCGTCCCCTCTCTTCACCACTGTGTAAACGTGCCCTGTGGCCGTTCTAAATTGAGAGATTAAGTCCCCTTGAATCCTAAGGGTCCCTAGGCTCAAACTAGCCCATTAGATACCTCCAGTAAGCGCCATAGAGCTGCGTTGCAGAGAGGTGTAAAAAGGGGCGTGGCCTCTGAACACCTGTCTGCAACGCAGCTCCCTGGCGCATACTGAAGATACCTGTTGGGCTAGGTTGCCCTCAGGGACCCTCAGTATTGAAAGCGAATTAATCCCCTAACATAAAACGCGCCACGGGGCGCGTTTGCACAACGGTGAAGGAAGTGGGCGTGGCCTGAGGTGACATGTCTGCAAACACGCCCTGTGGCGCGTTTTAAGTTGGAGAATTAATTACTCCTCAATCCTGAGGGTCCCTGGGGGCCAACTAGCCCACCAGGTACCTCCAGTATGCGCCAGGGGGCTACATTGCAGAGAGGTGTTCAGAGGCCACGCCCCTTTTTACAACACTCTGCAACGCAGCTCCGTGGCACTTACTGGAGGTACCTGGTGGGATAGTTGTCCCCCAGGGACCCTCAGGATTGAAGAGGTATTAATTCCTCAACTTAAAACGCACCACAGGGCGTGTTTGCACATGTCACCTCAGGTCCCGCCCCCTACCTTCACCACTGTGCAAACGCGCCCCGTGGCACGTTTTAAGTTGGGGGATTAACTCCCCTTGAATCCTGAGGGTCCCTAGGGTGCAACTAGCCCACCAGCTACCTCCATTAAGCACCACAGAGCTGCGTTGCACACAGGTGTAAAAAGGGGCGTGGCCTCAGAACACCTCTCTGCAACGCAGCCCCCTGGCGCATACTGGAGGTTCCTGGTGGGCTAGTTGCCCCCCAGGGACCCTCAGTATTCAAGGGGAATTTGTTCCCCATCTGCAAACGCGCCAGGGGGCGCATTTGCAGAGTACTGCAAACTGCAGTCCCGTCGGCTCCCCGCGTCCCTCAGGAGCCGGCATTGCTTTTCCACATGGGGAGCTGCTAAGATGCAGCTCCCCGTGTGGAAAAGCAATTTGGTTTGCAATTTAAAAGAGAGAGCAGGTTTCCCTGCTCTCCCTTTCAAAATCCAAACCAAGTTTGCTATGGCAGGGCGGGAGCCACGAGGCTCCCGCCCTGCCATAGCAAACTACAGTGTCCCTGGGGTGGGCACCCCGGGACACTGCAGAAGCTGGCCCTGGGGTTGGCAGTCCCCAGGGCCATCAAGGGCTCCAGGAGGGGGGCCGCGCGGCCCCCCTCCCAACATTTCAAAAGTCCCAGGGAGGTGGTGATCCCCGGGGCTGGGGGGTCCATCACGGACCCCCCAATTATAATATTTAGAGCCCCGGGGAGATGGCAGTCCTCGGGGTGTGTGGGGGGGGGGCTCGAGCCCCACCCCCACAGGTTATTTTTTTCATTTTTAAAAACACAAGCCCCAGGGGGTGGCGGTCCCCGGGGCTTGGGGGAGCAGTGAGCCCCCCCACATATTTTCATAAAGCCCCAGGGGTGGTGGTCCCCGGAGGGGCCACCCATTGGCCCCCCATTACAGTTAAAATATTGCCCCCAGGACTTGGCCCACCCGGTGGGCTAAAATGTAACAAAGCGCGGGAGCCCGCACTTCGGTTTTTTTTTCTCTGCAGGATCTGCGCACCCTGCGCGTATTTTGCCGATTATTTTAAAAATATATATTTTTGGGGGGCCCTGGGGATCCTTGTGGGACCCCCTAAGCAGGCCTAGGGAGTCAGGGTGTTTCTACCCTGTCCCCTTTTTGCATTTTGCACACTTGTTTTGCTGATTTCTTGTGCCTCGGTTCTACCGAGGCACAAGATGGCTGCCAACACTTCCTGGCTTGGAGTGTTGACAGCCAAATAGCATAAAGCTCGTGATCGGGAAAGTTGGTGGATCCTGCGCGGCCATAGATATATCTTTCTGAACCAAGAACTACCTCTTTGCCAAATTTGGTGTAATTCTGTTCAGCAGTTCGAGCTGTAGCGCCGGCTAAAGTTTCCTATGGGAAATTGCAGGGGGAAAACGTGTTTTGGGACCCCCCTTTTTTCTCGGCCCCCGCTTGACGAATCACCCCGAAACTTTCAAGATCGGACCGGAGCGCCCCACGAGTTTTGAAAATTTCGCGAAGATTCGTCAATCGGCGCCAAAGTTATTGGGAATAGAATGTTGCCAATTTCCTATGGAAAATAGGTCCTAACAATAACTATCTACTGGCGACCGCCAGTAGATAATATATATGTATGTATGTATATATATATGTTACACAGTGGTAGTTATAGTTAGGACATAGTTAACATAGAGAATTGATTTTTTTGTTTGCTAATAACTTTGGTGCGATTTGACGATTCTTCACAAAACTTTCCAAAACAATGTTAATCCGCCTCAGCTCCTTCCTGATAATTTTCAGGGTGACTCATCAATTGGGAACCAAGATAAAGGGAGAGGTCACAAAATGCTAATTCCCCAAGCAATTTCCATATGGAATTTTGAACAGCGCTACCCCCAAAAAGGCAAAATGGAATTACACCAAATTTAGCTGAAAGCTAGATCTTTATCCAGAAAGTGTGGATTTATGATTTAGTGTAAATCCGTTAAGTAGTTTTTGAGAAATTAAGGTTAAAAATGTGTAGATATCCGAATGGTTTGATACGCAGGAGTCCAACGGTAACACAACTTCATACAACTACGCAATCTGACTGGCCGAGGTGGCTTTATCCCCCGTTTTTGCCTGACTTCCACGCAAGGCTCCTGGGAGTCCAATAGGAGCTTATGCTCTGCTTGAATGGCTGCAACAGGAGGAGTAATATTGTGCCTGCCATTACAGGACACAGAGACTCAGTCCGCGTGTTGTAAATATTTTTTAAACATAAGGTAGACGGGGGCAGGGTAGGGATACCCCGACTTTGTGGGAGAAGGGGGAGTTGGTCCCGGAGGGATGATCAAATTTAAAACAAACTTAAGTTGCTGCAATCCAACAGGAGCCAACGAAACCCACTTACTCTTATGAGTTAAGCAGGATCAGAGGGGCCTGCCCCGGATCAGATTTACATTTTTAAAAAAGGGGGCCGTGCATGAGTATCTTTGGTGGTTGGCCCTGCTGTCAAATAATTACGCACACTGTCAAAGGTTGTGTGCATCGGGGAGGGTTAGTGGGGCGCAGGGCCTAGTTATTGGCCAGGCCATGTGGCCAATCCCACACTGTGCATGGCTGAAGGCAATGCACGGTGGAAGGTGGTCACCTGTGGGGGACTGGCCACAAGACCTTGCATTTGGCCATGTGTGGCAGGGAGTTTACATGATTACGTATACTAATAAAATGTTGCTCTACATTGAAAAAAACTTACAAATTCACTGAAAAAAAATAAGGTTAAAGTTATGTCATAGTTAGTTGAAAATTTCAATTTTAACGTAACATTTTAAACTAAAAGAAAACCTCTGAGATTCTTCAGTGATAGTTAACTGAAGTAACTAGAAGTAGTGCCCTCACCATACACTGCTTATGGCCTCACATATTTCATTGTTCATGACGTTCTACGACATCACTGATAACATTACTGATGACATCTGAAATGACATAATTGATAACACTCTACATGGCGGAGGAGCTCACGGGTTCGGAATTTGCAAGGTTGACTCAGACTTTTATCTCTTGAGGTCAATAAAATGAACCAATTTCAATTGGGCAATAGTTAAAAATATATATGCTGCATGTGTTCAAGCCTAATCATGAAAGAAGAAAGATGTGGTAGCAAAGCTTTTGTCTGGGTAGAGGAAGTGGCAGTAAACAGGGCCATGCTAGCAACATGTTTCCATAATATCCTGCTGCTGCTCTGTTGTCGGTTGCCTGGGAACAAATAGCCAAGAAGGCAGGTAGAATGCCTACCCATCTGATGTTGTGTCTTGACTGTACAAAAATGCAGTACAGTTACCATGCATGGTCTACATGACTAGCTTAAAGTAAGATAGGATCCTCAATGATTTTATTGCACATCATTTCCTGTGTGGACCGTCAGCCAGTTTGTCGGCTATGTGGAGGCTGTTGGATAGTTGCTGTTTCAAAAGGTGTTTTTTTTAAGTTTTCTTAACTCTCATACAGCATTTCACCAGTCTGCAAATCAGCTTCTGGGTACTTTGATTTAAAATAAGCTATAATGGCCTATCTACAGTGACGTGGCCCTCTGATGTTGAACATTGCTTTTTAATATAATCTTATGATCCTCTAGTGTGATCTTACATAGACAGATTAAGCATTTTTTCAGGTCCTTGTCCGCATAGCCGGCATAGCTCCTGTCCCTCGACGCGTTGCCGTGGCAGCAGGTGTAAGAGTGAGGAGAAGCACCCCAGGCAATATTTCAGGAACCTCCCAATTGATATAAGCATTAGACCCACAGCAGAAGTAGGGTTGGGGTTTCAACGTGATGCAGCTGGCTATTGTCATCCAACTGTGGGGACCCTTGGAGTATGCTTATTTATCAATCAGCATTGAAACTTGCTTGGTTAGTTTGTTCACCATGGTTTTAAATTGGAAATAGCTGATCTGTGTGTCCCATAAAGAGTTTAGACCAAGAGTTGCCAGTGACAATGCAACGTAGGCTCTAGCTGCCAATTACCTTCCAATGATGGTAGTTGAGAGTCTGACTCGGAGAGAACGGGCATGGTCGCCCAAAAAGTCACAGTAGTACAACTCAGAAAATATGGCGTTTATAAAGATCTGGGTGGAGAAGAAGCTTAGATGTGTGCTGGGAAGTGTTACTTTTTAACAAAAATATGCACAGGTGGAACAAAACAGTTTACATTCTACATCAGTGTTTCCAAAAATGTAGGTGATGTTTGGTGGGTTGCGAAAGACCAAGCAATAAATAAAGATGCCTTTAAATTATGTATTTATCTGGTCAAATATTTTGCGATTCAAGGGAAGAGGCCAAATGGACAGAGGTCAAATTTCAGGCTATATCTTCTGACAAATTGCTGCTTATTGTTGTAACATGTGGATTAGTGTTTACAAACTTCTCTCATTTTGCAATCAGGGAAAGAAAAGTATGCGACAATCTTGCTGGGTTACAGGAAGCATGAAAGGAAAGACTGTAGGGTGTCATTTTTTCTAACACAGAACTTAAGATAAATGCCTGTAAATTAACTGTACACATTCAGCAGTTAGGAAAGCAAAAATAAAGCACTTTTCGTAATTTTTGAAGTGTGATGGAATCGAACATTTTAACGGGATCAAAACAAATCAAGGCACTCTAGTTGGTGATGCAAAAATAATAACTAGTCACTGAAACTCAATTTCCACACATCATTTGTGTATAATAAAGTTTTATCTGTACAACTGTATAGCTGTGCAAATGTAGTGGCCATTTAAATGGAAAATACACTGCTGTAAATGACAGTGTGCTAGCACACGATGCTTTAGTTACATTAAAACGTCTCCTGCCATGTCCATTAAAGCTAGGTGGGTCACAAATATTTGTCGTTTTAAAAATTTGGTTGTGGTTCTAAAAAGTTTGGGAATAACGGTTGTACATCATTTAGAAGTTCCAAAACATATACAATCACTTAGCTTTCTAAAGCTGTGACAGGTTCAAACCCCAAAGAAGGCGCTCAAGTTTTGAATCATTCAGAGCTACATGACATAATATAGACATGGGCATTAGCAACACCCTTTGTTAGAGCAACAGTGAGCGCTTTAGAGAAATTACAATATTTTCCAGACCTTCATCAAAATTCATCATAAAGTCAGGGTTTGCTGAAGGTGTCACAGAAAATAATGGTCCCTTTGTAAATGGCCTAAAAATATTATGGTGATAAAAAATATGGATAATTTCTAGTATTGTTATAGACAGCAACGCTTAGATCTAAGTATGTTGGGTTCATCTTAGCTTGATATGTTGATCCACTTTGATCTTTGCGCTTCCCTGGAATAAATAAAAGCTTTTTATCTCTGTTTCAGAAATGTGTGCATTCTTAAATTAGCAGATTCCAATAGTAGAAAGATAGCACAGTGGATTAATGCACTAGCTGCACAGGCCTCCAATTATCAATACTGGAAGGATGAAAGAGTGAGTTGACCCTGCTAAATTTCCAACTTGTGGCTTGCAGATATCACACAGTTGTCAAGTGAGTGCTTAACCATCTTGCGGGCTTTACTTGCCTTAATTTATCCATTTAACCAACCATGAATAGCCTGCTCTAGGAGAGGGGCATTGCATTTGCTAAGCAAAGCGTGGCGTGGTGCAGAAAAATGCGTCAGAATACCTATAGATGTACACAGCATATTGCAGTTCTGAAATGAAGAATCCAGTAATGCAGTTTTGATTGGGTGCAGTTCCGCCTGAACTTAGCGGAGGAAACAGAAGTCAGACACCAAATCTAACGAGTGCAAGCCATGACCCGAAAGCGATCCACTAAAAAGAATGTGAACCCAGGCAGCTACTCTGGGTACTTCCTATAGGGCATGGGCAGACCTCCTGTGTGAGGTGGGCTAGTCAGAGGGAAGTGCATGGACTTGTTAGCAACTCCAAGAATTCGCCACCAAAACTAATGCGTGAATGCTAACCAGGCTGACCCTAGATTAGGCAGGATGAAGCGTAGAAAAGGGTGAAGGGTGATGCATTTTCTTACTAAAGTCTCAGCTCTTTATTTGAACTTGGATTGGAAGTTTGCACTATTTATATAAGCAATCAACACTGCGTTTACTACCATAGAAATAAATAACCTATTAGTTATTGACAGACATAGGTTAATCTTGGCCATACAACTATGCCTAGAGACAAAGCGGTCTAATTGAAAAAGGGCAATTAAATTTGAAAATAAAGTTGAAATATTAGCCAGGCTAGTTGTAGCACAGTTCCAAACCACGACAAGAGGTCAAAATAAGTTTTATACTGGCTAACCTGGCCACATTCCATCCTGTCTGGCTCAAAAACGACCGACATTGGGAGCAATTGTCTGGTTTGCTGAGCTGAGCGCTAGGTGGCGATTTTTGTGGAGATCCATAGGCTAGGAGTTCGAATTCCAGAAAGAACAGTATCTGCCTAGCGGGGTCGGGACACTCCGTATCAATAAGTGATTAATAATAGTAATACCTATCTACAGGGTTAAAATGGCCGAGGTGCGGGATGAAGCGATCTATAAAACAAGGGTATTAATATCACGGGGAGTGCAGAGAAGCCTAAACAACGTAAGGGGAATTGCATGTAGATTTTAGAATGAGCTAAAAAAAATTACATGTTTATTCACAACTCGTTGCCAGGTTCATCGAATATTTATTGGCCTGAAATATGCTCCGTGTGGTTTCATCCCGTTTATGCATGGAGAGGTGTCTCTGGAGGATAAAATAAACACTCGCGCTGGGTACACTGAAAACCCGCTGCAGAGAATGAATTCAAGTTTTGGGCCGGTTTCAAAATTAATCCGCTCCTCTCGGAAAAGCTAGCAAATCCCCCCTGGTGGTGCGTCCACTTCCCCAGGCCGCATGAGAACGACACAACGCTGTGGCCTCCACAGAGGGTGTGCCACACACACAACCTCTTGCTGTAGTGTTTTGTCCACTTGTAACAGAATCTGGAGAAGGCCGGGGGGGGGGGGGGGGGGAATGTCAACAGAGGAAAGAAAGCAAACGCAACCTGGGGGGCGGGTTCAGCCTGGAGTGCCGCTTCCGGGAAGGGCAATGTCCTTCCGGGGAAATCGGGCGCATTGTTTGTGCAGAACAAACCGCTCTTCTTAAAGAGGCGATTAATCCCGTCAAAGGCAATTGCCACAAAATTAGCCAAATGAATTAATGAACATGAAAGAAAGCCCCACAGCTTATCGGCACAATGCCGGCGCTGTCTGGATGCCACAGTGAAAGCCGGGCGTTCGTCCAAATGCCAACCCATATGCGAGGAAGCTGCGCAAAAAAGTGCCGCAGGCCTAGAAGTGTCCCTAAGAACCACTGAGAAAGAAATTTCAAGCATGAAAATCAGGGTGCTCACATACAGCTGGGCAACGGGCACTGACGAGGTAAATGTACCACTTGATACAAATGACTGAAAAGAACGATGTCAGTTTTTACATTGTCTCTTCTAAGTTTTCAACGTTTTTTGCGCCCAATAGATCAATTGCTTGTTACCCTGCAGCAATTTTAAAGGTTACTGTGCTGAGACAGGCTGTTTAGTCGGGATTAGCGTCTTCTGGCGGTCCGGGGCAGCTATTTAGAAGAAGTCTTTCAAGCCAACAGCCTTCGAGGGTTGGAGACGAAGGATAACCAAACAAGAACGTCACACAGAGCATGCAACGTGCACAAAGCATGCCCCCCGGTCGAAACAAAGAAAACGCAGCACTTGACCCACGCATTCTTTGAAACACAGGAGAATGCAAAAGTAGTTAAAGGAAAATGCTATAGTAAATATGTCCCAACTACAACCTTGCCTTGGATGTTATTATTTTCTTTCCGAGTTTTCGCACCGTGTGTGGATGTGACACCTCAAACAGACCTGTGCTATAAAAACACACAGGAAGAAAAAAAAGAGAACGGTTTATTGTTAGAAAACAAACCCTGCTTAAAATAGGATGAGCCACAAATAACGGCCACCAGGCACAGCGATTTTATTTAGAACAGGTGGGCATAAATCCGCGCCAATCTCATTACACTGCCTGCCCACCTTCACCGTCAGGGAACACAGGCTGGGAAATTGATTCCAGAATGAGATCTATTTTGAAGAGTGATGTGTTTTGGGTTACACGCTACCATGACTTAGTTGCCCCCACGGTCCTTCCACTCTGAGTGACGCACGTGGCCGCGCCAATGACTTGCACGACTGCCCCTGCTGCGCCACGAGCTCTTGATTTATCTTGGGGGACGCAGCTCGGTGTTTGAGGTCATTTGTGATGCGCAGTGTTGTTTTTAGCAGGGGTGGTGAGGGTCACTCAAGCACACTGATGCCTCCCCAGCAGCACACAGGTCTGGACACGTTACTACAACGGGAGGCAACGGCATGAACGCAGAGCGCCCCTCTGCAGCTGGCCTGCGAGGAAGAGCGTAGAGCCGGCCGCCTGCGTGGATCCGTCCGCACCAGGACGTGTGAGCGGTGAGTGAGGAGGGCCAACAACCCCGAATGGTGTCAGGGAGTGTCTGAGACACGCTCCATTCATGACCCATCTGCGCAGTCCACGCTGCAGGATCCCGCCCTCTTGCATTGCCGCTCCTCACTCTCCCCAAATATGAGCTCACAAAATTGAAACTCGCCCTCTCAAGTCCCTATTTTTTTTTTAAAAACAAACGAGTGTATAATATGTAATGTTTTGGAAAGGCACGCTGGTCTCAACACGATTTACTTGTAATTACACCTCTAACTGCCCATACCTAAACAGACATTTTTTATTTAATGTGATATCTGTTCAGGCATATCACCACAAAGCACTCACGTGTTCAGAGGGTACAAGGGAGCTTGGCGAGGTTGGGCATGCCACTCCGAGTGATTAATGGCTAACGCAAGCCACGAAATTAAATGTCAAAGGTATGTTTGACATTTAAGGTTCATTTAACATGCATTGACAGGCATAGCGGATACTACGAACAAGTGAGAACGTTAATTAGACCAGCTCTTCCCATGTCTGCTGTCCTCCACAATCAAGTCCCTTTACTGTCCTCCAGTGGTAGGAATGAACCATATAAAAAGAATACAAAAAAGCGGTGCCATATTTGCTCTCACCATTTCTTAGCACAGTGTTTGGTCATGCTGCAGAACCAATTATCCCGCAGCAGACTTTTCAACCTATGAGAATGAGGATCAGATCAGACTGGAAACCAGGACTATAATGGGGCACAGTATTGGCTCAGAGACTTTATAAGTTATGGGGCAGAACACCAGTACTGGGAAAATACATTTTCACTTCTTCCATGCTTTGTACACAAAGCCATCACAACCAACACCCCGCTTATCTAGCAGACTAGCTCACCATCTCTGGCGGTTCTCGCTTCACCCGCAGCCAGGACACCATCAGACTGCAGACTAAGATGTGTAAAAAAGAAAAACAGGCCTTTTGCACCCCACAGTAAGCCCAACGGCACTGGCACTCTTGCTAGGACCCTCCTTGGTTTGAGCTCAATGCGCAGTACTGACTTCAGGCATGACATTTTGCCGCCTAAGGAAAAGGTTGTGATTACAGTTCGCTGTACACTAATCCTAGGTACTGGAATAAATCTGTGTTGCATATTCAATATAACACTGATTTAGCCCAATTCACTGGAAACCCATACCATTCCTAAATTCTTAAATGATTTTCAATATTTGTGGTTAAACTATGGTGGCCTCCATCTCATCTGCATATAATGAAATAATGTGTGTTTTGACTGAGGTTAATTAAAAAATGTCATCCAGTACTTTTTTGTTTTTTTAGTTGAGATGCTCTAAGTAGAACACATGAGCCCCAACATGGGTCCCGTGCTCACTTTGCTATTGGACTCGCGCTGCACCCCACTGATGAAGCCCAAAAAGGCCAAGCTAGTCGAGGATTGCTTGTGGTTGCTGTTCAGACTGTACCTGGTTTGGAAGTTCAGACTGCACCGATGAGTAGTTTTGATGTCTCTGTCATTTTATGGATCAATTCTGTTTTATTAGATTTAAGTGAAAGGAAGAAACAAAAGCCATTACACAGCTCTGTCGCCTACACCCTGGAAGCCAGCAGCATTAGTGCGGTGCATCTGCTCAGCGTAATCCCAACCATGAACTGAACTGTATCCACCGAACACTCTTGGGAAAACAAAATATACAGCATAGTCACTGCAAATATTCTCATTTGGCCTGTAGTCGCTATATATCAGTATACCCTGTACCTTGCCCTTGGTTGTGGATTCCTAGCCGCTGTGTCTCCTGGGGGTCTTGAGTCAAACGCAACAGTTTACGATATTTAGGGCAGGTCAGTTTATTGAGTTCTGATAAGAGAATATCTATAAAGTGGCAGTAAATCCATGCCCAGTATGAACCATAGGGTATGTAGCCATGTATTGTAATCTGGTACCCTTTCAGTACCCCTGAGGGAAAGGATAGCCTGGTGTGCTACTTCTAAAGCGAGAGTCATCTGTCGGCCTCCCAAAGATTTCGGGGGTAGGTTAAGCGATTAGGTACACCCAGTAGTGTGTATACAGGGAATGGCAGGAATTGGAGTTTTGAAGACTTTCTATACCGTCCAGCACTTTTCCCCAGTACCAGACCAGCTTTGGAGAGTTCCAGAGTAGGTGCAGTAGAGTGCCTGTGCTCCCGCATCCCCTCCAACATTCCTCGTCCCCCCCCCCCCCCAAGTTCCACTTCTGAACCCTTGTGCACATCGCCCCACTGTAGATGCAATAAATATTTGCAAACTCAGAAAGGATTCTTGTATGTACCCATACAGCAGTACCTTCAGTACTATGAAGTATTATTACAATATATGTAAATAATTTTTCTCCATACATAAACTACACATAGTGATCAGGCAAATCCTGTCCGACGTTCACTTCCGCCGTCGGAGCAGGAGCAGACCAGAGCGTGTTCAGCATCCGACGGCAGTTGGCTGTGGCGAGAGGAGCAGCGTGCAGCGAGCGAGCTGCAGCTAAATGCTAAATGCTTAACGCTAAATGCTGAGAGCAGTGGCAGAGCTGAACAGTTGAGCAGCGAAAGGTTGTTGGCGGTAGGTGGAGGTCGTACGGGACGGGAGGCATAAGGTGGAAGGTGCTCCTGACCTGCTTGACCCGCCTTACCCTGCCCAGTTCAAGCTCATTTTCGGCGGCGTTAGATTGCCGCCGTGCTTCCTGCCTGCTGTTTTGATAACAGAGGTAAAGACTTTGATGAGAGAGAGGAGAGAGCGGAGAGCAGTAAGCGAATTTGTTGCTGTTGCCGTCGTCGCCTGTTCAGCTGGTTGAACTCTTACGCTGCTGAGCTGACAGTGCCTGACCGAGCCTGTTCGAGCCTGCTCAAGTCCACCCATATTGGTGGCCTCCCTCTTGCTTTGCCTTGCCTTGCCTGCCTGCCTGTTTTAGACAAAGGTGGGTATACCTGGCTAGTGGGCTAGGTTAGTGCAGTTTTTCTCCTTTTTCTTACAAGCGGAGAGGCGGCGCAGTGAAGAGAGTGAGGCGTACCAGAGAGAAGTCTCTTTTGGAGAGGAAAAGCGAGAGGAAAGTGAACTGAACAGATAACAAAAAACTTTTAAATAGCAGAATTTGCTGAATTACCGGAATCAACGGAAGTCGACGGAAATTAATTAGTAGTAGATTTTTAATTGTGCATGAGTCTGATAAGGGGTTTGTGTCAGTGTTAAATATTTTTTTTTAATTTTTTTTTTGCTTGTTTGGTGGGTAGAGGGAATTGATTAAGAAAATCTAGTTTGATTTGGTTATAAACAGTTAAATACAGTGTGAATACAGAGTGAATCAGGATGAGGTCAGGTCGCCAGCGTTTGGCTATAACAAAGCCTACACAAAGTCAGATAGCTAAAGAATCTTTAGTGGTTCAACCCCAACCGGAGAAATATAAGCAAAATGGGGAAAATTTGGATAAGCAGGAAAATAGCAGTGCAGTTATAGAGGGAAGTTTGTGTCAGCCAGTTGAAGATAAGGTCTTATCAGCGCCCGTTAAGAAGGTTATGGGTAGTATGGTAGTATGGATAGTAGGATCTGTATGAAATCTCCATATGTGGCTCAATCATCTATAAGGAGTTATTTTTTTAAGTACCATCAAAACCAGTCTGACAAATACACAAGTAATATCACCGAAAAGGATAAGGGTGAGTTTAGCGGGGATACTAGTGATGGTAAGGTGTCTTTAATCTCACCGCTATCATCGTGTAAAAAGGGGGAAAAGAGTTGTGATTTGATCTGTTTAAAGATGCCTGAAAATCTGAATATTATCATGGATAGTCAACGTAGTCAGGATAGGAATACAACTGATGAAGGGATAGGAGTAGGAGTGGGAATGGTGCCGTTATCTTTGTCCCAGGCGACATCATCCTTAGCTGGCCAGCAAAGGGCGCAGGTTCAGGCACAGATTCACATGTGCGCCCTCATTGCTGACCAGGTAGAAAATGTCGAAGATGTTATTGTGTTCGATTCGGAAGTAGATTGTAGAATTGTAAATTTGGGTTGTGAAGAAAATATTATTGAACCGATATTGGTCCCAGAAGTCCCAGAAGTTTTAGAGGACTTAATTTTCAGTCCAAATAGCTGTTTGGACAAAAGTGGTAATGTCAGTTTATTTAATCTGGAACAGTCAAGTATAAGTATGGAGAATTGTTTTACCACTAATGAATCACTGGTGGAACCAGGTGTGGGTAATACTGATAATATTATTAATATAAATGATCAACCTAGCATAGAATTAAATGGCCATTTTAATCTAGAAGATATATCTTCGCCAATGAAACTGGAGGAGACAGACAAATCAAACCTAGGTGATCCAAAAGAAAGAGTGGTTAGTCCTGAGAGGGGCGTATGGGATTGTCTTTTATATACCATGGACTCTATCACCAATGCGCTTAATTTCCATTCTGATAAATTGGACGTCCAAGTAGATATCTTAAATAGATTAGCATCCCATGTTGTGGGTATTGATACAAAACTCCTGCAATTAACTAACCTCATAACAAAGGTTCAAGCGGACAAAGAGAATCTGTATATAACATGTACCTGCGCGCAATTGATTGATAAAATTTCCGATTTACCATCTATAGTAAGCTCAATGGTCCACGAAGTAAAAAAGTTGTCGGGTGCAAGAGTACAAGGTACGGAAAAAACAACTGATTCATTAGAAAAAAAGAATATCTCAGGTTGTACGTCTAGACCGGGGCTATTGTCATTAGATAATTTGACTCTTCATCAAAAGGATGTACCCAATGGAAATAGTACAAATAGCTCTGATAATAATATTAAGGAACAACTTGTAAAAGATGAAAGCAAAATAAATGCAATAGAAGAACCCCTCATTAATATGAAGGGTGATTTAAATAAAGATTGTTTGGCAACAGGAAACTTTATTACTGAATATCCTATGTTAACCAAAAAACAAAGTAGTGTAAAAAAGTCAGGCCCAAATCAGTCCCAGGTAACAAGTGTCCCTTTAAAACCAAAGAACCTTTCAAAAAGGGCAAAAAAAAGGTTAAGGAAGACACGTAATAAGATAATGTACAACTTACAATCACCCATTAAGAATAGTTGTGATAATCCCCCAAAAAATCCTAAAGAAACTAAAACCGAAACTGAAATGAAATTATATTTTCCGATTTTTGGTAATGATAAAAATTCGGGATTAAATGTTAAGAGAAATCATTTGAAGGATTGTGACAGTGATAAGGCTGAGCAAGATGAATGTAAGTTGAGTCCAGGCCCTATACTAGAGCCTTCAAAAATTTTGAGGGAAGATGGATTGAAACAACTTATAAAGGAAAGGGTGGACGCTATAGATGAACCTCTAGGTTATAAACAGAAATTGGTAGGCCATACCAATCATTTAAGTAGTATTAAAAATGAACAGGGGCATACCTTGTGTCTGAAATCTATTAATGATGTAATGGTTGAACAGGGAGTCAAGAAGGTTATCCATCAGCAAGGTGGCAATATGAATGATCAGGTGGCCCAATTGGATGTGCAATACGGAAAATTAATGAAGGATAATGAATTGAACTGCCTAGCAGATATTGTTCGGGTGTCTCCAACCGAGAACAGGTTGTCAACCACCTTTGTAGATGAGGAGGAAATAGAGGCATCAAACTTGTTGATTGATAAGAGGAAAGTAGCCTTTTGTCCTTATTATACAACAAGAGGTCCTCATGATATTTTAAATCGAGGTAATATCTTGAAATTGTTATATGCAATTATAGACCTTAAAGATGTGGTAACGGAGGATCTGGAAGCAGTAGAGTTTAGGCAGGAAGATGTCAATATGAATAGAGAAGCAACAATTACAACTTGGCGAAATACTGAAATTGTTGATAGAATAATGGCCAATAGCACAATATTTGAAAAGTGGGGTATTAGAGTTTGGAGACCGCAAGGTCCACGATATCCAACGCTGCTAATTCCAATCAATCCACCTGAGTTATTGACTCAAAAAAAAAAGAAAAAGGAGGAGAAAAAATTAGTTGAGGTATCACAGATAAGAATATTAAAAGGGGCATCAGGCCCATCGACGGAGTTAAATTTATCTTATGGGATCAAGGTTAGAAGTAGCCCGTCTGGTTTACGAACATGTGAGGCACTGAAAAAATCCCCAGAACTTTTAGATGATTGGAGTTGGCTTCCAGGAATATTAACAAATCCAAATCATGGAAAGAAGGATTGATGTGAACCTCTTCTTGATGAAGTTTCAAATTCTCTGAAATTCTGTTCATGGAATACTAATGGCTTAAAATCCCTAATTGAGGATCCTAATGTAATAGATTTTCTAAACTCTTTTAATATAATAATTCTCCAAGAAACATGGAATATGTGTAGCGAACCATTTATTGGTTATTTTGAATACTGCAATAGTGCAACACGTGAAGCTCATTCAGGTCGTCCTTGTGGTGGGCTCTCTATATATGTTTCTTTAAGTCTTAGAGTAGAACATTTTGAAATAGACCTTCAGTTAAAATGGTTGCAGTGTATCAAATTAATAGCTGGTCAATCAATCATTTTTTAAAATGTTTATTTAAGTTGTAAAAAGAAGGTTAGATCCACTCAAATTATTCAGTTATGGGGACTGGTAAAAACTTTATATTTTGATCACCTAGATTCAGCATTTATTATCACAGGTGATTTTAACATGCACTTAGTTGCCTCAAAAAAACAGACAGTTGGTTTAAACTGTTTAGCTCAATGGACAGACTGTGAGTTTAAAAAGTACAATTTGAAAATTATGCAAGACTCAGATAATACTCCAACGTTTAATAAAGCTGGTGGTCTATCTGTAATAGACTATACAATAATGTCAAAAAAATTATATAACATGGTAAGCAGCTATCAGATAGTCCCGAGGATTGAGAGTGACCACAATCCTCAAGTGGTTAAATTTGATTTAGTCTTTGATTGCCTGCCTGAAACTAAAATCCTGAAAACAGCTCCCATAGCTTTTAATCTTAAAAGATTAATATGGAATGAAAAAAATGAGGCAAGTATTTTGGGAGTTCTTACCTGTATAATACAAGATGTGCAGTCTGCTTATGGTGAAGGGAAACCCATGGTGGAATTGTGGACACATTTATGCAACAAACTCCTGGCTAAATGTGCTAGGGACAAGCCATCTAGGGGTATATTATTGAACCCTAAGAAACCAGAGTGGTATTCGTTCCACCTATTACAACAAAAAAGAAGACTCAATAAAGCAATTAGATTGCTGTACAGAAATAAAAGCAATGTATCATTTTTTGAGATATCACTTAAAATTAGAGATTTAAAACAGGGCTACAAGAAGGAAATTTGGAGAGCAAAGCAAATGCATTATGAATCAATATGGGCTAAGATGCATTATGCTTGTAAATCAAAAGATCTGCGGTTATTCTGGAGCATAATCAATAACCTTGAAAATGGAAATAATAGAAGCAGTAGTGCTAATGTAGATGAAATAAGTTGGGTGAATTTTTTTAATTCGAAAGTGGATACTCAAGGCCAATTGCATGATAAGTGTATTAGCAATAGTCCTACCTGTAGGTCTAAAATAAAAAATGGAATTAGACAGGAGAGTCCTAATCATCATCAGTATAGTGTAGAAATCAAACCTTGGTCGCTTGAAAAAGTTGAAAAAGCGATAAATAAGATTAAATCCAAGGGAGCTCCAGGTCCAAATGGTATTCCGAATGCCATATTTAAAGCTAAATTAAGGAATTGGCCGGAGCTATTAATGCTCCTGTTTAATGAAATACTTAAAACAGGCCTTATTCCGTTAACATGGCATGGAAGTATCATACAACCAATCTATAAATGTGGCCCCCAGGATAATCCGGCTAATTATCGATTAATTACACTTACAGATGTAGATGCAAAAATTTTTGCTAGTTGTCTGTTGGATGATTTAGAGGTATGGGCTTTAAAGGAGAAGTTGATTCCCAACTTTCAAACTGGGTTTAGAAAGGGTGAATCAACTCATACAAATCTGATTTTATTAACATTATTAGGTGAAAAAGCTAAAATGAGGAAGCAAACACTGTATGTGTGCTTCATTGACTTAAAAGCTGCGTTTGACTCTGTCCCGCGAAATATTCTTTGGTCGAAGTTAAGGAACTGGGGAATATCGGAAAATGTATTAAAAATGATTACATTACTTTATTCCGATACCTGGGTTCAGATTAAGATTGGCGATGGTAAACATACGACTCGTCGTTTGACTACTAACGTAGGACTAAAACAAGGTTGTGTTTTGGCTCCTTGCCTTTTTAATCTTTTTATGGCCGATCTCCCAGCCCATTTTAATACTATTAATTCGCATTCACCCTCGATATACGGTAATGAAATTAAATATTTGCAATATGCTGATGATACCATCTTAATGAGCCAAACCGCTATAGGCCTTAAAAGGTTAATTGATTCCTTTAACTCCTATGTCGTACAAAATGGACTAACTATTAATATAAAAAAGACAAAAATAATGACTATGGGAAAGGGTAAACCGAGAATAAAAGAATGGAATATTAACGGCCTGGTGATTGAAAATGTTAAAACATATAAATACTTGGGTATTATTTTTGATGACGGACTGATATTTAGGCAGCATTTTAATAAACTTGAAGCCAGGGGTTTATCCCTCGCTTTTGCTTTTAGAAAATTGAGAGACAAATTGGTCTGTCCTAATTATGATCATTTAATGAGGGTGATGAGAGCTAAATTGATTCCATCTTTAGATTATTGTTCTATCATCTTTAGGGGCAAAGACGCAAAATTGCTTGATGATATAGAAATTAGGACATACAAATCTGTTTTTAAGATACCTAAATATATTAGTCGTGCCAATATAAGATTAGAATTTGGTTTGAAGAACCAATTATTGACACGCCAATCTGTATTTTTAAAATCTTTATTATCATTAGTCCGATCAGAGGAAGGATCTTTAGCGAAGTTGTGTTGGCTCGAAATTTCAGAAGGTGAATACTCAAGAAGTTGGCAGTCATATTTAAATGATTGTTTAAGCAATTATAAATGCTTAAAATTAGAAGACGAAGTGAGGAGTAAAACTGTATTTAAGAAAGAAATTAATCAAATGGCTGCTTTGCTTAGCACTATAATGGACAAGGATGACCTAAGAAAAAAAACTCATTTTTGGACTATAGCTAACTCTTTTGGTAGGTTGTCCCCTCAACTTTATTTGTCATACCATTTGAGACCTTTGATTAAGAACAAATTTATTCATTTAAGGTTGGGTAGATATCCAACAAAGGATGGAATACCAAAATGGGAAAGTAAATGGTCATCTAATGTCTGCAGGCTCTGTGGGTTAACGGAAGAAACCTGTCAAGAATTCCTGTCATACAAGGGAAACACGCCCTTATGTAAACAGGAGAGCTGTTACATAACTCAAGGGAAACACGCCCTTATGTAAACAGGAGAGCTGTTACATAACTCAAGGGAAACACGCCCTTATGTAAACAGGAGAGCTGTTACATAACTCAAGGGAAACACGCCCTTATGTAAACAGGAGAGCTGTTACATAACTCAAGGAAAACACGCCCTATAAAGGGAGGAACCGGGAGGTACAAGGCTGTCGGATATTGTGTTTACACCGACGTACCTGCTTCGTGAAGAGCAGTGTTCCGGAGTGGTGCTCCAGTAAGGCAAGAACGGAGGTAGGTCGAGTCGTTACTCCCTGGGCCGTGTCTTGCCCCATCGTCACCTGTGAAGGACCCGGAAGCTCTACCGGTCAACCATTGAGCTTCGCTTTTTGACTCGGCTGAGTCCAAGCGCAGTGGCGCTTTTGCTGGTTGGAGTCGTAACTCCCAGCCCGACCAGAGACACAGGGACTGCCAGCTGTAACGCACACCAGGAGGTGTTTGCCGCGTTACAGACTCGGAAGTCCACAGGATCGATCGAGCGGCTGCTCTCGGTTCAGTCTTCTTGCTTGTGATTGGGGTATCGGTGACGCATCACCAGGAGGTGACTCCGCGTCCCGGTGCAGTCTGAGGAAGAGGTTGAGCGGCTGCTCCCTTCAGGTAGAGACCCCGGCTGGGTGTTTCCCTGACTCCTCGATTCTCCCCAACACTCTTCGTGCCCCTCACAGCCTACCGATTGGCATTGTCGGCCATTTCATTTCTGCCCTCTGTTGGCATACGCCGGGATCGGCGTATATGCAGAGGACGGTTAGGACCATCCGTGCTGTGGGCTGGTAACGTACTTAGCCTGGAGGATTCCAGTGACTATAACTTTTGTTTGTTCTTTGTATTTTATTTGCCTTCATTAAAAGAACTAACCCTTCACAAGTGGTTGCGTCCTCATTGTCGTGTCTGTTAAACGATCCTGAGACGTTCAGGGCGTTACAAAACCTTAATGCATATTGTAACAATATGCCCAGGGTTAACTGATGCTCGAAAGTCTATCCTTAAACCGATTTTTAACGAATCGGGAGTTAGAACATGTAGGAATGCAGTTATTGCCTGTTTAAGTGGTGATGATATTAAATTTATCCATCTCTTTATTAAATTCATCACTATTGTGGAAAAGAAATTGCAAAAAATAGCTGTTTGAAGAATAATATCATACGACTATAGAGTACCAGCAACTTAATATAATTTAGGAGTTTGTAGACAATTATTAGAGATAACATTCTTTTTTTAGTTGGTATGATCTCTTAATGTCTACTTATTGAAATTATGAAATGTTTTATCATTAGAAGTTACTGTCGCTCACAGGTCATATTATATCAACTGTGTTACTGCTAAATTATCTGATGTTAAAACATGTTACTCTAATTAGATGTAGTTAAAATAATTTAGCTGCTAACAAAGCACCTTAGTAAGCACAATGCACTTTATAGTAGTTTATGAATGGATAATAGTAAAAGGATCTCAATTGTAATATCTGCTGCTAATATATGTTACCTTAGAAAGATGTTGCTAAAATAATTTTTTTTTTTTTTTGCGGTTAGTAAAAGGTATTATGGTAAGCATAATGCTTTTTTCTTTTTTTCATTTAATATGAAACGATAATAGTGAGATATTTGCAAATTACAAAAACTGCTGCTAATATATGCTGTTTTATTTTGTTGCATTTTAAATGGAAATTATTGGAAGTATAATGTTCTCTACTGATTATAAAGCTTTTTAATTACTGTTTTATGTAAAGGTTTTAACGTTAGGTCGAAAAATGTTTAATTATTAATTTACAAGTAGTGGTTCTTTTCAAAGGTGTTTTTATTTTATTTTTGTGTGTGTGCACATGATTGTAATGATTTTAATTAATTAACAAATAAATTACTACTACACTTCTGAACCCGGGCAGGAGTTAAGTACCAATGTGTGGCAATTTTGAAAGCAGTCTCGGTGCTGGATGCTTTGTAAATTGTGTGTTTGGCTAGGTAGTAGAGGCCTTCCCATTCTCTGTGTGTGAAAGTGCAATCCGGCTTTGCATCCACCCTGCTTATTTATTTATTTAATAAAGTTTTGTATAGCGCGAACATGACCCAAGTGGGTATCAGAGCGCTTAACATGAAGGGAATGTAGGGTATAACTGAGCTAACTAAGCCAGTCACATATAAGAATGAAGGACACAGCACTAAAAATAAACAAATTACTAAGATTGTTCTCTAAAGTTAGTCAGCGATGAAGAGGTCAGGCATCATAAAAGAGTAGCTTGTATGGTTACAATCAATAAACCCAAAGGTGATATCTTAGGGCAAAAACTTGTTAATCAGAAATTAATTTGCTTCTTTTTTGAAGGAGGCGGTAGATGAGATTAGGAAAACATCCGGTGGCAGAGGGTTCCATATCTTAGGGGAGACACCCAAGAAAGCTCTGTATCCTGTTTTTTTTAATGGAAACATTGGGGTTTCAGAAGCAGGGAGCTCGCGCTCCTCGACGATCTGCAACCCCCCCCATTTTTCTAGCTTTTGAGCCAAATATCTGGGGGTATTGAAATGTAGGGCTTTATGAGTCATGCATGAAATCTTTAGTTAAATTCTTGCCTCATAAGGGAGCCTGTTCAGGGATTTTAGAGCTGGGGAAATGTGCTTATTTCTTTTTGTTCTAGAGACAAGTCTGGCATCCATGTTAAGGGAGGCCCTTAGAGGGGCCAACTTGTGTCTAGGTAGGCCGCATAGTGTGGCACTACCGTAGTCCAGTCTGGGCAACACAAGAGCTTGAACCGCATGCTTCAGGTCGTCCTGTGGGAGGTAAGGTTTAAGTTTCCGCAAAATGTTAATCTGGTAATTTCGATCCTTTGGAGACCGTACTGAGGTGATTCTGCACATTCAGGTATTTTGTCTAATGTAATTCCCAAGGATCTAGCAGAATCTATGATGTGAGGAGAACAGTTGAGGGCTGCAAGATATTTCATCCTGCTGTCTTGTCTAGTGGCAGGGGTTGCACTGAAGGGTATCGACCTCTGTAATGAGGCATCTATCGTCGAGTTTGAGAAATACCTATCTCTCAAAAGGTGTTAGTGACCTGTGAGCGTGAGGGCTAATGGAGGATTGCATCACCCAGTGCCGGATTTGTATGTATTGTATCTGGTCCGCTTCAGCGTGGTTGTGGTTTTCCTTCAAACTGTCGAAGGGAATGATTCAGTCGGTGTTTTATAAACTACCTATCCTTTTACAGCCTGCCTGTTGCCAATGAAATAAGCTTTTACCCTGCAGGCCAGAGGTAAAAACCGGATTGGTGAGAATAGGAATTAATCATTAAGGGGAAACAAACTTAACCCCTTACATATCGCAACCTTGACTCAAACCGTCAGAGTCATCTTGGTGAAGGGGGAGGAATACAAGTCCCACACCCGCTGCTTTCGAGGTTCCAACTTGGAAGTTTTGTGTAATGGTGGGGATCCCCAGGGCCCGCTCTACTGTCCAACTGTATGCAGGCTGTATTCATTCATGGACTCTTCCCAACCCATACAAACGTATTAATTTCCGTCTGTAAGGATCGCAAGAAGCTATTGGGCGGTGTCAATGGTAAGGATTGAAACAGGAATAGAACCTTGGGTAGAATAGTCATCCTTATTGCAGCCACTCTGACTAGCCATGAGAGATGGTGATGGCGCCAGTTCGGTAGGTCATACCGCTCTTGCTCAAGAAGGCTAGGATAATTAATATACGCTTTCTTGGATGCATAGGGGGAAATTTGTACCCCCAAATAGAGGATGGACATTTCCGATGGTGTATTGGGTGCACAAATGGTCTTTATGAATTTGTGGCAGCGACAGGTTGAGGATCTGTGATTTTTAGAGGTTAACTTAAAAACCTGAGACTAGCACCGAAGTGGCGATGTTCTGTCACTACAGCAGGCAGGGAGGACATCAGGGCGGTAAGCACCATAAGGACATCATCTGCATAGAGGCTGATGGTATGCATTGCACCACCAGAAGGAACTCCCGCAATATCAGACACACTGAGCTAGTGGCTCCATGTGCAGGCTCTGGATCATTCAACATAATTTGTTCCCAAAGACAAAATGTTACAAGGTGTTTAAGTAGGGCCAGTGTATCCAGCTGAACACTTTTTCTGCATCTGTCGTTAATACAAGAGCTTACCTGTTTGGCCAATGAACTTTATTGATGATGTGGAGTATGTGTGTAGCGTTGCCCCCACAGTGCCTATTCAGGATGAAACCTGCATGGTCTGGAGTGACCAGTCAGGCATGTATGGGTTCAGTATGATTGCTAAGATGCTCGTAAAGAGTTATGCATCAAACACTCACTTTTGCGATTCTAATGCATTACTGGCAAAACATGATTATCGCACTGTTTTGTAAAGATTATGTGCCTTCAAGTATTCCTCTGTATGAATTTATACCTCAGAGAGTCTCTCGCCGCTTAATCGCAGCGGTGTAACTAAGAGATCAATCCCACGTATTTGTCGTTTTCATTACGCCAAGCCAAGCCGAATAACAAGGTTGTTGTGGATCAAGGCACACCACTAATGGGTTGCCCACCCTATCGTAGGGGGCGCTACAGTTTGGATACATAGGTTCTATTGTCCCTGTCCTGAGGAAGACCCGTAGCTGAGGCGATCATTTACCCGTATTAGCATCTGGGTCGAAACGTCGACGAATTTTCCCCCCTTCTGTGGCCTGTACTCTATGTACCCCATACCCCTACCAAGATCACAGATGATGTGTCACTGTGATATAAATACCTGAATAAATGTCTAAAGTCTTCTGAATGACAGTAGGGACAGGCCTGAGAAACCTAAGGACTTTGGCCATAGCTGATATTGTACATTGTGAATACTGTGGTTTTTATTCATTTTGACTCTGTCCTCCCTTCACACGAGCACCAACTCATCACCTTTCTCTTTTCCCCCTGGTAGTAACCCCCACAATTTGATATGTTGTAAATTGAAATATTGAGATTTGTTTATGAATAAATTAACTCTTTTTCTTGACATGACCATACCTGTGGGTACTGTCCTATATATAGAATGTATTTGGCCTGTGTTTTCTTTTTTCCTTATTTATTTCAGGATTCATTCCTTTTGAAGAAGAAACATTAACATTGATTATATCTTTTTGAACTATAATGTTTTAGGACCAACTGTTTCTTATACCAATTGATAACCAGGTCCTTTGACTATTTTGGGTCACCCCATTTATAATAATGGATTTCTGCAGTAGGAACACTTCTTTTTGAAGCATTTCCATCTCACTGTCTGCCAGTGCAGACACTCTGTCTCCCTGCTTTTTGAGATGGGCATCGGAACCACCAGCCAGGGAGAGGCACCCGCTCCTCTCACCCATGAAGTTGGATGGGGGTCTTGTATGGGGGCAGAGGAGGTCAGGCTCCCCACCTCCCATCCAAGATGCTGCCAAAGCCAAGTGTGACCCCGCTCCAGTGGTGTGCAGTAGATGGTGGGCATCGGGATGGGTTGGTGGCAAGTTCACCCTTTTGAGGAGGTCCCCAAAAGCGGGTGGTGTTCAGGAGTACTGACAGCCGCTGTGCATCGGCACCAGCAGCCCAGGTGACCCCGTCCCCACCGTGGCTCTGCGTGTCAGTTTGCGGCCGCCATCTTGTGGATGTGCATAGTCCCGTATGGAGTTTTAATTGATATAATCGAAAAATTACCAATACTGTACAATGCTTGAGCAACGTATCTTTGTTCCTGATAAGTATCGGGGAATTGGATCCAATTTTTGGAAACAGAAGGAGTGTTCACCATTGTAGGACATTCTGTATCAACTATGTTGATGTCTGGATGAAAGGGGGGGGGACATCTATTCACTTACCTGGATCATGCTGCAGACCTTGCAACATCTCACCAGACAACCTATAGATCCTTATGTTCCTAAAGATGTGGTCCCCAGATGCGGACAGTAATTCAAGGTGATGATTCAGTAATGCTATATGCAGCAGCACATAAGCTCAATTGTTTCCTGCTAGTTCAGCTTGACTGCTCCACTACACTACAAAGTCTTGGGATCTGATCACCTGGACCCCTTTGCTACCTGATGGCCTTCAATGCCCTATTCCCCATACTATACGGCTTCACGGGTGTTTGCTGTCCAAAAACCTTTATTTATTTATTTTTAATTTTAATAGTGCAAACTAGACTCGAGGGCATTAGAGCTCTTTACAAGAATTACATATATATTGATTACAGGAGTTATGCCTATAAAGTGAGGCTTTACAAGAGTTACATGTGCATCGTTTACATCATTTACAGGAGGCATAGCAGAAGTAGGAAGGAAAAGTCACACAATCACAATACAACACATGAAGCGGGTAAACAGGGATCGTTTGGAGGAGATAGATACAAGTGGGGAGCATATATTAATAGAGTATATGGCAGGGGTGGAGTATCAAGGGGGGAGTTGGGTTCGAGGACAGAGTGAACAGTGAGTTTGTTAGATGCGGTATTTGGTGGGTCAAGCATGGTAATTTAGGTGGATGAGTTTGGGAATTTATTGAGAAGAGACAGCTTTACGTTTTTACTGAAGTGAAGGTAGGATTGGTTGTCACACAGTTCCCTAGGAAGGGCATTCCAAATTCTTGGTGCGTTTTCTGAGAAGGATCGAGTGAGGGATTAAGTTGTCTAATATTTGGAAGGGATGAGGAGCAGGGTGTTAGCGCTTCGCAGAGGTCGTTTTGGCCCGCCTTTGAAGGTTAGTTTGCAAGGTTGGTAGAATTTCCAGAGTAGAGTAGGTAACTATTTGCGTTTCTTGAGAGTGGGAGTGATGAGGCCAAATTGTCTCTCTCCAGAGATCAGTCTAGCCACTGCTTTGAATGTGGCCTTTATTGGCAGAAGGTATATTTTTGGAGTGCCAGTAATCGTTGTGTTGCCGTAGTCCAGATTGGATAGGACAAGGGATTGGATTACGGTCGTCAGAGGGGATAAATGGTTTGATTTTTTTAATGTGTTTTAAAGTGAAGAAGGCACTTTTTGCAGAGGTGCTATTATTTTCTTTCGTGGTCAGGCTTTTGTCGATAGTAATCCCAAGAGATTTGACAGAGGTAGATGTAGATAGTTTACAGCTTAGTGCAGTCAGACTGTCGATCTAGTAGTGGATGAGATAGGGATTGTTTTTAGGCTGGATGAGTATGAGTTTGGTTATATTGGGGTTTAATTTAAGTTGGTTCTTGTTGAGCCAGGTGTGTATTGGGGAAAGAGTGTTGTTGATGTTTTGGATGTCTTTGACTGAAGCAATTTTATTATAAATTTGGGTGTCATCTGCAAAGAGATGTTAGGCATTTTTTACTTCTTTCAGGATCAGTGCAAGAGGTTCTATGTAGAAGTTGAAGAGGGTAGGGGATAGGATTGATAGTTGGGGGACTCCTTGGTTGACTGTTACTGTCGATGTGGACTTGTTTAGTTTGATTAGGTTAGATCTTTCGTTCAGGTATAATGAGAACAATTGTAGGAGTGTGCAGTTGATGCCTGCCCGTTGTAAGAGGGTGTTGAGAAGGGTGTGAGGCTGATGGTATCAAATGCCGCTGAGAGGTCCAAGAGGATAAGGAGAAAGGCATCACCCTCATCAAGGGATCTGTATAGGTCATCAGTGATGTTCAGGATTGCAGTCTCTTTTCAAGGGCGGCCGGCATGGAGCTGCTGGATAGGGAGAATTTGATGATATTCGTCCAGGTTGGAGCTATGATGTTTCTGAGTTTTTTTACAAGGGAGAAGGGGAGAGGGTCAGAGAGGTGGGAGGTTGACTTTATGGATGAAAGTATTTCCCTGACTTCATTTTCAGATACATTTGCGATTTCGGACTAGGTTACGTTATTTTTTGGGATGAAGGTGGTTGACATTGTAGTTCTGTTATTCTGAGGTGGTGGGATTGTAGAGATTGACATCAGCTGGTGAAGGTAAATGTGGGGGGCCTTCGTTGAGTGCGGGGTCTTTGGTGGTAGGAGAAGGGGGAGGAGGTCTAATATGGATTCAATGTTTGTTACCTTGTCTGCGAAGAATTTAGCGAACTCTTCACATCGTTTAGTGGAGACATCTGAAAGATGTTATGAAATAGAGGAGGTTTGGTTTTTACAGTGTTGGGTGAGACCTTTCGATTCTAGGAGGAAGTCTAGTGCTTTTTCAGCAGTGTCATTGGCATCATTCAGGTGAAAGTTTCGGTCTCCAGGGATAATGTCTGGGGAATCTTTCAAGGAGCTTAGTGTTATAAGGTATGTTATTTCTTCCAAGAATTGACTTTTATCACCTGGAGTGAGATAGATGGTGTGGAGTTTCAAAGGGGTTTGGGCCTTTAAAAGGAAGGGTAACTTCTGGGTATTCAAAGGTTGAGTATTCATTTGTGTGTAAGGGTGTTAGGTGGAGGGCGTTTTTGTGTATGATCGCTAGACCACCACGGTGCAATCTTTGCGGTTGCGACAGATGATCGCGAAACCTGGTGGGGTGAAGACATTCAAGATGGCTGATGAGTGGTAGTTCAGCCAAGTTTCTGTCAAAAAGCATAGGTCCATTTTGTGAAGTAAGATAGTTTCTGCTATTTCAGTGGCCTGCTTCGATGCTGACCTACAGTTTAAGAGCGTGCAATTTGATATGGTTGCCGCTTTCAGTTCAGATTGAGTGAGTTGTATGGAGGTGAGTTGGGCTGGTGGCCTGGCAGGACGGCTGGTGATAGGAATCCTGCTTGTAATGAGGATGACCAAGATTTCGGGCTAGGAGGATTGGTTTGTGGCTGTGGCATACATATGAGTTGATCAGGGCTTCCACTTCATAATGAGACATGTCAGGTGTAGCACGTCTCGGTTTGAGATAATATTGTTTGAGAAGGATATTCAACTAGGGAGTAGAGTTAGAGGTGACCAAGGGAGGGTTTGTGGTAAACAAATCAGGAGGTGAGCTGGGGTTGGACTTGAGATCTTGCGTAAAGCGGTGATTTCACTTACTATGGCATTCATTTTAAGCTCCAGGCTGGTGATTGAGGTCATTCGGGCTGCGGTTGGTTCAAAGTGGGAGGATGGGGTGGATTGGTGATCTTCGTAGGCTAGGGTGGGAGTTGGGTCTAGTCTGATGTCGTGGGATGAAGGAACCTGTGTGGTTGGTGATTGGATTATTAGTGTAGGGGTTGGGTGGCTGAAGGAGGTGGGGTGGATCGTGAATGGAGATGTGGTGTTTAGTGGGATTGGAGGCGGGCATTGTCATCTGGGGAATGGGGCTAGTGGGTTCGACTGCATGGCGAAAAGGTAGAGGGGAGAGTTCAGCACAGAAGAGAGGGGTGATGGGTTTGGGGTTAGGGGATAGGGTGTTGAAGAGGGTGGGGAAGAGACGGTCAGAGGTGGAAAAATTGTGTTTTGTGGCTTGAGTGAGGATGTTTCAGTTTTCGTAGATGGTTACAAACAGTTCGCCAGTGAACTTTTGTGAGGAGATTAGGGTTAGTTTGGATCCAGATTGGATGTTGGTGGCATTGCTTACGAGTAGGTTCTGTAGAAAATTGGTTCTCCATTTGGCAGTTCTTTTGGCGTAGAAAATGAGGTGTGTTGTGAGGTCTCCATGTGTTGCGCTGTGATAGATGTCTGTTATTAGTGTTTTTGAGTGTTCTTTGAGGATCTTGTGTTTGTAGTTTTTGGTGGCATGCTTGGAGAGATTTGGTGGGAATTTAGTACAGAAGTAGTTAGGACCATTACTTTCAAAAGGATGAGTAAGTGAAGCCATGGTTGGGTGTAAAGAGAGTGGTGGGTCTTTGAGAGAGGGTTGAACTGGAGGGGGAGGCTTCCGGGGGAGATGAGGATGAAGCTCCCTTGCGCATTATTCCTGGTACCCGAAGATGGTGTTCGTGCCGAGTTGAGGTTGGAGTTAGCAATTATGAGAGCTTAGGTGTATCTGTTAGATCATGGCGATGTGTGTGGGGATGGGGGGGAGTGGTGGTGAGGGGTGGTGGCCACTTCTTGAGAAGATTAGAGTTCCAGTGTCAGTGATGTGAGAAGGGGAGGTCGACAGGATGATCTAGTAGGAACCATGTGAGTTAGAGGGGACCTTGATCGCTGAAAAACACCAATAGGTATGCTGAACTTTCCGGCCTATCTCACTGGAGTGGGCGTATCTGACTGAATCATTCAAAAGCGAGATGGAGGAGGCGGAGGAAGGGGCTATGGTGCCTGCCCCCCCCCCCGGAATCCCCCCACATAAGTGGTGGTGCTAGTTGACAGGGATGGGTCATTGGGAGTGAGAGGGTGTGCCTGACTCCGGGTAATGTGTGAGGTGGTGAATGGTGTGGTCGGGCCCCCCCTGTCGTGATACATGGATTGGCCTCCTTCCTCCCTCATCCGTGGGCTTGGGATGGGGTTGCCCTCTCTTCCGGCTCGCGGTCCCTTCTTTCTTCACCCCCCCCCCCCCCCCCCCCCGCCGGGAGGATGCTTCGAGTCCCCCAGACAGTGACTGCTTACTTTGTGGCATGGGTGGGTATGGAGGGTGGGCTTTGGGTGGGATTGGGGGATTGTGAACAGTTGAGCAGTCTCCGCTCCTCCTGAACACATCTGTTCAAAGACTGGGTATGTGGAGCACAATGCTGGGACATACTGGCGACCCTCCTAGCGTGATTGTGACATTATTGTGTTATATTAGGCGCAACAGCACAACTTGAACGGATGATACACTACACCTGAATTTTATCCTCTGTTTCATGTGATGTGTAATATGTAATACCTGCATATGGAAATCCCAATAAAGTTTGTTTTAAAAAAAAAAAAAAAAAATTTAAAAAAAAGGTATGCTGAACTTTCCGGGTCCCTAGGGGTCATGGTAAGTAAAAGCTGGGGGTAGTGACGGAAGTTATTGGCCAGTCTGCGCAGAGCCCTTTGTAGTCAAGGGAAGACCGGGGTCTGGTGCTAATGGAGATTCTAGTGGCGGTGCAGAGAGGCTCCCGCTGCAGTCTTTGCAGCGGCATGGATTTTAGGGTTAGTCATTGTAGGAAGGTGGAATCTGACTATATGGTTGCCCCCACTTTTTTCCTGGTGTTTGAATGGTTTTTGACTAGTCTGGCTGGGATCCTGCTATCCAGGACCCCAGCCTATCTGCTTACTCCCTTAAATGATTGGTGTGCATATTAGATGCACTAGTGATAGGATACTGTGGTGCCTTATGAGCCCCTAGTATATGGTACCTTAGGTACCTAGGGCATTGGTACTTCACAGGCCTACCAGGGGCTGCAGCATGTATTATGCCACCCCTGGGAAGCACTCACAATCTATAAAAATGTAGGGCGGTTGCACTCACAGTTAAAGCATAATAGATCAGGTAGTCCTTGTATAAATACTCTGGTGCTGGTGAGACCACCTCCTAATCGTTGAGGTGTAAGAAACTGCGTGAATACGCGTCTCTTGGAAAGACGTCCTCACGTTAGCACTCCATAGCGGAAGAGCCGCTGTAAGAAAGTAATACGAACGGTATTGCTTGGTTCTTTGCTTTTTTTAAATTCATATTAACTTCATATGACTGTTTCAGTAGTATGCTACTGTTCATACTGACATTAGTGGGTTCAGACCACGAGACAGTTCACTACAATATATCCATTGTGTTTAGTAAGCCATTTTTTACAAATATCCCCGATGCATTTCGGGACAAGCCCTTCGTCAGGGGAAATTCTACGAAAGAAATAAAAGGAGGACATAAGGCTGGGATCCAGGATGTATGCAAACAAGAGTAAATAAACAGTAAACACTTCAGTTGCCGAGTATAATATCAGCGTGCTAAACAGTGTTACGGCGGTGAACCAGGGACAACGGAGTAGGCGCATAAAGGGTCTATAATATATCGAGTTGGTGAGCAGCGTGCTTAACGGTACAGTGGTGGTGAGCTGGTGGCAAAACGAGGGTGACATAGTTTCCGTATCATTTACAGAACTGGAGCTGGTAACATGCAAAGCGAGAAAGTGGAAAAGGTTAGATGTTAGCGTTCGCAGGGTGAATAAAGTTAAAAAAACACGAAGGATAATCCGTTCTACGTACCAAATGGCGGTGAATATGAAACCAGTGGTGTTAAGAGTAGCGTGAGTCTAGCGAGTAAGGAAAGATTATCCAGAAGGATACCGGGAGCAAATAAATACCTGAATGGCGCCGATAGTGTAAGATGTTTAGGAATCTCGTCTGAAAGGGTGAAGACATGCAGGCTTAGTCCCGGAACTAAATATCTAGTGCCCGGAAGTAGTAGACCAAGTGAAACGCGCGAGCGAGTCATGTGACTGAAGGGGTTAGAAGAAAGACTAGCGAGCGTAGGTGGGTGATCAGAGATGAAGAAATCCAAATACATAATAATAAATCAAATTAATAAAAAAGGAGAACATTAGTAAACATGAAATAGCATGTATACAATGAAATGAATGGAGGTAAGAGGCGAAAACAACAATAATAAGAAATAAAGGTGGAATTATACGATGGAAGAGAAAAAAAATTGGAGAGGTTCAGCGACAGGATACATATAAGAGTACATAATAGGTTAATTACAGAAAACAGCTAAATTCAAAGCGTTCATTAAGACCATGCGGGTAAACCGAATTCAATCTGTGTATCCAATAAAGTTTGCGCTGTAACAGAACAGCTCCATTGTCTTTCCCTCTTTGGATCTTGACTTGTTCTAAAATCAAGAATCTCAGTTGACTGCAATTGTGATTATTTTCCATAAAGTGTCTTGCCACGGTCGATTTCATATTCTTAGTGCGAATATTGCTTTTGTGCTCTATGAGTCTGGTTTTCATTTTTCTTTCTGTTTTACCCACATACGGGAGTCCACATGGGCTCCCGGTATCCTTCTGGATAATCTTTCCTTACTCGCTAGACTCACGCTACTCTTAACACCACTGGTTTCATAATCACCGCCATTTGGTACGTAGAACGGATTATCCTTCGTGTTTTTTTAACTTTATTCACCCTGCGAACGCTAACATCTAACCTTTTCCACTTTCTCGCTTTGCATGTTACCAGCTCCAGTTCTGTAAATGATACGGAAACTATGTCACCCTCGTTTTGCCACCAGCTCACCACCACTGTACCGTTAAGCACGCTGCTCACCAACTCGATATATTATAGACCCTTTATGCGCCTACTCCGTTGTCACTGGTTCACCGCCATAACACTGTTTAGCACGCTGATATTATACTCGGCAACTGAAGTGTTTACTGTTTATTTACTCTTGTTTGCATACATCCTGGATCCCAGCCTTATGTTCTCCTTTTATTTCTTTCGTAGAATTCCCCCTGACGAAGGGCTTGTCCCGGAATGCATCGGGGATATTTGTAAAAAATGGCTTACTAAACACGATGGATATATTGTAGTGAACTGTCTCGTGGTCTGAACCCACTAATGTCAGTATGAACAGTAGCATACTACTGAAACAGTCATATGAAGTTAATATGAATTAAAAAAAAGCAAAGAACCAAGCAATACCGTTCGTATTACTTTCTTACAGCGGCTCTTCCGCTATGGAGTGCTAACGTGAGGACGTCTTTCCAAGAGACGCGTATTCACAAAGCACTCACAATCTGACACCACAGGCCTGCTACTGCAGCCTGTGTGAGGTAGTGTTAGCACTCCTCACTGAGGTATAGGTTCCTATATCTCACCATACACACACATATAAACCTATCAGTCACCCCTATGGTAGGCCCTATCAATCCCAAGGGCAGGGTGCTTGGTTTACTATGTGAGGGGGTGCTTCTGCCTGAGCAGGACCCCTCTGCAGCTGGCAGAGTCTATTCTCTGCTGCTGTTTGTGGATGCGGTTAAACCATATACTCTTAAGTGCATTATAACCTCGCGGTAAATGCGAACTTTGGAACGACTGCATCAAAACATGTCGTGTTTGGTGTCAAACAACTTGGAATCCTACCCCCACACCAGTAACTGGTGTGGGAGTAGGATCCCACCCTTCTAGAGGGGACGACATGTACACACTGTACTACACGGTAGAAATCATCTAGAGCCCTGGCATCACAAAATGGATGCCACCAGCAGAGACACCGGGCTGCCCTCCTGCTGCTGACCGAAACTCGCAGTGGAGGGAGCCCAACAAAGGGTTTCCTGTCACAGGGAGGTGTCACCACCTCCCAGACAGGATTTAGTGTATTAGAGCTGGGTGGGTGCACTCTTAGAGTGCTTTGAAGTCCTGCACTGGGGGAGCAGTAGGCTCCTCTGTGCATATGCCAGCTCAAACCGGTTCAGGGGCTACCTGCCCCTGCTCTGGCGCGAAACTGGACAAAGGGAAGTGGGTGTAACCACCCACTACCCTGACCCTCCTAGGGGAGTGGTCATAGAGCTAGTCCCTCCCATCTTTTCACTATAAGATACCACACATTGCCAATGCAATTTAGATTACACCTGGACGACGCTCTACTAAGAAGAATCCTGGCCCTTCGACGTTCTACTATCTCTGGAAGACTGAAGAATCTCCCTTGGAGTCAAGGAGTGACTCCCCTGCTTGGCAGGCACCAAAACTCTCTACAACAGTTGCAAACTTTACCGCTCCCGCCAGAGCCCGAAGTCCCTGCGTCCCCTGAAGCGGATTTCCTGACCTCTCGACGGCCATTTTGAGTCCCCAGCGAAGCTGTGGCATCTGGACCCAAGAGTGACGAGGAACAGCAATACCAGGGAACCAGGCACTGATTTCGAGTGCAAGCCCTAAACTACGTCAAACGAAGTTGTGCTTTGGACCACTTGTTGTCCAAGTCCCTAGCAGGTCTAGTACCGAATTTCAGCAGCCTACCCCGTCCTGAGTGACCGTGGGCTGTTGTTAAACTTTTCCTGCAAAGGCGTCTTCGCAGCTGCTTACCCGTTGGCTAGTAACTCACCTGAAGACCTCCACATCGATTTCAAGGGCTCGCCTGGTTGCTCTGGGCCTGCCCTCACTTACCCTTGCTGGGTAAGTCCATCAGACCTTGCTGGTCTGCACCATTGCCAATCTTCACTCTACACGAGACTTGCAATTGCCAAGGCTTGTTGGCTCCAATCCGGGTGCCGACACCGTCATCAGCTGCAGACGTCGTGGGAACCTCCGAAGCCAGCTGCTGGTCATCTTCGATCCCTCCTGGTCCTCGTGAGCGAAGAAACAAAACACCATCATCGACCTGAAGAGACGCGACAGCTGTGGTCATCCATCTTGCTGGCCACCAGTCACTGGCAAGTGACTCTGAACTCTGTCCCCTCAATTTCTAGGTCTTCTGCAACTCCAATCCATCGTCGGATTCGAACGGACACCTCTCCAGTCGCCACAAGCAGCAAGTCTTCAAGGATCTCCATTGAAAACAGCACCGCGACCCGACACCAAAGGACTCCTATGCACCCGGCTTCCCTGGGTGAGGTAACTCGTGCACTCCGGTGCCCAAGTGTGTGTTGGCTCTCGAAATACTTACCCTGTAAGTTTCTTGCTTGTCGACTTTTGCGAAGTGCCCTAGAACTGTAAAATACAAACCGCGACATTTGCCATTGAAACGTATTGAAAACCCACATGTGTGTTTAGACACTGCACGCGTCTCCTTTGGGCTGATTACTTACCTGCTAACACTGCAGAAGTGAAGCCCCAGCGATTCCCAAGGCCCTAGGCCTCTTACTTTTGGAAGTCGAGTTTGTTAACCCACTATTTTAGTATATGGTCTGGTAAGCCCCTAGGGCTACAGCCATATTTGTACTTAATTTATTGAGAACTGTTGATCTTTTGAATGTTTACCTGCCTCTAATCTCATAAAGAGATTAGTAGAGTATATTTAGAAATAAATACATATATATTTGATATCTATACCTGTGTGGTGTCTTTTCATTTGGTAATTCAAGAGATTATAAGGTAAAACAAGCTGCTTTACATTCCTCAGAGACTTAGCCTGAAGGCTGCTCGCCACAGCTACCACTAGGATAGCTTTCTTTAAAAGGTTGTCTTTAAACCTATCTACCAAGAGTCGAATTGGACTGGTGCAAGGTGGCCACTATAACTAGTGACCAGCTTATGCCAGGCCAACTTCTCACAGTCATACATATAGAAAACAGTGAAAAAGAGCTGACTGAAGTCAGTGGAAATCACATGGCTTTTTGGTTAGTGGCCTATTCTTATAAAGAGGAACAAGACATCCAATGGTTACATAAACAGTGTAGGAAAGATATCAATATAAACAAAGACTAGTAAAAATCAATAAAAACAGGGTCTCTAGTGTAAGCGTAAAATAAAATATGCAAAAATAACAGCATAGGAATGATCCGGAGTACATCAGCAGCTATTATCAGACTGATTAGTGAACATCAGTAGGTGGATTAGGCTACTTTGAAGCAGTGCACTCAGCTCCCGTCCCGCAGACCCAGGGCATCATGTGTCTGGGGATGTGGAAGCTAGCACCTGTCCGGGTAGGTCGCAGAGAATCAAAATTGACTGATGAGGAGGGAGTTCGGGTCAATTCCCTAGTGTCAGCCAGCCAGGCCTCAGAGTTTAAGGGCCTTAAGTCCACCCTGAGTTGAGACCAGTCCTGTGTTGTCAGAGTTGTGCTGCCCCAGCACTCCTCACATGGGGAGTTGGGTTCAAACCTCAGTAACTACCATCCAAACGCTGTTCCATTTCCCTTTCAACCATTCAGATTTCCCCTACCTTCACTGAGTTATCAGCCTTGCTGTAGATTCTAGAATCGCACTATCTGCCGCCTGCCAATTCGAAGAGTGCTGTGGGTGGAACGGCTCAGATACGGACAGCCCCTCATTCTGGGAAGGTTAATGAGATAGACCTGTGCTTTAAACCAGAAATGCAGCACTAAACCGAATATGAATGTAAGTCAGCTCTTAACCTCCTCACTAAGTGGCTCACCTACCTCGGGCAATAAGCTCCCCTTCCCCAGGGTCTGACTGGCCTATAGGGCGTTCAGGCAGTGCCTGATGGGCTGGTCTGATGGATCAGTGTGTGGGTCGGTCTTAGCAGTTTTGGGACGGTTTTGTGGGTAGGTGGGGGCGGTTTTAACTGTTCATTTCCCATTATTAGCACTATTTTAACTATATGCTTCAGGAATGGGGGCCACTTTTACTTTGGTGCCCGGGTCTATTTTTTGTCCCAGTCCGACCCTGCCCTTCCTCTACGGCATCCACTGACTGATCTTTTCTACTGGGTGTGCGAGACACCGAGCTATCAGTCCTATAATTCTCCTTATCCGGCCACTTCTTGTCTTGAGTTAAACAAATGGAGGAAAATGGGGAATGCTAAAATGTATGTACCCTTAATTGCATGCAGCATCATGGGGCACCAAGCATGGACCGCACCATCCACCCTAAATGCGCGGGGAAGGCTGTCTTCGCTTCACCCGTGCCTGACAAACATGGGTGTTAAGGTGTGGCAAGATCAGACATACTCACACTTCACTGGAATTGGCACTGGAACATTTTTTGTAAATGTACGTGTTTCCTATTTACCTTTACAATGGAAACTTGATCCACGGGTATTTTAATAAAGAAAACACGCATCACAGAAAGGAATGTGCGGTGGCACGAAACACCAAAACACGCCACTTCGCTTCACGCTCATCCCTCTAATTAGAAGAGAGACGCAGACTTTTCCCACATAAACAACAGCAACAACATGAAAAGGGCCTGGAAATACGTAAACCGCAGCCGCCCAGCAGACATACCTTGTAGGATAACACTTCCTTGAAGCGATGACTGAAAAAGAGAAGGAAACACATTCTGTCAGCAACAGAAACAACACAGGTAGATAACAGAATCACCCTTACCGTGACAGAGCGCTAAGCAAAGCATATTTTTATTGTCCGGAGGTTCGTTCCAGCATGGGAGGCAGAACTAGGGTGGTCTCAATCTGTTCCTACCACAGGAGCATACCATGTTTAATCTCCTATTTATTTTAGTGGGCCTCCAATGATTCAGAACAGGAGGCCATGGTGAAAGACTGATATATAATGTGGTCAGCCCCGGTTCATCTCCATCTCAGCATTCTTTTCTGGCTTTAATGCCGCTCCCACCAACTTCTGGTGTGAAAATACCTGTGCTGTGTGTTGTTGCAAGACTTGAGATGATTTTTGTGACTCCCCATGTTATCGCTTCCCACGCCACTGAGCTACTCTTGGCATAAGGTATAAAAAAATAAATAGGGCAACACAGCTTTTAATCTCTGTAGGAGAGAACCACTGTTCACCGCCTCTTTCTGTAAAACTCTAGAACAAGGGCCTCCTTTGCTTTTTTTATACGTCTAGGAACTGTGCGCAGAGAGGACTTACCTCCTGGGGAAGGTAGCTTTGACTGTGTTCTGAATAAAACCGTAGCAGCACGGGCAGACGACAAAGGCAGCCCTGGCGTTGATGCAGTGCTCGATCACCATATCCGTGGCTACTCCGCACGCGTGTAGGGCAACCTGCGAGAATCAAAGAGACGGTCACTGGTGTTATATGCTTTAACGTCCACATAAAGCTTGTATTCTATTGTATTGTTGCATTTCATAGCGCCTCATATCCTGTGATGTGGCGCATCACTGTGCGGCTTGCACAGAAAACGGTGGGGGAGTACTTTTTTTTTTTTTACAGAGTTTTATATAGCGCAAACTTGCCCCGTATTGGGTATCAGAGCGTTTTACATAGCACCAGTTGCATTACATGAGGACACATTCATTTTTGTTAGGCACGGGGAGATTTGCCCAGAATCACAGGCTGTTCAGCGTCATTGCCGAGACTCTAACTCGTTCCCCAGATTCGAGGTCGACCGCCCTAGCCCTCAGACCAACTCCTCTCCACTTGGTTGAATAGTGTTATATCGCTGGGAACTTATGTCACAAGACTTTTGATGTTGCGCCTGAGCGACAAAAGAGGTGCTCTCATCTTGTCCTGCAAGGCAGCTCTTAATGGGGTGCTAGCGGAGGACTGTGAGGGCCAGACTCACCAGAGCTTGTGGTGACCAACATTGGGAGCTAGCTCTGGCAAGACTCTATTAACCATAGCTCAAGGCACTATACTAACCAAAGGGCCATACAGAGGATATGAAGAAAGTGCAAAATGCCTAGCTGAAAGACGAGTCTCAGGGTACGGCTCACGGCTGGGTACATTTATAAATATATGAGATGACTGAAAAGTGCCTTGTGTCGGAATGTGTTAAGTCGATGCACTGCTTTGCCAATAACAGATCACCAGCTGCCTTGAGCATTTTAAAGGCCAGTGCAAATCTAGCTCTTAAAACAATGTAACATCCAAGCCGCAAAGTTGTCCATGTTCTACCTTATGGTGTACATTTACCATTTGCATTGTATGTGTACACGGCTCATTACAAAAAATGGCTGAAAAAGAAATTCAATATGCTGCACCTTCAGTTTTGCATGTATTCTGATTTTATGGGCTGGTCTGTCAAACAGCTGAACAAATGGTGTTTTCCAATTTAAATTCTGCACGTACTGCAGAAGTTTTTACATTTATGATTAGAAACCAGCATGGAAGTCTGAAATGGGCGGTAATTAAAAGATTACAAGATTTTATTCACCAAACGATTTGGAATTCCAGATTACATCTTAATCATACAGCTGAAGCATCGTTACAGAGAGCAAGAACAGCAAATCCATATTTTGCAACCCATTTCTTTTAAACGTTCTAGCCTCAGGGTGCTATTGGCTGTTGTTATCATTCCCTTATTTGCAAAAAGAAGTAAGGAATTAATTGCACTACATAACTTGCCTTCTGGAGGGTGTTTACTTTTTGGCACTCATCAGTAAGCCGCAAGCGAGACGTCGGAATAGAAATAATCCCGCATTAGGAGCAAAATTGCCAGAACTTTGTCTTCCAACCCACGAGCTCTGCAGCTGCAGACTGCTCCAGAGTTTCTTGGTCGGGTTTCGTTCGATGTAGAACCACCAGTCAAAGAACCACTGTGAGTGAGACGGGGCACAGGTGTCCCACCTCCCACCCAAGATGGCTGGCCAACTCGACATGCGTACTTATGGTGCACCAACCATTCCTCCTACCTCTGACGCAAGCCCAGCCCTGCCCCGCCCTAAACTGGCTCCTACTAAAAATAAAATGATAATAACGTTCTGTTATTATCATTTTGTTTTTCCTTTGCACCGCTCAGAGAGCAGTAGGGCGACGCTCTTCCGCCTTAGCAGAGGAGCCGCAGCTGCATGCTCATCTGTGCTTGCTTCTTCCCCTCTCCCACGAACACATTCATTCACTCACTCTCTCTTTAAAAGGTTACTCTGCTACCTCGTTTATGGTCCCCTGCCATTCTCACCTCCCTCAGATTCACCACTCTGCACCCACTCACTCACTCTTTAGTAGAAGCCCAAGAATTCATTGACATCTTAAGGATTTTGGGGGGCCCTGGGCCAAACGTAATTTGGGGGCCCCTGTTCAGAACAGCTTTAGATTATAGATCCAATTACAGCTGTCTCATGCCCTCTTTGGCCATGTCACTAACAGTGCACAGGCAGAATGATCCATATTCTAAATATGTTTACTCTTAGTTTTCGAGAATAGTGACGTATTTTCAATATTAGAATACAAATTCATTCATATTATTGCAAATACTAGTTGTAATCCCACCCATTTCTCATTTGTGACGTCCTGGTTGTCTCTAACATAATATTTTTTTATGGATGCTGCACATTGTTGAAAAACAAAAAACATTTCTCTGCAAACTGTCTCAAATAGTCTCCCACACGTCATCCACATTAAAATTAAATTAAAGGAAAACGCTGTATAAAACAATCTGTGTAAGAATTATTCAAGGTCATCAAGGCAGAACAGGGCCCCCTGAAAGTCTGGGGCTTTGGGCCAGAGCCCACTTTGACCATGCCTTAAAACGGCTCTGCAAGAAATCCTAGAATGGAACAGGGAGCAGTCTGTGCCCTGCGTTCTTTCCAGATATTCCAGATGCATCAACACTTACATCCACTCAAAATGGATCCCGGTATCAAATCAATGGCAGCCGCTTCTTTGAAGTGAAATAGGTCTCGCATTTACAAGAGTCTGAGCTATTGGCATTGTAAATGACAATGTCATTTATTTATGTGTTAATTATCAAAACAGATAAATAAAAGGCATTGTCATTTACAACGTCAATATCTTAAACTATCGCAAATGTGAGACCTATTGCATTGCAAATGCTTGTTTTTGGTTAGGCACAGGGAGATTAAGTGATTTGCCCACAATCATAGGATGTTGAGCGTCCCTGCTGAGACTCCAACCCAGGTCCCCCAGCTTAGAAGTCGACCGCTCTAGTCTTTAGGCTACATCCTTTTACCCAAGAACACTCACTATACAGTACCTTTCCAATTATACCTCTAATTCACTTTTCACAGATAGAAAATGCTTGACAGGTCCCCTGATACTCTTGCGTGCAACATGCAATCAAAGCCATATAAATGACTGAACACTGCAGCACTGCCTATTCAACAGCATTCCCCCACACCACACCAAGATACATCTTAGTGTCATTAATATAAAATTCGTCTAACCATACCATACCACAGCCATCATAACTATATACCTGGTTAGTGATACTGTCGAACTATGGAGCTGCAGCCACCTAGCTCAAAGTACAACTTAAAAGTACTTAGGAAAAACCCATCAATAGACATTAAATGCTACAAAGATTTCTAGCACCATCAAACTCGAATTCTTTTCACAATAACGAAAACAAAATAACCAAACTAAACAGCTGATAAATATCTATTAACCGTACAAACACTGAAGAACACGTATAGTATATCTAACAGTCAAATAGACCCTGAAATGTAAAAGCCGGAAATAAATGTAAACATCCTTCAGCATTTATCAATCATTAGTGTCAGGTATTCTCTGCCATCCTGTGTACAAACACGCATTGGAAAATCCAATGGGTCTGATAGAAGTTTTGAGTGGTATGCCGACTTTGGCCTTTGTTAATGATGCAGACAGACATTTCACCACCTGCACTGCAGCGCTTAATTAAACAGTGCCGCTGCTGTTATAAGTGACAAAGTAGTTGTGGGCTCAGTAGGGAGGGCAGCAGGGGAATGGGGAAGGCCCGTTAAAAAACACAGAAGGGGTCCAGAGCGCGTCTAGGTTTGTCCCGATGTGAAATGTCTGCAAATGGTTTTGATCCCTAATTGCAATATTGATAAACCCTGATGCAATAAAAAGAAAACAAGCAAAAAACGATTAAATTCTGCATATGATGCATATGTGAGATAAAATTTAGGGGTCTATTAAAAAAGGTAAATATGCATGTGGATATTTACTCTCACGTATATTTAAGACTACACCTAGGCATAGATTTCCATGTCTCCGTCCCCTTAAATCAGGGGGGTTAAGCCTCCTACAACAGGATTTATGAGTATAAAGCTACTACTAGTAACTTTGCAGATGTAGATGGAAGTCACAACCCCCATGGCGGAGTTCTCCCTATTGTCTCCCTATAGGAAACAATATTAACGCATATTGTAATGTAAAATATCAATGTAAATTCATCTAAAATATTTATTTTTAACTTGGAAATAATAAACTAATAAAATTAAATGTTACAGCGCAGACTCATATTAAATATTATTATATAATGATTTAATTGACATATTAATTTAGTTGATAAATATTTAAAAACAATAATTACAACAATCTAACCATCAATACATTATTTCATATTTAGTACATTTGTACAAATGTTGTGTTTATTAACTTTAGAATAATAAAATATATAAGTACCAATTGTATATATTAAAATTTGTGTGTGTGTAATTGTTGAAACAATAACAATTTTAACATTAGTTCCCATGGAGCATTATTTTATTTCCCTGCCTTCATTGTTTTCTTTGGGAGTGTGTGACAGTACCTGAAAGTTGTAATGTGTAGTACTTCATCTACTCCAAGGCTGGGTTGGAGCATATTTACACCTGTTTTGACACCTTTAGGGTTGCAGTAACTTTAGAAGTGTAGCCTGTGAATATCAATGGTCTTACTGGTTTTGTGGGCACGTGTTTGTATTAGCTTTTGTATTAGCTTGCCCCTCCCTAAACCCCTCCCATTTAGTAAATATTTCCTATTTTCAACCATTCCCCCCTTACATTTACTGCTAGGTGTGCAGAGATTTCCGCAAGGAAAATGACAGGAGAGGTAGAGGTATCCACCCATAGATTTGTGAATAACATTTAGTACTACGTAAGTAGTACTGCTTTAAGTACTACAAAATGCAATTTGTGAATAGGCCCTTCAGTGTACTTTATCAGATGCAAAATAATCTATGTTTCAATGTAATGCAACAATCCAACCCCAAAGGAGGAGGGAATGATACATCAAACAGCCAATTGCATTAGGTGAGGAAGAAATACTCCTCCTCTAGGAAGGGACAAACGCCATTCTAAGTCTTTTCAAAAGAATTTGTTAAATAGGTTGTACAGACACTTGCGCTTTCAAGCCAGACATAAAGAAGACCATCTCCTTCCTTATATAGGAAACGTCTCCAAACCTTCAGGCAGCCATCGCCTGCCACAATAGTAAAAAACAAAACTGGTTGTTTTCTAGTTTCTTGGATATAGGCGGTGCTCCCCAGTTCCTTGAAGACATTCAGAAAGCAGACTCACAGAAAGATGTTTCAATGACCACCTTGTCATAGGCAGGAAAGGCCACTCACAAAATGATTTACTTTGCCACCACCCTCACCAAGTCCATAAGAAATAACATACACGGATAAAGTTCAGAAACTCAGTTTTGAAACACTGCTTTTAGACAGCTACTACAACCATTCATCAAGTCCCTGAAACCAGCTCTCGTTTTCACACAAAAACAACTTGACCCTTGGATCACCACACTATCATCTGCCTTCTCTATAAGTCAATTAACAAAGAGAGGGAGTGTAGAGGATTCTTAGTAGAACCTACCTCCTATATCAGACTTTAAATAAACAATGTGGTTCTACTTAATGTGATATAAAAAATATTTTTCTATGTTTTATTGTTTTTCAATCGTGAATAAACAAGGTAGTGCCTTATTTGAATAAAGGCACTAAGTGTTTTTAAAATACCCCTCACACACTATGAATTCCCATAGTGTCATGCTTCATCATGGGGGTCTTCCCGTCCCTCTACGGGGCGGGGCGTGCTTCGACCAATATATATATATGGGAGCACTTTTGTTAGATGATGGAAGAAGACTATGTGTGAAGTGATGGTGAGTGTGATAGGGTAAGTGAGTGAATACAAAATATTAAAAATCCCCTGGCTAGTGGAAAAAACAGACTTTATTCTATTCCCTAGCTTAGAATGTTAAAAATTGGGGTTGCGTAGGGGGTGTATGTCAATTAGATACTCCCTACTGGGTCAACATGTTTCGTAAGCAGTCCCCACTGCTTTACTCATCAGGACCTAAAAAATATATATGTCCCTACTACACTCAAAATTATGATAGGATTGTATGCCTATTCAAAATCTTCCAAAGATTGGGGAATAATTAAAGGTACATTGACCTTTGTTGATTGAAAATAGCATTTCCATCGACATCTGTAAAGATAAAAGTGTTAATGAAAAGGACATCTGTGAATTGTTCATGTCACCACAACTTCATACTGTGAAATTTTTGGCTGAAAGGAAAAATAGTGATATATTTTTCTATTGTCCAATGTTTCAATATTCATCGGTTATTTTGGCTTTTTGTATGGCCAGCATACGTGTTTACACATTTGCATTCCTTTCCTTCTTTTACCCGAAGAGTGACATATTGTTCGTGAATGAATGCTGGATATATTTCACCAGTAAATTATCAATGACCAAATAACGATGTGAAAAATTTACTCGTTTTTTTCTTATTCGCAGCCAACACTCCCATTCATTCATCTACTTGTGGCAAAGCTTGTCGTCATGCTGTCTACTGGTAACTATGTGATTCAATTGTGGTAAAGATGACGGTTGCCTTGCAAACTGTTAGACTATACAAGCACACCTAGAGACCCATCTTGACATTTATGCAGTACTTAATAAAACTTGTAATAGCCTATTACGTGTGATCTATTTACGTAGCAAAAAAGTATACATACTTCCTTCGGGATGATTATCCAAATCCATGGGCTGGTATCAGAGAAAGGGGGCTTTCTACCAATTACTGTGGATAAGTAGAAGTATATTTTAGCAGAAGCGGCTACGTTCGCCGAATCGAGAGAGGTGGCAAAATAAGCGATGCCTACTTTAAAGACTTAGGCTAGTCTTACTTACATTTTGGTGATTCAAGTCTCACCTCAGCTTTCTGCCGATCCGCTCCGTTACGCGCCTCCCGGCTTCCGAGATGTATTTCAACTGAACTCGTTGCCGGAAGCGGGGCGAGGAACAGCAAAATAAGCTAGTGCGCGTTATATTTTCAAAATGGCTATCCGTATTGGAATGCTTGTTTTTCCAAAGGTATACTCACTTCCTGGTCTATTTCATTCACTGGAACTTGGTTCAATAACCCGTTCCTTCATGTCAAATCCACACAAACTGATGTTATATGTGAATATTGGTGGGTGAAGATGTATTCCTACAGATAATTCAATTACCTAAGCTGTAAATCTTCTCAGATGGTTCATGTATAGAGAAAAAGACTCGCTTTTGCGAATATGACCGAATTGTTGTCATCCGGCCGAGAAATCTTTGGAATGAGAAACCAGCCAATTTTGATGAGGTAGTAAATTGGGAATCTTACTTTTGTGTTCATTTGATGTAATGATTTTACAACGATAGTAATTGCGAATTCATTTTTTCGTATTTATGTTATTCATGTGAAGAAGTCATAGCTGGATTGGAGAAATCACTTAGGGGTTAAATTCTTTTTACAGTTGGCCCCAGGGGATATCATCATTCAATCCTTTGACATTCGTTTTAAGGCGGAACACCCATCTTTGTTCTTTTTCTAGAAGGTATTTTTCATTTGTTATCTGTTCAATTACTGTCCAGGTTATGTCATCTGGTGTATGGCCCAGTTCCAGGAAATGTGATGCCATTTTCGTTGTTCCTCTCTTGCACTTTATATTACTCTTGTGTTCACCAATCCTTACTTTAATTGGTCTGGTTGTCATGCCTATGTATTCAAGCATGCATGGACATGAAATGAGATACACTACATTGTTACTATTACATGTAGTAAATTTTCTCTGTTCCCATTTGGTTCCATTTTGAAAGATGATTTCTTTGCTTTTTTTGGTGAGAGGGCATACCTTGCATTTGCCACATGGATGGTGTCCGTGTATATTAGCCATTGCAGTGGATTGTTGTATATTCTCGATTCTGCGGGGTCTAGTGTGGACGATCATGTCTCGAATGCTCTTTCCCCTTCTATGCGAGAACATTGGTTTTGGTAGGTTCAGATCTGCACTATTCAAGATACGCCAATGTTTATTGATAATCTTGGTGACCTGATTGGAGTTGGTATTGTATGTTGTAATACAAAAAGGTCTTTTTTCTTCTTCTTCAGATTTAGGATGGATGGGTTCAAGAAGGCTTTCCCTGCAGTTATTACGTGCTCTTTTATAGGCATTTTGTATAATTTTTTTAGGATAATGTCTTTTCTCAAGTTTGTCAGTTAGAGCCTTTGATTGGGTTTTAAAATCGCCGATTTCTGTGCAATTTCGTCGGAGTCGCAGGAACTGACCATACGGAAGATTGTCACGTAGATGTCTAGGGTGGAAGCTCTTGTACAAAACGCTCCCCATGCTGGTCCCGTGCTTCTGAAGGTAGAGAGTACCCTTATACTCGAAGAAGTTTTCTCTCAGTGCTAAACTGCAGCACTCCATGACGACATTTCTAGGTGTTTGATATTCCCAATCTACCTCAAAAAGGACTTCTTCAATGATGTCCAAAGTTTCGGTGTGGGGGAGACTGGTGTATAAACTTTCAACATCACAACTAATAAGTAGTTGTTGTTGTGGATCAAATGTGAGATTTTCCAATAATACCAGCACATCTTTAGTGTCCCTCAAGTAGGTGGATGTTTTCTGTACCATGGGTCTTAGGTATGCATCTGCAAATTTGGAGACTGGTTCCAGAATTGATCCGATTCCCGATACAATTGGACGACCTGGGGGGTTCTCCAATTTTTTATGTATCTTAGGGATGGTATAAAAGTATGGTGTTATAGGGGATTCTTGAACTAAAAAATCCCCCTCTTTTTTCGTTATCCATCCGTGTGTGAGAGCCTCTTCTACCATATTCATTATTTTGGTTTTGATTTTTTCGGTGGGATCCTGGTTTAGGACCTCGTAATTTCTCCTATCTTGAAGGAGACGTCTGCATTCTTTATCATATTGTTCCGTGGTTTGTATGACAATCGCTCCTCCCTTATCCGCAGGTTTTATCACCAGATTGTCGTTGTTACTTAATTCTCGTATTGCAGGCCTTTCTTCTTTTGTTATGTTTTGAAAGGTTTTATTTGTAGTGGTGTCAAGATTATCGAGATCTTTCATAACCGCTTTTTCAAAAGCAAGTAATTCGATTGGAAGGGTGCAGTAACGAGTTCAGTTGAAATACATCTCGGAAGCCGGGAGGCGCGTAACGGAGCGGATCGGCAGAAAGCTGAGGTGAGACTTGAATCACCAAAATGTAAGTAAGACTAGCCTAAGTCTTTAAAGTAGGCATCGCTTATTTTGCCACCTCTCTCGATTCGGCGAACGTAGCCGCTTCTGCTAAAATATACTTCTACTTATCCACAGTAATTGGTAGAAAGCCCCCTTTCTCTGATACCAGCCCATGGATTTGGATAATCATCCCGAAGGAAGTATGTATACTTTTTTGCTACGTAAATAGATCACACGTAATAGGCTATTACAAGTTTTATTAAGTACTGCATAAATGTCAAGATGGGTCTCTAGGTGTGCTCGTATAGTCTAACAGTTTGCAAGGCAACCGTCATCTTTACCACAATTGAATCACATAGTTACCAGTAGACAGCATGACGACAAGCTTTGCCACAAGTAGATGAATGAATGGGAGTGTTGGCTGCGAATAAGAAAAAAACGAGTATATTTTTGCACATCGTTATTTGGTCATTGATAATTTACTGGTGAAATATATCCAGCATTCATTCACGAACAATATATCACTCTTCGTGTAAAAGAAGGAAAGGAATGCAAATGTGTAAACACGTATGCTGGCCATACAAAAAGCCAAAATAACCGATGAATATTGAAACATTGGACAATAGAAAAATATATCACTATTTTTCCTTTCAGCCAAAAATTTCACAGTATGAAGTTGTGGTGACATGAACAATTCACAGATGTCCTTTTCATTAACACTTTTATCTTTACAGATGTCGATGGAAATGCTATTTTCAATCAACAAAGGTCAATGTACCTTTAATTATTCCCCAATCTTTGGAAGATTTTGAATAGGCATACAATCCTATCATAATTTTGAGTGTAGTAGGGACATATATATTTTTTAGGTCCTGATGAGTAAAGCAGTGGGGACTGCTTACGAAACATGTTGACCCAGTAGGGAGTATCTAATTGACATACACCCCCTACGCAACCCCAATTTTTAACATTCTCAGCTAGGGAATAGAATAAAGTCTGTTTTTTCCACTAGCCAGGGGATTTTTAATATTTTGTATTCACTCACGTACCCTATCACACTCACCATCACTTCACACATAGTCTTCTTCCATCATCTAACAACAGTGCTCCCATATATATATATTGGTCGAAGCACGCCCCGCCCCGTAGAGGGACGGGAAGACCCCCATGATGAAGCATGACACTATGGGAATTCATAGTGTGTGAGGGGTATTTTAAAAACACTTAGTGCCTTTATTCAAATAAGGCACTACCTTGTTTATTCACGATTGAAAAACAATAAAACATAGAAAAATATTTTTTATATCACATTAAGTAGAACCACATTGTTTATTTAAAGTCTGATATAGGAGGTAGGTTCTACTAAGAATCCTCTACACTCCCTCTCTTTGTTAATTTTCGTTAAATGACAGCGTAAGCTGTGGGAGCTTTTCTCAAACTCAAGAAGACCTTTTCTGAGGAGTCTTTCAACTGAGAGTCACCCTATATACTTCGCTTTTTTGATCCATTAGTAGTCACACTCCTTACATCAATCAACACTAAAAAAACATGGCAGACAGTGCTGGATTGACCTTTACCGACGAAGATATAGAAAATATTCTATCATCATTAGGGAATTTCGAGGGACTGAATACCACCGAACCCTCCACCAGTAATAATGACTGGGATGAAATGGAAGAGTTGAGACGCACTCAGATAAAAACTGCTTTGCATGGCCTACTAATGTCGGAATATCTCAAGGTAAATGCAGCACCTCAAGGCCTAATCGTCCGAAACGAACCATACATCTTCCAGCAAGACATGAGATTCAAGAAAGATTGGTCATTAATATCATGGCACTGCACGAGAGACTGGATCGTACTAATACTTAAAACAGCAAGCAGACTGGCACAAGAACTCAAAATAGAAATTCAGGCTATAGAGGTGAGACTAAAAAGCTATGAATCACCAAGCAGTATGAAAAAACATCTGGATGAATTAAACAAAACCCTGAATGATTTTTAAGCCACGTTGAAGCAAAGCAAATATAACAAACTAAAAAAAGACACAAGTCGGTTCAGCCATGAAAAAGTGTATCCTTACATCAAAGAAGATTACAGAACAAATCAACTAGACACAACGGACGAAGATTCATCTGAGACCGGTTCAAACAGTTCGGGGTCAAGTAGAGGCAAAAATCCAAGATTCCAAGGACCAAGGAATAACTACAGATATCCCAACCAAGAAAGAGCTAGAGGATGGGGACATTTCCAAGGTCCACCAATGTATCCACCACAGTTTTTTGGACAATCTCCTTTTCCACCTCCACAAGGAGCATATCCCCCGTGGGGCTATCCACCTCAAGATTTCCCCTATTTTGAACAGCCTCATTTTTTAGGATCTCGTCAAGGGAGGAACAGGGGAAGAAATCGGAGAGGAAACAACGTCCATTGGACCCCGAGAGAAGAAGATCAAACACGAGTATTAACCAGGAGCCTGACAAGAGCAACAACGAGCAAGAAATGAACCTTGTCGTAAATCTGACTGACATGCAGTTAACCCCGGAAGAAATCTCGGTATTGGAGAAAGGTTTGGGTTTTGTGCCAACATCAAATATGGATAAATTCTTGTTATGCAAAGAGATACAAGAATTTATAAGGAGATTAAAATTACAAATCTTCTTCAAAAACAAAGAGACTTCCACCATACAAGAAGGAGACACAGGTTTGAAACTAAAATCCAGCTTTACACCACCAAACTGCACCCTTCCAATCGAATTACTTGCTTTTGAAAAAGCGGTTATGAAAGATCTCGATAATCTTGACACCACTACAAATAAAACCTTTCAAAACATAACAAAAGAAGAAAGACATGCAATACGAGAATTAAGTAACAACGACAATCTGGTGAAAAAACCTGCGGATAAGGGAGGAGCGATTGTCATACAAACCACGGAACAATATGATAAAGAATGCAGACGTCTCCTTCAAGATAGGAGAAATTACGAGGTCCTAAACCAGGATCCCGCCGAAAAAATCAAAACCAAAATAATGAATATGGTAGAAGAGGCTCTCACACACGGATGGATAACGAAAAAAGAGGGGGATTTTTTAGTTCAAGAATCCCCTATAACACCATACTTTTATACCATCCCTAAGATACATAAGAAATTGGAGAACCCCCCAGGTCGTCCAATTGTATCCGGAATCGGATCAATTCTGGAACCAGTCTCCAAATTTGCAGATGCATACCTAAGACCCATGGTACAGAAAACATCCACCTACTTGAGGGACACTAAAGATGTGCTGGTATTATTGGAAAATCTCACATTTGATCCACAACAACTACTACTTATTAGTTGTGATGTTGAAAGTTTATACACCAGTCTCCCCCACACTGAAACTTTGGACATCATTGAAGAAGTCCTTTTTGAGGTAGATTGGGAATATCAAACACCTAGAAATGTCGTCATGGAGTGCTGCAGTTTAGCACTGAGAGAAAACTTCTTCGAGTATAAGGGTACTCTCTACCTTCAGAAGCACGGGACCAGCATGGGGAGCGTTTTTGCTCCCAGCATAGCTGGTCTCTATGTGCACCATCTCGAGACCACTAAGATCTTACATCAAAGTAACCCCTTTTTCAAACAAATTAATACCTGGAAGCGATATATCGACGACATTCTTATCATTTGGGAAGGTGACGAAAGCACAGCAAAAAGTTTCATTACATGGTTAAATCTCCAAGATGATTTCTTGAAGTTCACGAGCACCATCTCCAACAATGAACTAGTATTCCTGGATCTCAACATATCACCAAAGGATGGCAGACTTATGACCACCACGCATTTCAAAACGACATTTCAAATTTGTCTCCTTTTGTACAAGAGCTTCCACCCTAGACATCTACGTGACAATCTTCCGTATGGTCAGTTCCTGCGACTCCGACGAAATTGCACAGAAATCGGCGATTTTAAAACCCAATCAAAGGCTCTAACTGACAAACTTGAGAAAAGACATTATCCTAAAAAAAATATACAAAATGCCTATAAAAGAGCACGTAATAACTGCAGGGAAAGCCTTCTTGAACCCATCCATCCTAAATCTGAAGAAGAAGAAAAAAGACCTTTTTGTATTACAACATACAATACCAACTCCAATCAGGTCACCAAGATTATCAATAAACATTGGCGTATCTTGAATAGTGCAGCTCTGAACCTACCAAAACCAATGTTCTCGCATAGAAGAGGGAAGAGCATTCGAGACATGATCGTCCACACTAGACCCCGCAGAATCGAGAATATACAACAATCCACTGCAATGGCTAATATACACGGACACCATCCATGTGGCAAATGCAAGGTATGCCCTCTCACCAAAAAAAGCAAAGAAATCATCTTTCAAAATGGAACCAAATGGGAACAGAGAAAATTTACTACATGTAATAGTAACAATGTAGTGTATCTCATTTCATGTCCATGCATGCTTGAATACATAGGCATGACAACCAGACCAATTAAAGTAAGGATTGGTGAACACAAGAGTAATATAAAGTGCAAGAGAGGAACAACGAAAATGGCATCACATTTCCTGGAACTGGGCCATACACCAGATGACATAACCTGGACAGTAATTGAACAGATAACAAATGAAAAATACCTTCTAGAAAAAGAACAAAGATGGGTGTTCCGCCTTAAAACGAATGTCAAAGGATTGAATGATGATATCCCCTGGGGCCAACTGTAAAAAGAATTTAACCCCTAAGTGATTTCTCCAATCCAGCTATGACTTCTTCACATGAATAACATAAATACGAAAAAATGAATTCGCAATTACTATCGTTGTAAAATCATTACATCAAATGAACACAAAAGTAAGATTCCCAATTTACTACCTCATCAAAATTGGCTGGTTTCTCATTCCAAAAATTTCTCGGCCGGATGACAACAATTCGGTCATATTCGCAAAAGCGAGTCTTTTTCTCAATACGTGAACCATCTGAGAAGATTTACAGCTAAGGTAAATGAATTATCTATAGGAATACATCTTCACCCACCAATATTCACATATAACATCAGTTTGTGTGGATTTGACATGAAGGAACGGGTTATTGAACCAAGTTCCAGTGAATGAAATAGACCAGGAAGTGAGTATACCTTTGGAAAAACAAGCATTCCAATACGGATAGCCATTTTGAAAATATAACGCACACTAGCTTATTTTGCTGTTCCTCGCCCCGCTTCCGGCAACGAGTTCAGTTGAAATACATCTCGGAAGCCGGGAGGCGCGTAACTGAGCGGATCGGCAGAAAGCTGAGGTGAGACTTGAATCACCAAAATGTAAGTAAGACTAGCCTAAGTCTTTAAAGTAGGCATCGCTTATTTTGCCACCTCTCTCGATTCGGCGAACGTAGCCGCTTCTGCTAAAATATACTTCTACTTATCCACAGTAATTGGTAGAAAGCCCCCTTTCTCTGATACCAGCCCATGGATTTGGATAATCATCCCGAAGGAAGTATGTATACTTTTTTGCTACGTAAATAGATCACACGTAATAGGCTATTACAAGTTTTATTAAGTACTGCATAAATGTCAAGATGGGTCTCTAGGTGTGCTCGTATAGTCTAACAGTTTGCAAGGCAACCGTCATCTTTACCACAATTGAATCACATAGTTACCAGTAGACAGCATGACGACAAGCTTTGCCACAAGTAGATGAATGAATGGGAGTGTTGGCTGCGAATAAGAAAAAAACGAGTATATTTTTGCACATCGTTATTTGGTCATTGATAATTTACTGGTGAAATATATCCAGCATTCATTCACGAACAATATATCAGTCTTCGTGTAAAAGAAGAAAAGGAATGCAAATGTGTAAACACGTATGCTGGCCATACAAAAAGCCAAAATAACCGATGAATATTGAAACATTGGACAATAGAAAAATATATCACTATTTTTCCTTTCAGCCAAAAATTTCACAGTATGAAGTTGTGGTGACATGAACAATTCACAGATGTCCTTTTCATTAACACTTTTATCTTTACAGATGTCGATGGAAATGCTATTTTCAATCAACAAAGGTCAATGTACCTTTAATTTTTCCCCAATCATTGGAAGATTTTGAATAGGCATACAATCCTATCATAATTTTGAGTGTAGTAGGGACATATATATTTTTTAGGTCCTGATGAGTAAAGCAGTGGGGACTGCTTACGAAACATGTTGACCCAGTAGGGAGTATCTAATTGACATACACCCCCTACGCAACCCCAATTTTTAACATTCTGAGCTAGGGAATAGAATAAAGTCTGTTTTTTCCACTAGCCAGGGGATTTTTAATTTTTTGTATTCACTCACTTACCCTATCACACTCACCATCACTTCACACATAGTCTTCTTCCATCATCTAACAACAGTGCTCCCATATATATATATTGGTCGAAGCACGCCCCGCCCCGTAGAGGGACGGGAAGACCCCCATGATGAAGCATGACACTATGGGAATTCATAGTGTGTGAGGGGTATTTTAAAAACACTTAGTGCCTTTATTCAAATATGGCACTACCTTGTTTATTCACGATTGAAAAACAATAAAACATAGAAAAATATTTTTTATATCACATTAAGTAATATTCTCTATAAGTCAATCAGGAAATGGGGCTGGGCCCTATAAAGTGGAGACAAGGCTGGGTCACGAATACAATACATATAACAATGAGAGTGCCTTGCCCGCTAACTTCACTAATTTTTTCAAGACATACCAAATTAAAATATTCAGTCAGTTTGAATGGCATTCAAAAACAGTGCAGTGTAGTATCAAAGAAGAAGATTTGTTCATTGATTGTTAGCATGCAATTCATTTGGAGGAACAAACTTAATTTTTCAGTTTGTTTTCTCCTGAACAAACTAGTGAAGTTAGCGGGTGAGTCACTGTCGTAAATTCTCTATAAGACAGGCGTCTGGGTTCTAGGAGGCACCACATCTTAGCCACATCCTGCACTCGTGTCTACTCCTTACCACTAACCTCTAAAATAATTGCAAACGTGGTGGTCCAGCTAATTAATCCAATTTGTCATCTTTTGATAGAAGATTTGGCTCTCTCAAGAGGTCTGCATGAACTCGTCCTGACCTAGTCAATGAATTAACTTCTGCCCTATACAGTAACACAGAGATCTACTTTTCTTACATCACACCATACCCACAGATACAACCACTTAAACTCCCTTGACTGTGAGCCCTGCCTCACTACTTCCCTTCCCCAACCCCTATATCACATCCCAGACCAAGGTTCCTCAAGCCTCTTCTTTCCTACACACCCTCAACTTCAGCCCAGCCTTACCACCTATTGAACTCACTATGACCACCTCCATCCCTCGAGGGGGCTTTCATTAATGCCAGTTCTGCTATCCAACATGCTACTAACATCCACAATACTATTATCTACCTTTCTCCTTATGCCCTTGTTATCACCAAAATATGTTGCGACACAAGACCCAAGCCATTTTAAAAATGCTTTCAAAGAGTTACAATATACTTTTTAGACACTGTGAAAATGGTCATGGCAGATGAGTGGCCCCTCAACTTTAAACCTCACATCACCTGTCACAAAATCAAAAGTCAACACCATGAATCCTTCAAATATTAGCTTGTTAAATGGGTTACCAGTCTAATTCACAATTGCTTACCACCCAACTAAACAATTATTTGAAACCTTCACATCTGACCTCCCAGATCTCCTCAAAGCATTTGCTCATTTTAGGAGACTTCAACATCTTGGCTGATGACCTTCAAAGCTTTTTGTACACTGGGGACCATGTGGATAATCTGAGCTATATCCAACTACTTAACTCAACCACTCACAAAGTTGGTCATAGCTTAAACCTGCTATTTTCATTATGCAAGGAACACCACTATGGACTCCCCTGAGTGTCTTGTTTTTACAAATGTCTAGGTTCAATACGTTTCCCTGACTGGCAAAGCCAAGACTTATTCCACAGCTATTCACATTGCCAAAAAGGGTCATTTTTTAATGACAATTTGATGTATCCACATCACATTTTGGGCCCTTTCATCTCACAGGTGCTAGACTCAGCTTCACAAGTAGGGTACTGCTTTTATCAGAAGTTTGGGAACACTGAATAGTAGAACACGTTATTATTAACTAGAACTCTCTCCATTGTAGGGTTTCAAATGTAAGCTAGGTTGTAAGAAAGAACACATTTTATAAAATGCCCTAAGAATCATAGGATAGTATGGGCAATCCAAATTCAGAGTTGCACAAATAACCACTATTCCCATAGCCAGTATCTTGTTCACATTTCAAAAATACAAAGGTTTCCTTCTTACGCATTATTCATTCATTAGATTTTACCACATGAATTGCTGCATGGTTGATTCAAAATGAAAATTAATTAGAAGCTGCAGTTCAGTTGTTGGTTCTGGACATCGGATATTTTTGGACAACCAACAAACAGTATGTATCCCAGTAACCAGAAGGTTATGACAGCCAGGAACTGTATATTACTTTTGTAAATCAGCCATTGTGGCAAAGATGAAAACGTTGTCACCAATTGCTATTTTTTTCCTACCTATTTTCTGATTTCAATGATTAGTTTCCTTCAGATTTGGGAAGATGTTGATCTCAGCACAGCAAACATTTTGTTGTATGTCATTTTTAGGCAAAAAAAGATACACTTTCTCACGCAGCAGGTTTTCCCTATTTAAAAATACAATTGCTGAATTTTGGCTATTTTCTCAGTTCCATCCAGGAAAATGCATAAACAATGGGTACCTTTAAAATCCCCAAGATCTGGAAACAAAGCACACAAATTTGGCTTGGATACCTTTAAAGGCATAAGTGTGCAGGTGTGCAGGTGCCCCAAAACCAAAAAAGGGCTCAGCACTAGGACAACAAAAGCCTCAGCAGCTAAGGGGTTACATTCCTTGTAATTACTACAGTACACCTAAATTTTCATATGAAAAAAATGCCTTTGCTTATAACTACGGCCTTAGAAAACAAGCATTGGTTAAGCCAACAAGCCTGGGCTTCGCGAGCTGATGAAATGGCTATTTTAAAACAAATTATATCTTTCAAGCATATGTTTAGGAAAGTAGGACCTGCTTTCATGGTTGCTCCCACTTTTTCCTGGGGTTATACTGTAGTCTGACTGGGATCCTGCTAATCAGGATCCAGGTCACTGTGCTCTCTCCCTAAATATTACAATGGTAAATACTTTGGTACCTTTCCAATTGGCTACTGGTTTACCCTTCGAGTCCCCTAGTATATGGTACTAAGAAACCCAGGGCATAGGTATACCAGGGGTCTCCCATGGGCTGCAGGACGTATTGTGCCACCCATGAGAGAACACTCAAACTGTGACTCGCGCCTGCCACTGCAGCCTATGTAAGTTGGTGTTAGCACCACTTACGACAGATATAGGTTTTCTTATCTCTGAAGGTCACTGCACTTAAAACCTTTAAGTCACCTCTAAGGTAGGCCTTCAATCCTGAAGGCAGGGTGCTAGGTTATAAGTGTCAGGGCAGGACACCCCCTACAAACCCTGGAGCCAATTCTCCAGGCTTTATAAGTGCGGTCAGACATTTAATACATATACTGGACATCAAGTCAATCACGAGATATCTAACTATATATTGGCTGCACCAAAACCGGTCATGTTTGGTATCATACATGTTGGAATCCTACCCCAACACTGATTCCAGTGTTGGAAGTAGGATCCCATGTACTGGTAGGGCTCCCCTAGGGTGCCCACCTGTATTCCCGGTACCAGCCTTTCAGGGTCTAACAGCAAGCCAGTGCTGCTGCCGACCACAGACATGATTTTTCCCTCCTACTGCTCAGCCAAGCTCCAGCAGGGGAAGGTAGAACAATAGGTTTACTGTCGCAGTGAGGTGAGACCACCTCCCTAGACAGGACTTAGTGTATTAGGCTGGGGCGGGGGAGCTGCCAGTGCCACCAGACTGCTTTGAAGGGCACATTTGGTGCCCTCCTTGAATACTCCAGTTGAAACCAGTTCAGGGAGCCATTGGTTCCCGCTCTGGTGCAAAACTGGACAAAGGACATGGGAGTATCCTCCCCTCTGTCGAGCCCCTCCACTGGAAGGGACCTCTGAATCGTTCCAACCCTTTCCTTAGGGTACTTAAGGGCTTACCTGTGGGTGGCTCTTCAGATTTATCATGGTACAAGATTCAAATATGAAACCACTTCAACTTCTACCGTCTGGGCACTTTGGACTTCATTGTCCTGCCAGTCTTTTGCGTCGTCTGTGCCTATGCTTCATCCAGGTTCTTCTCCAGGCTTGTGGGCATCAAAGACACCCGAAGGAATCTCTCTTGGAGTGAAGGAGTCACTTCCCTGCATCTGTAGGCACCGCAACCAAGCTGACCGGTCTGCTGCTCCTGACATCCTACGGACTCCAAAAGGCTCAGCAACACAGTGGGCGGTTCTGCAACTCCCTCGAGACTTGTACTATCTTCTCAGTAAGTTTGAGGCCAGTATCCCTCGTCCGAACGGCTAGAACAGCACCCCTGAGCAGCGCGTCGACTTGCCGTTGCCAAGGCTTCAGCCTCCAGCATCTCTTCCTACCAAGATCTTCATCCTCACCGCACTGCATCGTCTGCACCGTGGGCCTGCATTTTTGGTGAGCTGCTCGAGGTCCTCTTGCGACTCCTGTGCCTTCGGTCTGTGGGTCCTCTTGAGGGTCTTCTTTGGCTTCAGTGGGCTCCCCTGCTTGCTTGGGGGCTGCTCTGACTCTCCTGCAATTGAGGAGTCCCTTGGACCTTGCTGGTCCCAACGTTGCACCTTCTTCGTTTACCACGTCTGTTGCTGCTGCCAAGGCTTGTTGGTGCTCCTGCCGGACACTGACCCCTTGGTTTTTGACTTCCTACGTGTGACAGCTCGTGAACAGCTCCTGGTCTTCCACAGTATCGCTTGGTCCTCACAGCTGCTGCGACAAGGTCACCGTCATCACTCCTGCATCTTCCGTGGTCATTGGTCTTCCAAGCCTCCTGGTCACTTCTGCTCTCCACAGCTACCAATTAGAGAGCTTTCTATGGTTGTGTAAGATCACTAAAATCACTATTACGGTCATCTGGATTAGTGCAGGGTGCTTTGCTTAAATAAGTGTGCACCATATACTAAGCCAGCCTCCAACAATATGCCACAAAATGAAAGGGGAAAAAAGAAAACACACTATTGCCTAAACTTGGTGGACACGTGAACTAAAAATGTTAAATAAAAAAATAACAATTGCTTCTTATTTTAACAGAACAGTACAGGGGCTACCCAGCATAAGCCCAGCCCAAAACTTTTTATCCACATCACAGAATATTTGATTTTTACTGGTGCAAAGAAGGGGGCAATTGACTTGGAACTACTGTAATGTGAACACACAGTTCAAACATACAGTGATGACTAGGGCAAACCTGTAAGGATATGTAAATGGAAAAAAAGAGCACTGGCAATGTAAATTATTAGCCCACCAGCTCTGGAACCAAAGTGCACTTCTTTGCAGCTGGATGTACGCACCTAATCAAGCAAATGCGGCAACTCAAAGTACAAGAGTGCCAGTGGATGAAATGGCTCGGCCCATTGCCCCATGCTACATGCTGTGGTGGGCAAAAGCATGACATAGCAATGGATGAAGACTGCTGACCCAGAACTCCTCTTTGTATGAATACATCTATGTAGTTTGTTACTTATGAATTTATTTTTATTACATACCGCTGGCGAAACAGCTAAAGCTGTTTCAAGGCTAGATCTAAAAATTGCATAAACTAGTATTTAATATGCTATTTACTACCAGTGTCGAAGGAGGGGAAAGACATTATGAATCACATGAGGTTTCTTCACCTCTGGTGAATGATGGCCCCTCACCACACTCAACAGTGGCAATAAAGAGCTTATTACATACTCTGTACATCCGCGTTTATACTATAAACGTGTTAGCGTGAAATCGTGCTGGCAAGCTTTTACCGTGTAATTTGCAGGCCTATTTCTCACCGATCACTTCGAATAGAATCACAAACTGCAGCTGTTTTTACCGCCCCTCGTCAGTGTTTCGTGGAAGGATTGGGATCAATAGCGCGGCTCATGCCTGACTAAGAAAGTAGCCTTTCAGCAACGGAAAGGGATGAGCGAGAATTTCCCATGAACAACTCGGTGAATCAGAAACTTGAAAACAACTGCCAAAGGGCTGGTGGTGGGGGGGTGGGGGGACAGGTTGGGGAGGGCGGGGGTAAAGAATCACACAGATTCCAAAATTGTCAAATATAATGGTACCTTCATTCCCAACTCAACTGGCAGACCTTAAATCCAGCCTGCTCACTGTGAGGAGCAATGGCGGCCTTCTTCTGTGAAGGCCACGGGTTCAGATGCACCCGCCATGCCGATGGAGCACAATAATGTCTTTTGTTTCTGGCAGCCAACGCGGGCCTTCCACACGCCAGCTTGGGCTAGCCTCCGGCTAGTGTGGTGACACTAAGTAAACCACGGCTCACCGGGCTGGCCTCTCAGCGTGGATGCTGCTGTGTTGACTCCGTAGACCAGTCTCTGGCATCCGATGAAGTCAACGCTGCTGGCCCTCTCCAACATTTGATACTTCAGAGGCACTTGGAAGTGTCATTGAAACTGTAAATGGTAATCACACTTCATACTGATTCACCCCAGGGTGTGTTTAGAAGCAGCTGATGTAATCCCTTGGCTGTCTACTTGTCTCAGTCGACTGAAGGCGCCCAATTGTGAAGGTTTGTTCTGATGCGTGAAGAATCCCCTAAAATGCATTTTGACAGCAATATCTTCTTAAGAAGGTGTCCTGTCCCTGCAGGGCACCTGGAGAAGGGGACATGGCTCAGCAAACGTCGGGGTCAGGCACAGTGTAGGAGACTGAGCAACATAACAGGGTATAATAGACTCTGTAATCCAGTGCTATAGTAGATCACAATCCAGATATCATGTACCTTGACCGTGATTTTGGCGCTATAAATACTGTTTTTTTAGACTCTTAGGATCTTGAATTACTTTGTGGCTGAGGTGCCCCAAAAGTATATCTATTTATTAGAGTCATTGAGTGTCACAATGCTAAATTTGTGCTGGTGGTTACGGGGTGGCCACCAACACTAATTTTTAGGGACCAGTACTTATTTCACATCATCAGACTTTGAGAGAAAGTTAGTGGAGGGAGAAGGGTAGGGGAAGATAAAAATAGGCAAACAGTGGCCATAGGAGAAAGCCGGTATGAAAATGAACCTGGAAGTTTGAAACAAAGAGACAATAAGTGTAAGATGGTGGAAGAAAGACTGAAGGCGGAATCAAGATTAGGCAGCTTTGGAATTCGACAATCCTAAAATTCGGCAGCGCTAGTGTGGGCTCCTAAGAAAAACTTTGGGCCCATGCACCTATTTAGTTATTTATATTAAATGAAGCACAGGAGGGTTGGCTTGAAAGCATCTGGCAGTGGTGCATGTGTACTTTTGGAGGCAGCTGCAGGGTGGGTTGTGTGGCGGCTGAGCAACTGATCATTTTATACGCTAGTGCGACCATTCTTATGAGAGTTTTTAAATGAGATTGAGTCTTATGCATCTGCTTGTTGTTAAGTTCATACCGCTGTGTTAGTTTCACAAAGTCACTGCCATTTTAGGTTCCTGAAGGTCTCTTAGCACACATACGCAACAAAAGTATGAATGTGTCCCCTGATTGTCACATAAGAAAAAATCTCAGCTCTGTGGTATATCAGTCTAAAGGTCTGAAGGGAAAGCTGCTCGGGAGAGGTGGTGGCAGTAACACTGAAGACAGTCTGCAATATCCAATAGACTAACTAGTATTAACAGGCCCTCTTTCCACTCCGTCCAACACAGCAGGAGACAGGCAGAGGTGCCATCTTGTTACTTGTTCTGAGATTTTTCCATCGCTATATTTGTTTTATCCTGGCTCTCTGGTGCCTTGCCTTTGGCTATTCTATAGGCCATTGATCACTGCATTATGTGATACCTGTCCAGCCATGTGGTAATACTGCTTTCAGAATGTGTGAATGATACTACAGCAATTACCACTTTTGACTCAGGAGTCTGAGCAGAGCAGTACCTTTTGTGGGGATGATTGTGCGTAACCTAAATGTAAAGCTACTTGTATTCGCGAAGCAGACATAAAATGCAGTCTTTTTTACAGCGTCGGCTCTACCTGGTTCCAGCGGCTAGTGGACGTCTGTCTGTGGGATGTAACAGTGTCGATTTGTAATGCCTATTAAAATCGCATACACTTGGGTTACATGACTATCATGCATTTTGGGAAGCTAACATATACACGTGAAAACGTTCAAGGAAAAGCTTCCTGTTTTAGACCGCTTACAGAAATTATAGCGCTTGCCAAATTCCAGCACGGAGAGCCTTCTGGTATGTTACAGTTAGTGCTTAATTTGAGCCAGGGGTTGCAGGTGGGAGCCACTGGCACTCATTTTTGGAAACAGGCATTTATTTTTCCTCATTAAAGTTTGGCCCAGAGCAAGAGAGCTGAAGGATCAAAAGTGTGAAAGAAGAAGAAAAACGGAAAGCCTGTGATAAAAAGGTAAAAGCAGGGATGAAAAAAGAACCATTAGGACTGAGAAAAAGTGGCAGAAGGTGCCTTGTGGTGGGTGAAAAAGATATGAGACTGAATTAAAATTAGGCAACCATGGTATTCAGCAATGCTGGCTGAGGCCTTCTGAGCAAAACCTTGACACGTGAGACTAGAGGGGGATGTTAAGTTATGTCTATTTGTATAGTGCCCATGAGGGTATCCAGGCACTTGAGCAGGTGGGTAGGTGAGTGTCCTCTCAGAGTAAGGCTTTGTATATGTGTGAGGAGTTTCTGGGGAATGAGTTACATCTGGTGTCAGGAGAGCTGGAGGTGCAGCCGCCGAGGGTGCCCTGACTGTTCAGTTTTCTAGGAGTACTACTCCCAAGTGGAGGGCCGGGAGCCCAGATGAGGGGGCAGGGTGGGGGAGGACTTACTCCGCCCCTTATTCAGCCTCAAGGTACAGATCCTGGGATGAAAAGTAAATCTCAGGATACCACCCTTAAAATTGTGGGGGGTAGAGTGTAAGTAGGGTGCCTAATACGCAAGGCTGTTGCCCCACATTCTATGCAACCTCAGAGGTCAGGGAGCCCTCAAGAGTAAGGAACTCCTTGCAAGCCCAGAGGCTGGAAGAGAGTCCTGCCCAATGTCCCCACTTGGAGCTCCCACCTGGCATTGGATAGTTTGGGGCCTGGCTCTTGACACAAACAGCTGTCAGTGGCCTCTGCTGGTTATTGTTCTAATGGACAGAGTTTTCCTTGTGTCCTTGTGTTGGTGACAGACGCCTTATCCAAGGGGTGGAATGGGCCACATCACTTTGTTGGCCATGGTGGTACTGTCTGCTTACAGGGATGCATCTAAGTTAAGGTTAGGTGCTGCACAGATGGGGTCCACAAGTGAAGAGAAGGGTTTCCTATGAGTCAGTCCAGTATTTGAGGAGACTGTAGACAGAGGGATACAACTGAGTTCAGAGAGGCATAGAACTGATAAATGCCCCTGTATAACAGGGCCTTCGTCCATGTTCTATCACCTAAGAAGGGAAGTCCATCAAGGTATTGATAAGTCTACCCCGGCTTATGACTGGAGGTGGTCATGTTGGACTTGTCCCTTTCTGGAGGATTATCCCAAACTTTTTGCCTTCACCCTCTTGTTTTCTGAATTATATTTTTGGGGCTTTCAGCTGCTAGCTAGTGAAACAGTGCACACAAAGGGGATGTTTTCCTGTGAATGTGCTATGTGTTTCCACTGCTTCTGCACGGTGCTCTTGCCTGGGTCCTTTCGACTCACCGGCCAGCTCTCATTGTTACCGTTGCTTGACTAAGAGAGTTGGGCATCGTACTGCATTCATCTTGCACTCGTCTTTGTTGATACATTTGTTTCTTGGAAGTTGCTCTTGTGCTGCAGATTGGCAATATTTATGCATTCACCTGGAGAGTATTTTTTTTAGAATGCAAGCCCACGTTTTACTTTTTAAATGGCTTTGTTGAGGGTTCCACTTTTTTTTAACTCAACTCACTATGGTGGCTATTCACATCCTGTTTGCTTCTCTTCTCACTTCCAGGTTATTACTACCTTTTGGGTATAAAATGAGCCATCCCACAGCATTCAATGCATCCCAACTGTTCAACTTGCCTACCAGTTACTCACATTGGATAATTCAGAACTCACTAAGCTTTCATCTGTTTATTGAGTACTTCAAGATCCTGGCTTCTTCTCTTATTCTCCTCTTGACTAATCTGTGTTTCTGTATCACCACATGCCCAAGCATCTGTGGAAGTTCAGACTGTTTGGTAGTTTTTTCCTCCTGGGGTTCCCAAGTTTTCCCTCTGATGATCAAAAATCCTTGATCCTAGATTTTACTAGAGGTGGGCGAGGCACTGGAAGCTCGAGGTGGGCGAGGCACTGGAAGCTCGAGCCAGGCTCGAACCAGATGTCTGGCTATGGGTCAGCTTGAGGTCCTCCTAGAACCTCAAACCAAAAATGAGACAAGTTTTTATGTGGTTTCTGTCTTCCTACCTCACTCTATGCTCATGCCTTCCTTCCTTGCTCTAACCTCATGTCTTCCTCCCTCGCTCTACCCCCATGACTTCCTCCCTCGCTCTACCCCCATGACTTCCTCTCTTGCTTTAGCCTCAAGCCCAATAAGTTAAAAGCAAAGCATAAACATTTTAGGTAAAAAGGAGAAACAAATAAATATCCATTTAGTAGCTAATCTGTGCGAAGTGAAACCAGAAAACATAGGATTTATCCTGGCTTCCCTGCTGAACCAAATTGTGTGATCTTAGACAAATATTTTATTTCTTCAATCCTCCTTTATCTTTATTACCGCAAATGAAAGCACCTTCAAATACTTTTCTTTCATTACCGCATATGAAAGCACCTTCAAATACATGAGTTCAGAAAGTGAGTTGTGCAAAAGCCTATTGTTATTACCTTAATAGACTACAATTTTGCTCTATCTATTAGAATCTAGGTCACCATACAGGGTGCACATGACAACTGACTTGCCTCTTAGCTCACTAATGGTATTATCGCCAGGTCATGGGCATTAACGGTTTTAAGTTCATGTTTGAAAACAATCACTTTTAATAAGGAACTTCTCAGTGCAGTGATATAATTTTCTGTTTTAATATCAAAACTTCCATATGTTAACGAAATATACTTTTTATGTGAGGTTTAGTGCATGCTTTACACGGAAACATTTTCAGGGCCTGGCTTGTGCACTGGCTTTAGAGCCTGACCCTTGGCTCGGCTCTGGCTTGACTCGTCATGGTAATTTGGAGGCTTGCCCACCTCTAGTTTCTACTCTAACCTTTTGACGCCCTGCGCTCCTTCAAGCTTTTGAGGTTGGGAATGAAAACGACAGTCCATTTGATTGCAAGACGATCAAGACTCTTCAAGTAAGTTCGGCTTCTGACAGTCTTTTTGGCAGTACACAAGCCAAATCATTGCTGTAAAAGATTCATGTTTTTCTAGAGAAAGTAGTAGAGAACAAAGTGTATTTTGGGAGGTGGAGGCAGGAAAGTGAGATCAATGACCTTAGACTAGTGTAGATTAGCAAGAAATTATATTTTACTTAGCTTGGCACCTGCAGTAGATGATGGCAACAACAAGGCAGACAGACAAGTGGGAGCTTTATACATTTAACAGTAAGCAAATAATTCAGGTGAGAATGAAACTTATCATATTAAGAAATGTGTTATCTTTATAATTGACCAACATATGATCGGTCAAGCTCACACCTGTATGCAAGTAGGTAAATGCATCAATCAATATAGTGACAAAATCAATGGAGAGGGGAAGGGATACATGCAATCAAGTACAGTAGTCTGGACCAATCCATGAGAAAAATAAGTGTCTCATAAAATGGATTGATACACCACGGGTGGATAAAGGCTGCAAAAGATATCCACAGACAGAGGCATTATAATTCTGGTATGCTATAAAACGTTCCAATCATTCTTCATTCATTAACTGGCAAATGTAAAAAAGTCCCCTCAACTTTATCTAGCCAAGGAGAATGTATGAGGCCATACCACGAGTGAATAAGTAAAAAACAAAGCAACAAAAAAAACAATCTTGATGAACACTGTCAGCCTTCATTCATCAAGTCATCGCTGTGGGTAAAGGCATATTACATAAACTGAACGTGCTCAGTAAAGCATTTTTGTTACTCAACTCTGGTAATCGAGTGAAGCAAGTGAGATCACTAATTCCAACAAAAAAGGCAGACACTGGCCTCATCAATATACTTCCGCCCAAAACATAAATTCCAATCAGTGTCACCAGCTCCAAGAGCTTTGCAAGCAAAAAATGTAGATGAAGGACCCCCTATGTGTTTGTATTTATATGGTGGACCAAGGTTCATTTATCTATAAGATCTCATCAGACTTATCACTTATTCAGAAACACCCTAAAATCTGCCTCTTCAATTGATCCTTTAGATTGAGGACTCCCTCCGTCCCTCCCTAATAAAGGGACAGAGCATATCAATCTTCTGTTCCATTTTTATCCTCAAACTACCCAAAAAACTAGTCCAGGTAATACATTAAACACTTATGTGATATTGCACCTGACAGTTATTGCCTACAGCATCATCACAAAATGTCTGAAGATTGGTCAAGTGACACCACTCCAGGACAAAATCAGGCACTGATCCAACAGATCTAAATAATTTTTGCCCAGTGTCAAACATCTCCTTCCTGGTGAAACAGCTGCAAAAATGTGAACACAATCAACTTTAGCAACACAGTGAACAGTTCAAATTGCTGTACAAGTTCCAACTAGGCTTAAGACCCAGTCACAGCACTGAAACAGTAATCCTACAATCTAATATGGAACAAACAAAATCGTGGACCTGAACGACTCCTGCCTATTCATACTCCTCGTTCTGTCATTGGCATTCAAAACAGTCAATCATGGCACTCTCTTAGAATGCAAATTAGGGTTATCCAGTAACATAATCAAATGGTTCACTTTTTTCCTGCAAGATCATTTGCAACAAATCAAACGGAGTGGCCCATTATCTAACAGGTTTACAGTAACTCTTGGAGTCCCTCATAAGACAGAATTCCTACATATCTCCCCACCCTACAGCTCCCTCCCCATACAAGAATGGATCAGCCAACTAAACACCCTCAATTGCAAACTATCCCACGACATAACCCTAGACAAAAACTTTGAGCAGTCGCACACAGAGCTTGTTTCCAACTTAACCTCCTCAAGAATATGAAGCCATTTATATAACTACCAGGCTTCAAGACAGCTGTGAAATAATTAGTCATATCCAAAATGGACATGGTAGTGTGATCTTAACTGGCTTACTAAAATCACGAATAGCATCACTCAGGGCAACTCTCAATGCCGCTGCAATACTAAGAGGAAAGAGATGGTTTAACCACATCCATGCTCAGGACGGCTCCCGGCCGTCATGAGTCACGGTAGTCGTGTGCTCATGATGGCCGGGAGCCGTCCGACCGTTGCCGCTCCGCCCACGCACGGCTAATTCCCCGCCTGTGCAGGTGAATTAATTAGTGGACGGAGTTCGGATGGCTCCCGGCCGTCATGAGCACATGCCCAGCCGTCCTGGGTACGTGGGCGCCAGGCCCAGCCCCGCCCCCCTCGCATCGTGGCGGAATTTGCCTCGCGTGGAAGGGGTTAACCACATCCCGCACTCCCACTTGTCTTTAAGCTGGCTCCCTTTAGAAAGTAGGATCCAGATGAAAATAGTGTGTATAACGCACAAAGCCCTATACCAAGATGAACCCAGGTACCTGACACAAATTCCTACGACCTCAGGAGGCAGCCGCTCCCTAAGGAGCTCCAGCTCCCTCCTGCTGGAACCTCCAAGAATAAAAACAAGTATTTGCAATGCAATAGGTCTCGCATTTACGAGAGTTTGAGCTATTGGCATTGTAAATGACAATGCCTTTTATTTATGTGTTGTTTTTTAAACAGATAAATAAAAGGCATTGTCATTTACAATGCCAATAGCTTAAACTCTCGCAAATGTGAGACCGATTGCATTGCAAATGCCAGCACCCATGCTATAAAACAAGCATCTACAATGCAATGGTCTCGGCATTGTTAAAGTTAGAGCTATCGGCATTGCTCATGACATTATTTTTGTTTATGTTTTTGTTTTTAAAACATTTAAAGGAACGGCATTGTTATTTACACTGTCAATAGCTTAATCACTCTCAAATGCAGGTAATATGTATTCTTAACTAGGAGGCGGTGGGTCCCTTTTTAATGCGGGACACAATCGGGCACTCCTTATTTAACCAACAGTACTAAGCATGGTAGGTCGTTTTGGGTACACGGCTAATAAGCAAAACTTAACTATAAACCCCAAAATGCAAATTATGCTATTTGCAACGTCGGCTAAGTTCACAGGCGGACACTTGGCTCTAAGCATGTTGTGATGGACAGCGTGTGACAAAGATAAGGCTGTATTCCCTGCAGCAGCAGCCAATGGCTGCAGTTGTGAAGATCACAGAGCAAACCACCACACATCTCAGTACCCCAGCATAGCTGCCAAGTGGGCCCGCGTCAGAAGTGTCAACTCCTACCAGCCCTGCTTTTTAGCCCACGTTTTTAGGTCCACGTTTATAATGTTACAGTGAAACTACAAGTCCCCGAATTCCACGTCCTGTTAGCTATAAAAAGCTAAGACTGGCTAAAGGTGTCGCACGTGACAACTACGAGCAGGTTACCCAGAGTAAGAGAGAAGTGAACCGAAGGAATGACCACAGAAGAGGTAAAACGCAGGCAGCAGCACGCCCACCAGTCTGTCTCACGAGGCTTGTTGCAGCACCACCGGGGTAGCACACGCGCCAGGCAGGGCGGACTTACCCTGCTCGCCGAGTCTCCTGAAGGCGACGCTCCTTAAGGTGGCCGCCATGTTAGTGCAGTGGGAGTATATTCCCTTGGAGCTGGCAGAGCCCACCTTCTCCTCTCACGGTCTGGGACCAGCGGCCAGCGCATTCCCCCTCTAGGACGGTGTGCTTCTGTTATTGCCACCACCGGTGGCGTCAGGGATAGGCGGAGGAGGAGGCAACCTTGATCCGCGACCCGCCCTCCAACGGACTGATCGACAGGCAGCAGCCCGCTCAGGCACACGCCATGTCTCGTTCACATGGCCGTGTTCACGGCTGGCGCGCGTGTCATGTAGTGCACGACCTTCCGAGTTGTTGAAGATAGCCCTCTGCCCTCGAAGCACCGGCCCAACAAAAGTAATCTCGTCATCAAAATCCGTGGGACAGAAAAAATCCCTTCGAGATCGCGGAAGGAAAATAAACTTTTATTTCAACAGCAGTGAAAGTGATATGAGGATTCGCGTGGATCATAGTTCGGGAATTGAAACAACTTTAATCTGGGAGCCTTAAATTGGGAGTCAAAGTGGGCAACAACAAGCACACCACTGCCTTTCTCCGAGGCGAAGCAGAAATGCCTCGGAGAAAGGCAGCGGCGGTTTCGGATTCGGGGGCGTGTTTTTCTTTTCTCTCCTCTTGCCATTGGCTGGAGGAGAAAAAAACACGCCTAAAAAAGGGCGTGGCTAAAAAGTGGAAAAAAGAGCACGGAACACGCCCCCGAATCAGAAAAAGACAGAGCCTATTTGGAGGGACGTCTCTCTCGTCCAATGGCTGGCCTCCGTTTAGGAAGCCAGCCAATGGAGGAGAGGCAAAAAGAGAGGCGGGCTAAATAGCCACTCTAAGCATCATAAGATCTCCAGACTTCCGGTTCTGCCTTCGGCAGACCTGACGGTCCCTCGACCTAAAAAATTAAAAAGCATTAGGAGAGAGCATTTCCTGCCTACTGTGCTCGGAGGCTGTAATTAACCCCTTGCATGCCCGCCCCTTTCCCCGCCCAGTGCCGCGCTTAACATTAGCGGGCGGAGTTCATGACGAGCTGGACTCGTCATGGGCACAGCGCCACCGCAGCCCATGACGAGTCCAGCTCGTCATGGGCACTGAAGGGGTTAAAGCAAAGCCTACCAAGTAACAACACTTGTAACAGGGGGTGTCGACATGGGAAGTTACAAATTGAGACAAGGTGGTACTAAGGAGGGACTACTAAGCCTACTGAGCAAAGAACAGCCACAGTCTACTGTGGACAATGACACAAGCCAATGAAAAATATGGGTGAAGAGTGGGCGGAGCTTCAATTCCCTACCTGAATACAGAGCATGCGCTGCCCAGGCTCGACCTAAAATACACAGCAAGGACTTTTTAAAGATCGATTAAATATCTTTCTCCCGTGGACAAAGGAGCTGGTAAGGACACAGTCCGGCCCTCACCAAGAAAGGCTCCGTTCCCAGCGGTGACTCCATGACAGATCACACACTAGCCAGGATTCATTGAATACGAGGTATTTTTACGGATTGTCAAATAGGGGTAGCCCTATTTCTGCTGAGTATTAAATAAAGGGTTGTTTTTTAAGTCCCAATTAGAACCAGGGCCCTTTCCTAGGTTCGAAGGATTGTGTGTTGTCTCTTCCTGTGATGGGTCGTATGTTCTCACTTCCTGTGATCTCATCAGTGGGACGTCACAGGCTGTGTGATATCCCTCCCACTATTTGATTGTGATTAATTGATACTGTTGGCGTCACCTGAGCTAGAAGAAGGGCCCATTGGAAGATACTGCATAGACGTCCTTGCTGGTGTGTTCAGAGGTGCCTGCAGTTTGCATTTCACATCATCACCTTCTGGTCCATTGTGTTATTACATCAGTGTAAGTGGGGAGTGAGTGCTTCGCTTACAGTTAACATATTTCACTTTACACACTTAAGGATCGCTTTAATTACAGAGTGCTGTAGATAAATCAACACGTGCAGCCTTTCTGAGCCATCATTGTACCATCCCTCTCTAATCCACCGTCTCCGCAGACCCAAGCACACATCGCACTCCCCCGCTCCACCAAAGTGTGGCCTTCAGTTCCTACAGCGCGCCTTTCCGCGTCCCTGGATGCTCAAGATACGTAGGCGTCTCAGCCCGGGCCTCGGGAGTGTGCCGGCTCACGCTGGGGGTCAGTCCCTCCGGTGCAGCCAGACGCTGCAGACAGCGGCTGCTCTGTCTGTGGAGCTCTGCCGTCTGGAGGGGGGGGGGGGAGTAGCTGGGGGCGTAACGCAGGCCCCTGCAGCACCTGTGGCGCAAGGGGGCCCGAGCCATTCAGGGACCATCAAGCCCTTCAGCGGGCACTAATTCTGCCCAAGTCAAATGAATATCTGAGATACTTATGGGCGGTCGTCGTCATATTCTGTAGGTGTGTGTTTGGGGGCATCATTTTACGTTAGGTCCCGGAGGCCAGCGCCATGCTAGCAGTGCCTGTTCCATGCAGAGAGCGGTCTCAAGAAACAAAATGATGTATGGGTAGAGTTACCAAAAGCCACAGAGAGAAGAACCACACCCACCCACCCAAGAGAGGCAACACGCCAGATCCACTCTAGATGGAAAACACACCAGACACACCCAAAAGGTGACACACGCCACACCCACCCAAGAGGGGAAATACGCCACACCCACCCAGGAGGGGAAATACGCCACACCCACCCAGGACGGGAAACACACCACACCCACCCAAGAGGGGGCACACCCACCCAAGGGGGCCTGTTCCGAAATGGCTGCGGCTCGGTGGGGCTGTCAGAGAGAGCTGTGAGGTGACGAGCACTGCTGGAGCCCCAGGGGCCCTGCACCTCTTTTAAAAGCAGCTCCGCATCCGGGCCGGGGAGGAGACCTGGGAGGGTGAGGGCTGCCTGCGCATGCGCGGTACCTGGAACTTTTCACCCGCATTCTAAGTATCGAGTCAGCCTGCGGCTCGTGTCCAGTGGCGGCGCGTGTGGACTTCGCCGTACTTGAATGACCGGCTGAAGACGCGAGACCAGCCGAGGAGCAGCGCAGAGTCCCCACAAGAGCCGGTAAGTGGGGTGAGGCATGCTGTAGGTGTAAAGCAGGCCGCGCTTGGAGCGCGCGTGCACATTAAAAAAAGAAAGTAGGGGGCGTGGCCTGCAGCCGATCTCAATGGCCGCACTCTAGAGGAGCTCCGGGGAGAGACGCAGAATCCCCAAAGAATCCGGTAATTAATCCGCCAATTTATCGTACCTCAGAGACACCTGCAGCATGCGACATACGAGGAGGACCGATCGCGCCGCTCCATGTCCTGCGGGGGCTCGATGTATGCCGAAGGAAGCGCACAGCAGGATGCGGCCTGGTGGATCGTTGGCAGCCGGGGAGTAGCGTGAGCCCCGGGCGGCCGGCAGCGCCTGCAATCTAGGGGGCAGCGGAAGGTGCGGTGGGCGCCCGAACTGACGGTGAGCTCTGAATGCGGACCGCGCTCCGCGCCGGTGCACACACCCGGTGCGTGGTCCTTTCCCCCTCCCCCCTGGGAGCCTGCACGAGGCGCTAGCGGTGCCGGTGCTCGCCTCGGGCCTTGGGGGGCGCCTCGAAATCGAAGGTGGGGGCGGACTGATTACAGGGTCCCAGCCGGCACTGACGAGGCACAAATGGACGGCGAGGGGCAGGAGAGCTCCATTCTGATCACTCCGGAAGCTGCTGGTGCAGAGAGAGGCCTGCGGGCCGTGTAGGGTGCTCTGGGCGCCTGGGGCCTACGGGACTCACTGCCACATATATTAGCAAACCTATGGACTGTAGCGGTGACCTGGATCAAGATCAGCCAGGCTGGGCTGGGGAGTCCTTGCCTCAGAGGAGGGAATAAAGGTCAATTTTGCCCTGCAGCCCGGACTGAAAGGGAGTACGGCACGGGTAAGGGCACTACTTCCTCCAACGACGAAGTCAACGGCTGGCGCAGCGGCCGTCGTTGGACGCAGTCCTTGAGGGCACCGAACGGCTGTCAGAGGGCAAAGCAAGACAAAGTGGCGGTGTACCCCTGGTGCCGCGGTGTTTTATTATTGGTCAAGTTTGAGCGACACAGAGCCCCACTTGCACCGGGTCAGCGACGCGGCGGGAAAACCGACAGGCCGCGCGTGGAGTGTACTTCTGTGGCAGACGGCGGCGACTACCGGCCGGAGCCGCATCCCTGGGGCAGAGATGGGGGGCAGGGGCCCGCGCACCAACTCGCAGACCAAGCTGGACAAATACGCCTATAATAAAGATACTCCTGCGCTACCTGAACGCAAAGACATCCCTCATAAAGACTCTTAGCAGGTGGGGACGACGAAAGTGACGCTGGAAGATATCATGTCGGCCCTCACCAGTGTACAATCGACGGTGGGCACCATCTCCACTGATGTCTCCTTCCTGAGGGCAGACTTCCAGAAAATGACCGCCAGGGTCACCGAGGTGGAACAACTGACGAAGTCACGAGACACCGCCGCTCTACTCAGTAGGGTCACCCATTTAGAAGCAGAAAATCGGCTTATGGCAGAGTAGTTGGACGACCAGGAAGGGCGCTCCCGACGTAACAATATACGAATCACGGGCATTCCCAAGAGCGATGGGCATCCGGCCATGGATCTCTATGTTGAGGAGCTCGTAAAAACCAAACTTCAACCCAGAGGGCTTTCGTACTTCTTCTCTGTGGAAAGAGCGCATAGGGTGCCAGGGGGCAAGCCCAAGCCCGGAGCTCCCCCCAGACCGGTCCTGACCCGTATTTTCAATTATCGTGACAGAGATGTAATACTTCAAATAGCGTGGGTGGCCCCCCCACTGCGAGTCCAGAACTCGGTAGTGTCCTTCTTTCCGGACTATACGGCAGCGGTGTCGAAGCATCGCAGGAGCTTCCTTGAAGTGAAGAAAGAACTTAGGCGCAGAGAACTACCATACTCCATGTTGTTTCCGGCAAAACTGCGCGTGGTGGCGGATTGAAAAACTTGTTTTTCTTTAATCACCAGAGGAGGCCCACGACTGGCTCGAGGGATGGCGGCGAATGGAGGGATCCCGGAGGACAGAGAAGCGGCATCGACAGCATGGGGACACCGACAGCTCCGTGGAACATAGCCCGAGACATGAGGAGGATGGTGCACACCGGACTGGAAAAGAGGATTAGGGGGCGGCGACGTCTTAAGATCAAGGGATGCTACGCTAGAGCGAGGCCGACATGACCTGGCCATAAGTGAGAGGGGAATTGCGTTAATAGCCGCAATGCACATGATGTGTTCCCCCCCGCTCGGAGGTGATGGGCTCTGAACTGGAGGGGCAGGCCTGGCCAATGGAACGCGGCATACTCCGACTACCAGACTGTCTCTGAGGAGGGGATAGACTGCGGTATCCCACGGACTTCTCCTCCCCCCACACGCAAGTACTGTTGATGGGGTTGAAGCACTCTGCTATGTTGGGGTGGCGGATAGTTGGGGATCCGTGAGGCAGGGAGGGGGGTAGGTAAGAGGGGCAATTTTACGTTCTTGGTTTTGAATGTTTTTTATTTTACTTTGATGGTTACCCTGGCCGTGATGAATGCACAGACACAGGTACATGAGATAGAGAATTGTCTTCGCCCTTAACTGGGGGTAATGAGTGAGCGGCACGTAACTCCTGTGGACTTTGAATACCTTGGGGGACACCGAAAACTACACTATGATGACCGCACAATTGAAACTCACTCTTTAATATGGAATGGTTTGGGGTTAGGGAGGAGGGAGGTAGGGAGGAGCTGGAAGAGTCGGTATTCTCCGTTTGGGAGGGGGGTAGGGTTGGGGAAGGTGGGGGTGAATTTGTTATGTTGGTTTAGTTTGAGTTCTGTATTTGTTCTTAAGGAAGCTCCTAGGCAGAGGGCATTCTTCCACAGTACCCAGCAGAGGCAGTACACGGGTGACTCTTTAATCTCTCGTACACCTAGCATCAGGTATGGCAGCACAAAATCAGACTACCCCTGATCCCGAAACGTACCCTACGAACCAAGTGGTACCCCTGTCCATGATTACCAGGAACGTCCATGGTCTCGGCGACAAAATAAAGAGGGGGTTAGTTCTACAGTACTTAAAGCGGTGCTCTCCAGCGGTGGCCCTGCTGCAAGAAACACACCTTACTGGCACCGCATGTAGGGCAATGGACAGATGGGGGTTTAAAATGGTAGTACACTCTGAATTCTCCTCCGGCTCTAGGGGCGTGGGTATCTTAGTTAAAAAACAATCGCCACTGATAGTGCACCATACTAAAACGGATGACCACGGCCGTTTCGCGGCCATAGTAGGTCAATGGGAGGGGCGGTCTATAAATATAATATCCGTTTACATTCCCCCTGCGCTACATACAGTGGCACTCCCAGCTCTTAGTGAGTTCCTGCTTGGTCTCCCGGAGGGGGAGCTCTTGTTGGAGGGGACTTCAATGCAACTATAGTTGGCACTCTAGACCGCCATCCGGCGAAGGCGCCCGTCCCGGGCGCTACCCGCCTTGGGGGTTTTCTGGAGGCACTTGGACTTACTGATGTGTGGAGGTGGCACCACCCCAGGACACGGCAATTTACCTTCCACTCTGGGGTACACCACAGCTTATCCAGAATAGACTACTTCCTAGCTTCAGCGGATTGCCTGAAACACGTTGATAATATAGAGATAAGACCTAGAGGGATCTCTGACCACACCCCGGTGCAGCTGACGTACACATACCATCATAGAACTAGGCGACGTACCTACCCCATTTACACTGGCTACTTACAGGTCCCAAAGATCAAGAAGGCCGTGATTAAGGCGACAAAACACTACTTTCAGGAGAATGTTCTGTCGGTAGACTCTCCGACTACTCTGTGGGAGGCGTACAAGACTGTCCTCAGGGGACAGGCCATAGTTTTGATTACAGGGCATAAACGGGAGAGGCAGCAGGAATTACATGATATAGAGCTGGAGTTACACGACGCTGAGGCCCAACACACCAACGCCCCAACGCCGGATACAGCCCAGAAATTACATCTTAAACAGCAACAGCACAGGGGATACCTTGAAGGCATGACCAGGTCGCGTCGGACGGCCACGCAACATATGATATATGAAACTGGGGATAAAGCCGGAAAACTTCTAGCATGGCTAGACAAACGGGAGCAGGGTAATAAATGGAGAGCGAGGATCCGGACGAGGGAGGGACAAATCACAACGGATCCACACGCAATAGTACATACACTGGCACACCATTTTCAGCAGGTGTATGCGTCGTCTTCTGAGATGACACCGGAGGTAGCGCCGTCTCATATAAAGGATATTGCCATGCCTAAGCTCACTCCGGAGGCGGCCCTCACGCTGGAGGCGGACCTTACTGTAGAGGAGCTGCAAGTGGCGATTGGGTCATTGCAATCCGGCAAAGCAATGGGACCAAACGGCATACCTGTTGAACTCTATAAAAAAGTGGTAGGGACTATTGCCCCGCACCTGCTACACATGTACACCGACTGCTTGAAGATAGGCGAGTTACCGCCAGATCAGCGGACGGCTACAATAGTGGCAATACCCAAACCAGGCAAACCTACTGAAGACTGCACCTCGTATCGCCCGATATCGTTGATTAATGCAGAGGCTAAAATCTTGGCAAAGCTATTGGCAATTAGACTAACGCTGCATCTGGTGACCCTGATCCACCCAGATCAGTCCGGATTTATGCCAGGCAGAAGTACGGCACTAAACTTGAGGCGCCTGCACGGAGTGATGGCCCTATCCCATATATCCAGGAACCGGCGGTTATACTCTCCCTGGACGCGAGAATGGCGTTTGATATGGTTGAATGGCCATTTTTATTCACGGTCCTTCGTCACCTGGGCTTTGGCCCTAAATTTTGTGCATGGGTTCGACTTTTATACACCAAATCAGTGGCGCACGTTACGGCTAATGGGCACATCTCTAATGACTTTCCTCTAGCGTGGGGCACACGCCAAGGCTGCCCCCTATCCCCACTGCTTTTTGCCCTGGTGCTGGAGCCATTGGCGGCATGGATCAGGTGGGAACCAATGATAAGAGGACTCAGGTGGGCGGAAGGATGGGAGGACCGTATCTCTCTGTATGCGGACGACATTTTATTATATATGGCCTCCCCCAGACGCTCCATACTGGTCCTCCTCAATATATGCGAGCTCTTCGGACGGGCGTCCGGATTCACCATTAACTGGTCCAAATCTACCCTATATGTACTATACGGCCCCCCACCACAACTTCCTAAAGACTGCCCTCTCCAGATCACGGTCGACACGTTTAAATATTTAGGTATCTATGTCACGGCCAACTCGGATGACTTCTTCAAAAGAAATCTGCTGCCTCCGCTGGAGCGTCTAAAAAGGGATACAGCGCATTGGGGGTTGTTACCGTTGACTCTTCTAGGGAAGGCAGCACTTTTTAAAATGATGGCGCTTCCTCGCTTCTTATATGTGTTGGAAAATGCCCCGTTCCTGGTACATCCAAGCTATTTTAAAGCAATTGCAGCCCAGGTTTCCAACCTAATGTGGGGAAACAAACCAGCACGCATAGCACAGGCCAAGCTGGCTCGGGGGTGGTACGACGGAGGGATAGCGCTCCCGAATATACAATTATATTACTGGGCGGCGCAATTGAAGGTGATTAATCAGTGAGTACACGTATCGCAAGCAGACCCTGCATTTACGGCTGACAGATTTATATTAGGAACAGGAAGTATGCTGTCCCCCCTCTATAATAAGAAGCAAACTCGTACATTAATAGGGCCCACAAAACATACAGTTACCATATGGCACGCAGCACAGGTAAAACTGGGCTGGCACGGGATCATAACCCAACTCACTCCTCTATGGGACACGGGGCAGCTGGGACGACTCAGGAACAGTAAGGGCTTTGATCAATGGGATGCCATTGGCATATCCACGGGGGGGGGGACATGTGGCATAAGGGGGGAGTGGCCACCTTTGAACGCCTCCAGCAACAGTATGAGTTAGCGCCCTCTGAAATCTATCGGTACACGCAGATAAAACATGCACTGACAGCGGCCCTGCCGCCTGGTACTGAGATCCCGGAAGCTTCTCCTCTGGAGGACAGGTTACTGACAGATTACATACATACGGGCTACGTCATTCACTTATTGTAAGTTAGTTAACAACCTACCAGACCCCACGACGCCACTTAGGGACCAATGGACCCGCGCCGTAGGTGACCTGGATGATACAGCGTGGCAGGAGGCATTAGCCTCACCAAGGGAGGTGAGTATACCCTCGAGACTCAAATATGTACAGCTCAAAATTTTGCACCAAACCTATTAAACCAGACATACCATGTTTCAGATAGGTAGAACCTCTTACCCGTATTGTCTTAGGCGCTGTGGGGAGGAGGGTACCTTTTATCATACCATGTGGCAATGCCTGAAGATTAGGGTCTACTGGGCGAAAGTGATGAGGACGATTTCGCAAACAGAGGGGGTGTCCCTATTACCAGAGCCCAAGAGTTGTCTGTTAAATGTATGGGAACCAAATGACCGAACACATTTGGCGCAAGATTGGGCTACACTGGGGATAATGGTGGCTAAACGCAAAATAACGCAAAAATGGGGGGCGCGGAAGTACCATCACTCACCGCATGGTGTAAGGATATGGACACGGCCATGGTAGCAGAGAGAACAGTGTTCATTAACCGCGGCTGCCCCCAGAAGTGGAGTAGGATCTGGGGGGCGTGGAATAAATTTAGGGGCAACAACTGTGAACCACCAAGAGAACAGGTGGATGAGAGCCTTGATGGGGAACAGTAGGGAGGGAGGAGGCTAAACAAGAGAAATGCTAGGTATGATTATGTTGTATTGCACCTCAACGTAATGATGTATTGGGAGTGTGTTCTGCTGCTTTTCACTCTCTACACATATCATATGGAAGAATTCTGCCTTGATGATGCTAAGTTTAATAAAATAAAAAGAATTAAAAAAAAAAAAAAAAAGAAAGTAAAGTTGCATGAGGCTGGCAAGGATGGAAGGGGGACAGGAGATGTGCACATCGCGTGTCTGTACGTGCGTGTTCACGGGCGCATTCATAATTGCAGTCCTTCCTGCGCGTGCACATGTCCTGTCTCCCTTCCAAAGCAAGTTGACAACAATAGATCGCGAGGATCTGGCACACTCTTCTGGCAGAGATCAGGTCAGAAGGGGTCAAAAGTATCCTATTAAACAGACTCCTTATGTAAGGATGTGGTTCAGGAAGTCTACACTACTGTAGGACCCTGAGGTTCTCTCACCGAGACACTAGTATCACCTGTCTCGTTTCTTCAATACACCTGGAGAGCTGACAATGAAAACGTAATCCATGCGTTTGTGACAGTCGCTAGACGATGGTCTTTAGGATTCATGTAACAGGTTATGACCTCTCGATGTGTTTATGCTATTGTCAGTTGTCGATTATTTGTATGGTTCATGTAACAGATATGGACTCTCTATGTACAGTGCTCTGATACCTGAGGGCCATGTTCGTAAAACTCTCAAATTAATAAATATATTTCTGAAGGTAAAACCATTGGAGAATCGATATATAACACGCCTGCAACCATTAGAAGTCAAATTGTTTCTTCAAAATATGTACATTTATTATTCACGGACAGTTCTATCAATAAGTCACAGAATCATCGTTGCAAACAACATAACATACGGGAGCACAGTTGATTTTCAAACTTGAAAGTGTTAATGGTTTGAATGAAGAACTGGACTGCAAGAAATTAATTCATGCACAGTTTTTGCTTTTCAAACTCATGAATAGTTATTGATTTTTAAATATTTGATATCGGATTGAGATATGGGTGCTGGTGTAAGGATAAGACAGTGGAAATTTTTTATAGTGTAATGCTTTGATTTAGACACAATTTAAGAAGCCATTTAGTGTTTACAGTTGAACGTTTATGCTGGAAATAAATGTATTGTATCTGTCACAATACGACCATGATGTAAAGGACACTGTGACTTATTAACATAACTGTCTGTGATTAATATACATATTTTGAAGAAACAGTTTGACTTATGATGGCTGCCACCATGCAATGTAGATTCTTGAATGGCGTGGCCTACATTAATTAATTTTCTGGTGCAATATCACATAAAACTTTATGTATTATCTGACAAATTTTGGAGGTGGTTAAGGATAAAAATTGCATATGGTAAGGAGGGCTGGTTTCTCTGTTCCTTTATTATGTTTTAATTTTATTTTGATTATGTTTTGGCAGGAATTAAGCAGCACAGGGCAATGGTGAGACCTAAGAAGTCCATTGTTTGAGTGATCATAATTTAAATGATGCGGTTTAGAGGCTACAGCTTCACGACTAATGAATGACACATGGAAAACAAACTTTTTGATGCATTGCTTGATTAATCATTCTGGCGGCACATGGATATGACCTGAGTAATGAACGATTATATTGTTCTATCCTTTTCAAGTTTTTCTTGAAATGAACCACAGGATAATGATGAGATTCAAGATGGCCGCAATTTGCGTAACCGCAGTTTAAATAATGCGGTTTCGAGGTTATGATTTCGTGACTGAAGGAAATGATATGGCACATTCTCTTGATGTGTGGTCATGAGATAGGAGTAGATTTATGTCAACGCTTAGGAGTGACCATAACATTTGAGCTCATTGCACATGTTTCACTTCCATTAAACAATGGGTTAAGCAGGAGAGTCTATGTGCATTTACATGATAAATGAAGTGAAAGAATCTGTATAGACTAAGTGATACTGTCTGTATTCACTTAAATAAAATGCTTTTATCATTTTTTGTTTACTATTGCTTAACTTTAGGTGATAGTGCACAATAAATGGAAAAGGCATATAATTTGATCTTGTCTTGGGAATTTTAGTGGATGTCTATTTGATATACTGATCACTGATTGATATACTTGCTGGATTACAGAAACTGAAGGTGGAATAGTAAGATCTGTTTTTTGGGGGATAGTTTGAGAAATATTCAACTTAATTTTTAGAGCGCTCTAGTGGGTTTGTTCTTTGAATAGGCGTTAGCGCAGAACAAATGAGAAGCCATACAGGTGAGTCTGAGGGAGACATTTAAGGGCTATCTATGATTGGGATTTCAAGTGAACTGCAGTTAATGGTAAAATGCCATGTAGATCCGGGGATGGACCGCCAATAATTTATAAGGAATAATATAACCTCAAATGATTGTGAGGTCATTACCCGGACATGAATCATATGTAATAATAACATGGGGCTCGGATAATCATCATACTTTGTCCCATTAAACTGAGTTTGTAAATTGTTGCAGGGGTCTCTGCATTTACCGAGTTGAGAGGCTGCTTGGCAAACAAGATAAAAAAAAGAGTATAAAATCAAAAATCTAAAATTATAGAACCAGTTTAACATTATACATTTCTTTTATATAAGAATTCTTGTAGATTCCTTAAATATAGATTCTTTGGTAAAGAAACTGCAGGTTGAGTTAATTGATTAAAAGATCGGCTGCTAAAATGACTGTGACTTCCAATATTTATGTTCCGCTCAGTTTGCATATGTTGCCTTGTTCATACAGGAAATTAAATCAGTAATGTTATGCTTTATGGTTTTAAATAATGTACTGAAATTCAGTCTACTCATTGATGTACAAATTAACTGTTGTATGTCATTTGATGACATCTTTATACTTTCGATTTAAAAATGTTGTGGGATTAGAGGATTAAAATGTCAAAAATGTTTGATAGTGATGGGTACCCTTCATTGCATTAGTGATTACGTGCGATTGTTATAAGTAGGTGAGTGTTGTTTTATGTTTCTTTTGTGGATTTCTAGACTTGTTGGTGCATAAACATATTGAATATTAGTACTTTAACTATGCATGGTCTGGATGAAGGAGACTCATAATTCAAAGCGAAAATTGAAATGTTGACACTATACTTGGTTTAACTGGAACTATATATAAATTAATTTCCTGAATTGTTTAAATCAATGAATAATAAATGTCGTTATAAAACATAAGTAGTCACTTTGTCTACACATTTTCTAGAGATTTGTAACTAACCAGACTTGAGAAATACGATTTCCATTAAATAATAATGGCTATTTGAGATCTGTGTGAAAAATATTGAATAAATATATTTTTGATATTTTTCTATATACTTGTTTTTTAATACATTGTTGTGGTAGAAAAGGTTTTAGTCTTACAGTGTACACTTTCAATAATATAAATATGTCCCTTATGAGTACAGAAAAGGGGATCTGTAGGTCAATATAATTAAAAAGAAAATCCTTAACACATTGGATATTGGATAGATGTTCTGGATAAAAGAATTGTCCTTATGGAAGGCTCTGTGATTAGGGTGGCATGAGAGATTAAAGGTACTATAGTAGAAAGAAGAAGTTTACGAAGAGAACTTAGAACAATTAGTGGTGATAGGTTATTCAGATTTATAATATACTTAAAAACCCAAGAAGCAGCTTAATGACTGATCAATTACACTATACAATTTCTTTTTTAATTATACTAAAAAACATTCAGAATGCACACTTCAACGTGCAAGTTATGCAGTGATACAAACATATTTTAGATCTAGGTTGCACAACAATAAGCTAATCTAGGCTCAGGATATAGAATATTACAAAATATGTTAGATGAACAGTAAGCTATATTGCAAAATATTGCGGAATACCTATTGCTGAAGGTCTGGCAGTTGGGAGTCCTGTCACTGAAATGGAAAATAAATGGTACAGACATTGAAAAGTGCTCTAAATAAACCTATTTTTGTGATTTTGAGTATACAGATGCCACTCCACACTGTTCTTTCAGCATCAGGTGATCACTGGGTATCTTTGCTATCCCGTGGTGCACTATCTCTATGCAAGTTAAAGACGTTCAGGTTGGAACGAGGTAATAAATCAAGATGTCTTGTTTGTAGCATTTATATAGCACTTCACATCAGATCTGTTATGCTTCTCTTCTCCATAGCCAATACTGTTATTTACTTGTCAAACTGTCTGTCGCATATGTAGTTAGGTCAATGCTATACAAAGAACTTAAAAAAGAAATAAACAAAAGAAATACATAATACATAAATAATGAATAAATACATAAATTCATTCAAATGTAATAAACTGCAACTTCTCTGTATTGGAATTCCTATACAAACTGAATCTTAAACATGTCTGTACTTGAAAAAGAACAGCCTTTTCATGCAGAAGGAAACAGATCAATGATCGTGCAAGGACTTATGGATAGAGGAGTACTTTGAGAGCTACACTATCATGAAACCTATGATACAGACATTGCACACATCACGATAAACCATAATGGCAATGGTAAACAAATACATCTGTTCAACCACAGATGGCAGAAAGAATAAAAACAGAACTAGTGAGCATCCCTACGTGCTGGGCGGTACTAAAAGAAAGCAATGTGTGGAAAATTGCATTTTACAAAGCCCCGAGCAGCTGGACTGCACAGCAAGACTTCACAAGCAGCAATCGACCGTCACACGCTGCCCTGATGTTCAGTGGTCGGAAAGGTGATGATATCCGAATGCAAGCAGACAAAACAGAGCAACATGAAACGAGGGTCCTGAGAGGCTGCACGGCAGGCTGCAAGAACACAAGGGGAACCTAACGAAAGATCCCATCACTGGGGCAGGGCCCTGTTCACGGTCAGCGATGCGCTTATACAGCATCTCCAGTGGAGTGAGACCAGTCGCAGGTATGCTGACCATTTGTGGTCCAACGAGTGCGTGAGGTCAAAAGAGGCCTCCATAGCGTGAAAATGTAATACTGACATTTATGGCAGGAATTTGCTCTTAAAACAAAGAATGCTCAGGTGAAAGTATAAGAAAGGTCAGTTTATTCAAGGGACTCCCGAGGTCAAATGCCACAGCACCCTTGCAACAATATAATGTACACAAGACCTTTTTTTTGTTGCAGTTTTATATAACACGAACTCGACCAGAAGGTATTGGAGCGCTGTACATGAGCGCTAGTTACATTATACAATGGCACAACAATTTGGTAGGCACGTGGAGATTAAGTGATATGCCTAAAATCAAACGATGTTGAGGGACCATGTTTCTTATGGTGCAGACAGCATGAAAAAGATGCGTGTTACAAACAAGACAATCTTTGTTGAAAACAGTAAGCGAAATACTGAACTATACTGTTTGGTTGACTGTAGAAGAATATGCCCTAGAGATCTGATCAGGAATCAGATCCCCAACCAGTAAAAAAATAAGTAGAGGGACGCTGAAGTAGCTAGATGTGACAATTCTCTGAAATGACCTACATGAATGGGAAAACGTTATCTACAGCCACCCTTAAATCCTAAATTCACCCATGCCACTCTTAACATCTACCCACTCCTTAATCCTAAAATCTCCATAACCCCCCCTCCAATCTGCACCTGCACCTTTAAAAAAATTGATGTTATTAAAAAACAAAACAAATTTACATGCATAGTAAAGTACCGCTTGGTAAAGGATGTGTGGTAAAGGCAAACACTTGAAATATATACCTACCTGCGAGGTAAAGACGGCATGGTAAAGGTCATGCGTGGTAAATACTGCACTGCATACCAAGAGGGACATGGGTCATACAACAAGGGACAGGAGATGTGCAAGAGGCAGTCTGTTCCGCTGCCATACAGGGCTGAATGGGGACATTTATAGTGAATATTTTTGTTGTTGTGACAGCTGACTAAGAGACTCCTCCTGGTTACAGGCTATTGACGTCCTTCACGTGATAATGTGGAGCAGTTTCTACAAATGTGGCAAGAATAGGTGAGGACCAAGTATTGACCTCAAATGAACTCCTCAAAGAGACAAACCTTTCAGGAGACTAACACAGAGACATCAGCCCTCCTCTAAATGTGACGATCTGAGGAACTGTGAACACCCACATGCTCAGGACATGCCGCAAGCCCCATCTCACATTGAATGTGCCTAGTAAGCCCCAGTTTTCACCAGGAAGTAGAAGGATTGCAGTTCAGCGGAGGACGCTCACCAAGATGGCACAGAGTTACATTCTAAGCAAGGCTAACACTGAAGTGGCACTTGCAGAGACCAGGAGGCAATGGTTGTCTTGTGATGGAGCTTGCCATAGCTACCGGAAGTAAATGGAGCTGGCATCGTTACTCGAAGTCAGAGGAGAGGCAAACTAAAAATAGCGCGGCTTAGGCCAGTGCCAGAAGGTAATGTTCATCCTTCCAATTCCCTTACTAGCACGCAGTAACACTGCTCTTTGTTACAGACTAGAAGCTTTGGCGATTTAATGCGCTTTGAGGAGCTGCATTTTACAGCTATCTGCTCCATCAACCACCCTTGGTCCCGTCGCTGAATGTCTCAATGAAACTATCTAAGGTTGATTGCTGCAACAAATTAACTCAAGCTCTAGTCTGTGATTTGATAGGTGTTTTTTAATCAAATTTGAATTTGACCTTGTCTTGAAGTCTACAATCGTTCAGCATATGAGTGGCGATTCCAGATGGATTAAAACGTTACATGGCATTGCTTCAAGACCTGTAGATGAGTTGAGCAGTCCAGTAAGGAACTTCATTCTGTTTAGGTATTTCATAAGGCAAGCATCAAGCTCCACGTAGCCGGTGAATGCTTAATAGGGAAACATTTTTATCACAGCAGGAGCATCTCAAACATAAGTTACTGTGCACAGGATAGAAGAAATGTGTGTGAGGGAACAAATACTGAAACTGAGATGTGATGTAAGGAGGCGACAGTACTAGGCAGCACATGACGTACAATGTACAACTGTGATTGGACACATTTACACTTTGTTACATTATGTTACTAATTATGCAAATGGAGGAAGCATGAGATAAAGTGATTTGAGCAAAATTAAACGATTTGATTTTTGGGTCAAATTCTGAAGCCTGGTACATTTAGACTGAAACAATAAACGCATTTTGTAGCCATTTGCTGATATCAAATTATATGGATATAAACCTGAAAAAATAAGAACACTGGAATGCAATTCTGGTTTTCACTATGTTGCGTTTACTTTTGTAAACTTTTATCATGATAATGAGCGGGTGAAACTGATGTTTACAATCACTGAGGCATATGTCTTCAATATTGGGCGTCTGAGGGCAATTCACTTATGAGTGAGAATTTAATTTGAATGCGTGCCTCTGAGCAAAATCCAAAAAGAGGACAACAAATAAACTATTTTATCCAAATTCATTTCAACAGTCTATCCTGTACCCGTCACCTGCCATGCTCCAGGCCGCCCGAAGGAACACAATTGTCAGTCAGGCACTGGAGAGATGACCTCAACTTTTCAACAATTGTGGTGACAAGGTTTTAAAAACAAAGACACCTGCAGACCCGTCATCACAATGTTGTCTTTGCAGCCATATTTGTGTATTAATTGCCGAATGATAAATTGTCACTCAGTCTGCACCAGAGTTCAGTTTACAAAGTTCTCAAGTAGCCAAGCAAGGCCCTTGCCCCAAGGGACAGCTGTCAGCACTAATACCCACAACACAATGTATGGTATATTTATGGGATGTCTGCGGCGAAGCGGGTGCTGACAGCACGAGGACAGAGGGAAGTTCAGGACATGGAAGTGGACAGTAGGTTATTCACAGCTCTGCAGCGCACACCTGGGCACCGAGAGGGAATGAGATACGCCCCTTGTCCCACTCAGAGCCTACAGTGGTGATAGACTCGGAATGCATGACCTCCCTGGTACTGTACCCCAGAAGTCTTTTGAGATGAGTTAAATACCCCAAATTTCCCAGTATGTGCAGTAAGAGACCAATTCACTCTGATTTTTAGCTAGAATCTGATTGGTTACTAGGGTAAAAACGCAAATTTCCACTTATAAAACCCGATTCAGGGAATTAAGGAATTAATTTGGAAATCCACCTACTCCTGCGCATGGACCCGCAGTCCCTCAAAATGATTCTGAATGACTTTGCTTCTGAAACTACTGCCCGGGATCCGTTAAGTTGTGGGGTGCTGTAGCATAGTGTATGATAATAGACTAAATCATTATGAAAAGAATTAGAGTAGTGTGATGCGGAGGACATTCAAAATGAAGCTCAAAGGTTCACATGGGGTTGACAGTCGTCGACTTTCCAAATCACTTGGACCATCCGTAACAATGAGCGTACTACGCACCCGTGAGGGTCTCAAGGCGGTGTCTCAGGTCATTTCACATCCGTGGAGCATACCGTCTCCCATAGACTGCTGGCACCTCCTCATCCTAGAGCAGTGCCAGATTAAACCCTGTAGAGGCACTTAGGCAGTCGCAATTTCGGGACCCCCCTCGCAAATTATCTCCTAATACCCAGTGCAACAGATTTTTTTTTTACATACTGACAGCTGCCAGAAGAAGAGCTTTTAAGAGATAAATTGTTACGAGAATCTGATGTCTCTGGTTTATGTACTTTAAGTTGTTAATGGGTACATTACATTAATACAGTATTTTCTCTATAGAGTCTTTAATGTAAAGTTTTTGTTTCTTTGAGTGGATTCATTTTTTTACTATCTTTTGGTAACAATATATAAGAAAGCTTGATTGTAATTTTCTTTCAAGATCAAATCAATATTATTTTGATCTGTTGTTGCGGGGTTCCTAAAAGTAGTGGGGCCCACAGGCCGGTGCCTATTTAGCCTATTTGGTAATTCGGAACCAGCCTAGAGTCAGTACAGTGAACACTTGATGATCTACACATTGACTATATCTCTGGGACTTAAAACGAATAACCATGTCTTCCATGGCACTCAACTTGATTGTCTCAAAATGAGAGTTTCCTTTGTGTGCTCTGCGTTTCCCCGCAAGTTGGCCTTCCCTTCCCAGGACAGTCACAGGAGTGAGGGATGAACATGCTCGCGAAAAGCCACTGCCACAGAAATATCAACTTACTGATAAGCAGGCAAGAAGTGACTCCACCATGCTTGTTGATGCAGTAAATGTCAGCAGAGTGATCGAGCAGCAACAGCACCTTCCTCCCCGGACACAGGGCAGTGACACTCTAGAAGGTTAGGCAGATAAAACCCATAAAAAGTGATGGCAGAAACATTTGCAAATAGTCTAAACCACTAGCAATCACTCTGGGAAGCATTCCAACCCATCATTTTTGTCAAATGTGCCAACTCTGGAAAGAAACCCGCCTTATTCAAAGCGATACTGACCCTGCTGTGCCACTCTATAGCAATCAGAAACCCCATAATAACTGTAGGCATAGGCCTACTCCTAAGTAAATCAGTCCCTACATGTTTTAATCCCACAACGCTCCAAGCATGGAGTTACAAATGCAAGCCTAGGTCTGAACGGAGAGATTTTGTGTCATCACAGATTGCATTTTGTTTAACTTCACCCAATCACATTTCATAAACTGTAACAGCACGAGGTGTCGTCCCATCAGACAAGGGCACTTGAAACACTGGAAGCCTGTCCTCTGGAAGAGGAGAGCAAAACAATGCCTTTCTCTGAATGGTCAGGACTTGCTGACTCCCGAACATTTGCAACATTTTATTTTTATTATTATAGACGTGCTCTTGTTGGATACAAAAAAATGACACTTACTAGTAACTTGGGTCATGCTCCTTTGAATATCTCAACTGTAACCTAACAGGACAATGGTTCCTAGTAAATATGGCCCACACATTCACCTGCATATTGCAGGCACATACACCAAGTGAATCTTTTCATTCAAGAAAGATAATGTTTGTCTATTTGTTCCCACCACAAACAACCCCCCTCCATCGACATTTATATCAATAATGTGACACTAATATCCCAGCCTCAGAATAGGGAAGAATAAATTGAACTTCGGGGTCATTTGTTGTGGCAGACTGCGCCGGTCCAAATATGTGTGCCTCATGCACATCTCCTGTAGAACTGTAAAATTCAGCGATCTATGCAGAAAAGTCGAATTAAATGAGCATAACTTTTAACAGAAAGACTATGTATTCAAAATAAGAATGCTCTGATGGTGGCGCAGTGTGAATATGAAAACTTCATAACAGGCTGCACACATGAAACACAACATTTGATCCTCAGAGAAATTCTATCTAAACTAGAGAGGTGTTTGTGATCGCGTGCTTCTATGAGGCGGCGTAGCTTAGTCATTGAGATTCAGGGGGTGTGAATCTCAAATCTCCCAACTAAAACATCAATGGGCCACAGAGTCAATGGGTGAGATGGACTGTTCCCATGAGGAGAAGGGCCAGTACTGATTTGCACTAGGTGGGCCTCTGGGGCTGATTTAGAGTTTGGTGAACAGGTAATCTGTTGCAACAGCGATGGAATACCCTGTCCACCAAACTCAAGGTCCACCCACCTGATTTTGAGTCAGGTGGACCACAAGTTTTACGCCTGTGGAGTAAAATGTACTCAGCCATTGTAAAAATTGCTTTGATGGCGTGACAAAGTAGGTGCCATCGAAAATAAGCCTTCCGAACGTCTGTTCTATTTAGAGGGGACTATCAGATGACTTTTTCTTTTTTACTGACCATCACCACCAGGTATAGCCTTGTGGTGAGGGACAGTAAAAAAAAGAAAAATGACCCTCACATCATGGCAGAAAACCGGGGGTTGGGATTCATCAGCTTTTTTTCTCTATGTTTGAAAAACAAACTCCCGCTTTGAGAGTTTGTTTCTGAAAAATAAAAAACTTTTGAAAATTTTGACTGCCAGCTGTCATGTTTGATGAAGCCGTTAATTAAACTAATCATACACTGACATGCGCCGCCATGACAGCTGGCAGGCAGCTCTAAAATTGATCGGCAGAGTAAAGCCCTCTGTCTTTACTCACACTTCTAAATCCTAAATCATGCCCTCTTTCTAAAGCGGCATAGTGGGTGAAAAACAGTGGTTTGGAATGCTACCCCAAAGGATTGCCAGTGATCAAATTATTTGCAGGCATTCACCCCATCACCTTTTGGGTGTTTGATTACTAGTAGTATGCTTGCAAACCTGTACAGTGGCATAGCTTTACAAGTCTACTACTGCCAATGTTTGTGAATTCTACAAAGTAGTACATTTGCATCCGATAAAGGAGTATTCCTATAAGTGCAGTTGTGTTACTTACAAAGAACTGTCACAGCGCAGCATAGCAAGCAAAGTTGCTCTGCTGTGTTACATTACTTGAAGAGAAGAGAACTGTGCCATCTCTTTAAAGTTCTGCTCTCTCCATGCGCTGGTACACTTTGGGCTGTCTAGCTCCAAAGCACGCACCCCGCCATAGTGCAAGGGAGCCTATGTGATGGTCAGAATAGTTTTTGGGCAAGAAGGCAGGCCTTACAACACTAAAATCCATGGGTGGATGCATGGGAACTCGCATGCACCACCCATGGAACACCTCCCTGATGCAGAGAAATGCAAGGCAGCGCAATTAGCTGTTTTTTGTTAATTTTTCTTACAAAGCCATACAATTCACCATTTGTGTGGCTTTCTAAATACCAAAAAAAAGGATTTTACGTCGCGCTGTGTCACAAAAAGGAGGCAACCCAGATGCAGAATATTTGTAAATCTGGGCCTAATTATATTTAAGTTCCTGATCCAAAATGAACAAGTTAAAACCTCTTAGTGAAATCATGATGACAAGAAAAACCGACGCAGTCATAGCAGGTCTGACTCAGATCCCCCAGACGCAACTACTAAGCCAAGAACGTATTTAGTTTTTAGGGGGGAGGTGCCACACCCCAAACACACCCCCACCCCGCGAAACTATGCACCTGTTTCAGTGCTTTTAGTGGGATAAAATAAGTGCAGGTACTCATTAAATTGAGCTAGGGGCGTGACAAGTGGGCGGGGTTAGAGGCGGAGTTAGACATGATACAAAAACACTTCTGTTGAGTATTCATGTTGTCCTTGCATTGTCCGGGATAGTGGTCTCAAACTATAAGTGCAGAGTCCTGCAGGGTAGAGGTCAGGGGGAAGAACAATACTGGCCTCCAATGGGAAGGTTGGTTAACCTCCCCCACCTCCCCTGGGCTCCAGGGAGGCTGCTTAAGCCATCTTCACCACCTCATCCCGCCCATCATGGCCCCTTGTGCCTGCGTTCTTCCACGGACCCAGCATCGATGCCTGGCAGCTGATGAGGACAAGGAGAGCCTCCATCTGGGTAGGAAGGGAGCAGAGGCCCTCTTGCCCCTGCGGCAGACCTCCAATAGGCCGTTCAGGCCCTATCGGGCTGCATGCCACAGCCGAGTAATACATACGGCAATGTCCAACATCGCAGCTGGCCCTCGGGCACCAGTCCAGTGCCCACCTTATTAATCCGACCCCGAGTACCGGTACTCGGCCCGGTAAATTTAAGAAGTGCCGGTACTCTCACACTTAGGATATTCAGAGGATGTAAATGTAAATGTAGTTGAGCTTATATAGCGCACAGCTACCCGCTGTGGGTTTCCCGGCGCTTGCTTAGGGAACCCGTCCTGGTATTCCCCTGTGAGATAGCAGGGTATCCACAAGGTGAAAGTCAGGCATCCCGCCGCCAGGGGCCGTTGTGGAGATTAAGCAAGCTATTGCCCAGAGTCGCAGAGTGTGAACCCGTGAGTCGAGGAGGCACCGGGGCGAGAATTATCGAGTCCGTGGTATTTTTTTTTTTTAGCCCAAGACCCGCCGAGGCGGGGAATTGAACCCTGGTCCAGGACCGATCTCAGCTTCCGGGTCTGCCGCCTCTAACACTTCTCCATGTAGAGAGAGTCCCTAGAAAATGAAAGAGCCTTGTGTCTGCCTTATGTAGCAGGTTCTCGTTCGTCCCGCGTGGGGCCCTGTAAACGGCATTAGTGGTTAGGCCCAGTTGTCAACCAATCCCCCATTTGCCCTGGTTCTTCAAGGGACACACAACCTTCTTTAAAGAATACTAATCCCTCGACCCCCAACACACAATTTGAATCCTGAAAGAATACATCTCTGACAGCCACAGATAGAGTGCATGATACTGCTAGAAAAGACCTGGCGCTGCGCCAGGAAAGATTCCATAAAAACTTTACAGCCGTCACGTTTTCCATACATGCCGAGCAGAGGCTGATAAGAGCTGAGGAGGGAAAGAAAAGCCGGCCTCCTTGAGGTAAAAAGACTCGGGTGGTATATAGTGTTGTCTCAACCAATCCCAAGGCAGAACGGATACTTGCATTCCTTTTGTTATACAAAAAACACTGCACTTTCAGCTGCATCTCACTTCACAGTAACTTCAAAATCTGAACATCCACAAAAAACAGCAGCCATGTGTGGCGCTCAAAATTGGCTTCCAGTTTTCGAATATCTAAAACTTTTCTGCTGCAATTAAAAAATGAGCACGTGGACGCTGGCTCTCTTCCCAAAAGGCCGCATTCCAACCAAAGAAATAAATCAGTCTTGTCGAAAGAACGCTCTCTTCCCATCAGAGTGTGGTTTTTTGCACACCGCTCAGTACTCCATAAATGCAACCTTTGTTTTTAGGAAAAGATTTTCAGTGTACGCCAAAATCGTCCTTCTAAGAAAAATACTGGTAAAAGTCATCTGGCAAACTGAACTCTGCATTAAACTTTGAAAATATATTTATAATACATTTGGCGAGGCTGGTTTTCTGATACCCCTTGATCTTTCCAAAGCAACTGAACAGTAGACATAGTCACCTCTTACTGAAGAATGCATGATTTTGTCACAAATCACAATAAAAGTAAAGCCTTGTAATTTATATGGCGCTTTTTACTGAAATGTTTGGCGATTTTGTAAGCTTATACACACATATCAGGAGTTCTGCCACTGGCTGTAAATAACAGCTGCCCGACATTTCGTAGTGCTGTAAAAATTCTTTGCCACTTCGTAGCGCTGCCATTTACAGGTGGGTTTCCTTTTCATACAGCTGTAAATAGGCGGTGTTATGCCGTTTTGTTGCGCGGGTAAATAGCAGGTGTCGGTTGTGCCGCAGCACTGTAAACAGCAGCAGGCGTGTTGCTGTTCCTTAGTGATGCAAATAACAGGCGTTCAGTTGTTTCGTTGCGCTGTAAATAACAGGTGCTCTTCGCTCTGCCCTTCCAAGTACCATTGCCATAATTAACTGTACCCATTCAAGCCGTCATTGGTGGCAGAACTCCAAAATGCCTCAAGGTTCAACCAATCTACCGGGCCCACGTCAAAACAAACACACACCAAAATAACGGTCCGAGGACCAGAGTGGTCCGGTTCTGGTCTCAACTTCCCAATGTGATAACTGCGCACTTGGAAACCGAGCCACTGTAACAAGTCCATGAGGTGTTACGTGAACGGGAACGCTCCAATTTGGAACAACGCATTTCTACACTACGGTTAGGTATATGATATTCCGTGGTCTCTGGTATCCTTAGCAATCGCTGGGATACACTTTAACACCTAAATAATAACTGCACTTAATTTAAGCATTGAACTGCGCCAAACAAACAGCACAGTGCTCAGGTGCATGTATGGGACCATACAGCGGTGGCTCCTCAGCAATGGCGGAGGAGCGGCGCCCCACTGCCTGGCTAAGAGCCAGCAAACGAAGAATAAAACGATTTTCTATTATCGTTTTATTTTTCAATTGGCGGCTCTGAGCCAGCACTGTAGGGAGGGGCGGGACCGAGGCATGGGAGGTAGGGGGGGGGGGGAGTGGTATGTGCACTCCCTAAGTGCTCATGTGTGTTTGGCCAGCCCTCTCAGGCCGGCCAAACACACATGCACACTAAGGTGTCTCCAGCCCAGCTGCATTGAACAGCTGGGCTGGAGAAACCCCACAGACTCCCTGGTCTGAGTGGAGCACCTTTCCAGCCCGCTCAGGCCAATCCCTGCGCTACTCTGCAGCATGAGGTTTGGATAGGACTCTGTTCCAGAGGCTGCTGGGACCAGGAAGAGGATAGGAGGCAAGACGCGGGATGTGGCAGGCGGTTTCAGGTACGTTTTTTTTTTTAAATGATAAATTATTACTAACACCTCCCCCACCGACATCCCCTCCTCCCCACAAGGATGCCTGTTTCCGGTCCAGGGAAGACCGGGCTTGGCAGGTCGGGCTGGACTGCTCCTGTGAGGCACAGGGTCAAGACTGGTTTGCAACTCTTTCGAACACCGAGCTTGCAATCAGGCACAGGGACTCAGTCTCCTAGGCTCCCCTGCACCGCACTACAGACACCATTGATGCCGCTCCACGACGCTTAAATCGCCGTGAGGACACCCGCTGCACGAGACGCGTGTGTGTCGCGTCCGGGCAAAGCCCTGCCCGTCCTAGCACGTCATTGCCAGGAAGAGGCAGGGCAGGGCCACCTCACTTGGCTTCAGGATTCTGCATTTACTAGTGGAGAGTGTTTGGGATTCGAAGCTCGAAGGCTGTAGCAATTTTAAATTGTGAGTTAAAGATTTATATCTGCATTAACTGTCATCTTTCACTAATCTGTAAGAACTGTCTTTGGGGTGTCTTTACCCAGCTGCCGTGATAACGCCTGTGATAAGTGAAGTAAGCACACGATTCACATCAGGTGGATTCCAGGTAGATTTATTACCATCAGAGAGGACAACTTATACAACCACACAGGACAGTCTCAAACTGCTAAAGAACTCTAAACACATCATGGAACCTAGAACCCTAGTAATACAATAACACTCCATAATAGAACATGACCACAGATAACATGGACACTACACACCTTCCCCCCAAAAAAACAAAAAAAACAAAAAAAAACTAAAACGTAACAAAATCATTCATTTTAACAGGTGGTTTTCTCACCCGAGAACTTCTCCTTGGAACAGGTGGAATGGACACTTCAACAGGAGAACTAACAAGTTGGTTCTCAACAGGGACCACATTAGATGTTGCAGAAGTACATTGAGTCAAACAAGGTTCAGTAGCATTCCCAACATTATCCAAAATGTCAGTGTTTGAAGAAGGAAACACCCCCTCAAATTCAGAATTAGAACCATTCAATGTATCCAGAAAATTTTGAAAATCCCCATTCTCCTCAGTGTCCAAAGATTCCATTACTGGAGGAACAGGTGAATCATCACGAATATCCTTGGATCTAAATATGGATATCCGTCTGAAATTCCATATTTTACCACCTTGTACCCTAACAGCTCTGCTGAAAACCTCAATTACCTTCACTGGGTCAGACCATCTAGACCATCTTTTATCAATACCACCCAATTTAACACGAACCAAATCACCCACTTTGATTTTGCAAACTTTTGAACAGTTGTTGTTCTTCGTGTTCTGCATCCTATCTTGATATCTTTGAATACGCTCTCTAACTATTTTGAAATCCACCATAGGATCAGGACACTTGTTTTTTTTCAACCAACATGGCATGAGCTTGGAGGACGGTTTTCTTCCTCTTAACATCTCAAAAGGGGAACAACCTGTAACAGAATGGGGAGACATCCGATATGTGTGCAAAGTGGCCCGTAAAGCCTTCCTCCAATCAATATTACTTTTAATAGCTAGCTGTATAGATTCTTTCACGACCCTATTAAAACGCTCAGCCTGGCCATTAGCCATTGGGTTGTAGTTAGAAACTCTTTTATGCGTGACACCGCATTTGTTTAGAAACATTTCAAATTCATGACTGATAAATTGTGGCCCATTATCAGAAACCAATTCAGAGGGAATACCTTCTCTACTAAAAATGTTATCTAAAAATTCTATCACATGGTTAGAGGTTATTTTATCCACCACCTTGACTTCTGGCCATTTCGAAAAATAATCCACTAATACCACTGCAAAGACCTGTTTAGCAGAAGGAAGATTCAAAGGCCCAATAATATCAATGCCTAATTTACTCCAGGGACACTGGGAATATTCAACAGGCGAAATCCCCACAGATAAGGGTTTGACCGATTTGTCACTCTTCGAACATTGAATACAATCTTTAACCCACCTGTCCACCATGCCATCCATGCTAGGCCACCAATAGAACTCTCTCAGACGACGTTTAGTGGAGGACATTCCCAAATGTCCTTCATGTGACAACTTTACTAACTGTTTCCTGATACTTTGAGGTGGAACAATCTTATCGCCTCTGATTACGAACCCATGCAAAAACATAAGTTCATCATTAACTTTCCAAAACAAACTCAACTCACCACTCAACTTCCTTTCTTCCGGCCATTCTCCTTGTAAATACTTTACAACATTTTGTAAAATGTCATCTTCCGACATTGCCTTAACCCAAATCTCCTCCGAGATGGCACCCGAACTTACACTTTCCTTCACATCTTCCATAGTATATGCTATATCGCACTCCTCAGAGGTATTACTTACACCTGAACTCTCATCTAAGGACAATCGAGACATGCAATCCGCATGAACATTCATACGGCCAGGAATATACACAACTGAGCACTGGTATTCTTGCAATTTAGCAGCTAACCTGGCTAAACGGGCAGTCAAAGTTCTACCACCACCAGCCGCTAACATATTTATCAGTGGTTTATGGTCAGTTCTTAATTGAAACTTTGTCCCCCATAAAAATTGCCTAAAATGCTGAGCAGCCCAGGTACACGCAAGTAATTCCTTTTCAATAGTGGAGTAATTAACCTCCGCTCCTCTTAAAGTTCTTGAAGCATACGATACAACATACTCCTCCCCAAGTTTCTTTTGCAAAAGCACAGCGCCTAAGCCAGTATTGCTAGCGTCTACCGCTACAATACATTCCCCACCAATAGTAAAAGGTCTCAAAAACGGAGCCACACAAATTTCTTTTTTAAGTGTTTCAAAAGCTAACTTTTGCTCAATACCCCAGATAAATTTTGCGTTTTTCTTTAGTAGATTGCGCAACGGGAACACTTTCGAGGCATAGTTCCTAACAAACTTACTGTAAAATTCCGTTAATCCTAAGAATGACAACAATTGATCTTTTGAAGTAGGAGCCGGAGCCTTAGTAATACTAGCTACATGATCCAATTTTGGTTTGATACCCTCGCTTGAAATTTCGTGGCCTAAATATTCCACATTATCTTTTCTGAATTTGCATTTAGAAAGTTTAAGCGTTAGGCCTTTACACTGTATGTTATTCAAGACCTTTTTTAGATTACTATCATGGTCTTCAAAGTCTTTCCCAAAAATCAGAATATCGTCCTGAAAGGCTATGGCACCTGGGCAACCTTCCAGCACGTCCTTCATAATTCTCTGAAAGACCGAAGCGGCACTAGCCAATCCAAATGGCATCCTCTTAAATTGATACATGCCCTCCGGAGTAATGAAAGCTGTTAAGCATTTGGATTGTTCATGTAACATAATCTGGTGGTATGCACTTGCCAAATCAACTGTGGAAAACACACGTGCACCAGATAAGGTTGAGATCAATTCATGTATGTTGGGTAATGGATGCCTGTCAATCCAAATCTCCTTATTTAAGCTACGGAGATCAACACACAACCTAAGATCCCCGTTGCCTTTAAGGGAAAGAACCACTGGAGAAACCCATGGAGATGATTCTATAGGTTCGATAATACTCCTTGAAACTAGATCCTCCAGCATGTCTTTCAACTTATCACGATATGCTAAGGGAACATTACGAACTTTATGTCTTACAGGAATAGCAGAATCCTTTAATATTATTTTGTGTTTAAAGTTTGCATATTCCCCAAGCTGATCACTGAATACTCTAGGAAACATTTTTTAAATATCTTCCACGCAATCCCCACTGAAAATACTGTATACAGGTGGAGACGCATTAGGATCTAATTTTATGCCCAATTCTTGTTGATGGGGCCACCCAAGTATAGATACCCCTTTGGTTGCTACGTATAATTTCCCTTTAATTGACTTCCCTTTGAAAGACAAATCTGTCCATAAATAACCTTCCAATGCAATTTTGTGCCCTGAGTAACTACCAGGTTTAATGTCCGGAGGTAATAATTCTCTGTTCTCCCATAATTTTATGAATAGATCCCTACCTATAATGGAGTACCACGCACATGAATCTATCATCATCATGACTTCTTTTCCATCTATTAATATGGAACCAGATGGAAACCCTTTACAATTGTTTTCAGATACACAAGCAATGCAATTAAATTCATTAAACTCTGTTGCAATCTCCTCTTCATCACAGGTAATACAATTGACTTTTTGTTGAGATCTGCACATTTTTCCAAAATGACCTGGCTTTTTACATTTAATACAAATTTTACTCCATGCTGGGCATCCCTTATAGTTTCCAACATGTTCAAAACTGCCACACCTATAGCAGATCACAGGATTTCTCCTGTTGCTAAATTTATTGTCCTTGAAACTTGGATCTCTTCTAATAAAAACAGGAGGAGTTTTCTTTTGAAAAACCTGAGGCTTCACTACTGGAACTTCAGCTACAGGGTCTTGTGCTTTGACGTTGACAATTGAAGGTTGACCTCTGATCTCACTTACAAACTTTTCAGATTGTTCTATGCCTTTAGCGATATTGACCACAGCATTCAAGGAAGATTCTGTACCCAACCATAACCTCTCTTGTATCTTTTTACTTTTGGTTTTCATCATTATTTGGTCTCTAAGCACTTGCTCGTAGTTAATGGTATCAAAAGCACATGAACCGGCAAGAGAACGTAAAGCTGATACGTAGTTTTCAATGGATTCGTCCTCTTTTTGAGCACGGGAATAAAATTTGAATCTTTCCATCACAATGTTTATTTTCTTCCCGAATCTGGTGCTCATCTTCTTAACTGCTACCTCAAACACATTTACCCCTTCAGTGCTCTCGAGAGGAGGCAGATTATCAAATTCTTTGATCCCTTGACCCCCTAGACAATGCCTTAAGAGATCTAACTTCCTTTTCGGGGAGCAACCTTCCTCCTCTAAAACCTCAACGTAGGCTAAAAACATGGGATACCATAAATCCCATTCCATTTTAGGTTCTCCAGCTGTAGGCAAAAAATGTGGTGGTGCCGAAATGTTAGACATTTTAATAAAAACCTTTTAGTTTCCTTTACAAATGAAAATAGTAAAGCACAGATGTAAATCTCACTGCCACCAAAGTTATTGCTTAGAGTCTTGTTTTACAAGAATACAAATTGATTGAAGAAGAAAAAAAAAAAAAAAATGAAAAATAAAAATTTGAATGAAAATGAGAACGTGTCTTTTCTTTTTTTTTTTTTAAAGAAAGAAGAAAAAAATAAAAAAAATAAGCAAAAGTGTGTAAGTCACGTATTACTGTTTGCCACACGAGTCCTTGAACATAAAGTTGAAAATATTAAACACTGTTTCCGATATTAGACCAATCCAAAATGGCGGCCAAAACGCGTGACATCATCACGCTCCCAGCATGCTTTGCTGATTTGGAATCTTCCGTGAGAAGGAAACGCGTAAACAAGTGAACGCTGAAGATGGTTCCTTACAAGAACGTTGCATGCAGCTCGAGCGGGTGAGTGTGGCTTTTCAAAACATAACCACGTAACCGCTACGATCTCCACAGCATACAAACACCAGTATTTCCATGCAAAATAACACGCTGAAACTTTCCGATTTAGGCAAAACACTCTGCCGCCGGCGCGATCAAAGCGCAAAGCAGCTTCGCACACTGCCGCAGGCACAATCAGAGTGCAAACATCTTAATAAGCATCCATAGGCTCAAATATCGACCGCTTTAAGACACCACTCCAATAAACGATTAAACAGCAGTGCCACACAGCCGCTGGTGCAATCAAAAGCACATAATACTTAAAACAGCCGCAGGTGCATTCATGCACAACAGAAAAAAAAAAAAAATACCTTGAACACTTCTTCACTAGTGAACGCTGTCCTCCTCTGACTCCCAGTCGTCGCCAGTGTGAAGTAAGCACACGATTCACATCAGGTGGATTCCAGGTAGATTTATTACCATCAGAGAAGACAACTTATACAACCACACAGGACAGTCTCAAACTGCTAAAGAACTCTAAACACATCATGGAACCTAGAACCCTAGTAATACAATAACACTCCATAATAGAACATGACCACAGATAACATGGACACTACAATAAGTAATTGCATCTATTGTTATTAAGCTTAACTTCATTGGCACCACAAGATTCACCTCTGTCTAGTAGTATAGCATAGCCATCAGCTGACCTATCATCATGGGGAAAAGGAAATTTACTGACAAAGACATGGGTGGGAAGACCGAGGGGCCAGGCAGGAAAGTTAGTAAAACTTAAATGTCACGTATAGCTAGTGTTAACATCTGTGTTCTTGATCAGATTGACGATTTATTGATAGAATAACAGGACATATTAGCTCCTGCCTCGAATCCAGCCACCTCAGGCACCCTGCAATCTTTAGTTGAAGCAGTCCCAACTGTAGCCCAAACTCCAATCATGCTAAACAAATTCCGTCCATATTCACTAAGAGCACCACACGAAGCGCTGTGACTAAGATCTTAAGATCAAACACCACCACTCAAAACAAACTAGTGAAGGTTGCTAGGGAAGTAGGGACTTCTCCCTCTCCCACCGCAGTGGCAGATGATAGTCCAAGCGAAGATACAATTGACATAACTGCCACAGTAGATACAAATACTATCATTAACATCCCTTTAACCAATCGATATGCACCACTCCACGATTTGCCCGAAAACATGATGGGAATACAGAAAGAAGCAGGTAGGGCCCCTTTGTCACCAAGTATAGTTGTAGTGCATGCAGATATCGAGAATGAGCTTTTGGAGAGGAGGGGGGAGGGTCACCTAGCCGAGTATCTGGCAGTAGGGATGGAAACTTGCAGGGTCATCTCCGAACTCAGGGACAAATTTACTCAACTATAATCGCTAATATTAGCGCTCAAAAATCAGATGAAGATTCGTGTGGATAAAGAATATTCTAGAGTAGACATACGCAGTCAGTCCCCGAGTCCGTTATTGAGGCGGAACATTCCACTAGGATGTAAGCCCACCCTTAAGCCCACGAATATCCTAGTGCATTTCATATCTATCCAAACGCAACACCCGACACAACCAAATACAAAGCTCCCAGATCTAGTGGGTAAAAACAAAACTTACCTAGCTGACATTGAGCGCCGTTAAGGCCTAAGGTGCGAACAAGATCAATGCTCCCCTAAGAGCATTTTCATGATCAATGTAACAAAAATTCCATCCTCCGACTCTAAATACGATGACAACAACTCTTTGGTCAATAAATCAATCCATTGGATCCGGAAAATAAGGGGGTGCAGGTCAGTCATCAGGGATGACATTCTCTGGGCAAAACTACTAAGTCAAAACGCCTCACCAACTGATTCCATTGAAATGTATCTAAGAGATGAGTCCTTAGCACATAACCTTATAGCCCTGGAGGCAAGATCATGCTCATCCTCAACTACCAACATACAGATGAAGTACAATCCCCCTGCCATATCTCGACCCCAAGCTCACAAAAGGCACGGCAACCTGATGGGGGCTGACTCTTCTTTGGCCTTAAATAATTGACTGGCGGGCCAAGACTATGTAATTCCCATGAATACATGCCATCTAGATAAGGTCGAATCTTCGGCCCCCGAGGCAGACATGGCCGAGGATCCTCCACAGAACTCCCCACCTATATTGCAGCCCTCTATTATGGAGATAATTGAACCTTCACAGTCTGCCACTGGCATTTCATCAAGGGTAATTCCAGATCAGGAAGCATGCACCAGACAAGTTGCGCAATAGAGGATCATGAACCAGCCTGTAATGGCTTAGAAGTACCGGCATCCAAACTTCTCATACTGATGTGGAACGTGGCCGGGCTAAGGTCCAAGGCGGTACTCCCCCATTGGATCCAGTATATAGAACAATTCGACATCTGTATTTTACAGGAAACATGGGTTACCGCACCTGTTTTTATCCCTGGCTATGTTACGATAAGCTGCACAGCTGTCACCACCAGGCCAGGTTGACCTAATGGCTTAGAAGAACCGGCACCCACACTTTGCATACTGACGTGGAACGTGGCAGGGCTAAGGTCCAAGGTGGTACTCCCTCATTGGATCCAGTATATAGAACATTTCACCATCTTTATTTTACAGTAAACTTGGGTTACCGCACCTGTTTTTACCCCTGGCTATGTTACGATAAGCTGCCCAGCAGTCACCAAGAGGTTAGGTCGACCAGCAGGGGGGCTGTTGACCTGGGTTAAGATAGATGTACCATATAGCATCAGAGAGATTAAGAATAATAGCCTGAACATCCTTGGGATCAATCTCAGGGATAGGAATGGTAGGGAGTTGGACATTCACAATGTCTATGCCCGTGGTGTCAAGGCAGCTCAAGTTCACCAACCATACAAGGCTCTGGAAGACTGTCTTGAGGAAAGAGAGTCCTTATGCCCTCTATCAATAACAGGAGATGTTAACATTACCTATGAACCGCTGGGTTTAGAAGACGTAACAGACAGTGGCAAGGAAGACGAAATGAGGCATGTCCCCCCCCCCCCCTTGATCTACACCCAATTAAAAAATGGACACAGACTGCCTTGCAGCTTCAAGCTTTAACCCTTGATTACAGGCTTAGGGCAGCCAACGGTCATACTACATCCGACAAGATGGGGGCAAACACTTTCAACAGAACTGCCAGCATGAGCCGAATCGGCTATGTATCAATAGACCGAGATTATGGTCCGAAGTGTTGGACATGGAGGCCGGAGTAACCAGACAGCGACAACAACCCGCTCGAGCTTGCCATGACCACCATCTGGACCAAGAACACCAGCAGCTCCGGCGCAAAGGTCTCATCCAAGGCGATATGCGCCACGAATGACAACGGCGCCTTAAGTGGGCACTCATAGCTATTGACACCAGAAAACTTAAAGCTATAAAACAAGCACTTCTGGATAGCACTAGCAAACTCCACGATATACTGGATCAGCAGGATGAGGTCCCAGCAGTCTCAACCACCCATACGTCTTTTTTCACCCATTTAGCTTCTCATTTCAGCCTCCCAAGGTCTAACCGCAAAAAGCCACCCGATAACTCCCAATTCTCCTGGTTTAATCAAAAATATAGGAAGATGCGGTTAGATTTGGCAGCAGCGATTAAAGCAAATAATGTAGCAGACATTAGACTGAGCAGGAGGTTCTACAAGACAGCGCAGGCAGAAGCAGAAAAGGAGTGGGCTGAGAACCGTTGGTTACAGATTCGAGATGCCTGTCAAAGGAAAGATTCTCAGCAGTTCTGGTTGCTAGTTACCAAGGGTGATGCGGAAAAATCTAAACCACCAACTAATAACATAGCAGAGGCTGTCTGGTTCAATCATTTTTCAACAGTTATACGGGATCTGGAGAGACAGATCCTGAAGGTTCCTTCAAGGAGCATACTAGTATCAAGTTCAGCAGTGATTTATTTTCCCTAGATGATAGAACGCAAAGTATTAACTCCATAGTTAAAAACAAAGTTTTCGGTCCTGATGGAGTACTTGGAGACGTCTTTCTCATCAATGTTCTGAATTGTTCCAACTATATCCAAACATTAGCGAACGGAATTGCAGCTGGGGCCCCGATACCTCCGTCATGGAAGGCAGCTGAGGTTATCCCGGTCTTCAAGAAGGGGGATCGTTCACAGCCTTCTAATTATAGGCCTATTAGCCTAATCGATGGTGTACAGAAGGTTTTCTCCCGTGCCCTTCTTAACAAAATCACTGACTGGTTGGTGGAAAATAGCATACTATCCCCCTACCAAGCGGGGTTCAGGAGGAAAATCAGCACCATTGACCTGGTCTTTCGTTTTATCTTGTTGGCCTGGAAGAAAGTGTTAATAGAGCAAGGCAGTCTCTATACCGCCTTCATTGATTTAAAGTCAGCCTTTGATCTTATCTCCAGGCCCAAACTATGGTGTGTCCTATATGATCCGGGGCTTCTATCTGACATCTTGGCACTTTTAATCTGATTGCATGAGGATAACTATGCAAAGGTGCGCTGGGGGGATCAAGGGCAGCTATCAGACCCAATTAAAGTTTTCAGAGGGGTACGACAAGGCTGCGTTTTAGCCCCCACTCTAATCTCGCTCTTCATTAATGGAGTGGTGAAACATTTAGCAGAGGTCCGCGCTGACGTCCCCTCAATGGGGGGAGTAAAAACAACTACTCTATTGTTCGCGGATGACACTCTGCTGGTTTCAAAGACCCCCTCAGTGGCCTTCAGGTGCTACTTGATCGTTTTATGGCCTTTTGTGGATTGAGAGGACTGGAGGTTGATACCTCTAAAACAAAGCTCATGCTGATGAACCCTCCCAAAAATCGTTCAGGGGCAAACTGTTGCTGGGGGGGACCCCTCTGGAGAGAGTTGACACTTCTGAATATCTGGGCATAACTCTCACGGAGAAAATGTCTTGGAAACATCACATCTCGAAGCGAATCCTCCAGCAGAGGAAAACCATGGGGGCTCTGATTATGTAACATGGGCTTTGCAAACCAGGCCAAATAGCAGCCCCGCTTCAGATATACGATTAGAAGGTGGTAGGCTCCGCTTTGTAAGGGGCTGAAATCTGGAGGTTTAACAATCTAGAGGGACTTCTTCGTACAGAAAATAAATTCCTGAGGTTGCTCTGTTCACTCCCCCAGAATACCCTGCTTCTTTCGCTAAGGTTTGATATGGGCAGAACCAACATAGTGGACAAAGCGAGGCTACGCCCCCCTTCTCTTCTGGCTGCGTTTAAAACAAACACCTGAGCTTACCCACTACTCGTCCGCTCTTCAAGAGGTCCTCAAGTTAGATTGATTAAAAAAAGCACTTTTTTTGCATGTCCCCTTTATAAAACCCTGAGAGCCAAATGGTTAGCCCTGTCTGCAGGCAGATGGGTACCCGATGCCACAAAGAGGCACTATGTATTTTAAAAACAGATTCAAGAACACTAATAGCTCGTGCACTAGCCAAATTCTTGGGGAAAATGTGGTTTATTAGGAGGTTTGCATTGCAGAATGGTTAAATAGCATTTTTATCTTGCATATGGATCTTTATTTTTAGCCAGTTTTTAACCATAATTTGTGTTTTATGTTATGAATAGCATTCGAAATTATGCCTAGGCTATTGAAATCAAGTACAAGGGTCACCTGTAAAATATCTTTTGAGCACTCCCATTACTATGGCACCATTGATCAACAGCTCTTTTAGTTATTGTTGTTTCTTTGTTAATGGAGTTAATGTTTCATTTCCGAAGGAGCAAAATGTCCAACAATACAAGCTGTGCCCTTAACGATTTCTCCAATAAGCATGCTACATTGTATCCTTGCATCTGAACACACTTGCACTTCCGCCCATTTCCTCAAAAGCTCTAACCTGTGGGAGTCTCCACCCCAGTACATTGATCTTTAGACTCCATTTTATTGTGTGATGATTTTTACCAATGTATTGCTTTTATAAATCACAGTTTTATTTGCCAGGCTCGCTGTTTTAATTGACGGAGCTATTTAAATGGAACATGAACGTTGTACTCCGATTGTAATAATATTAAGCCTTCAACAATGTATTTTTGCACTACACGCATTTGCACTTTCACATAATTCTTTTAGGGCTCCAATGTGTTTGAGTTTTATCCTCTGGTATACTCACCATCCCATGTTCTAACTTTAACTGTTTTTGTGAAGTTGATACACTTTGATCCGTCAGTTAACCTTTTCCGTATAATGAAATAGTGCATTGTATGCGTAATCCATTGTACTGTATTTCCTTGCACTTTGAAAAGTTTCTGACTGCATATGGCTGGGTCTGAACTGGGGTGGAGAAGTAAGCTAAAGAATGATGATGTATTCAACCCAGAACTGAGACTGGGGTAAGTGAAAAGTTTCAACGCTCCGTCCATCATCTCCTTGTGTTTGCTTCACTCCCACACACACTCCCAGAGCCTACACTTAGTGTGACTGAAGACTTTCACTATCTTGAAAATGCCCTGACACATGGCATTTTGGGGATGCTTGCAGTTAGGCAAACAGGAACTACTGGAAAAGTGGGTAGGGATGACCCTGGGAACCTTTAGCCCATTGATTAGCACATAACGAGGAGTCACCCCCACCCACTAGCTGAAACCAGACACACATAAATGTGGCACCTCAAGGCACACACTAAAGAACACTTTTTGGACTTGCAGAAAATCAGATTGGACCTGATATATATAACTCCATAGGAACCCTGTAGGACTGAACCTGTTACTGTTGGACCCTGTTCAAAGCAGTGATCTCCATGGGTCACATGGCTGACCCCCTGTGTGGCTTCTGGACGATAACAAGCTGCAAGAGGCCTTTTCCTGGAAGTACTGAGGGATCCAGTGGCAAGTGGACTTGGACTAGAACCTGGTAGTTGTATCTGGCAACGTGCCATCGCGGTCAGCCTGAAATTGTGCCTTGGTCCCAGTCTATCACGGTCATTGGTGCTTTGTGGCATTATTTGCCTTTCAAATTTAAAATGTCACATCTCCGGCTGCCCTTATTGGATGTTTGTCATTTTGTTTATGCCTTTTTACTGTATTTTTCGAATTTGGGCTGGGATTTTAATTGTTTTGCATTTTGACTTTATTATTGTTTTGGCACACCAAAAATACTTTAGACATTGCCCTGAGTTAGACTTGTCTGATCTGTGATATAGCTACCAGGGTGTTGAGCTAGGTTAATTTAATGTCTTGGAGGGTTCACCCTGACAAGGTTGTGATTATTCCTTAAAGTGGACAGTCACTTAAATTCAATACGGTGGCACTACTGACTGGCGCTAAGTTCTGGAACACTTCCTGAAGAACTACCAAGAAAGAGGGAATAACCTGATTTTAGGAGGGCGCTTAACACCCAGCAGTTCAGGGATTTATAAACTTCTGTTGTATAAGCAGGATTGTTGCTGCACCCTCTCAGGGATGTTGACACTCCCTTGAGTCTTGCACTAGCCACTTCCTAAAGAAACCCTGAGATACATAGTACGGTGTCCTCAAAAGGAGGTCAACATGAAATAATATTCATCTGCTTCGCCATGAAGCAGCCGAGATGCTGGCTTCTTACTCAATGCCAGTGCTGAAAGAAATGAGATTCCCCTGACTATGCCACTGTCGCTAACATCTTCTGGATACGTGTGACCTCACTAAGACGGGATGCAGATCAATGTAAAAAATATTATGCTGTGGTTCACCACTATTCGCTCCCATGCCTGTGTACAGACACCATGTTAAATGGCAACCAATAAATAATAAAGTTAAAAAAACTCTACCTTCTATGGTAGTTGTTCAAAGAAAGGCAATACTGATTAAGTCTGAGCAATGGGATTTATTTTTTCTGAAAAGCGGTCCCATGGGCATTCAATTATATACAGTTCTGCCACAATGGACAGCCATGCCCACATGGACCCTGGGAGGAGGTTGTTCTATATCTGAGCTACCAGGAAAATACTGGCAATGTTTCAGCGACACTACCAGATGCTTAGACTGTGGTTTTGATTTTGAAACCAATATGAAGGTAGAGAAGCTGAGTAGGACGCATTTGCAACTAGAAATGCAGCAGCACTGTAGAAAGATTGGAGCCCATGAGGCAATGGAGAATCACGAATCTGCTGTTGCGACACTCTAAAGGACACGCACAATGGCTGTCTAGTGGCCTGACAGAAAATGGCTACAGAACACTGGTGGCACCGACAAGTGATAGACATTGATCTGACTTGATTAGTAGACTGCCCAGGCTAAAACATGACTCACAGTGGAGGGCGTACACCTTAAAGCAACCAGTAACCAGAAATCCAGATAATGATGCATGTGTGTCTTGAACTCAAAGATACGCCAAAAATGGCAATCGTGCTGTGTAACAGAATCTTTAGGTGATTCAACTGAGGGTACTAGGTATATACCATAAAATATGTATGGTTAGTGTCCAAGAATCGGATGAACTCTTGCCAAGCTATGGGATTTAAAAAACCATCTTGAACACAGAGGTTCAGACCAGTGGTGAATTGTTCAAAAGTGTTGTCCTTCCAGTTGCCGTTAGAATGTCTCTGTTATTTGGGTGGGTGGGGAGCGCTCTTTGAATGGTCCTGGACAGATCAAATGCTTACTCCATTCATGCTTGCAGTGTCCTCTGAGCCTGACCAGGCAAGGAGGAGGGAGTAAGACGGTTGTTGCTCATGTGATAGGGTAAACTTCATCCTCTGCTCTAGCGGTCCATCCTCATTTGGTCATGGTCCCCGGAGTTGCTGTTAATGGGGCTGAACCTTGATCCTGGTCTCTAGTGGTCCTTTCGTATCCCTGGTCAAGGTCCTAGGGCATGCAGTGTCAGCTAACTACAATACTGTAATCTTTAGAATATACTTTATGCCATTCATGGTAGCAAACCAAATGTTCCAAAATTAAAAATCACCATTGACAAAGCCAATACGTCTCGCCTTTGAGACCCACTGGCTTTGCCAATGGTTTTAGCCATTCTCTACAGCATCGTGCTGCTGTGAAGCATGGATTTAACATTAAAAGAAAAAAAAAGACTATCAGGCACCCGGCCACATCATTTGTTCGGGACAGGCAATGGGACGTGGGTGCGTTTTATTTTCATTTTTATTAACTGATCAGAGTTGGATTGGGACATAAAAAGAAAAAAACGTATGAAAGCATTCTTTTAAAGGAGGTTGGGCTTAATCAACAAAGAGGGTGCTGGGGGAAGTAACAGGAGGGCGAAGATAGGAGGACTCACCATGCAGGGTTGAAACAACATGGAGGATGTGGATGGGGGAAGCAACTCAGAGAGCGCAGGTAGGGCAAATGACATGGCAAGAGAGAAACAGGTGAGACAGCAAGCTATTTGGAGTCAGCGGAGAGATACACATAGGCGAGAAAGAAGGGGAGAGGAGAGGGAGAAGCAAATGAGGGCGATCGCACCACATGGGGCGGGAGAGAAGCACAGTATTCAGACTTTGTCCCTTATCTGTAATGCCGAAAGACATTTCACCGACTACACTGTAGTGCTTAATTAGAAAGCGTTGCAGTTAAAGGTAGTGAAATGCCTGTAGTCATAATGGGGAGGCCAGTGGGGGGTCAGAGGGGCACCCTCAGTAAAAAGAAAAAACAACTCAATCAGAGCATGACAAGCCCTGGTGTCCTGAGTGTGACGGTGTTTGTCCTGCGGTGAAATGTCTGCAAATCGATAAGCAACAAAGAGAGCAACATAGAGTACAGCAAAGGGGGGAAGAGTAGTACACAAGGGAGTCAGCTGGAAATCACACATACTCTCTTCGAATGCCTAAGAAAAAAAAAAGTAGTACCTACAAGTAAGCAGTGGAAATACTAAAGTAATAGGGGAGGGACGAAGTAAAGAAGAGGAAGGAAAGCCCACACACGTTAACGAATAAGAAGAAAGCAAACGAGAAAAAAGAAAAAATATTGCAAGTGCTGGAGCAGAGTTTTCTTTTAGAAAATTCATGGGCTTTTGAAGCTCTGGCATGTCTATGCGTTTTATTAATTTATTAATAATTAACAACTAATTATTTGTCCTTGTGCAAGTGTGTTTTTTTAATCAACCCGTTTGTCCTGACATAAGAGAAAGTTATATGAGGGTTAGCTTATTTGTGCTGTTTCTGTCCTAATAAAAACGTGCAAGTTTTCATGTTTAAACGTTGCTGTGTGCTATTCATTTTGAGCACAAAACGCTGTCTGAATTAATGCTTTTTATGTCGCAAAGCTAGATAAATGCATACACATAAGGGTATTAGTGGGGTTTACACTGTTTAATCATTATGCTGTAGTAACGTTTATTTTGTCTTTTTAATTAAGATGGTCTATTGTGGCCTATGAAGGCCTTAATCGAACTGGCAGTATTTCGAAGCCTGGCTGTGGCATATTCTGTGATGTGGCAAGGGAGACCCCTGCTGGAAAAAGGTCGAAGACAACTGACCGTGGTCCTTGTTGTATTTTTCCATGAGGACATCAGCAGTTTGGAGAATCTCCGAAAGAAATGGAACGTCCTTGGCAAACAAAGGAGCTTCTGAAACAGACAATGAACTGTGGCTCGGATGCCGAGGGAAGTTGAACGAGTTGGATACTTTGATAGTTTCTTGGTTCCTGTTCCGTAGTTCATGTCTTGTGACTTTTCCTGAGCGGAGATTTTCAGATGTAGCAATGTTACATCCCTTCCTTCTCGTTCTGCTCAGTGATACAGTTTATCCTGCCAACTTTATGTGTGTTTCCATTGTATTTTTCATTATAAGAACTGTTAGCTTAGGGAGGGATCGCGTCACCCTTTTGCCACTTGCCATTTTACCTTTGCCGCGTGAACTTGCGTTGCTGAGGATTGATGCTGAGGACTTTGTCTTGAGAGACTTTACCGAGAGACCTGTCCTGACTCGTTCTGACATTTAGTTAGAATAGGTAACTATGAAAATGATTTATTCTGATTGATTTACTTTGACTAATTTTAGATAAAGCAATATAACTTTTAAACATGGTGTTGAATATTCTTTCTTGTCAATTATTGTGTACATTTTGATCATTATTGTATAGATTGTATAGAGTATGTTTAAGGGCAACCACTATAATCAGGTCCTATCGTCCTAGATATAGATGCAGGGTGGTTTGGAGTTTTCTTCCCACAGGTCTATTGCTGGTAGAGTATTTGAGCGTATGTTAGTGAAATGGGCCCTAGCGTATGATGAGTGTATGTGCGTGTAACTGTGAGATTACTCTATCCGTGGAAGTGGGTTTATTTTAGGTACCCTGATCTCTATCAATTTCTCTGGTAGCAGAGGATGGTTATAGATGGTTGTCTTGATCTGATAAGATAAGATTGCTTGTAAATTAGCTTATTGATTTTATTTTGTCAATATTGGTATATGTACTAATACTATATGTTGGAGTCGTTATGTTGAGTTATATGTAGTGCTTCTGGAATTTGGAAGCTGGTAGCAGTTCCGTAGTAGAGCAGAGGGAAGTATATGCCGCTCTCGGGAAAGACGGGATTGTAAGGAATTACGTGTGACAATTGAAGTTGCGCGTTCACATTGTCTGGGTTCGGAATCAGTGACATTGTTGTATGTTACTATTAGAAAATATTTCTGGTATATAAGGAGTGTGTATTGTAGTGAAGGTTATCTTTGAAACTCTGGTCTTAAGTCCCAGGGATCCGTAAGGATTGCCGTTAAAGCTTATTGCGGGAGGAGTAATAGGTATTCTCTGAACTTGTTTGAGGAACTGGGCAAAGTTGCTTAGTTAATGTATGTCCTACTACAGAAACAGATTGTGCGCTGCTTCCCAAAAGCAGGATTCTGTGTGCATGTACTATATTTTTCTCGTATGAATGTGCGTAAATGAATATACATTTATTGATTGTAAGACTCTTTGGATAAGTCCTAGAGGAAACAGTTATGAGATGTATGTAAGTTTGTTGATTCTTGAGAAATAGACTCTCTTTTACTATTCTGTGGTTAGCGAAGCAGACAATGGAGATGTTTTTATGTTGTAACTAATAGATTTTGTAGAAATTTTGATACGAAGTCTACTGAGAGTTTTTGTAAAGGAGGGGTAGACGAGTGACAGAGACAGGAGACAGAGACTGCAGCGGCTGTTGACGTCAGAAGGTCCGCGCACTGATTGGATAGTGAATCAGAATAGGGTTCGCGCTAGGATTGGTGCGTTAGTGTGAGTCGCGCAGGGATTGGAAGAGCTGATTAGTGACGTAGACGCTCCAGGATTGGTGCGTTAACTCGTATTGTATATTATAATACGGAAAGAGTAGAGAGTTTTGGTAAGCGCTAAAATGTATTACCAAGAAGAGAAAAAGAAAAAGACATTCTTTGGAAAAGTTAAGAAGTGGTTTAGCAAGGATAAAGAGGTTAAGACGAGAGAGGGTGAGTTGCTACCTCCAGCGAAAACACCTGCATCCTTCATGGCTGTGAAATATGGATTACATACCTGTATATGGTTGCAGAATTGGGTTAGGTATACTAAAGAAGATGGTGTTCTAGCATTTCCAGAACATGGTTCATTTAATTTGGCCGTGTTGAGAAATTTACGGGAAAAGATGTTATGCTTAGATCCGAAGCCGAGACCTACACAGTTCGAGGCTTTAGTGGAATGGGAAGAGGAAGTTCATGACCGAGAAAAGCAAAGATCTGGAGGGTATTACAGGTACATGTTTGGGAGGAGACATGATCGTGAGACACATCATGATCGAATGAAAAGGTGGCGAGATGCTAGTATGTCAGAGGGATTATATCCTATGAGAACAGTTGAAGTTTCTGCTCCTTCAGCAGAAAGGGTTTCTGAGTCAGATATGAGAAGATATGGAGAGTATGAGGATGAGGTCTTAAATGACATGATTTACAAGAGACCACCTCCATATAGACCAGAACCAGATGAGAGTACACCAGTTGTTTCTCCGATAAGAGATACAGTTGAGAAAGAAAAAATGACACCTGAATCAAGAAGTAGTGGTTCTTTCAGGGAGAGAGAGAATCGAGGTAGTGAGGAAAATGCCAGAAAATTAGCAAAAACAACAACAGAACTGACTGAGAAAATTAGAGAGTTAACAAAGAATCTGGAAGCTGTTACGGTGCCTGTAACTATAGGTCCGGTTATTCCTGTGTTTGATAAACAGAGGACAGGTGAAAATGGACTGGTAGTTCCATATATTGCAAATGATTCGACAAATTCAGTTGGTCCTTCAGGAGATTCAGATAAAAGAACAAGGAGAAGTGACCTGAGACAAACCAGACATGACACATGTAGTGAACTATTGGATGCTAGTGAACCTAGTTGTTCAGGGATGCCAATTTTAGAACCGCAGAAAAAAAGTGGTTCCAGTGAGAAAAACTGCTGAAATAACAGTTGATGATTTGAATGATTGGATGAAGGTTCTTCAGAAAAAGGATAAGGATTCACAAGTTATTGATGTGGTTAAATTACGTATAGAATTAGAAGAGCTTGTGACAGGAACAGTTCCAACAGAAATCCTGAAGAGTCATCATGATGGTGAATTAATGTTTATGTGTAAGAGCATAACACGGAGAGCAAGAAATACACATGATAGACTGAGAGTAATAGCAAATGAGCAAGGAGTTGACATTGATAGAGTAAAGGCTTTTCAGAAAACGTACAGGATGGGTTTCACAGAAAAGGACATAGAAAATTTGAATACTTCTGGTAGAACAGGACAGATTAAAGAAATGGTGGCATTACTGCGAAGATGGGGTGATGTAGAAAAGTGGAAGGATAGGTGGTATAAGAAAAGAGAGGAATCTGAAGATAGAACAACGTATTCAGCATTTCTAGTGAGAGAAAAAGAGAAACCAGTGGAGCATTATCCCATGAGAGAAATACCTGGAGGAGGATATGTACATGTTCCATGGACAAGACAGGATATTTTATCATTCACGAATGATTTCCCTCGATTGAGAGAAAAGCCCGTCGAGTGGTATAGGCAGGTAGACAGGTTTGTGAAATTGTCAAAAGTGCTGTGGGTTGACCTGAATAGTCTGTTTGATATAATTGTTCCAGCAGACTTGTGGACTGAGTGTAAAATAGTTGTGAGTTGGCCTACTGAGGAATATCCAAGAGATCCAAGAACAGGGGCACCAGATCCAGAAGTGATGAGGAAGTATGATCAGGTGATGGTATACCTGAAGAGTAAAGTTCCTCCGAAAGAGACAGACTGGGTTAAGATAGATCGAACACAACAGGAAGCAAAAGAATCAGTTCATGCTTTTTACGAGAGGCTGATACTGGCTTTTAAACAATTCAGTGGAGATGAACACCTGGGTGACAAAGACTTGAGTCACTTTGTATACAGATTTGTATATGGCCTAAGACCTGAAATTGGTGAGAGAATTCGTGAGCACACGGTGGATTGGCAGAGTAAGAAAGTAGATGAAATCCTGAGACATGCAAAATATTTCAGTGATGAAATTGAAGCAAAACAAAGAAAGCTGAAAGAGAAAGCGATGTGGGCACAAGTGAAAGTTGCAGAAAGACAGGAAGCACAGTTGGTGGAACAGGCAAATAATCCAGGAAATAATGCAGGGAATAGATCGAGATTTGCAGGAAAAGGAAAAGGAAGTCTTGAGGAAGCCAAAAAGAAGTTCCCGTGTCACAACTGTGGCCAACTGGGACATTGGAGATCGGAATGTCCTAATCCACCATTAAATGAGGGTAAATCCTTAAATCAACAGGTGCAGAATGAAGGGAATAACCAGCAGCAACAACAGCAGAAAGTTGTGAGACAGCAGAGTCAAGAGCCAAAACCGCCCTTGCCGCAGAATAGAGGGGTACAAAAGTACAATCAGGACTCGGGATTCTTCAATGATGAGCAGGTAAACAAACAAAGACGTTCTAACAAAGTACAGCAGTACTTATTAAAGAGTGAAGGGAGTGAGTCTGAGGGTGATTATTGACGGTGCCGAAGAGAGGAAGAAGAGTGCATACTTGGTGCAACTCTAGAAATAGACCAGGCAGGACCATTTGTGGATGGGAAAATAAATGAGGAGAGTGTTACTTTTTTGGTAGACACAGGTGCGACAAGATCAACTGTCAGGTCAACAGATGTTAGAAATCTTCCTCTCTCGGATGAAGCAATCCAAGTAGTTGGTGTAGCCAATACACAGATCAGAACACGTCTTACTGAACCAGTGAGAGTACAGATAGGGAAATTTTCAGATATGCACAGATTTATTGTCTGTGACACGAGTCCAGTGAACCTGTTAGGTAGGGACTTATTGTGTAAGATGAATTGCACAATTTTTTGTACACCAGATGGAATAGCTTTTGAGACACCAGATGATGATGTTTTCTACCGAATGACTCTAGAAAATAGAGAAAGTGAGTTAATTGGTGCATTTGCTGTGTTTAATCCGGAGGATTTGCCTCAAGAGCTGAGAGATACTGTGAAAAGAGCAGTTTGGGATTTTACAGGAGAGGATGTGGGATTGATGAATAATGTAGATCCAGTGAAAATTGCAGTGAAAGAGGGAATTACATATCCTAACATTCCTCAGTACAAAATGACACCAGAAATAATTGAAGGGATAACTCCCATAATTGAGAAAATGATTCAGCAAGGAGTCCTAAGAGAACTATTGAGTAGTCCGTGTAATTCACAGATAATGGGACTGAAAAAGCCCAATGGCAAATTCAGAATCGTGCAAGATTTGAGAAAAATTAATCAAATTGTGGTGGCATGTTGTCCCATTGTGCCAAATCCATCAGTGATTCTGTATCAAATTCCACATGATGCTGAGTGGTATACAGTGATTGATTTGTGTCATGCGTTCTTTTCAATTCCATTGCATCATGACAGCCAGCCGATTTTTGCATTTAGGTTTGGCCAGCGTATTTTAGCATGGTGTCGTATCCCACAGGGATATACGGAGAGTCCTTCGATTTTCAATCAGTTATTGAAAAAAACGTTGGAAAGTCTGATCATGCCTGAAAGTTCAGTGCTAGTACAATATATTGATGACCTACTGGTGGCATCAAAGACACGTGAAGCTTGTGAAGTAGATACCATAGCTTTACTGAATCATCTGGCGGATGGAGGGTTAAAGGTATCTCCAGCCAAATTGCAATTTTGCAAGAAAGAGGTTCATTATCTTGGACATAATATTGAAAAAGGTCTGAGAAAAGTGACTATTGACAGGATCAGAATAATCAGAGAAATGAAAGCTCCAAAAACCCAGAGAGAAGTGAGAATGTTCCTGGGTATGGTGGGATATTGTCGTCAGTGGATAATTAATTTTTCCCTGATAGCAAAGCCATTGATTAAGCTGACAAAAAGTGAAATGACAGATCCATTGGATCTGGATGCGGAACAATTGGCAGCATTTGAAGAGCTAAAAAGTAAAATTTGTGAAGCTCCAGCTTTGGGTATGCCGGATTACGAAAAAGAGTTCGAATTATACTGCAGTGAGAGAAATGGATGTGCACTTTCAGTGTTAATCCAGAAACATGGACAATTGAGAAGGCCTATTGCGTACTTCTCATCGACACTTGACCCTGTAGCTGTGGGTTTACCAGGTTGTCTAAAATCTGTGGCTGCAACATGCAGAAGCCTGGAACAAAGTGAGGGGATCATAATGGGATATCCTGTAAGGGTATTCGTACCTCATAATGTGGCAATTCTTTTGACAAGAAGCAGAACTCAGCATATGTCACATAGTCGGCTGACTAAGTACGAAAAAGTGATTCTGGGAGCTTCAAATGTGACTCTTGAGAGATGTGTGAATGTGAATCCAGCGACACTCTTGCCGGATATTGAAAATGTGGGTATAAAGATGGAAGATGATCATGATTGTTTGGATGTGCTTGAGTACTGTACGAAACCGAGACCAGACATAAGGGATATTCCCTTACCTGAGAATGACCAGGTGTTGTTTGTGGATGGATCATGCCTGAGGAATGATGATGGTGTGCTATGTGCAGCATTTGCAGTGTGTAAAGTTTCAGAGGTCATGGAAGCATCACCATTGAAAGGAGTGAAATCTGCGCAAGTTGCTGAATTAGTGGCATTGACAAAGGCTTGTGAGATTGGGAAAGATTTGAGAACAACTGTGTTGACTGATAGTCAGTATGGATTTGGAGTGGTGCATGACTTTGGCCAACTATGGCTGCAAAGAGGTTTCTTGACATCGGGTGGAACTCCGATAAAGAATGCTGAATTGATTGGAAAATTGCTTGAGGCGATACAGCTGCCTAAGGAGTTAGCAGTTGTAAAATGTGCTGCCCATGGTCCAGGGGATGATTTTATCACGGTTGGAAACCGATACGCCAACGATGTGGCGCAGTATTGTGCTAAAACAAATCAGTCAATTAATCGGGATAGAATGGAGGAAATGTCTTTTCTTTCTGTGATGTTTACTAATGTCCTAGAGACCTGGGATGAAGTGAAACAGTTACAAGATGAGGCAGGAGATGAAGAGAGACAAGATTGGATTAAGGCAGGATGTGCTCCAAGAGAAACAGACCATGTTTGGGTCTACAGAGATGGCAGACCAGTAATGCCAAACTCAATCTTGTCGTCAATGGCAAGGATGTATCATGGCCAGGGACATCTGGGGAGGGATGCGATGGTCAGGTCGTTTAAGCAGACCTGGTACAATGCAAAGTTCAGGACAATTGCAGAGAGCATCTGTCAAAGGTGTTTAATTTGCCAGCAATTTAACACTGGGAAAAAGACAGTGGTGAGTCTAGGGACAATTGGAAGAGAAGGAGGTCCTTTTACAAGAATGCAGATTGATTTCATTGAGATGCCCCAAGTGAACAGACTGAAGTATGTTCTAGTGGTAGTCTGTTTGTTTTCAAGGTGGGTGGAAGCTTACCCGACTAGAAGAAATGATGGATTAACAGTGGCAAAGTTACTGTTGAGGGAGTTGATTCCTAGGTACGGGTTTCCAGTTACAGTTGAGTCTGATAGAGGTAGACACTTTCAAAATGAACTTATAGGTTTAATTTGTGAAGCATTGAAAATTCAGCAGAAGCTACATTGTGCATACCGACCAGAGGCTTCTGGTGTGGTTGAGCAGATCAATGTCACAATCAAGAATAGAATTGGAAAGATGTGTTTAGCCACTGGCATGAAATGGCCAGATGTGTTACCTCTAGTTCTGATGACTATGAGATCTACTCCAGATAGAACTACTGGTTTGAGCCCGCATGAAATAATCATGGGACGTGCTATGCGCCATGCATTCGTGCCTGTCAATAAATTGGTGACAATAACTGATGACATGATTTTGGATTACTGTAAAGGCCTGGCTGACGCAGTTCATTCTGTGTTTCACCAGGTTGGAGAAGAAGCTACCACACTTGAGAAGAAGCAAGCCCATGATCTGAGTCCAGGAGACTGGGTGAGGATTAAGGTGCACAGGAGAAGAAATTGCTTGATTCCAAGGTGGGGAAGGCCGAGACAAGTTATTCTGACTACGACGACTGCAGTAAAGTGTGCTGGAGTGAAGCACTGGGTACATGCAAGTCATACTCTGAGAGTTCCAAACCCAAAAGAAGGGACTGGTAAAGAGTATTTTGAAGAGTCAGATTCCAGCGATGATGAAGATACAGAATCAGTGGCGAAAGAAGTAGGAAGAGCTTCGAATGAACCACTGCGAGTATCAGAAAAGAGATCAGATTCTGTAAGAGAGCCTGAAGTTTCAAACAGCAGTGAAGGAAAAAGAAAAGAAAAAAGACATCACACAGAGATTACTCCTGAATCTGAAGAGGAGGAGATTGAAGAACCACTTGAGATTATACTTGAAGAAACAGGGTCAGAAGAAGATAGAGAGGGACAGATTGCGGAAGACTCCCGAGGAGGTGTAGGGAACATTCATGAGGAGCTAGGTGAAGGGACAAGTAGACAGCAAGAAGATTGCGTGTCGGAGATTCGAGGAGGGACAGGAGTAGGGAAGTCTCAAACAGTGGTGAAAAAATCTGTGGAGAAGAAGAAAACTGCTGGAAAACGGAAACAAGAGGCACTTGAAACAGATGATGAGGATGAACAAACAGAGGGTCGAGTTCTGAGAAAGAGAACTTGGATTGGAGAAAGAAGTAATAAAGAAACAAAGCCGAAAAAGGTGTTAAGAGGAGATCGTTGGCCTAACAACAGAGTTAAGAGGCTGAGATACAGAGTAATAAGAGCAAATTCATCGAAAGCTGAACAAGTGAATGAGGTTTCGAGTCAAAGTTCAAAAGCTGAAGAAGAAGAATCAAAGGAAACAAATGAACCAGTGGAAATAAGAAGAGTAAGAAGACCCAACCAAAAGTACAGATCACCGGAATGGTCTTATGTGGCGTTGTCTGAAGGAGGAGAAGAAGAAACAGTGACTCGAGATAATCCGGAAGTGGTCTTGAGAGAAGTGGTTGAGGAAAATACTGGTGAAATTCTGAAAGTACTCTTGACTGACATTGGAGAAGAGTCGAGTACTGAGGATTCCGACGTTGGAGATCTGATACAATTTGATGTTGAAGAAATTGAAGTGAAGAATGACAAGTATCCAAACTGAGTGAAAGAAGGATTCACTTGGATCAAGTGAACGAGGAGATCATTTGGATAAACTGAAAGCTGAAGAATTGTTGAAGAATTGAAGAAGTTCAAACAGTAGTGGAGTAGTAGAGGCTAAACTAAAATGGCTAACATAGAGAATAATAGTAATAGATGTGCCTTCTTTAAGAGGTGGTGTAGAATGTGCTGCTGTTGTACTGGATTATTAATGCTTCTATGGGGTGTTTTAGTTTTATTAGTTACTTTTAGAGTAGAGTTTGGAATGAATATAGAAAATGTGACAAATGTAGAGAAGAATTCACAAAAAGTAGTTCCAAGTAATAGTTACATACACAAAGATAGGTCAATTAATAATTTTTCTAGTAATGTTTTTTCTAAACTGTTATATGAATATGTGAAAACAATGGAAGTCAGGGATTGCTACGTCTGTATGCAATTACCTGCATCCGTCTCAGAGGGTGTTACTTATCACCATTTACCAGCTACATATGGTATTTCCTGTAGTATTTTAACTAGTGTTTTTTATTTGTTAGGAAAAGTAGATTATAAGATGTCTAACAGAGATAGTATTTTTGGGCACTTGCCAATGAACAAAGAGCTGAATCCAGCTAAAGAAGCTAACACTTTTGGTGAGATTTTTATTGAAGAAAGAGGATTAACATTAGATTACATTTTTAAGAATAATTTAACTTGCAGTTTGAAAGAAGAGGAGAAAGCTTTCCTGGATATGGTAGAGGAAAGGAGAGTGAACATGCATGAGAAAGGGGGAAAATATGAAGTGAGTGAGACAATTTGGGACATTGAGATGGGAAAAGAGTTGAAGAATGGGGCTAGTCCAACTTTAGCTCTAGATACACCGCAGAAAGGTAAACTTTGCATTATCAGAAAGAAATCCCAATATGATACATATTTTGTGGGAACTAGTGAGTGCCATGATACATACTTCATTGCGACAGGTTGGGGTTTTAGAGGTGGAGAAGATACGATTTTTCCAGGGGTGTCCTATGTTTGTGGGAACAAGGCTTATTACAAGTTGCCTGACCATTGGTATGGCACGTGTTATGTGGGCCTGGTTTTTCCTAAGATTTTTCATACAGATAAAATAAGAGATGTAGAAGATATTAACTTATTAACACGTTTTAAAAGAGAAACTTGGTCTGAAATTGTGGGTGACATTTTTGGGGTTTTGATTCCAGCAGTGGGAATTTCTTTAAATGCTTATGGAATTCGGAAACTGTCCACAGTGGTTGATCGCTTATCGACAAATACCGCAGGAGGGTTTCTTTTGGTGAATACGGAATTAAGTGCCGTACGTGCCATGTCAATGCAAAATCGACTTGCCCTTGATATTTTATTGGCCAAGGAGGGTGGAGTTTGTGGAATATTGAAAGTTCAACATTGTTGCACTTACATTCCTGACGAAAGTAAAGACCTGAAGGTCTATATCAAAAATATTACTGATTTGCATGAAGAATTAGTACCACTTGAAACTGGGAGTTTGTGGACTAAAATAGCTAATAAAATGATAGCTGTTAAGGATTTTATTGCAAAAATAGGTAGTACTATTATAGGTAGAATATTGTTTCCCTTGTCTTGTATAATTGTGGCTTTATTAATAATAAGATTGGTGTGTGTGTGTTGTAAAAACAGGGGAGGGAAAAAGAAATTGAATAAAGAAAAGAGAAATAAGAAGTCGAAAAGAGAACCACAAGAGATTGAATTAGAAGAATTGAGGGAGAGTGTTTACTTAGAGACAAAGAGAGATGATGAAAGAGTGACTGGTGTGTAATTTGTGTAAGGGGAAAAGACATTTCTGATTTCTCCTAAAATGGGACTAAATTTTCACTAATTTTTTTTTTTGGGTTTATTTGGTGATAAAATCACCAAAGGGGGGATTGCTGGAGCAGAGTTTTCTTTTAGAAAATTCATGGGCTTTTGAAGCTCTGGCATGTCTATGCGTTTTATTAATTTATTAATAATTAACAAATAATTATTTGTCCTTGTGCAAGTGTGTTTTTTTAATCAACCCGTTTGTCCTGACATAAGAGAAAGTTATATGAGGGTTAGCTTATTTGTGCTGTTTCTGTCCTAATAAAAACGTGCAAGTTTTCATGTTTAAACGTTGCTGTGTGCTATTCATTTTGAGCACAAAACGCTGTCTGAATTAATGCTTTTTATGTCGCAAAGCTAGATAAATGCATACACATAAGGGTATTAGTGGGGTTTACACTGTTTAATCATTATGCTGTAGTAACGTTTATTTTGTCTTTTTAATTAAGATGGTCTATTGTGGCCTATGAAGGCCTTAATCGAACTGGCAGTATTTCGAAGCCTGGCTGTGGCATATTCTGTGATGTGGCAAGGGAGACCCCTGCTGGAAAAAGGTCGAAGACAACTGACCGTGGTCCTTGTTGTATTTTTCCATGAGGACATCAGCAGTTTGGAGAATCTCCGAAAGAAATGGAACGTCCTTGGCAAACAAAGGAGCTTCTGAAACAGACAATGAACTGTGGCTCGGATGCCGAGGGAAGTTGAACGAGTTGGATACTTTGATAGTTTCTTGGTTCCTGTTCCGTAGTTCATGTCTTGTGACTTTTCCTGAGCGGAGATTTTCAGATGTAGCAATGTTACATCCCTTCCTTCTCGTTCTGCTCAGTGATACAGTTTATCCTGCCAACTTTATGTGTGTTTCCATTGTATTTTTCATTATAAGAACTGTTAGCTTAGGGAGGGATCGCGTCACCCTTTTGCCACTTGCCATTTTACCTTTGCCGCGTGAACTTGCGTTGCTGAGGATTGATGCTGAGGACTTTGTCTTGAGAGACTTTACCGAGAGACCTGTCCTGACTCGTTCTGACATTTAGTTAGAATAGGTAACTATGAAAATGATTTATTCTGATTGATTTACTTTGACTAATTTTAGATAAAGCAATATAACTTTTAAACATGGTGTTGAATATTCTTTCTTGTCAATTATTGTGTACATTTTGATCATTATTGTATAGATTGTATAGAGTATGTTTAAGGGCAACCACTATAATCAGGTCCTATCGTCCTAGATATAGATGCAGGGTGGTTTGGAGTTTTCTTCCGACAGGTCTATTGCTGGTAGAGTATTTGAGCGTATGTTAGGGAAATGGGCCCTAGCGTATGATGAGTGTATGTGCGTGTAACTGTGAGATTACTCTATCCGTGGAAGTGGGTTTATTTTAGGTACCCTGATCTCTATCACAAGCAATGGGCAGGCTATAAGCCTAATGTAAACTACCATTAGGTCTGTGAGAAATTGGGTTTTTAGTGGAGGGAAGTGAAACTATACTCAAACAACAGCGACAATTCTTGTCAGAGTGAACCACAAAAAGTCACTAAATTAACTTGTGCTTAACCCACTGATAGCTTAGCACAAAAGCAGTCCAGCAAAACTTAGAGGTGACGTGTAAAGTATTTATGCAGCACTTCAAACAGTAATAAACTAAAAACACAACTCAAGAAAAATACCACACCAATCTAGAAAACTTTATTAAACAATTTAAGACCAAAACAACCAAAATCCAATTGGTAGGACTGGAGATATGCAATTTTGAAGAAAAGTAGTTTTTAGAAGCAAGAAGAACCAATTGCGGTTATCTGGTCGCGGTCGGCCATGTCCATGTCGCAAAGTCAGGCTGACCATGATGGAGCGTGGTAAGGATACAGGTCTGAGTTCAGTCTACTGCTAAAACTATCTTGTGTCCTGGGCATCGAGGTGCGAAGTCCTTGTGTTGACTGCACAGTGTGGCGTCGAAGAGCCGTCAACGGAGGATTGCGGTGTGAGGTCCTGCATCAAGATGTGTTGCACTGCATTGGTACCGGTGAAGCTGCTGATAGTGATCTGCGATGTGGGTGTCGAGGTGCGTCACACTGTGTTGAGGCCGATGAAACCGTTGGTGCTGGGAGGACTTGTGCCTGGAGGCATTGTGCTGAGTTGAGATGCATCATGCTGGACTGTTTGTCGGTGTTGATATGCAATGCACTGGGGTAAGTGCTTGCGAGGCCGTCGAACAGAAGCTGTGATGTGCGGTCCTGCATCAAAGTGTATTGAGGTGCGTTGAACTGATCCAGTTGTCGGCATTATGCGCCATGCTGGGTTGGTGCTTGCGAAGCACCCGAACAGAAGCTGAGATGTGAAGGCCTGCATTGAGATGCATTAAGTTGCGTTGGTGTAGAGGAGGCTGTTGTGTCCCTGTAGCGCTGAACAGGAGGCCAGCCAACTATCCTTTAGAGTCACTCTGGTGGTCCAGGGTTCAAGGTGTGGGTTCAGTCCTTCTTCAGGCAGCAGGCCAGCAGAGCAGTCCTCAAAGGCAGAACAGAAGGGGAGAAGAGCAGCTGGGCAGTCCTTCTTGTAGAAGAACAGAAGAGCAATCCTTCTTGTGAATCTTCCACAGTTCCAGAAGAGATCTGACAAATTGGGTCTGAGAGTCACTACTTATACCTGGTGCCCACATTGAAGTGGGAGAAGCTTCTGGAGTTTCTGAAGTGAGATAAGCTTCTGTAGTTACCCCCCACAGAGGTGTCTGGAATTTCCTGCCTCCCTGTTATGGTCCTAGTGTGTATGGGGCACAATAGGCTAATGTGAAGTGATTTGTGAGTGAGCTGGGCCTGAGCCCTTGAAGTGCAAGTGTGATAGGTGATAGCTCCGCCCCTACCTAGCCCCCCCCCCCCCATTAAGCCAATATGGCCCATCCTGCCAACCAATAGGCCCTGTATTGTGACAATGTCTGGGAGGAATACACAAAGACCAGATGCCAAGTACACCTAGTCATGTGACCCAGGAACAGGCTACAGACAACACATGGTTAGGACAAGAAAATATAAACTTTCTAAAGGAGGCATTTTAAGATTTGTGGCTTAAAATATGTCTTTACTATAAAAGTGGGTTTTAAATTACAATTCCTCAGACACCATATATGACTTTTCTACCTGCTCCCAATCAAACATTATCTTTTATTAAATGTAGTAAGGTAACCCAATGGTATCCTATGGGAGAGGTAAGCCTTGCAATAGCGAAGAACTACTTGAGGATTTATTCGCTCATAGGACATGTAAAATGTAAATGTACATGTCCAACTTTTTAAGTACAGTGCATCCTGTCCTAACAGCTGTTTAGGGCCTAACTTGGGAGTGACTTTGATTTATTAAAAAGGAAGGTTTAGGCCTGTCAAAAGGTCTATTTTGGGTGGTGGGTAGTTTGGAGCCCACGGAGCAGGGGGCAGGGAGGGGGGGTTTGTTTTTGCAGGAATGGGCAGGGATGTTGGGGTCGGACTTGAAGGGGTGGGAGTGGCCCGCACGGTTGGCCAAATTTGTTGTTTTTTGCACTTTGTGTCATTGTGGGGTAGGAACCGGGGAGGGGTGGGAGTTGGGGATCCTGTTCGGTCACACGATCTATGTCCGCACGTATGAAGATGGGGTGGTGGGACGAAGCACCGTAACAAGCAACAGATATGGCTAGGAGGTGGGACAAAAGTTTGAAGGTCCTCAGTTGGAATGTCAATGGTTTGGGGGACAGACTCAAGCGCACTATAGTCCTACAATTTCTCCAACGTCACCAGCCAGATGTGGTACTCGTGCAAGAAACACACTTGCTGGGGAATGTCTGTCAGGCCTTGAATAGATACGGCTACACTCTAGCAGCACACTCAGGTTTCACCTCCGGATCGAGGGGGGTGGGGATACTCCTGCGTCGCTCGCTGCCCCTCCACATAGACCTCATCAAGACCGACCCACAGGGCCGCTTCACGGCTGTTTCCGGGCGTTGGGAGGGCCCGACTCTTAATCTACTCTCAATCTATGTCCCGCCAGGCCTCCAGACCCGGGCCTTCGCAGACCTGGGCACATTTCTCCTTTCTCTTCCTGAGGGCCAGCTAGTGCTGGGAGGGGACTTTAACGCAGTGGCGTCGGGGACCCGAGATAGGCAGCCCCCCAGGGACCTACCCCAGGGACAAGGGTGGTTGGCGGACTTCCTTGAGGCCTTCGGGCTCACGGATGTTTGGCGCCTGCTCCATCCCACTGACAGCCGCTTTACTTTCTTTTCGGGGGCGCATCACTCCTTTTCACAACTGGATTACATCCTTACCCTGCTGCGGCCAGACATGGTGATACGGGAGGCAGAGCTCCTCCCTAGGGGCATTTCCGACCACTCACCGGTCCTTACACATATCACATTTGGGGATAGACGGGAGGGCTGTACAGCACCAATAAACGCCTGGCACCTGAAACACGAGGTCACTAGGAAACACATCTCCACCTCAATCTCACGCTACTTCGCAGAGAACGACGGGTCGGTAAACTCCCCTGTCACCCTGTGGGAGGCATTTAAACCCGTGGTACGGGGTGAGGCGCTTTCGGCTATAGCGGCTAGGCGGCGGGAGCGACGCCAGCAGGTCACGTGACTGGAGGCAGAGTTGGAGGAAATGGAGAGGGAGGCGCCATCTAGCGGAGACCAGGAGGCCAGGCACAAAATGCAATTTAAGGCGGCTGAGTACAAAGCGCTGGTGACCCAAGAAGCGCAGACTTTGGCTCGGCATAAGCTTGGTAGAATATACGACCAGGGTGACAAAGCCGGGAAACTTATCGCCTGGCTCGAGAGGAAACAACAGGCCGGCAGGGTAGTACCGGAGCTGCGCACCGAGTCAGGTAGAGTGATCACAGAGCCCCGGGAAATAGTCCAACAATTTGCTAGTCACTACCAGCAGATCTACAGGAGGGAGTCTGACCGGCCGGAGGAGGATTCTATGACCCTCCTTACTGACATACGCCTGCCCACCCTCTCGGATGCAGACCGGGAAGCTCTGGACAGCCCGATCACCGAGGCGGAGCTGCAGAGAGCGATAGGGGACCTCCGACCGGGTAAGGCGCTCGGGCCCAATAGCATTCCCATAGAGATTTACAAACTCCAGCCGGACGTCACTAGTAAGCACCTAAAACTCATGTTCGATCACAGCAGAGAAGTTGGACGGCTGCCCCGGGATCAGCGTATAGCGACCATAGTGGCAATACCGAAAGAGGGAAAACCCAAGGACTCATGTGCATCGTACAGACCAATCTCGCTTCTAAACGCGGAGCCCAAAATACTGGCTAAGACGCTGGCCAATAGGCTTTAGTCGGTGCTTCCTTCATTGATCAACCCCGACCAGTCGGGGTTCATGCCCCACCGTAACACGGCCCTCAACATCAGGAGATTGCATGGTGTACTAGGGCAGCGCCACAGACTTCAGGAGGACGCGGTGGTGGTCTCGCTGGACGCCACTATGGCATTCGACACCCTGGAATGGCCATATATGTTCGCAGTCCTGCGTAAACTGGGCTTTGGGCCACATTTCATTGCCTGGGTGCGTCTGATGTATGCTGAACCCCTGGCGCAGGTGCTGGTAAACAAAAAGCTGTCTGAAGTCTTCACGCTGGCAAGAGGGACTCGGCAGGGATGCCCCCTCTCACCCCTTCTTTTTGCCCTCTCCCTGGAGCCACTTGCGGCCTGGATAAGGCAGGATGCCGCCCTAAAGGGCATAGCATGGGCGGAGGGGTGGGAGGACAGAATATCCCTTTATGCTGATGACATACTCCTCTACCTCTCTAAGCCGCGAGGGTCGATAATTGTGGCACTCGACATACTGGCCAGTTTTGGGCGCAATTCTGGATTTCGGGTCAATTGGGCCAAATCACATCTGTATGTCCTGCGTGGGGACCCTCCACGGCTTCCTGACATGTGTCCTATCACGGTGGCAGAAGAAGGGTTCAAGTACCTGGGAGTGTACGTCACCGGTGATAAAGCTTTGCTCTACGAGCGCAACCTCAAGCCGCCGCTGCTCCGGCTCCAGAGTGAGGCAAAATCCTGGCAGCACCTGCCACTGTCCTTGCTGGGCCGGGCAGCCTTATTTAAGATGTTAGCGCTCCCGCGGTTTCTCTACGCGCTACAAAACTACCCGGACTTGGTTCCGAATAGCTACTTCCTTGTTATTGAAGCCGCATTGCGCGACCTCCTCTGGGCTGGGTCACCCCGAATATCACTGGCCAAGCTCACGCTGGGATGGTACGATGGCGGTATAGCTCTCCCAGACATCCGTAAATACTATTGGGCGGCCCACCTATCCGCAATCAATCAGGGGACGTACGGAGACGGGAACGATCCAGCCTACGGTATGGACAGATGGTTGCTGCCTGGGGGGAACTACGAAATAGCACTTTACTCGAGACGAGGTAGGCGCCGACTCACCGGACCCACGCTCCACTCGGTGCAGATATGGCACATTGCTCAGAAGAGGCTCGGCTGGTCCGGGGCCCTCACGATGGCCACGCCACTTTGGGCCTCTGAAACATTGGGTAATCTGGGACGCACCAAGGGGTTCCGCAACTGGGACTTGATAGGCATCTCTCAAATTAAAGACATCTGGGGCCCTACAGGGATCCGCACGTTCGCCCAAATGCAAGAAGCATATGAGCTGGCGGACACCGAATATTTTAGATATTTGCAGGTACGTCACTCCCTACAGGCCAATATCCCTGCGGAGGTCAAACTGCCACCAGCCTCCCCGCTTGAAGATAGGTTGCTGGATGGCCACCTCCCGGAACACGCCATATCCCTCACATACAAAAAGCTCATCAATAACCCCCCAGATATGCTCATTCCCCTTAAAGACAAATGGGTCGCCGAAGGGCTAGAGATAGATGACGAGGAGTGGCTTTACGCCTTGGCTTCCCCGCAGGAGGTCGCGATATCAGCCCGACTGCGGCTTATTCAGCTGAAGACTCTTCACAGAGTCTATATCTCCTGCACGAGACTCCACGCAATGGGGAGGGTGGACACAGCACAATGTAGGAGAGGGTGTGGGGGCACGGGTACCTTTTTTCATGTGTTATGGGGCTGCCCGAAGATTCAGAGGTACTGGCGAAGAGTGGTGCGGTGTATGGAGGAGGTGTGGGAGGTGGAGCTTCGCCCGGAGGCTAAGAGGTGTCTCCTTAATATATGGGAGCCAACGGACCTGCCACCAAAAGGGAGGCTCTGGGTGACGCTCGGGCAAATGGTAGCGAAGAGGAATATAGCCAGGCTCTGGGGAAGTCCTATTCCACCCAAACTGTCAGAATGGAACAGTGATATGGACTGGTGTATGCTGCAGGAAAAGACTGTGTACGTGGCGAGAGGGTGCCCCCGTAAGTGGGTCGAGGTGTGGTCCAGGTGGAATGATTTTAGGGGGGGCATTTGCGAGCCTCCTTCCGTCGCGCAGGATGACCCCGGAGAAGTGTAGAATTCCACCGCTCTTGCTGCTCTAAATGCTAGGAGAGAGACGCGGAGGCCACAGCCCCGGGACGTGGAATGCATGCGGTACACACAGTGTTGACCGGTAGTTAAGAGGGGGGGGGGGGGAGTTTGATCGTTCCACACCTTTATGCCTGTTCGAGGCACCATGTCTTTATTGTATAGTTGTTTTAAGAGAAATTGAGACCTGCAATATCCTTCTTTAAAACTTGGTACAATCGCATCCATAAACGCCGCCGCGTACCCCCGCGTTGACGGCAAAGGGCTGTGTGATTTAGCGACATGTAAGATATATCCTCCGCGGCCGGCCCGCAGGGTTGTAGGCTGTCAGCTGTGTACTTGTAAAAAAAAAAAAAGGTCTATTTTGTCAATTCGAAATAGCAGTTTAAAACTGCACACATAGGCTGCAATGACAGGCCTGGGACATGTTGTAAAAGGCCTACTAGTAGCATTTAATTTACAAGCCTTGGGTATCTGTAGTACCACTTCACTAGAGACTTACAAGTAAATTAAATGTGCTAATTGTGTGTAAGCCAACTCGACCACTTTTTAATGAAAGAGCACAATCACTTTAGCACTGGTCAGCAGTGGTAAAGTGTACAGAGTCCTACAAGTTAACAATGAGTCCTTAAAGCCAACACAAACTGGTTAAAAAACAGGAGGGTGAAGGCAAAAGGTTCAGAGATGACCCTGCACCAAGAGTCCAACATGGGCTTTTTGTAAACAGACAGCTTTTGTTGTCTGGTAGGCAAGACCTAATAAGTTAGAGAACATATTATACCACGTCATTTCATTTTAAGAACTTCCTGTAAAAATTATGTTTTTCATATGCTTATCAAGTATTCTACTGCAGAATATACAAAATGTAATGGCACTGGGATTATTTCATGAATGATGGTGCTCTCTATCGCTGATTTACTACAGCATCTGTTATTAGTGCTTAATTGATCTGCAGTGCATTCGTATTAATCTGGAATTGCATTTGTGCATTGTCAGCAGCTACAAAGCATCTTCCAATTTGCTTGACAAGCTTATTGCGAAATTAATTAAAGCTATTCTGTTGACTTCCTAAAATGACATATATTGCTATGGCTGAGAAATTAACCCCTGTATGTCAAAAATCTGCCACCACGGGCATATCCAATGAGACCAGATATTGGTTCAATAAGGTAATCCAAATTGATAAATGCTCCCACATCCGATGTTTAACTATACATTTGAAAACTGGTGGTGTTTTGCACAACCTGAACACTGTCATTAGCAATCTTATTAGCTTATGAAATTGATTTGAAAGCTATTTCTTCTTATAAAAGGCCTGCTTTGTCCATCTCTGAAAGTGTATGATTTTGAAACCACATAGTTTTTTGCACTTAGGCCTTTTAAGTGAACGTTAGAAAATTGAGCACCTCATGCATTTGTGGCAGGTCTTTGTGTGAGGGAGGAGGGAAGTTCCTTGGTGCCGTGCATTCTGGCAAAATGCTTTGTTGCAAGGAGGCAATACACAGAGACACCTATGTATATACGTCTGACCCCTGCACCATCCTCCAAGCTGTGCACCAAAATCCGCGGATTGCTGTGAGGGTGGAGGTGGGCCCATTGCCTATCCCAAAAACACAGCCGTAGCGTTGGCACTCAAGTGTCATGGACATTATAAGCTGTGTGCATTTACAACACAAGGCATACCAACACAGTATATATGCGGTGGGATGCTGGAAGCCCAATCAGCTATTTGACTTGATATACTCATGCGCTCCTCCTGGTCTCTCTTATTGGATATTTGTAATACTTGCTAACATTCTTCTACAAATAATGACATAATGCTGACACCGGCTGCCGGTGCCATGTCCAGCATCAGGCGGAGAAAGATATTTCATTAGTGCCTTTTTGTTATTCTCCTGTTCTTGTGCTAGTTTTACCCTATTACATCTTAGCCCCAGAAGAGAAGACTGACCAGCAGATGGCGCAAAGAACTACCCTCCTTCGGACAGGACAACATTAGATGCATCCCTTTGGATTAGATGTCTTGGTGCTCAGGTAGATGAGGACACGCCAAACAATTGAGGCTAACTGTTGAGGTCTTGAGATGACATGAGCTAAAATCAACAGATGAAGACCACCATGCTGGGATGATAGCTTTACTGTTGATTGGCCCAAACAGCGGTCCTTGTGGAGAGTGAGGCAATCCTGGAGCCACAGTAACAGAAAACGTCACCTGAGTACGCACCACAAGAATAGCTCTATTGTAACCTGGGCATACTTCAGCCAATAGTAGAGGTGGGCAGGTATCAGGCATTGAGAAAGACGGCCTAGAGCAGACTGCAGCTGTGAAAAAGGCAATGTTGTGGCAAGCCCGAAGCAAGGACAGTGTCTGAGTCAAAACTCACATAAGATTATAGCCAAGCTTCGGAGCTCCAGGGTGAGGCTCGTTATAAGTGCATGTTCACGGCACAATAGATGGTTATAAAAACAGCCCTCACCCATACTTTGTGACATGCTTCCTTATCGGGCTTGGCTACATCCCGTCATAATTCCTGTTGTGATGTGCTCAACCACGCAAATGGAAGCACCTAATATTTTGGGAAGTGGATCTGGGGTAACTATGTTACAGAAGATTTAAAATGATCTTGAAATACCAGTGAATAAATTATTGTCTCTGGGTTTTTCAACCATCATGGTCCTGATAAAAGCCTTGTCATTCTTAGTGGCAACTAGGAAGGCTGAATCAAGATGACTAGGAATTAGGATGGTGGGATACTAATCTTCCTTTCCGGTCCATTTATTACTTTTAATCTTGTCTGAAAAACCCAGAGGCAATAAATTATTGCTGTGTATTTCATGGTAATTTTGAGCACATAATATAGGTTTTAACTTTTACCATGCAGCCTTTGCCATGTAGTAATTTGTCATGCTGGTACGTGCATATACATGTGTTTTCAAATAGCATAATTTTCAATGTTATTTAAAAAGAAAGAGTAAGGTGCAAGTAGAGGGAGAGGGTGACTTTAGAGTTTAGGGGTGGGCAGGAGTAAATGGAGGTAAAGGTGTATTTAAGGTTCAGAGGGTGGGTAGAGGTAAAAGGAGGTAAGAGTACTTTTAGGGCCTAGGTGTGTATACGGCTAAAGGGAGGTAAGGGATTTTTCAGGTTTAAGAAAAGACAATACAGTCGAGTTCTGACATCACAATGCCTGCTGCCAGAGCCAGCAGCCGAGGTGAAAGGCAGGTCAGGTCATGGAGCATACTTAATGCTGCTGTTTAAAGCAAAAACGAAACATTGCTTTTCTTTCTTCTACTCTATTTTAAAAGCTTACAATGACAAGCAAAGAGAATAGGTTTATTTTTTGCACTCCAAGATGGAGAAAAGCTAGAATCTTTCAGCACGTTTCTACATGTTCCAAGCTACTGCAGCTTTTTTTGGTTTTAAACGACTTGTATTTAACTGTTTCTAATATCTATTTGCAACAAATTTTGCACTAGAGGTTTTATTTTTATACTTCATGTTTACAAACATGCTAACTCTTTCATATGAAAGAGCTACCACCAAGGTTTTAAATGGTTTGTGGGAAAGGTGATGGTGTGACCATGCATTACATGGTATAAAGTACCTCCGGACGTACATGATAAGGATTGCAACTCACCTCGGAGCTCCATAACCTTACGTACGGCAGGGGGTACTTATATATATATATATATATATATACACACACACACACACACACACACACACACACATATATATATATATATATATATATTCTGATTTCACTGAAAAAAACAAAAGTTTAAGTGACATTTTAGATTTTGGTTTTGTTTTCAGTGGAAAAAAAACAGAGGCTACAGTAACGTTATAGTTAGGTGAAGATGTCAGTCATAACGTCATGTTTTAAATGCAAAAAAAACTTGAATTCACCAGTTATAGTTTACTGAGCAAACTATAATTTACACCTCCACCGTTCCCTCTTATGACCTCACATATCACCTCACTCATGACATGTTCAACTCTGTTTTTGAATTTGCAGTCTTGAGGGACATTTCAATATTTTTAACGTTAATTTCTCTAAAATGGGCAAACAGATTTACACCAGATGTCAAAAAGCATGCTTTTTTTTGCAGAGATCTTGTTTTTCTGCCAAACTTGATGTAATTCTGTTCAGCTGTTTTCTCTATATCACTGTTTGAAAATTCCTATGAAAATTTCATTGGGATATTGCATTTTGTAACCCCCTGCTATTCGCTCCCTCCATTTGACAGATCACTGCACATCTATACAGGAAATTGTGGAGGTGGATGACCTTTTTTGTATAAAGTTTTGTGGCGATTCTTCAAAAGGCCCCAAAGTTATTAGCAAAACAACAAAAACACAACTTCTTTGGAACGTCTGACCTAACTATAACTACACATTGGCGACTGCCACAGTGTTTCATATATATGAGGGGGGTGAAACCCTACTCAAGCATCAACCACAAATCTCGACAGGGTGAAACACAAGCAAATCCCACATTAACTTACGCTCAACCCTCTGGTAGGTTGGCACAATGCTGTCAGGCTTAACTTAGAGGCAATGTGTAAAGTATTTATGCAGCCCTTAAAACAGTAATAAAGTGAAAACACAACAAACGAAACATTTTGAAACACAGAGTACATTTTAATACATTATTTGAGACCAAACCGATAAAAATCCAATCAGTAAAACTGGAAAAGCCATTTTAAAGATTCAATTAAAAACAGTGCTTAGAAGCACAAAGCACCAATTGTGGTTAATCTGGTCTCACCGGACCAGGACTAAGTCACAAGTTCAGGCCGACTGCAATGGAGCGCCGGCTGGATACTGGGACAAGTTACGCCTCCTGAACAAAGTACCTTAAATCCATTGTGAGATCCCACGTTGACAATGCAACGAGCAGTGGCAGTTCTAAAGAAGCTGAGGCCTGTGATGCCAGGTCCTGGTTGGAGATGCGTCATGCAGCAGCGTGTCAAAACCAGTAACATAGGCGCTTACCTTTTAAGGCCCACAATGTGGATTCGCAGAGACAATAAGAACCCACCACCTCTGCCCCAACCTTCTATACTTGAGACTAGTTGGACTGCAAGCAGAGAGATTAGGGCCTGAGAAGAGGGTCTTGCTTCTTGGAGGTTGAACCTTTGTGTGGACAGCTGTTGACCTTCAATATAGAAGAGACAAGTGTGAGCTATCTTACTTGTTTTGTTCTTACCCCAATCCCTGACAAGTTCTCTGGAATGCAGGGACAGAGTTCTACCTGCAATGCAGCTGGTGCTTGTTTTCACTATTGTTCTGTACTGATAGAGCTTAAAGTACTTGAATAAGTTCTCCTTCATAAAGCATGGAGTACTTCAGTACGTTCTCTTTTCCCAAAAAATATAGTCACATCTGTAAACATGTACACAACATTTTAGAATCCTTTGTCAAACTTTTGCACCCTAAACACAATGATACACCTATACTGAGTACTTAAAAACAATTTGCTGTTAGTAAGTCTCTCTTAGTACTCTGTTTCCTCACACAGTTTGAGTCATGCTGTTGTCTGTTCCTTGCCGATGCTTTTGTGGGAAGTCTTTGAGTTGTTATTCAGTTCCTTGTAAGAGTTTTATACGTGCACTTTAAAATAAATGGTACCTAATTGTAGCATGGTCCATGCTTCTTTCTTACTGAAAGTCTTATTTTCCTACTTTTACAGGTCCGGAAGTGGGAGAGCTGAAGACTGGGAGACTGTGGTGGTGAGGACCTTAGCAACAGTGATGGCAACAAGTTGTAGAAGAAAGTTCTTCCTTGCAGGTAAATTTCTGTAGCAGGCACAAATTACCGCAACTTTTCCAGAGAAAGGATCATGAGGCAAAGCACGGGGTCGGCGCTGGGCATGGTTTAAACATTACTGCGCCCAATATGGCCACCAAGTTTTGCAGAAGCCTCATAGAGTTTGGGAATCTCATGAGACTTAGGCAAATACAGAGATGAAATCTACAACGTAGGCATGAGGCTCCAAGGAGCGTGTGTGGCGCATCTGGTAAACCCCAAATAATTACAAGAGTGCCGTATTCAGTGCAGAATGGCATACATCGAAGCTCAGGGGGCTGAGATCATTAAAGGGCGGTAGGCTGAGTGGTACTGAGAACAAGGAGAGAAGCACTGAAGAACTGGAAGCAAGGGCAGGGGACCACCGCCATGACATAGTAGTTCCGATGAAGCCATTGACGGGGCTTGCAATGCAAAGTCCTGCTTTGGGGCTGCGTCGCACTGGTGTGGTTCCGAGGAGCTGCGATACAAGGTTCTGTGGCGGTGATGCGGCGCGCAGTGGCGGTTCCGATGCAGAGGTTCTAGAAGATGCATCGCACTGCGTCAGTTCTACCCAGGAGACCACAGCTGAGCTGGCAGAGCACCTTCAGGCCTACTTCTAAGAGTCCAGGACTGGGGTGACAACACTTGGGGAGCAAGGCTCACAGCAGAGAGAGTCCAGATTGTGGGTGTAAGGTGGTTGTAGCCTTTCCTGTTTCAGAGGCTTTGATAAGTAGGCCAGCCAAATAGCACGTGGAGTCACTCTGGTGGTCCTGGGTTCAAGATACAGGTCCAGTCCTTTTCACTCAGGCAGCAGGGCAGCAGAGTAGCATGGCAGAAGAGTAGCAGTACTTCTTGCAGCAGAGGAGTCCTTCTGAGTTTTCCACAGGTCCAGAGGTGTATTGAAGAGTTGGGTCTGAGGGTCAAATATTCATACTTGGAGCCAGGTTTGAAGCAGGAGAAGGTTTTGGAGGTTTCCACCTCCAGAGGTGTTTGGAATTTTCTGCCACACTGCCCTGGCTCCAGCTTGTTTGGGTTCGCAAACAAAATATTTGAGTGTGCTGAGGCAGAGCCTTTGTGATGTGTAGGTGTGGCAGGTGACAGCTCTTCCCCCTATCAAGTCAGAGATGGCCCATCCTGCTAACACCTATTCCTAGTTGTCTTGCTACACCTAGGAATGTGACCTAGGATTTAGGCTGCAGGCACCAAATGGTTGGGACAAAAAGATGCAAAACAATAAGGAACTACAGAGGGAAAAAAAAAACAAGTCGCCCTCCTCTCAATCAATATTCATATAAACAAGACTGGGTCTAGGGAAGGTATAGTCAACAATAGACTGTGGTTCAAATCCCTATATCTTAGGGTATTTTGTACTCCTCTCCTTTCTCACACTGAGGTAGCCACCAACAGCCGTTCACCTTCAATTTTTAATTTTTTAGAAACCAGCTAACTAAAAAGGTTTTACTTAAGGCAATCCCCACTAATGACCTTCTTGGTGTAAGAACCCCACATCAATTACACCAAATATTTTTACAATCCTTTGAAAAAAATGTGAGAGAAACAAGATGACACCTCACGTGAGCAACACCAATTGAGCTTGCTGATTGGTACTCACCAGCTCTGCCCACTTTTATCATCATCGGTTGTCATCTTGTCCCAAAAAAAATATAATAAATCCAGTGTCCACATAGTTAAACCCAAAATGTGAAGGTATACAGTGCAAACATCACATACCAAAATGCGACTGAAAAGTGAAAAGTGAGAACAAAGGATAGTCAGTGGAGGTAGGGCCGACTATGAGTACGAGCGTTGTGTACCAACAAAATAGGTCTGTGTATTTGGGAATCCTACATAAAATGAACTGGGTTTAATAACATGTCCTTTTTAAGATGGCGCCCTTAGGTGACGGTAACACTGTCTATGAGGGAAGGTGGTATATGTTAATACACGCGAAGCGTTACTAGGCTTGCCTTTCATGTGAGGAATATTGGATAAATACATCATACTGTGGGTGGGTCATGGTAGCACCACCTCAATAAGAATATGACGAAGAGTAAGAAAAATATACTATAAATCAACGACTTGCGTGAAGCGAGGTATGGAATTCACCCCAATCCAAGATGGCGCCCACGGGGATGACGCAGGGACGTTGCCGTCGTCCCGCGAAAGATTTAAAATAGAGGCGGAGAGTGAATGCCGCTAACCGGTGGAGAAACAGAGCTCCGTGAGGCCTTGGGTGGTAAGGAGACGACTTAAATGGAGGGTGTTATGTGTTTTTAAACAGCTTTAGAGTCTGTGAACTCTTTCTCTACCTCCGGAATTGCTAGGAAGGCCGTGTTGCTAAAAGGAGTACGGGGAGTCTCGTTAACTAATCAAACAGATGACGGAGACTCGGTTAAATGGTATTTAGTCCCATTACTAGTGATTAGCATACAATAGCCGCTCAGAACTATGTAATATGAATATAATAATGTGTGGGAGTCCCTCCGAAGCCTAGTTAGAACTCGGTGCAGCGAGTACTAGGTAGAGAATACGATGTGGGTCACAGGGACTAATGAGAAACCCCATTACTTTCACATCTGCATCACAGCTGAGTGCGGATCAACTGCGAGGAATCACAAATGGAGCTCGTGGTGTGACCTATAAATAAGTGAGCTGGTACATGGCTCAATAAGGGTAAAGAGTAAACCAGAGCGTGAGATACAAATAGACCCATGAGAGATAAAGTGGCAATCCAGTGAGAATTATGTGTGTTGTGTGTTTTTACTTTTTACTTCTGGCAGTCCCCGATTGAAAGGCTAAGAGGTGTCCCCTACCGGTGCCAAGCGACTGTATTTGCCCTGAAGAAATCGCTACAAGTAATTTGGCGATGAAACATGTTGGCATAATACTATGGTATGCACAGTAAGCAACCTTTTTAAGTTTTGGATTGGGTGCACATATAAGGAGGAATAAAGTTGGTCCTATAGAAAGTGCATCCACTTCATTTTTTAACTTCACTTTTCGGTCGCATTTTGGTATGTGATGTTTGCACTGTATACCTTCACATTTTGGGTTTAACTTTGTGGACACTGGATTTATTATATTTTTTTTGGGACAAGATGACAACCGATGATGATAAAAGTGGGCAGAGCTGGTGAGTACCAATCAGCAAGCTCAATTGGTGTTGCGCACGTGAGGTGTCATCTTGTTTCTCTCACATTTTTTTCAAAGGATTGTAAAAATATTTGGTGTAATTGATGTGGGGTTCTTACACCAAGAAAGTCATTAGTGGGGATTGCCTTAAGTAAAACCTTTTTAGTTAGCTGGTTTCTTAAAAATTACAAATTTAAGGTGAACGGCTGTTGGTGGCTACCTCAGTGTGAGAAAGGAGAGGAGTACAAAATACCCTAAGATATAGGGATTTGAACCACAGTCTATTGTTGACTATACCTTCCCTAGACTCAGTCTTGTTTATATGAATATGGGACAAAAAGATGCCAACTTTCTAAAAGTGGCATTTTCAGAACAATGACTTAAAATCCAGAAATATCGTAATGCACCATTCTAATGTCCTGCTAGTCTCATAATACGAGGGTAATGATGGAGATGTGCAAATAGCATGTAGTAGTGGGCAGGAGGGTACAGCTTAATACCCAACAAGATTTGAATTACAAACAATGACATTAAATTCAAATTTATACAAGTTGATGGACTAAGTTATGCACAGATGGCACCATTCAAGAGAGGAACAGGCAGAATTGAGCCAATAAGGGTACATATTCTTGGAGGATGATGAGACACAACTGCTGCCTCTAGTACTAAATATTGTGGAGGGGGAAAGAGAAATTGGAAGTATTCAGGGATGTGATTAATCTCAAGGCTTTTTTTTTTTTACACTTTTTATATCTCTTTCTCCCTCACCTCTCCTTGTTCCCCCTCTCCCCTGGTTTGGAGAGAGGGAGGATGAGAGTTTATTGTTAATTTCTCATTCAGTTGATGAGGAATCCAGTTCTTATTTTAACAAGGATAGGAAAATCAGAGAGGAGTTTATACATTTTAGTCATGCGAGGAACAATACAATGCTAAGTATATCTGTATCCACATCCTGTATTTCTCAATAAAACGAGTTTGGATGATAAAAATGTAGAGGCACTTACCCCAATATCAAATCCTCCTGTGAAATAATCAAGATTCGCTTGGATAAACCAAATGTTGCTCAGTCCAAGATCTCCACTTCTGTCTTTTGCACGTACCAAAGATTCCTCTTTGTTTTCAATCAAAACCACCTAGAACCAAGCAGGAAGGCAGGAGCAGATTAATATTCAGTACTTCACTATACAGCGATTACCCATTGAGGAGTTTTGAAACTAGATCAGCTTTAAATTCTGGTATCTGAAGAATGCATGCCACAATAGATGAAGAAAAATTGAACAGCACTGTATATGTGAGGAATCTGACTTATGAACAGTGCACAATTCATGTCAATGGTTGCAGGCACTCATATTTGGAGGATTGGGAATTATTTTTCATCCTCAGACTTTGATCCATAAGTAAGGTAGGGAAAGACATGAAAGGGAGCAAGAGAAAGAAAGAGAAAAATACAAAAAACAGTGTCAACAGAAGAAAGCAGGGATGACAATGTACACGCAAGACAGATGACGAGAAGTAACTGTAGGCTTGTGGAAAAAACAGGTTTGAGGTGGTATTAATCAATCAATCAAATAGCATTTGTAAAGTGCACCACTGCCACCCCTAGGGGTATCTGGGCGCTGGTCTCAAGAGCAAGCCATCTTGGTATTCAGCAACCCCAGCATTTTGGTAGTGGGATGGTGGGCGTCTAAGAAAAGCTTTTTGCCTGGCACTTATAGATTTATTTACATACATTTAACACTGGAAGGTTGCCCGAAAAGAGTCTTGCAGCAGCGTATGTTACTTCTGGAGGCGACACAGGGTAGGTTGAATGGCAGTTGAGCTTGAACAAAGGCTTGTCTTAAATGCAAATACTACTAGGAGCTGTCTGGCTAGAAGCTTGTGCATTCTTATCAGAGTTTATAAATGAGGCGAAGATTCGTACCTTTACTTATCGTTAAGTCCATTCCTGCTGTGTGAATTTCACCAAGTCAGTGCCATTTTAGGTTCCAAAAGTTCTTTTAGTATACAAACACACCTATCATTATTATTATTAATAAAAATAATGTATTTATTTGCTAAATTCAACACTACTTATAAGCTTCATTAGCTTAAATCTTATGGGTAGGGCTCCTACATGAACGGGTTAAGGTGCACAAAGTCTGGCTTGTTTTTTATTGAACTGGTGTTTATATTATATATTATTTTATTCATAGTAGGAACCATTTTGAAACAAGTGTGAAGAAATGGGTTGTTGGTTGAGCAGGGTGAAACCCTACTTAAGCGACAGCACAATTCTTGTTAGAGCGAATCACAAAAAGTCACGAAATTACTCTGTGCTTAACCCTCTGATAGCTTGGCACAAAAAGCAGCCAGGCTTGACTTAGAAGCAATGTGTAAAGTATTTATGCAGCCCTTAAACAGTAATCATATGAAAACACAACACAAGTTAAATCCACACTGATTTATAAAGTAAATTGTAATAAATTATTTGACAAAAAAACAGCAAAAATCAAATCAGTAGAACCGGAGTTATGAATGTTTACAGTTTAAAATAGTTGCCTAAAAGATTAAAGCGCCAACTGTTGACATCTAGTAGCGTGAGACAGGGGCAATGTAGAAAGTTATGGCTGACCATAGGCTATGCGAAGTGGATTGGGCCAGGTCTCCACTTAACTTCGGACTTAAAAGAAATTTTAAAGAAAAATGTCTGAGAAGGCTGGGGCAGCTCCTCCATAACAGAAAATAAAATGATAATAAAATAATATTTTATTTTTCTGTGGCTGGCTCTGGTTGAGGCATGCGCGCATGTGAGGCGGGGCCACGACAGGGAGGAGTGATGGGCACTTAGAAGTGCACATGTCAGTTTGGCCGGCTGTCCTAGGCCGGCCAAATCGACATGCGCACTTCTATTTCTCCAACCCAGCTCTGTTGCACAGCCAGGTTGGAGAGAAGCCAAAAGCTGCAGGCTCCCAGGCATTATCTGAGCAGCACACAATGCCGCTCAGTCAATCCTGGCACTGCGTCTGGATTGAGTGGGGAGCCCGTGCTTTCCCAGTGACTGCTGGGAGAAAAGCACCGATGCGGACGTCGACGTCGCAACAGGTAGGTTTACTTTTAATTATCATTTTACCCTAAATTCCCCCCACCCACCACTTTTGTTTTGCGGTCGCCGCCACTGTGAGAAGGTAAAGTTCTGTAGGTAAAGGCAGCCAGCATTTGCTGAGAAGGAGGTGCCATCTCATAGGAGCCACTAAATGCAGTCGCTATGAACATTTCTATGTTCAGGCTTGGTCTCTTTTATGGAAATTGAAAATCTCCAGTAGGACGCAGCTGCAAGCTGCAGTTGACGAGGACTCTATGAGGCCAGATACTCCTTTTGCGAGGAGCCGCTGAACAGGATTAGCTGCTGTGGAGGGGAACACAGCTGGAGATGCTACAAAGTCAGGCAGACTGTAGATGCACCTTGGACATATCGACGAGCAGGTAGATCCCGGTCTCCTTTCGGATCTCAGAGCACTTTTTGGCCAAAAATGTTCCCAAGTTTTGGAATTGAGCTATCTGGGCACCTTTATTACCATTTCCAAGGGTCCAGGACCGGAGGGGCACCACTTGGCGGGTTAGGACTAACTCAGGCTGGGACAAGGTGCGGGTTCCAGATGTTTGGAGCCTTTTCTGTACTTGAGGCACTGATCAGGAGGTCAACTTACTACTCCTTGGAATCACTATGGAAGTCTTAGATCAAACAGGAAAGCAGGTCTCAAGCAGCACTGCACTCCTCTGAGGTCTCTAGGTGCAGCAGAGCAGTCCTCTGAAGTACACAGCAGGCCACAGGCAGCAGGGCAGTCCTTCCTCAGGTTATGAAGTAAATTGAAGAGTGAGTCTAAGAGCCCTATTTTTATACCTGGTGCCCCTTTGAACTGTAAAACTTCTGGAGTCCCCCCACCCCCTCCCGAAGTGTCTAGAATTTCCTGCTTCACTGTCCTGTTTCCAGTCTGTTTGTAGGCACAATAGTCTAGTGTGAAGTTCTTTATGAGAGCTTCGGCAGAGTCTTTAAAGTGCAAGTAGGACTGTGCCCCCATCCCGTCTTTAATGGAACATCCTGCCAACAACTAGACCCTCTACTGTGTGGCTTTCTTGAAAGAATACACAAAGGCCAGCTATCCACTACACCTAGTCATGTACCCCAGGAGACAGGCTGCAGTAATTTAAATAGGTCAATCAGATTTAAGGCAATTTTACCACGTTTTAGGGAGTGGGCACAAACACTTTAGCACTGATTATCAGTGGTAAAGTGCAGGGGGTCTTAAGGCCAAAAACATCAGTAAAATTAGAGGGCACAATATTTAGGGGAAGACCACCCTAAGGCTAGCAGGTCTAACAACAAGCAAATGTGTTTCATTCTAGAAACCTAATGGTGTGGCCAATTATTGTTCAAGAATCAGAAACACGGTCAACACATTTTTTCCAAACTTTTTTGACATGTTTGGGCTTCCCTCTAAGCAAAGTCAAAGACAGAAGCTTGTTCAGTTGCCTGGCAACCACTGGTTGCATTAAAGATAGTGGGTGAGTACTGTGGGACAATGGAGTCGTTTCCTCCCCATATTTTAGCCATGAGAAAGCTCCTGCTCCCGTAGCGCTCCGTATTGTTTTAAGGAAGTGCGAACAGCTTTATTGCCCTCATTTGCAGGACCATAAGGGATTTAAATTACCTTCCACACATTATGGGCATGAGCCACAGAAAAGCCTAACCCACAGGAACAAGGGTTTTCGGAGTTTTGGTGAAATTAGTTGGGCATTAGGGTAGATTTCTTAATTCAATATAAGTAGCGCTATAATGATCATCAGCTTTCTACGGTGAAATTATTGTATCCACATAATGTAAGACAAAATGACTGCAATCAATTGACTTAGGTATTACCTTTTCCAATTGTGTAATGTAAGAGTCTATAGGAATAATAAACCTTCAGATGTAATACTGATGATTTTTATAAAAGTACAATTGTTATGACTTTTTGAAAGGAATACATAGGAATTAGTTATATACCTTTGGTAACGCTTTTTCTTAAGGGCTACAGTATCTTCCAGCAGATTCATTATCTTAAAATATCTTGATGCTGGAGGTTAGGGCATGAAATTGTGTAGCAATTTTCTTCAGAGCTGGTGTTTTACCACCAGACATGGAGCCATCCGACAGCACCACCAGAAAGGACGTCAGCTCTACGTCAACTACCCTCGCTCCATTGATAGTAGAGCAAAATAAATGAGAGTAAACATTTTCAAGAACAACCAGAAAAAAAGAGTAACTAAAGATATTAAAAAAAAAAACTCAATGATGGAAGCATTTAATTTCTCAGCCCTGGGTGTATGTGCTTGTGAATGGAGGGTATTTGTGTGTGTGCTTGTGAATGTATGGGTGCGAGCGAGTGTGCATGTAGATGAGTAATGTGTGTAGCTCCCCACTCTGCCTGTTCAAATGAACGACTACCAAAAACATTTGGAAGACCAGAAGGGCAGACTTGGAAAATCCCATTAGGAGGGTAATGGGTAGTTCACGAAAACTTTGATGACACAACCTGCAGCTCTCCCACTCTCCCTTCCAACATAATGACTGAAATAAATACTATTTACAAGGTCCAGTAGAACAGCGATCACAAACACATCAAAAGATGACCTCAAACATTTAAGAAGCAATTTGAGATCCAATAGGTGAACAACAAAAAAGATCCCAGAGAGAAAAGTTTGGAAGCCCTTCAAAAATCTTATAACAATTATTAAAGCGAATGGGGGAACTAATTCAGGAGGCTGAAGAAAAGCAGAATTAATGGCTAGGGATCCTTTACCTTATTTCAGGGGACTTGAACTGCACCCATCTACATTTATTGAACCTTTGGAACGCCGCCATTAAAGAATTCACCTCATTTTGAAGATATCACTCAATACAACTACATAATCTTCCAGAGCACAAACATTTAGTAGGGCCTTTTCCCACCAAAACACTTTATTTCCTTCATCAGGCAGAAATATACATAAATCAAATTACTTTCTTCCAATCTTCAAGCATGGAGGTTGAAGGGCTTCAGATCTGAATGTGTAACTGACCCTGCCTTGTGTGCCTGGAGGTACTCCTGGAGTGGAAGTAGCATGGAAGGATGGAGACTAAGGTCCAATAAGCCTGGATACCTTGTCTATCTCACTCAGACTGAAGATATTAGATTGATAACTGCTTAGCGATATTTCATTTTCTAAAATATGCTGGGCAGAGGAACAATTGTTGAAAGGATTAATGCAGCAGAAATGACTATTTAAAAATGAATGCATCCCCATCCAGTCCTCTTGTGGAATCATGAGGGAATTTTAAAAAGTCAGCCATTTCTATTTGCTTGAATGGCCAATAGGTCCACTGACGAAAAGGCCCCATCTGGCAAACATCTGTTAAAATCTGGGGTGAAGCACCCACTCAAGATTCATTGTCAAAATGCTGACAACAGCATCTGCTCTCACATGGTCTACTCCTCCTAGATGAGCTACTGATATTCGAGTTTCTTTAATTTGTCTTAAGACCACAGCTGGACAGCTTTGACAAACAGCTTTCTCTTTTGTGTATACAATGTAATGCTATAGTTGGTGAGGATTTGTATCAGAGAACCCTGTACTAGAGGAAGCTAAGCTATCAATGGCAACCAAACAGACCTCAGTTCCAGGTTGTCTACATGTAATATTGATTCCTCCATGCCTGAATATATCTGATAAAGTTGTTGCTTGAACAGACCCTCTAATGTACCAGGGGTGTGTCTGTTTCTATTGTTGTGAGAGGCCAAGTGCAATGAAGCTGCACGGTTTCCTTGTGTCCAAAAAAAGAAATTTGCAACAATATCTTCTAAAGTCTGGCCTGAAAAAAGAAGATTAATGAATGAAACCATCAACACGGGCAGTGCTGGAAAAGATATCACAATTAGATATAAACCCGGGTTAAATGAGGCATCATTTTCTGAATATCAATAAACCACCTACTTCCGAGGGGGCAAGCCGTCCCTCTATTTTATGCAGAATCACTCATACGAGCTAGATATGCTGCAATATAATCTATTGTATATTGCTATATAAGGCAAAGAAACACAACATGTGTAACACACTCCAGTCCACTGTTTTTTTGGACATTTCAACTTTGATCCACAAGACATCCAACTAAAGGATGGCATTGTTTCTCGCCGTGAACCTGTACCACCACCATGATCTTATAAAAACCCGGAGGGCTTAGGTGAGACCCAAGATCAGCGACATAATTTGAATATCAAATACTTGATGTTATTTGTCTCCTGTCCCCTTACCATAGATCTCAGAAACGTTCTGTGGTATGTCCAAAAACGACTGTAGATGGTCTAAAGATCTAAAGACAGAATCTAGTATTGATTCTGCAAAGTGTGCACAATCTGTTGCAAGCGGACAGCCTTGAAGTTTTGCTTTTGATGAAAATTGTTCAGGAATGAAAGGTCTAAAACAGGACGCAGAACAGCACCCTTCTTGTGGAGCAAAAAATATCTCAGATAAAATTGTTTAATTTTTATAAAGAGGAATTTACCTACCAGCACAATTATTGAGCCTGGAAAGAACTCCCTATGTCAAGCTGTAAGGAGTGGCAGACAGGTGATGCTTGCTGCAGAATGCTAAGGGGTAGCCTGACTTCACAATCTTATAGGGCCACTGACCAGATAAATGTTCAATCTAGAAAGGAATCTCACCACCCCTACACCCACTGGAGACCTTTTAGTTTTTCCGATGAATCTAGAAAAATGGTGCTACTGCAGTAAGAGTGAGGGACGGGGATGAACATGTTGCTGGCATCCTCTCCTTGCACTTCTCACCCTGTATAGACAAAATAGTGCTACTGTTGAGGCTGTGGCTGGGATGACTTGTGAGACTGATGAAAGGAAGCACTGAAATATATGATACTTTTAATGAACTTGCAAGCTGATGAAGTCAAAACCAGTGAGCAAGTAGTAACCCTGCTAAGCATAAAACCTCTCCAGGGAACTGGCAGCTTTCTTGCCAAATAACTGTTTGCTAATGAAAATCATATTTATCACTTTGGTGTAAATATTGCTAGAAAGCTGTGACATGCATCTTGGTGGGCTTCCTCAGGTGGACATCTCTCCCAAAGCCTCTCTCCCAGTGTGAATTGAACAAAATTTTGGTTCATGTGGCTTGTTCTTCAAGCTCTTGTCTGTTGAAAGCGAGTGTGAAATCTAGCATTTCCCTCTACTGCCCGTCAAGGCTCGATTAAACAGCGACAGAGGCTTAGTCATTTGACAATTTTCAGCAACACTTTGGGTGGACATATCTGCTTTACAATCCACAGGCGTAAGGACAAATGAAACACACTGTCTGCCACCTTTTTTAATATGCAAAAACAACAGTTAAGGGACAGAATGCGGAACAATGTCATACATTCACCCCAGTACAGAGACCTGGGCCTAAATCCATCGTTTTTTTGCTCACCATGCCGTTCCAGTTTGAACCCAGCCATATGCAAATCAGTCTTGACCCTGTGCCTCATAGGAACAGTCCAGCCCGAACTGCCAAGCCAGGTCCTCCCTGGACTGAAAACAAGCCTCCTAGGACCAGTTTCGGGGTTTCACCCCTCTTCAACAGGATAGCTTGATTCCAGTGGCATGGAGAGCAAGGAACCCACGTCTGGACATACCCTTCCCTCTCCGGGTGACAAATGCAAAAACAACAGTTGAGGGACAGAATGCAGAACAATGTCTTACATTCACCCCAGTACAGAGATCTGGGCCTAAATCCATCATTTTTTTGCTCACCATGCCGTTCCAATTTGAACCCAGCCATATGCAAATCAGTCTTGACCCTGTGCCTCATGGAAACAGTCCAGCCCGAACTGCCAAGCCAGGTCCTCCCTGGACTGGAAACAAGCATCCTAGGACCTCTTTCGGGGTTTCACCCCTCTTCAGCCAGGATAGCTTGATTCCAGTGGCATGGAGAGCAAGGGACCCACGTCTGGGCATACCCTTCCCACTCGGGGTGACAAATGCAAAAACAACAGTTGAGGGACAGAATGCAGAACAATGTCATACATTCACCCCAGTACAGAGATCTGGGCTTAAATCCATCGTTTCTTTGCTCACCATGCCGTTCCAGTTTGAACCCAGCCCAGTTTATTTCCTGAGGCGGAAGCCGGGCAACGCGCACCACAGTTGTTACTTGCTGCTAATCGTTTTTACTTGCTGCTAATCCCTAATCGCTATTTTGCACTTACTTTTAATCATTAGGCTGTTGTTCGCTTTCCCGGGGCCACAGGCTCTTCGGGGGACGTGGGCTGCAACCCGACTACCTGTTTGGGACGGCCGTCATCTTGAGGCTACAAGCAGGTAGCGGGCTAGTTGTTGAGCTGCTATCACAATAAATGTCAGATCCTGAGCGCACGTGCAGCACCTAGTTTATTTCCTGAGGCGGAAGCCGGGAAACGCGCGCCACAGTTGTTACTTGCTGCTAACCGTTTTTACTTGCTGCTAATCCCTAATCGCTATTTTGCACTTACTTTTAATCATTAGGCTGTTGTTTGCTTTCCCGGGGCCACAGGCTCTTCGGGGGAAGTGGGCTGCAACCCGACTACCTGTCTGGGACGGCCGCCATCTTGAGGCTACAAGCAGGTAGCGGGCTAGTTGTTGAGCTGCTATCACAATAAATGTCAGATCCTGAGCGCACGCGCAGCGGACGCGCGCAGCGGGCGCGCCTAAGGCAAGCCCGTCTGCGCCCATACAAGCCCTGAGCCAGGAATCGCTGCCCAAACCTGGTCTACCGTTCCTCACCGGACCCGTGTAATATATTCAACTAAAGCCCTGTTGGACATCAGAACTAGGGAAGTAGTGGATCTCTCCCCAATGATTTGCTGCTCCAACGTTTTTCCATTAAATCTCGAAGGGCCAGTAGTATGCAAGACCTGTCCCTTTCACTGTAAGCTAAACACCTCCGACCCTCCGCCCCGGGCAGAAATGTCTGACCTAGGTTATCTTAGCCCTAAATTTATTCTCTGTAACGTCAGATCACTAGCTAAACATCCCATTGAAATATGGGATATGATTAGTACCCACTCCCCGGAACTATGCTTTTTCACAGAAACCTGGTTAAATCCCACAAACCATCCCCAGATCAGTCTAGCAATCCCTGAAAGCTATAAATGTATTCACCTTGATAGAGAGGAAAAGAAGGGGGGGTGGTATAGCAATTGCTTTTAAAAACTGTCTAAATGTCCAATGGACGGCCACGCATAGTTCGGACAGCCTGGAACTGGGCTTTTTTAAACTAAGCAGATCCCCGTCTGATAGCTGGAATGGTGCCCTGATTTACCGGCCCCCCGGACCAAGGTCCCACTTCTCAAATGAATTAGTTGAGCTGATGGCTATGCAAGTCCTAGCATCTAGCAACTTTATTCTGCTTGGAGACTTTAATTTCCACGGTGAAGACCCATTGAACCTCGATGCTAACAATCTCTTAAATAGTTTAAATCAAATTGGACTTTCCCAACTTGCAACTGCTCCTACGCATAGGGCAGGACATGCCCTAGACTTAATCTTTACCAACATTGATCATTTATACGGTTATCCCCCCCTTCCCTTAACATGGTCTGACCACTCTATGGTCTCATTCTCCACTCGTAATCAGTATATTAACTCTCAACCTGGACCCATAGTACGAGCGAAGCAACTACGCAGACCTTGGAATAACTTATCCCTGGAGGCATTTGAGGCGGTATTTCACCCACATCCACCGGCAGATACTTCGGCCGACCTCAATGTCTCGGGCTGCTGGAGAACTTTAACACCAGCTTAATGTCGGCTTTCGACTCCTTAATCCCTGAAAAAAAATTCTGTCCTTCCAAACAGCGATTATCAGCTCCCTGGTTCACTGCGGAACTTCGCACGGAGAAATCCAGGTGTAAAGTCCTGGAGAGACGCTGGAGAGCCAGTAAAACTCTGTTGGATAGACAGACCTACAAACTATCCCTGTCAAAATATCACCAAAACATAAAAATAGCAAGAAAAACTTTTATCCTTAAACAAATCGACCAGGCCACCAACTCATCTAAAGCATTATTCAATATAGTCAAAGACTTCGTCTCACCCCAAGCCTGTAGAGTGCCTCAAATAGAGTCACAGGAACTTTGCAACTCCCTTGCTGCCCATTTTCAAGAAAAAATCACTCTGATTTATGCCAACTTTTCCACCTCCCTAGCCCAGAACTCTACCTCTCCCACAAGTTCCTTAGAAAGAAGCCTCTCGATTGCATGCACCCTTAGACAATTGGAATCTATTTCTATAAATGAGGTTACAAATCTGTTATCCTCGGCTAAATCGGGCTCACCCAGTGACCTCTGCCCTCCCAGAATTATGGCCCTTTTAGCTTCATGCTGTGCCCAGGAAATCCAAGGAATCTTCAATTGTTCCATCAACTCGGGCATAATTCCCCCCACTTGAAAAGAAGCATACGTTCGCCCTATTTTGAAAAAACCGTCTGCGGATCCCCAGGTACATAGTAACTACCGCCCCATATCTCTGCTACCCTTGTTGGGCAAACTACTCGAATCGGCTATAAACAGACAGCTGAGTCTCTATTTGGAGTCCAATAACCTTTTGGATCCATCACAATCAGTATTCCGTCTGGGATTCAGCACCGAAACCGCAATCCTGGCGGTGACCGATTCACTGAGGCGAGAAATGGACGCCGGAGCATCAGTAATCCTGGTCCTCCTGGATCTCTCCGCCGCGTTTGACACCATCACACACTCCAAGCTGGTGGAGAGATTTCTATCTTGCGGCATCCAAGATCAAGCCCTAAAATAGCTGCAGAATTTTCTCTCTGACAGATATCAAACGATCATGCTAGGGCCCTACCGCTCAGAGAAGTCCTGTCTGGACAAAGGTGTACCCCAGGGGTCCTGCCTCAGTCTCACACTGTTTAATGTGTACATGTCCCCATTAGCTAAAGTAGTAGAGACATTTGGATTTGAGATAGTCTCATACGCAGACGACACCCAGCTTATCTTCAAAATTAACCCTGACGTAGAATCAGAATACCTACGCTGCTCGGCTGGCATGCTCGCCATTTCTAATTGGATGACGGAAAATTGTCTCCAATTGAATCCAAGCAAGACTGAAATCATGCTAATAGGGAAAGCCCCTCTTTTCTGGACCCATGATTGGTGGCCTTCTGAGCTGGGTGTCGCCCCTCCCCCTAAACAAGTAGTGAAAAACCTGGGGTTTAAACTTGACCGGGCTTTATCCATGAAAGAACACATAGCAGCGATCTCCAGTTCCTTCTACTTCAGCCTCCGTCTCTTACGGAGGATCCTGCCCTACCTCCCCATCAAGCATCGCAGAACCCTAGACCAGGCCATGGTGATCAGCCGCCTCGACTATGGAAATGCCTTGCTGGCTGAATTAGGTTCGACGCTGCTTAAAAAACTGCAGGTCATTCAAAATACCGCTGCCCGAATGATTCTAAACTGTCCTGCGGGCTCTCCTTCAGCCCCTCTACTACGAGACCTCCACTGGCTTCCGGTCGGGAAACGATCATACTTTAAACCCTGCTGTCTTACGTACAACGCCCTAAATGGCAAAGGCCCCAAATATCTGTTAAGAAGACTCGCTAAACAGACTTCGTCCCGCAACTTGGGATCAAATTCCCTTGGGCTTCCTGACGGTCCCCCGAATACGTCTCTCCCGTTCCGGGGGAAAGGCTTTCTCGTATCTTGCCCCTCGCTATTGGAATGTGCTACCTATTTCCATTCGTGGATGTACTTCTCTCAGTACTTTCAGGAAACAACTGAAAACCTTTCTGTTCTGATCGCTGATAATCGCTCTCCCGTCTCGTCTTTTTTTCTCCTCGGACTTCTACTAAGTACAGCGCCGAGATGCCCCAGGGCGAGTCGTGCGCTTTAGAAATTCCCCTAACATAACAAATTCCCCTAACATATGCAAATCAGTCTTGACCCTGTGCCTCATGGGAACAGTGCAGCCCGAACTGCCAAGCCAGGTCCTCCCTGGACTGGAAACAAGCATCCTAGGACCGGTTTCAGGGTTTCACCCCTCCTCAGCCAGGATAGCTTGATTACAGTGGCATGGAGAGCAAGGGACCCACGTCTGGGCATACCCTTCCCACTCGGGTGACAAATGCAAAAACAACAGTTGAGGGACAGAATGCAGAACAATGTCATACATTCACCCCAGTACAGAGATCTGGGCCTAAATCCATCATGTTTTTGCTCATCATGCCGTTCCAGTTTGAACCCAGCCATATGCAAATCAGTCTTGACCCTGTGCCTCATGGGAACAGTCCAGCCCGAACTGCCAAGCCAAGTCCTCCCTGGACTGTAAACAAGCATCCTAGGACCGGTTTCGGGGTTTTACCCCTCTTCAGCCAGGATAGCTTGATTCCAGTGGCATGGAGAGCAAAGGACCCACGTCTGGGCATACCATTCCCACTCGGGGTGACAAATGCAAAAACAACAGTTGAGGGACAGAATGCAGAACGATGTCATACCTTTTTTAAAATGGCAAAAGAAGAGGAATGCTCTCCTATGGGGATACAACAGGGATGGAGACCTCACCTTTTGGGCAGTATGCAACATCTATCATTCTGGAGGGTTAAGTAAAGAATCATGCTAGACTGCTCAGGTGGTAAATTGTCATCATCTTTAATATCATCATCATGGTACGCCTCTGATGCCCCAAAATATCAGTATCACAGAAAAAAAGACATCAAATGTGGACAAAGCATCCATACCTTTTTGACTGGGAATCTTTGCCCCAAAAGCGCAAATAACCATTCTGCTTTACATGTTTTATTTAATGAGAAGTAGGAGGTTTGCTGTGCTGTTCTCTACGCCCGACACACAAAGGCTTTTTAAAATAAATCAGCATGTGTGAATGTCTTGAATGTTTAGTGGTGCTAAAGAAGGAGTTGTTTGTCTAGGTATTGAAAGACTCAGACCAGGGGGGGGGGGGGGGCGATGCTGCTAGTACCTCAGAAGCGCAGGATAGCATTGCTAAGGTTGATGCAATGCAAGCAACAAGTTGGCTGAAGGTCATTATTATTTGCTTAAAAGCCTCTTTCTGATGAGGTTGTGTCACTACAACAGTAAACCCTAACTAATGAGGTTGGATTTTCTAAAGAATTGGAACAAAGTCTGGGGAGGAGCCTATGGTGGTATTCCTATGCTTTTTTTGTTGCAATGGCGCTTCTCCTGATGGCCCGATGTACAATGTGAGGAGGAACAGGATTGTTGTTTTTTTATATTTATGGCGCTGATGAAGTGGGTATTTATCTCTAAGAGGAAAATGGTTCCAATATGGCGCCAGTTGGCCTCAGGAAGGAATATAACATTTTGGCCACAAGTGTCTGTGAGCAGCAGAATTAAATTAACTCTCTCAGCCAGATAGCTTTACAATGCATGAGGGCACAGAGATGATGCGATTCTGCATCATACATGGCTCCTAGATGCCATCATAAAGAAGGAATGAAGATCAGAAACTGACATTTGCCTCTTGCATTCTGAGAAGAGAGTCCAGTCCAGCAAATGCGACAGTTATTTTTCCTCAAAATTCGATCAAAAGTTTGAAATATATATTCATCACCACCCCAATGTGTGCTCTCAAACTTGGAGTTATTTGGAAAATAAGAAATTACATCAGTGGTGCTTGTGGCCCCTTTTTGGACCCGCTACATCACTTCCGGTGGTGCTGCATCGTGGATACATGGCTTGCCTCGCAAATGTTTCACCTTGCATCGTAGGAGAAAATCACTTAAAAATAAATTCTGGATTCAGACTGTTGGATGGAGGCACCTTAAAATGAGTCTCTAAGAAGAAGTAGTAGCCAGTAGAATGCAGAATTTCTCACATCTTTGGAAGACCAAAGGTGATAATTTCTGTTAAAGACGATAACCACGTTGAACTACGTCCAAAACATTTGACGCGTCTGTACTGTACAAAGTTTACAGTAAGCATCATTGCCACCCACACATGAAGTTAATGCTGGTAACTGTCCTACTGTATTTGCATGCCAGAGCTGTAGCTTAGTCACAAGCAGAAAGGCAAATTAACAGCTGTTAAGGAGTGGATGCAAGGGAGCAACAAGAGTATTTGCAACTATCCCACCTAAGTCACCTCCTAGATAGCAAACAACCTAAATGCCCTGTTTGCTTCATGCTCCTGCTTTTGACCTTTACTGAACTTAGAATGCAGGCAAAAACTATTCCCTATTGCCCTTTGCTTAAAGCATTAACAGTGATAAACACAATTTCCTGGGAAGTTAACCACTGTTGATTGCATGCTCTACAATTACTGGCTCATGGTGAGAGCGGAAAGGGAGGAGAATTAACAGCCATTAACGCTAAAAAGTATTTGAGCTATTGGCACCTGTTCCACAAGTCTCACCCAACAGACTGGCACTGTCTGCACTATGTACCTGTTCCACACTTTAACTGAACTTAGAATGTAGGTCACATCAGTAGTTAGCACCAGCATTCTAAGCATTGTAACTGGTACAGCCAATCCCAGTATTCCTTACAGCGAACTAATATAGAATTATAACCCACTGCCAAGAGACAGAATGGTTGTCAAAGGCACAGAACCCGAGTTATTGGCCCAAGTTGCAGGACAGGTCTATAACGAGGGAGATGGTCTTTAACAGTTGTTAAAGCTAGAAACTGGAGGGCTATAACCCTATTAGAACATGTCTGCTGTACGATAGCATTCCATATAGTGTGCTAATTCAAAATATATTAAATCAAATGGGTCCCAACCATGAATGTGCAAATGTATTGGGTCTTTGTAGGAGTATTTGTTTATATGCATGAGCCCTAATTTTGAATAGGGTGGTAGCAATCTCTATTACCAGAAGGAGCTACCACTCAATATTTTATTGTACTGCAGCATTTCCTTAGCGCTTACTACCCCATGTGGAGCACTGAAGCTATGTTTTGTAGGGTGTATGGTTTGAAGGGTGGTGACTTTGCTTTTTCATCCTACATGGGAAGTATTTCCAAGCCCTCTGTGATGACCACTGAGGTAGTTTCAGCAGGCTGGCAGTTTTGAGCAGCTCTGCAGGTCTCTTTATGGCATTTGTTAATACCAAGTTATATTTAGCTGTTACTGCACTGGGTTGTCCAACCTGATATTTTGCTTAACGTTTTTTGTCATGAGCAGGCATAGTTGGAGATAGAAATGGTGAGGAGATCTGTTCTGGGATGTGTTCTGTTACTATCATTCCACAGCTGAATGTCACTGTGAGATGCAGGGCTGGACTGGGAACCCAAAGCAGCCCTGAAAATATTCTCAGACCAGCACATGAAGGTGAACCGCCTGACCCAGGAGGCTGGAAATGCTTGCCTGCTGCTTTTATTACTGGGAGCTGATATTGCAGCACCACTGCAAACCCGGCCCCCAATAACAAAATCAGCCCCCACCGCTACAAAACCTGCCCCCACACTTCCAGCCTCCCGGGGAAATACCTGATGCCTGGTATGGCCAGTCGGGCCCTGGTGAGATGCAAAGAAGTTGTCAAAGTATATAGCTAGCTAGGACCTTCAGTGGTGGACTAGATTAGCATCCTTCGGGTAGCAGCAGTATGTGGCTGATCTCTTCAATAATCAGTACATAGATATAGCATCTTACTAAATTCTCCTTGCTGCTATAATGAGGGTAGCAGCAGCGGTGTGATACATTTTGTTATTTACAAGGGTGTTGATGGTAGCTGACCACCATCATAACAACAAAAAAACACAGCCCTTTGTTGCCGTGTTCCTTGGTAGGTGGCACAGAGATGATGGTGCGGGGTGATCTAATATGAGGGAACTTACCCCAATGGTTGGCCGGTTGACTATGTAATCTGTCTTCAAGAGGTGATGGGAAAAACATACCCATTTCCCTCTCCTTGGAAGGCAGTAAATGTTCTACAACAAGAGACAATAATTGTAGAGACATCCACACTGACTGATGAGATTCATTCGCTGCGAGTTGACTTTTCCATATTTTCTGGAAAACGTGTGTACCTCTTATAGAACATAAATATTAGAAATTATCATTTTGTATAAATAAGACTTTGTGAATACGTTTTTAGCGTCTTGAGATCACTTTTGGAATAATGTGCTATAAAATAACGTTCATATGTTTTTATATATAAATAGATATGTATTTTAAACCAAAAATAATTTAGTCAAAGTGTCCAAAGCGATGTGTTTTGGTATTTTTACCTTAAGCAGTCCATTTGCAGGAATCGGTAAACCAGATTTGACGTCAATTGACGATTTCGAAATTCACTAGATCGTTATACATTGCCTCCCCCCAGCCTTAATAACACTTTTCTCCAAACTGGTGCACAGCCCCTTACTCGGACAGGTAGAGCCGTGGATTAATGAATCCTCTGCAGGGATATGGAAGTGATGCCAGGTCCAGAAGTTCTCAGCTTTTCTGGTCGATGCTGGATAACAATAACACCCGTTATCAACGCCTATAAACATTGCACTTTTCATACTGTGCTATATTGGTAAAGACATTCTAATACTTAAATCAATTGTCCAGAAACTTTCAGCATATCTTCCCAAACCTTCTACTGATTACTTAAGAGAAATCTTCCATTTGGGTATACTTTGTTCATTGATAGCAAACTATTTCCAAAACACAACATTAAATAGACTTTTACATACCTTTTAATTTAAAAAGGATAATGCATGCTGCTCAGCTATGATCGGTTCAACTAAACTTGTTTTGTGAGTTTGGGGCGATGGGAGAGCTGGTTTAGACACAATAAATTACTCTGTCCTTTATTTTAAAGCTGTCTTAATTATTATTCTTCGCAGTTTTATTGAATTTGGTCGCAAGCAACTGGTTTGGTCGCCAGCACATGCACTGAAAACTTACTTCACAACCAGGGCTCGAAGAATATTTCTGGAGCTCAGAGTTTGTATTTTAGTGTCTCCTTGGGCAGCCTGGCTGTTTTGATTTATTTTGGGTATCTGAAGGGAAATCCTTTGCCTCTGGTGCAGTGCTCCTGGGTGGTAGCCTCCATCAAATTCACTGAAAAGAGGGCCCTTTTAGAAACACAGCTACGCATGTTGCTGTGAGTACATAATGGCTCTTTGTTGAAACAGACTTCCTAAACAATAGAAGCCATTGATCAGTGCTGTCTTTGGAAGCCTCAAATCCATTTAAGGGCTTGACCTGAATTTTCAGAACATAAATTGTTTGCATCAAAGGAGTGATCCAGAGTTCCCGCCTGGGATTATGATTTAGAGGTAGCCACTCTGGCAATAATCTTCTCTTCACCACCTCTTGACTGAGCTCTGACCTGGCCTGCGGCGGAGCTGTGCCTTAAAATTGCTTGATCGATAGCTATGAGACCTGCACGATGATCCGGCCAGCCGCTTGATTAGAAACAGAAGACAGGTCTTGTTTTCTGAGTGGTGTCACAGAACATCACAGCGAGTCCGAATCACAAACCTCAGATGCGCAAAAGAATATATTTACATAGTGCGAACTGTGGCGTTTTGTCCTCCTAATGCGTTCTTTCATACAGAAGTTATGTCTAGATAGTGGCATTTCATGTGAGCAAATGTGAGCATTACTGGCGGCTCGACCTGTGAAAGTTGATGAACACCCACAAACTTCCTAACTTTGTGTTAAATAATATTCTTAGGTTATGTGGGAATGGTGCAGGAACACCCCACATTCAAAGAGAGCATAGGGAATGGGGCTTCTCCATGAGAACCCCCCCCCCTCAGGTGATAAACAAAACATCTACAAGAATAATTGCACTATTCTACATTCATAATTGTACACCCATATGTAATAATGGTTCCTTATTTACACATTGATGAAGATCCATGGCTTGCATAGGTATCTAGGAGTACTCTTGGATTTTTTTCTAAAATTCTAAAAGAGATGGAAATGTATTTCAAACTTAGGCACAAATCTACTAGTTAATTTCCGAACATTCCAATAGGACATTTTTTATTCAAGCCCAGAGTGGTCACAATTAGTCATAAGTTCAGTATTTGTGTTCTCATTGCCTAAACATAATCTTTGGGAATATTTCTCCTAAACAAAACCAAAAAATAGCATACTGATTATTCAGCCTGTAATCAGAGGAACAGTAGTGCTGCCAGGGTCTGTACTGTGAAACATTTGAGGGGTTACTGCTTAATTTAAGGTGAGATGGCGAAACAGTATCAGCAGATGTGACCACATGCTTGTAACAGCACTGACAGCAATTCAGAAGGCCCCTTTCTGTCTTATAGGGATGTCCAGAGCATAAGTTGTTTCAGTAAGGAAATGCTCCAAAGTGAGTGATTCTCGAAGTGTAAATATCAGGATCAGACCCCTCAACAAACAAAATAGTGAAAGCCAATCGGGTGTTCAGAGTGACCGACAAATAATCTCCAGTAAAAATTCTGTCATAAATTCACCTCACACATGTTCTTTATGAACATCCTGAAGCCCTGGCTAGACTTTACTCTTTGATGGGTGGGTGTTACTTGCTCTACTTTGCGCCTGATTATGTCCGTCTTTAATAAGGTATGGATAAAATGTCCGTAATAAAGATACCGCTACAGAGGTCTGCTCCTCAGGCCGGGTGCCACGTCGAGCATTGTGTTTTCCCTATGTAGCTTTTCTGCATCAAAGATGGCCGGAGTGATGCCCAAATTTAGAGGTCTTTTTGTTTGAAAATCCAAAGATGAACACATAGCTATCCTAAATGATCATGAACATTTTTAAATATCTGTTCTGCCTATGCAACAAAAATCTTCTAGATGCCACCTAAACATGGGCAAGTGTTGGCATGCTCAATGGGCAACTGCGGCCTAAACTGCTTTACAAGTCTTTACTTGGAAATCAACAGCTACAAAGAGCTTAGGTGACTAAGAATGCAGACAAGACAGAGAGACTGATCATGAAGCAGAACAGACTAGACTCCAGATCCAATGCCAGGGTCCAATGTTGAAGAGAAGGTACGATTTAAATGTTTGTGCATTATCAACAAAAAATATCCTCAACATCATCGTCAAAATAAAGGTTCTCCAAAATCCTTAGGAGACAATCTTTTTTTCTGCACCTTTTCCTCTCGGAGAGGTTGGACCCTTTCAGCTCTAATACCAGAGACACAGAATCTATTACTTTTGTCTCAGTCACACATTAGAAAATATGCAGCTGCCTTCCAACTCACTTGTTCTCGTGTTACTTTTTTGTTGTTGACGTCTTGCAGGCAACAAAGTATTTAGGACATAGAGACATTTTATCTAGAGGCAAGTCCCTTATGGACACTTAATTTTTTTTAAGGCTGCAAAAACAAGCCAGCAGCAAGTCAAAGACTTCCATTGGATTCTATGAAAGTCTTTGACTTCCTGGCCTTTTTTAAAATCAAATCTTACTTTTTTAATATTCGTTAAATATTACCTTTTCAGCCATTAAAATATTGCGAATAGGGTACTTTGCGCCTCTTAAGCGTCTTGGCAACAATTGCCCTTCAGTATCCACAGCTGCTACTTTAGATGGTGTGCATAAATCGGTCTCCAGAGTACTTCCAGGAACAGCACCCATGTTAGAAGCCAGAATCTCCACAGACCGAGAAAGATGACTGCTCTGTCCTGTTTAACCACATAGTCTGCTGCAGGATAGAACAAGATGAAAATAAACACAGCGAGATCCCAGTTTGAAATTCTCTACTGGGCTGTCGGAGCAAGATAAGTTATTTACCGTGAGATTTCACTGCATTAACAGGCATTTCTACACCAAGGCTAGCCGGCGGAGCGTCCCCCCCCCCCAAAAAACAATATAGCCCTTCAGAGGGTCCCCCCTAAAAACAATATAGTCATTCTGCAGGGCCGGTGGCCAGACAAGTTAGTTTCACAATCCTATTAGATGCTAAAATACTAAGGGACAATGGGCATGCCACTGTGCACTAGAGAGCTAAGAAGGAGCACTCAGAATGGCCGTTCTAGTTGGAAGCCGAAACAAGAACTTACAGGGCAAAAGTGTATAATACTCTGGGCATCTGTCAAGGGGGCAAGCGATGCCAAAGCAGCGACTGCTCCGACTACAGGAATACGGAGAGTATAGCGATGGGGGGGATAGTGTTCCAAGGCTGTAATTACATGTGATTTATAGTCACCCTCACAAGGGTATAAGGACTCATCATTAACATCCTTGGAACAAGACTGAACAAGACTGACTGATGGCCCTTGATCTTCATACTCACCAGTTTTGCTTTCTCACGGTCAGTTTGGCGGAAGGGACCACTTGCCTCTCGTTAGTAGGAGAACAGAATGACCTACCTGCAGCAATCCCTACACAAATCTGGACAACAACAAAAAAAATAGTTGACTATTTCAGATTTCCCGCAATAAACACCAGAGGAGGCTTCCTAATGCGGGAGCTGGGGCTGAGTCATATCAATTATGAGGTAGGAAATGCAGGCAGCGCAGGCCCGCCTCTATTCAGGTGCATCTTGCAAGTCACTACAAAACCATGCATGGCAGGCAGTGGGTCGCCAGCAGTGCAAATGGCTGGCGGGACTGCTAGTGGCTGCAGTATTGTGCAGCCCTTCTTTTCCACAGATGAGTGCTGGAGGAACATCAGTTGTTACAACGCATGCATTTACCACACATTTATACAGCATGTAGTCGTTTACAAGGTGTTGTTTAGCAACATGGTATTTGACAATACATTATAAAAACTGATATTTTACATATATGTTTCTGTACATATATTCAGCATTATGTACACTTAAGAAAGACACACACACTAACATAGAGACACTTCCAGAATTTCACCCTCTGGAGGGTCGGCTATTAATGGGCGACATAGGGGCACATATGATTAAACAGATCTATCAAACATTAAGTACTCACACACCCAACACGTTACAAAAGACGAGAGCATTGTGGGAAGAGGACCTGCCGACGCTGACGGACGAAAATTGGACGGAGGCTCTGGCTAGTCCCCGACATGCGGCGGTGTCCGTGTGCTACCGCCTCATTCAGTTTAAGTACCTACACTGGGTATATTACACACAATACCGGTTGTGGAAGATGGGTGCCATCCAGTCCCACCAGTGTCTTCGCTGTACTATGGAAGAGGGCTCCTTCCTGCACACCGTCTGGAGTTGTACTGGGATACAACCATTTTGGGAGAAAGTGGCGCCATGCCTAGGCCAGGTGCTGGCTTGGACCATTCCACTTGATCCTCAACTGCTTCTTCTCCATAGCACGGATGAGATAGGGGGGAACCGCTACAAGCAGCACCTCCTATTCTTTGGTCTAACCCTAGCCAAGAGAGATATAGCACAGAGCTGGAAGGCGTCTTCTCCACCTAGTGTGGGGGGCTGGAAGATAGCAATAGACAGGTGCATGGGAGCAGAAATTGTGGTCTTTGAAGCGAGGGGATGCCCGCAGAAGCACAGGAAAATTTGGTCGCGTTGGGCGATATATAGGGGTATTGACCTACCCCCCACTGCATTCGGACTTGCACGACCCTGAGATGTGACTCACAAACCCCATTCTGATACTCAAGTATGGCAAATGGTTCACTAACAGTACTGTTCTTCCTCTATTTTTCCCGTTTTTAACAGCTTGCATTTATATATATTTGGATGGGTTTGGTGTCGTTTGTGGCTCACTTGGCCTGGCGTTTCACTTGTTATGGGACAATAAACCAGGTACTGTATAACCCTGCATCATTTGTAATGCACTTGCCGGGCTTTGCCCACTTTGTACCCATGAAAATGAATAAAATTTGTTGTGGAAAAAAAAAAGACACACACACACACAGACATATCTTTTTAGTTTTTGGGGGAGGAACCACCCAAACCCCTGGAGATACATACCTGCAATTCTTTTCTCATGCAAACTAGAACGCTTCTCCTTAATGAAGGGTGCATCGTCGTAGTGGACTCCAAGAGAAAAGGTCCGTAATTAATTTGGCTATTCCTTCTGTTTGAAAGATGACGACGCCGTGTGCAGGTAACAAAAAGCTTTATTTGTCAGCCTCCAAATGGAGGCCGACAAATAAAGCATTTCAGGCCACATGCTTCAATAATTTTTGAAGGCGCAAACGGCCCAATTCTCAGAATCGTCCCGTTTGCGATCACAAAAAATTCTTGATACATGTTTTAAACCCTATTTTGCGATTCGGTAACCTGTTACCGAATCGCAAGATGGGTTTGTGATTCGCTATTTGGAAGGGGCGTGTTTAAGGCGTCCTTTCCAAATAGCGAATCTTAATGGTATGCATGAATGTTTTGTGACCGTGAATGAGGTCGCAAAACATTCACATATTACCACCTACTTCAAGTAGGTGGTAATCCTTTCGGAAATGGGAAGTGGTCCCCAAGGGACCCCTTCCCCTTTGTGAATGTTTATAAAAGCATTTCTAAGAGGAGGCAGTGGTCCCATGGACCACTGCCTGCTCTTAAAAAATGAAAGTAAAACTTTTCATTTTTCTTTTTGTAAAACAGCCCATTTTCCTTTAAGGAAAACGGGCTGCTTTACAAAAACATAAATTGCTTTATTCAAAAGCAGTCACAGACATGGTGGTCTGTTGACACCAGCAAGCCACCATCCCAGTTATTTTAGCAATTCCTAGGGGGTCGCAAATTGCGATCTACCTCATTAATATTAATGAGGTAGGTCGGTTTGCGACCCACTACGAATCAGTAAATGAAACTCATGGAGTTTCATTCACTGGAAATTCCGATTACCTAATTGCGATTCTCAGACAATCGCAATTAGGTAATCACAATTTCCAATTTTGATACATGTGGGCCTTTGTTATCTGCACACGGCGTCGTCATCTTTCAAACAGAAGGAATAGCAAAAATATATATATGTGTGTGTATATATGTGTATATATATATATATATATATATATATATATACACATATACACAGAAGGAATAGCAAAAATATATATATGTGTATATATATATATATATATATATATATATATATATATATATATATATATATATATATATATATATATATATATATATGTACACATATATATACACACACATAGATAATTAATTAGATAGTTAATTACCACCTAGAATTTTAACATGACTACAGCCCAAATCGCTGAACGGAATTACACCAAATTTGGCAGAAAGAAAAGTTATTTGGTGTAAATTTGTTCAGTCGTTTTTGAGATATTAAAGGAAAAACAAATTTGTATCTCTAGAAGGCGACGCTGAGATAAATCTAACTGCTGGTGAACAGTCAGGATTCCAGCCATTCGGCAGCACTGAGGTAACCAAGTCATTTCCTTGATTGCATGAAGAGTTGTCAGAAAAAGGCCAGGTGTGAGTGAAAGTATGGGGCAGGATGAGGGTGAAAGAAATAAGAGCGGGGAACGAAGAAGACACCTGTGTATACATTCGCATTAGAGTCATCACTGTCATACGGAAGTCAAGATGTTGTTCACGACGAAGTGGATGTAATCACTGACGTCTGGTGAAAGAGGTTATTAGCTGAAGTAGCGAAGTGTTATTTCACACACTCAACTCAAGTTATCAGAATGTAAGATATGGATGGTAACGTAGCCATCGGCACCTGTGCACGGTTTCACGTAAGAGAGAAGTAATCAAACTGTAAATTGTGTTTGTGCCCAGCAGCACCAGGGGCCAGTACAGTTGCCTGGCTGAGCTTTTAATAAACAAAGGGATTTTTTGCACCCAAGAAAATTGTGTGGCCAAGCGCTTGTTGTCCAGCACTCTAAGCCATATGCTCAGCCATGATGTATTTTCCCATCAGGCACATTATGAACAAATAGTAGAAAGAAGTTAGGCAAAGGGAAGGCCCAGGGTCTCAGAATATACAGTGTGGAGACTGGCAACCTGCTATCGCTATACACATATGTTACCACTGAAGGTTTAGAAGAGTTACGTCGACCTAGCCTATCACTGGTGTTTATATGTGGAACACCGGTATAGTGCCTAGACTGCATGAAGCCAGATAGGAAAAGTGAGGGAAGAGAAATCCTGCTTCGTGTAAGCTAGGAAGAAAGGAAAGCAGTTATCTGGTGTGTGCACTTGCATGCATAAGGAGAGTTAATGAGTTTGCACACTTGTGTAACTGCCTTACTGAATCACAACTTGCAGGTGGCATGGAGCACTGTATGTGACAGGCAATAACTGACTGGCAAATGATGAGGTGCTCTGGGCAAATATGTGTTACTTGACAATATGGCATATGGTGGAGGGCGGTGCATAGGGTGGCAAAGACCGGTATATGATCGGTACGCCTTCAGGCATGATGGCACATAGTGGCGCATCGAGCAGGAAGGGTGTTCATGTTATGGCAAAGAATGCCAAATGGCTGCTGGTTGGGACTATGATGGCAAGGACTAGCAACTGATGGGGTCCGTAGGCATTGGATGGGCACACTGGTATATGATGTGGTGCCTGCTGGGACCCCAATGTCAGTGACTGGCATGGGATGGTCTTACCTTGGCACATGATGGAAAAGACTGGCAAACGACAGTGACAGCAAATAACTGTACTTTCCATAGAACATAAATATTATTTTGCAATGAACAACGTTAGTGCACTTTCAGAAAATAGAACATTGGTGTTTAGAGGCAAAACATTTTATTTAATCAAAATTAAAGTGGGTTTTTCGGGACAAAATTTTGTGTTAGAGCAAGCATCTGATTGGGGCAGTAAAGAGCGTGCCCACTGAAACTGACAGACTGGTACCTTGGTGGCAAATGCATGCATTTCTACTATATTTAGACAACATTTGAGTCACAAAGCATGCTGATTTTGGGGAAATTAATGCTGATATTATGACATTATTCCAGGCTGCCAAAGGTCAGTTCATTTTTGCTGTGATTGAATATTTCAATACTTACAGGCAAGCCTTTCATAATATAAAATGATTGATTTTTATGGATATAATTTCACTATATAGCGATGCTGTCTAAATGCACAGGCTATAAAACTGGCGAAACCTTTTTAGACATATTTGTTATATGAACCTGTATGATCTCTGTTAACTGAGATCCAGACTGTCACGTCTGTGTCTTATGTTATGTGTCACCAGCGGGACTGCTGTGAACTTGGAAGCCTGGAATGGTCACATCTTTGTAACTACCCATTTTAAAGGTTGGCTCTTGCAAGCAGACGTTCAGTGATAGGACTACCAATCACCTTGGGAGGGACAATACGGAAAAATTAAAGTTATTTGGAGACGCTAGAGACATATTATGTGACTAGGCCGGAACAAAAAAAACAGGCTTTTTAGCAAACGTTTTGAAATGCTGTGCTATAAAATGTACTTGGCCCAGTTTCGTTCAAACATCTGTTACTCCAAGCCCAGTCCCCCAAAAAGCATGTTATGTGGGTCAGCCTTGCATAGTATGAAGTACTAAAACATTACTCGAGAGCCCCTCCAAAACGATTCTTGAATGCATGGCATTGTAGTTAATTACTTTGGGAAATTGTTATTAAACCACGTCCAATTTTTTCCAAAGACGGAAGGGGGGCATGCCATAGTTTTTGCAATTCACACCTCAAATATTACACGTGGTCCCAAACAGCACCAGAACCTGTTTCGAAGATCAAACAAACTCCAGGGAAAGACGAAACACAGCGGCTCTAGTCTCTGGCGCCGTCTAGTGGTGTGGCTATGTTAAATGTCCCCACTAATAAATAATGTAGATTTGCTTCACGTTCTATAAAGACATGTTGTAGCAGCAGGAGCACTGAAAAGCAAGAAGCCAGTGTAATACCCCCGCTGCCCCCTCCCTCTGCCTGCCGGATTGCCCTGGGAGAATGTCTCTAGACTGCAGCCCCTTTTGTGGGGAACTGAGCTCGATTATTGCAATTGGGACCTTTGTAATTACACCATACCAGGCGTAAGGTTCAGCGTCTGCAACTAATGAACAACACGGAATGTGGAACAAAGTAGTTTAGGAAAGTAGATTTTAAAAAAGCATGTGCAAACATACGGTCAAAACTCTGAGAGAAATGTAGTCACTGAACATGACAAATGCAAAACAAAAGGTCGAATTCATTTCATACACGCCTAGTGTCTCAGATGTGTCATGATGTGGAAACCTCATATTATAGAATAATAAATAGTAGAATATCGAAAAGAAAATTAAAACACAAATGCGTGGGTGGGAAGAAAAATGGCTGCCACAAATTCTTGGGTTGAACTGAGGATTTACCTGACAAGATGGCAGCATGTGAGCAAGGACAAGCCCAACGTGGCCCTGCAAAAACCAGAACAAGATTACGTTAGAACCAAATAATTGACCTCAGCAAAAAGAAATGACAGTCCCAAACACTAACAATTTCGGAGTGTCTTGTAGTTTTGAACAATCTTTTTGGTCTTTGGGTTTTATTCTGTTCACCCAATTTAAAGTACCGAAAATGTAGAACGCTGATAAGTAAGCGTACAAAAGTGTAGAAATTAAACAGCACAGAAGATTGGTTCCACAGAAAATAAAATGCAAAGTACTCAAATTCACGGCAAACACAATGCTTTATTTTAAAAAACAATTATTGCAGGAAGGCAATTTTTTGCTTAGTGCACACCCAGTATGAATTAGACTTTAGTCTCTTAAAAAAAAATTATTATGAAAATGCATTATCCTGCTGGTGTTGATTTTTAAATGGGTAGGGTTTGGTGAGGGGATGCGGTCTGTGAAATAAAAGTGGCATGGCGGGTTATGGTGTGTGAGGGTTGTATGCACATTCTTACTGGCTTAAAGTGGCTTCTTGATGGGTTGTGTTGGCAGGCAGAGATGGGCATGTCTTTGTTATACCGGACATCCCTAGTATGGTTTCCCCCAAACTTTTAGCCGACTCTCCTCCTATTTTGCAAACTCGGTTTTGTTGGTCTTCGGAATTTACCACTCCTAACCAGTGCTAAGGTGCATACGTTCACATGTTAAATTTGGCCTACACCGAGTTGGTACATTTAATTTACTTGTAAGTCTCTGGTAAAGTGGTACTACATATACCCAGGACCTGTAAATTAAATGCTACTAGTGGGCCTGCAGCACGTATTGTGCCACCCATTTAAGTAGCCTTTTTAAACATGATTCGGGCCTGCTATTGCCGCCTGTGTACAGTTTTTAACTGCAATTTTGACCTGGCACAACAACCTTTTTGCCAGGCCTCAACCTTCCTTTTTGATACATATACTTCACCTCCAGGGTAGGCCCTAAACAGCCTTTAAGGCAGGGTGCAGTATATTTAAAAGGTTGGACATGTACATTTGAATTTTACATGTCCTGGTAGTGAAACACTCCTAAATTCGTTTTTCACTACTGCAAGTCCAACCTCTCCCATAGAATAACATTGGGTTACCTTATTACTTTTAATAAGTGATGTTTATTGCTTGGTAATAGGTAGAAATGTCAAGTTTGGTCTTTAGTGAATTGTTATTTAAAATCCTCTTTAATGGTAAAGTCAGATTTTAAGTCACAATTCTGAAAATGCCACATTTGTAAAGTTAATCAAACTACACTGGGTTCGGCCCATAAAGAGTCCAGCTAGACCCTAATAACAGCTAAAGTTCGCGAACCGCCACTTCATAACCTTAAGCAATCTCGTGCACTGCAGTTATGTTGTAGCTGAGTTAAATGCCAATAAAATTGGTTGTACTGACCCTTTCCCGCTCACAAGTCAGCATTATACTTTGGGAACGAATCGCAAGTCTCTGAATCTTTGCCAAAAACATGCCCTTTCTCTGTTACTTGTGCTGGCGTTGCATATGCCGGAAATCCTGTTTGTTCTCATCTCTCCGAAAAAGTGGAACAATAAAGATTCTTTATTTCAAAAAAGGGGTGGGGCGAAGCCACAAAGAAGTTCAAATTGAACAATCACCGCAACAGCGTTTCTACTACTAGAAACTTGGGTAAACGGGAATGTCAAATAGAAAAAACTTTCTATTGAACCAAAGTGGCTCATTTTTTGGCACATAGAATGTGGAATGGTGCTAAGGCCGGTCTGTTGGTTTCTGGGAGTTGTAGTCATTTTCATTGTGAGGCGAGGCTTGTAAAGGAAGAAAAATAATTTCCCTTTAAAAATTAAATCTAAGGTGAAGGTCATCATAGTTTTACTAAAATTAAGTCAAAGTTTTGTTACAAATGTTGCAAATCCGTCATCTCATTCAGCCCATCAGTGACAGTGTTAAATTTGACAATTAAGTATGCTTCCCGATGATGTATTGTATGGACAAAGGCGCTGCTTAGGAGATGACCTCTTGGAATTGGTCTGTACTTTTTGGAAAACTCGTGCATGTACTGCACTGTTTCCAATGAGTACTCTTGCATGTACAGCATCCACCTTGCGGGAGCGAGCAGCTGCGCCATCTGTTTCCAATTATCGCGCCTGAACTTGTTTACATTTGCCTGTCTCTTGGTCGCGTTAATTGGAAACAGGTGGCAGTCACGTTCACTTTTGCGGCTGCTTGTTTCCTGATAATTCTTATACATGCCCCACCTCTGCTACCTTTCTTTCGTATAAGCTGGTGTCTTGCACTGTTTTGTGTTCTAGGAGGGGTTACCCCGAGACCCTCCCTTGGTCTCTGTGCCAGCCGTGTTCGAGGATCCCTTACCAGTGTCCGTCATTACCGCCGGCCGTCATTTTATTTACAAGCAGATTTTCTGCTTTCTTTTGATACACAGCTGCTCTTGTTCACTGGGGCTCATCTGTTGTTCACGGAGCTGGAGGGAGCGGCTTTGCTTGTTGTGGCAGGGCCCCCGCAGCCCCCCAAGAACAAGACCCCAGTTGTTCTAGACTCGTTTGCGTCACCTTTGACCTGTAGGCATCAGCCTGGTCTGAGAGCTCTGTTGTCCTTGAAGAGTGTGCACGAGATTGAGAATCCTGTAGTGTTATTTACCAATCTGCTTTACATGTTTGTCTCGCTTTATTGCTGTTCAACCCTTCAGATAACCAATTCTCCATCAGCAGATCGGTGATAACAGGTCCGAGAATAAATCTTACCCAGCCAGACCCAGTCTTCCATCCTCCAAAGGTCCGCAATTGAGTATCATAAATTGGGTAATTGTCGCATCTGTTATTTGCAGCGCTTCGAAGCGGTGGAAGTGCGGTATTAACCGTTGTTAAAACTAGTTGTTATGGCAACACGTAGATTTTACCCCCAGCCAATCACAGACGTGCTCCTCGGTTAAGTTCAGCTGGGCCTGCTGCACACTGAACCAGGCAGTGAGCCTGCACAATAGCAGTGCTCCAGGGCACAATATGCAGTAAGTACTCTAGTTACTCTTTTATTTAATAGTAGGCAAACTCTTGCTCAAAAATGCTCCAAGAACGTGTCGGGGGCTAATGTGAACTGGTACTTCCGACATCTGATGACTCCCTGCTGCTCACGGATCCCCGGTGAGCACATCTTGTGAGCAGTAACAGCTTTCAGCTTCATTTCGATGCGTTCCACACCAGTGCTTAATTTGTAAAATATGAAGTGCAGGTGCTGAAATGTTTTTCGGAGGCCACACTTACTTTTCGCTGGCTCCACCCACTTACAGCGTATCATCAAAAAGGCCGCAACCTTGAATTTTTCTTCAAGGGACTGAAAATCAGCCTCAGAACCTTGCCACCCAAAAGAACATACGTCAAAATCATCTAACATTCTCCTAGAAAACAGAGTTGATTTCTCAAAACACTTCACTTAATATTTCATGGACAGCCAAATTTTCTCTACAGAAAATAACATCCATGGTGACTTCAACATTCAGAGGGAAAAGAAAAACAAGAAGTGTTCCTCCAACATCAATGTTCATGTGAAGAAATTCAACTTTCGTTGACCTACTAACACCTACCTCCCACAAAGCCAGAAAAACACTAGAGCCATGATCTCCAGCACCGGCACCCGATTATGTCTTTATTATAGACCTTACGGTAACGGAGCCAGTTTTCAGCATGTACCTCCCCATCCTGCCATGTTGCCCACTTACACACGCAGTCAGTGGGAATTGAGGACGGCGGACCCAGAACGAGGCTCCACTGCCATGCACCCAAACAAAAAGCAGCGTTGGTTGGTTTGGCATGGGCCCCACGCCACCCACTGCCACCCACGGGGTGGCATATTTATGATCATGGTGGCAGCTACGCTAGCGCTACTAGTAGTTACTTAAAGTTTACCTAATTTAACTTCTTCCATACAGCTTAACAGTTAACTACTGTTAAGTAACTGTCAGTGCAGTGTCATGTAAAACAGTACTTAAATTTCTGGTTCGGGCCGGGCGGCCACACACACGACTGCCTGCAGCCTTAGGCTGCTGCGCAGCTTTATTTAACTGATTAGGCCTGGCTGCCAGGGTACACCACCCTCTAGAAACAGTACAAAAATATCTTCCATCTGACCACCGTACTTCTTAGCGCTCTGAAGTCGCAGCAAGCAACACTGCAGCGCATTACAAAACACGCAAATGCACTACTACAAACACGAAAAAACTAACCTGCAGTAAACGCAGGAATGCAACAGCGACAGCTTTAAAGTTGTTTCAATCTGTGGGAGTGAGTACTAGCAGAGCATGTCTTGCGTCAGTGAGTCCTTGTTTAGGAAGGAAGATGGACATTGGACGTCACTTGGCCGCCTCTCATTCTGAGTGAAAGGCTTCCCGGAAGTCCTGCTCGGCCGCTCTCTGGGCGCTGGTAATTAGTCGCCATCAGCGGATAATTGGCCCTCGTGATGTGTGCTACTTCTAGAACCCAAGGCAGAGTCAATATGTGTGATGAAATAACGCGCACACGCCCTTCAGAGTCAATTAGTGAAACGTCCTTATTAAACAGCTGAAAATCATTGGAATGCACCCTCTCCGCATGGAGACCCGGCCGCCCCTGCCCCATCCCTACTCACCTGGTGCTGTTAATGGCCAGTAGCAGTACTCACTGGTGGCAGCGGCTACTCCAGGCCTCAACAACGTCGTCCATTCGGCCTGGCCAGTCGCGCTTGCTGCTGGCGGCCGTTGAACCACGATGACTCGGCACTCGGTGGTGGGTGAGGTGCGGCCGTGCGGGTATGCTGGGGCGTGGGCGTGGCAATGCAGCGAATGCGCGTGCGTGCTGAAAAAAACAGCGCCTGCTGCCGCGCACAGCTCCAACCCCCGCAGAAGATCAAATCCAGCTCTGCCCAGTGTCCCGCACGCCCGTCACCCACTGGGCGGCCGGCAACACTGAGCCCCGGCTGCTGGGCCACCACCGCAGACAATGCTACTGCATGTGCCACTGCCAATTGCCATAGTGAGGTAAATTACTTTAAAATCAATTATGTGCACTAAATGTGTGTAGACCCGGCCCTGCAAATTAGGTGCCGGTGCTAAGCACCGGAAAGCTCCGGCACAAATTAAGCCCTGTTCCACACACTTATGGCAGCACACGAGTTATGGCTCTTGAGACTGTGCG